>NC_060149.1:777560907-778198683 GCF_021461385.2 Schistocerca piceifrons | reverse complement strand
CTAATGTGAAACACATCTCCTCTACTGAGCAAGTGTTCATAGCTGTTAAGGTACGCACTTTAGAGCCCACGTTTATTGGACATTTTTTCTCGTTTTTGTCCACACTACCATCTTTTAATCATCTACATCTACATGGATACTCTGCAAATCATATTTTAAGTGCCTGGCAGAGGGCTCATCGAACCACCTTCACAATAATTCTCTATTATTCCAATCTCGTACAGCGCGAGGAAAGATCGAACACCTATATCTTACCGTGCGAGCTCTGATTTCCCTTAGTTTATTATGTTGATCGTTTCTCCCTATGTAGATCGGCATCAACAAAATATTTTCGCATTCGGAGAAGGCAGTTGGTGATTGAAATTTCGTGAGAAGTGTTTGCTGCAACGTGAAACGATTTGTTTTAGTGATGTCCACCCCAATGTTGTGTTGTTGTGGTCTTCAGTCCTGAGACTGGTTTGATGCAGCTCTCCATGCTACTCTATCCTGTGCAAGCTTTTTCATCTCCCAGTACCTACTGCAACCTACATCCTTCTGAATCTGCTTAGTGTATTCATCTCTTGGTCTCCCTCTACGATTTTTACCCTCCACGCTGCCCTCCAATACTAAATTGGTGATCCCTTGATGCCTCAGAACATGTCCTACCCACCCCAAATCCTGCATTATTTTAGTGACACTCTCTCCCCTACTTCGCGATAATAAAAAACGTGCTGCCCTTCTTTGAACTTTCTCGAGGTACTCCGTCAATCCTATCAGGTAAGGACCCCACACCGACCGGCAGTATTTTAAAAGACGACGGACAAGCGTTGTGTAGGCAATCTCTTTAGTAGGTCTGTTACATTTTTAAGTGTCCTGCCAATGAAACGCAGTCTTTGGTTAGTCTTCCCCACAACATTTTCTGTGTGTTCCTTCCAATTTAAGTTGTTGGTAATTGTAATTCCTAGATATTTACTTGAATTTAAGGCCTTTAGATTTCACGAACTTTACTTCTGCTTCCAGAATGAGATTTTCACTCTGCAGCGGAGTGTGCGCTGATATGAAACTTCCTGGCAGATTAAAGCTGTGTGCCAGACCGAGACTCGACCTCGGGACCTTTGCCTTTCGCGGGCAAGTGCTCTACCAACTGAGCTACCCAAGCACGACTCACGCCCCGTCCTCACAGCTTTAGTTCTGCCAGTACGTCTCCTACATTCCAAACTTTACAGAAGCTCTCCTGAAGCGCACACACCGCTGCAGATTGAAAATCTCATTCTGGAAACATCCCCCAGGTTGAGGCTAAGTCATGTCTCCGCAATATCCTTTCTTTCAGGAGTGCTAGTTCTGCAAGGTTTGCAGGAGAGCTTCTGTGAAGTTTGGAAGGTAGGAGACGAGGTACTGGCAGAATTAAAGCTGAGTCGTGCGTGGGTAGCTAAGTTGGTAGAGCACTTGCCCGCGAAAGGCAAAGATCCCGAGTTCGAGTCTCGGTCCGGCACACAGTTTTAATCTGCCAGGAAGTTTCATTACTTCCGCTTCTTTGTTTTATTCGTTCTTTGCTTCTTCTGTCTTCTAAACGATGGATGATCTTATATATTTTATTTTACTGCCTCTACTTTTGATGTTTCCTCCTCGGAGCGCACAACTTAGGCACGACGTAGACAACGGCTGATCACCAGATTCCTTAGTGTTTCTCTCAGTTACGCTCTCCCCCGAAACCCGCCGCAGTCTTATTGGTAAGGTACGTGGAGTTTTTCTGGAGGGTGGTGTGAGCTGGAAAGGAGGTTCCTGTACCTCGGACGATGCAGTCTCCCTCAGTGGGCAGCGAAGCACTTTCCGAGCCCGGCGAGAGGGTCGGCAGGAGTATACCACGATTTAGTGCTACGGCGTGATCGCTTAATCGGCTGATCTCTGTTACAGAACGGGCTCCGCGGGGAAGCTCCGCCTATACGAAATTTTCAGTACGCCGTCGATGACTTCACCCGATTCTTATCACGTGTGTGATGTCACTGGGTAATCGAGACCTTGCACGCCCGCCCAGCAGGGCGGAATGAGTCTATTGTGTCGGCGACCGTTTACAGGTTTATCTGCTCCATTAGCTGGACGGCCAAAGCGCCGCCGAGTAATGCGCTCGCCTGCTTTTGATACGAAGCGGACGTCGGGATTAACACCATTTGCTCCCTTGCCGCAGGCCAGTCGCACTGGATGTAAGAGAGACCGGAGCGCGGCGGCCTTCCACAGGAATACAGAGTTGCAACCAGTTAGGTCCCGCTCCACTGGAGTTCGATCGCGAAACCGCTGCTTTGGTAACTGGGACCCAATCGTTCTTGCCGTAGTGAAGGATTTTGCAAAGCAGATGCTGTTCATTTCACAAAACTGCGTTCTAAAGCTTCTCTGTTGTTCAAATTAAAAAAAAAAGGTCATAGGACACAGGTGGCTGCGAGGTCCGAAACAGGCATTCTCCAGGAGCTTGACAAAGTTACGCAAAAACGAAAAACACAACACATGACCATTCCTAATACGGCGTATGAAAACCTCGGAGTCAAAACAGCTTCCAGTCGTTTCGGAATGGAAAAATACAGATCCTATATGGTTTTCAAGGGAATCTTGTACTATTCTTCCCGCAAAATAGTGCCTAGGTCTTGTAATAATGATGGACATGGATAGTGATCACGCACGCTCCTCTACAACGCAGACCAGAAAGTCACAATACAGCGTGGTCGATTGATAGTGACCGCGCCAAATATCTCACGAAATAAGCATCAAACGAAAAAACTACAAAGAACGGAACTTGTCTAGCTTGAAGGGGGAAGCCAGACGGCGCTATGGTTGGCCCGCTAGATGGCGCTGCCATAGGTCAAACGGATATCAACTGCGTTTTTTAAAATAGGAACCTCCATTTTTATTACATATTCGTGTAGTACGTAAAGAAATATGAAAGTATTAGTTGGACCACTTTTTTTCGCTTTGTGATAGATGGCGCTGTAATACAAACGTATCTTTACGTGGTATCGCCGCGCGGGATTAGCCGAGCGGTCTGAGGCGCTGCAGTCATGGACTGTGCGGCTGGTCCCGGCAGAGGTTCGAGTCCTCCCTCGGGCATGGGTGTGTGTGTGTTTGTCCTTAGGATAATTTAGGTTAAGTAATGTGTAAGCTTAGGGAACGATGACATTAGCAGTCCCGTAAGATTTCACACACATTTGAACATACGTGGTATCACGTAACATTCCGCCAGTGCGGACTGCATTTGCTTCGTGATACATTACCCGTGTTAAAATGGACCGTTTACCAATCGCGGAAAAGGTCGATATCATGTTGTTGTATGGCTATTGCGATCAAAATGCCCAACGGGCGTGTGCTGTGTATGCTGCTCGGTATCATGGACGACATCATCCAAGTGTCCGGACCGTTCGCCGGATAGTTACGTTATTTAAGGAAACGGGAAGTCTTCAGACACATGTGAAACGTCAACCACGACCTGCAACAAATGATGATGCCCAAGTAGGTGTTTTAGCTGCTGTCGCGGCTAATCCGCACATCAGTAGCAGACAAATTGCGCGAGAATCGGGAATCTCAAAAACGTCGGTGCTGAGAATGCTACATCAACATCGATTGCACCCGTACCATATTTCTGTGCACCAGGAATTGCATGGCGACGACTTTGAACGTCGTGTACAGTTCTGCCACTGGGTACAAGAGAAATTACGGGACGATGACAGATCTTTTTCACGCGTTCTATTTAGCGACCAAGCGTCATTCAGCAACAGCGGTAACGTAAACCGGCATAATATGCACTATTGGATAACGGAAGATCCACGATGGCTGCGACAAGTGGAACATCAGCGAACTTGGCTGGTTAATGTATGGTGCGGCATTATGGGAGGAAGGATAATTGCCCCCATTTTATCGGTGGCAATCTAAATGGTGCAATGTATGCTGATTTCCTACGTAATGTTCTACCGATGTTACTACAAGATGTTTCACTGCATGACAGAATGGCGATGTACTTCCAACATGATGGATGTTCGGCACATAGCTCGCGTGCGGTTGAATAGCATATTTCATGACAGGTGGATTGGTCGTCGAAGCACCATACCATGGCCCGCACGTTCACCGGATCTGACGTTCCCGGATTTCTTTCTGTGGGGAAAGATGAAGGATATATTTGCTATCGTGATCCACCGACAACGCCTGACAACATGCGTCAGCGCATTGTCAATGCATGTGCGAACATTACGGAAGGCGAATTACTCGCTGTTGAGAGGAATGTCGTTACACGTATTGCCAAATGCTTTGAGGTTGACGGACATCATTTTAAGCGTTTATTGCATTAATGTGGTATTTACAGGTAATCACGCTGTAACAGCATGTGTTCTCAGAAATTATATGTTCACAAAGGTACATGTATGACATTGGAACAACCGAAATAAAACAAACGTACCTACGTTCTGTATTTTAATTTAAAATACATACCTGTTACCAGCTGTTCGTCTAAAATTATGAGCCATATGTTTGTGACTATTACAGCGCCATCTATCACAAAGCGAAAAAAGTGGTCCAACTAAGAGATACATATTTCTTAACGTACTACACGAATATGTAATAAAAATGGGGGTTCCTATTTAAAAAAACGCAGTTGATATCCGTTTGACGTATGGCAGCACCATCTAGCGGGCCAACCATAGCGCCATCTGTTTTCCCCCTTCAAGCTAGACAAGTCAAGTTTGGTTCTTTGCAGTCTTTTCGTTTGATGCTTATTTCGTGAGATATTTGGCCGGGTCACGATCAATGGACTACCCTGTATATTGAGATGCCGTCACTGTGGTTGCCAGTATAGATGCGACAATTCATCCTCGTCCTCACGAAATCATTCCTGGACGATGCATGCTGTGTGTACACGTTCCCTGTAGTTTTGGAGCACAGCATCAGAATATTGGGGAACAAAGACTGTACCATGAGATGGACCTAATCATCCAAAATGATAACATAATCTCTGTCAGTAATGCGACTTTGCGGAATAACCATGATGCTCATGGAATACCACGATACGGGAGTCCAAATCGTCACCAAACCCCCGCCGGCCGGAGTGGCCGAGCGGTTCTGGGCGCTTCAGTCTGGAACCGGGCGACCGCTACGGTCGCAAGTTCGAATCCTGCCTCGGGCATGGATGTGTGTGTTGTCCTTAGGTTAGTTAGGTTTAAGTAGTTCTAAGTTCTAGGGGACTGATGACCTCAGATGTTAAGTCCCATAGTGCTCAGGGCCATTTTTGAACCAAACCCCCACCATGTTTCACTCTCGGGACATGAACTCGGCCAGAAGTTGCAAACTGTGTGAAACAGGGCGCATCCGACCAAATGACTTTCCTCCATTAATCCTGAGTCCAGGTTTTGTGGCTTCGGCACCACGTTTTCCATTTACAGGCATTTGCATCACTGATTAGTGGTTTTGGAATTGCAGCTCGTCCTGCCTATGGAGCTCCGTTCGTGTTGTTTTGGTGCTGACGGGGCTCGCAAGTGCTACAGTCCAGTTCTACACTGACCTCTGCAGCTGTCGTACTCCCATTTCTCGTCAAAATACTCTTTAATGAACATCTGTCATGATAACTCAACGCCGGCCGGAGTAGCCGAGCGGTTCTAGGCGCTAAAGTCTGGAACCGCGCGATCGCTACGATGGATGTGTATGATGTCCTTAGGATAGTTAGGTTTAATTAGTTCTAAGTTCTAGGGGACTGATGACCTCAGCAGTTAAGTCCCATAGAGCTCAGAGCTATTTGAACCATCTGATAAGTCAACACTCAACTTTCGTCCGCGTTGTGAATTAGCGGATGACCTTTCTCCGCGTTTCTTGTATCTTCGATACGGTGCCTCTTGACTAGTTGGCTGGCTGTTTGATTTGGGGGAGAGCAACAAACAGCGAGGTTATCGGTGCCATCGGATTGGGGAAGGAAGTCGGGCGTTCCCTTTCAAAGGAACCGTCCCGGAATTTGCCTGAAGCGGTTTAGGGAAAAATCAGGATGGCCTGACGTAGGTTTGAACCATCGGCCTTCCAAATGCGTGTCCAGTGGGCACTGCCCCACCTCGCTCTGTGCGGTGCCTGTCGAAACACCAAACACGTCGGCTACCTTCGTTACCACACACATCCATGCCCGAGGCGGGATTCGAACTTACGACCGTAGCAGCAGCGCCACATCCCAAACAACAAACGTTTTCCTGTTAGGTCCTGCTGGAGGACTCGATATTCTAGGCATCATGTGTTCTGTCTTGTTGGAATGAAGGGAAGATCGCAGGTTCGATCAGTTGTAGAATTTTGGAACACGTATTATGTTAGAGTATAATGACTTTTCTGGAGACTAGAAATCTACTCTGTAGGAATCAGCATGGGTTTCGAAAAAGACGGTCGTGTGAAACCCAGCTCGCGCTATTCGTCCACGAGACTCAGAGGGCCATAGAAACGGATTCACAGGTAGATGCCGTGTTTCTTGACTTCCGCAAGGCGTTCGATACAGTTCCCCACAGTCGTTTAATGAACTAAGTAAGAGCATATGGACTATCAGACCAATTGTGTAATTGGATTGAAGAGTTCCTAGATAACAGAACGCAGCATGTCATTCTCAATGGAGAGAAGTCTTCCGAAGTAAGAGTGATTTCATGTGTGCCGCAGGGGACTGTCATAGGACCGTTGCTATTCGCAATATACATAAATGACCTTGTGGATGACATCGGAAGTTCACTGAGGCTTTTTTGCAGATGATGCTGTGGTGTATCGAGAGGTTGTAACAATGGAAAATTGTACTGTAACGCAGGAGGATCTGCAACGAATTGACGTATGGCGCAGGGAATTTCAGTTGAATCTCAATGTAGACAAGTGTAATGTGTTGCGAATACATAGAAAGAAAGATTCTTTATCATTTAGCTACAATATAGCAGGTCAGCAACTGGTAGCAGTTAATTCCATAAATTATCAAAGAGTAGGCATTAGGAGTGATTTAAAATGGAATGATCATATAAAGTTGATCGTCGGTAAAGCACATGCCAGACTGAGATTCATTGGAAGAATCCTAAGGAAATGCAATCCGAAAACAAAGGAAGTAGGTTACAGTACACTTCTTCGCCCACTGCTTGAATACTGTTCAGCAGTGTGGGATCCGTACCAGATAGGGTTGATAGAAGAGATAGAGAAGATCCAACGGAGAGCAGCGCGCTTCGTTACAGGATCATTTAGTAATCGCAAAAGCGTTACGGAGATGATAGATAAACTCCAGTGGAAGACTCTGCAGGAGAGACGCTCAGTAGATCGGTGCGGGCTTTTGTTAAAGTTTCGAGAACATGCCTTCACCGAGGAGTCAAGCAGTATATTGCTCCCTCCTACGTATATCTCGCGAAGAGACCATGAGGATAAAATCAGAGAGATTAGAGCCTACACAGAAGCATACCGACAATCCTTCTTTCCACGAACAATATGAGACTGGAATAGAAGGGATAACCGATAGAGGTACTCAAGGTACCTTCCGCCACACACCGTCAGGTGGCTCGCGGAGTATGGATGTAGATGTAGATGTGTGTGATGTCCTTAGGTTACTTAGGTTTAAGTAGTTCTAAGTCCTAGAGGACTGATGACCGCAGATGTCAAGTCCCATAGTGCTCAGAGCCATTTGAACCATTTTTGAAGGAACTAGCGTGTGCTCAAATATCGACTTGCTGCCGTAAAACAATGAAAACTGTTAAAGAGGATAAGGTGTCTGATGACGTCAGATACCGTGATGTCAATGTAATGGGTAAAAAACAATGCTTGTAAGCGTAAACTATCATTTAGCTTCACCTCTACAGGTTTTGCTCACGAGTGAGGGTCATGCCGGTCCCATTACCGCATCGCGGTATGAGCAAGGTGAGCTTTAAATTCTGCCAGCTCCGACAATCACCGCCTATTAACGGGTTGCAGCTAGCAGCCTTGGGTGCCGCCCCCAGAGTTAACCTTTCAATCGCATATGCGTGCGCGATGTCGTACCTAATCACGCACATGACAGCTTCTTAGCGGTATACAGTACCAACTAGTCACGCGTGACATTAAAAACGGAGAATGCAGGTGCAAATACTCCACAAACCTGGCGACGAGTACCAACAACTTAAGAACAGATGCAGTGTAACGCAAGTGGACATTGACTATGGCAAACACACTCTGTAAAATGAAACACGTCTGACTAATCAAGCCGGCCGGGGTGGCCGAGCGGTTCTAGACGCTACAGTCTGGAACCGCGCGACCGCTACGGTCCCAGGTTCGAATCCTGCCCCGGGCATGGATGTGTGTGATGTCCTTAGATTAGTTAGGTTTAAGTAGTTCTAGGGGACTGTTGACCTCAGATGTGCTCAGAGCCATTTGAACGATTGAGGACTAATCAATAAAAGCATTTTATTCTTCTGAAGTTCGAAACCTCTACGAAGTTTGCTCGAAGCAGAAACTCTTTCCCCTACGGCATTTTCTCAAAGCAGAAAATCGCAAGAATTCCATGACGAGGTGCTACATTTTGGACTGGTCCCTTAAAAACAGTGTGTATAATCTCTGGATGAGATGACTTCTGGCGTGCTCCAGATCTTTCGATATGACGCAACTTCGTCGTCTTGGGCAGCTTCCCATTTGATTCTAAGATTCTGAGTGGATGCTATCCAGGTTTTACCACTGCGCCGGCCGGCGTGGCCGAGCGCCTCTAGGCGCTTCAGTCTGGAACCGCGCGACTGCTACGGTCGCAGGTTCGACTCCTGCCTCGGGCATGGATGTGTGTGATGTACTTAGGTTAGTTTGGTTTGAGTAGTTCTATGTCTAGGGCACTGATGACCTCAGATGTCAATTCCCGTAGTGCTTAGAGCCATTTGAACCATCTTACCACTGCAGATTAATCCTAGTCACAGCGTATCCAACACGGGAAGTCCATATCGATAGCCGGCTACACTGACAATTAGACCCCAGAGGCAGCCAATATGTCATTAAAGACGATAAAAAGGGAAACATTCATTTCTTGAAACATCCGGCGTAACGCAAGTGGGCTCTGACTATGGCAAACACACTCTGTAAAATGAAACACGTCAGACTAATCAATAAAAGCATTTTATTCTTTTGAAAAGACGCACCTCACAAAGAGTTAAATGATACTTCTGAAGTTCGAGACCTCTACGAAGTTTGCTCGAAGCAGATATTCTTTCCCCTACGGCGTTTTCTCGAAGCAGAAAATCGAAAGAATTCCATGACGCGGTGCTACATTTGGGACTGGTCCCTTCTAAACGATGTGTATGATCTCTGGATGAGATGACTTCTGGCGTGCTCCAAATCTTTCGATGTGACGCAACTTCGTCGTCTTGGGCAGCTTCCCATTTGATTCTAAGATTCTGAGTGAATGCTATCCAGATCTTACCACTGCAGATTAATCCTAGTCACAGGGTATCCAACACGGGAAGTCCATATCAGTAGCCGGCTACACTGACAATTAGACCCTAGAGGCAGCCAATATGTCATTAAAGACGATAAAAAGGGAAACATTCATTTTTTGAAACATTGCGCTGATATCATCCGCTACGAAAACTGCGAGTACATTAGACCATTAGTCAGTCCATGGATGTTGCACTTCAGTAGATCATATGTGCACAGACAGGAAGAACGATCACCATGCAGACTCTGCATTCGGCAGCCTAGAACATCGTCGTCTTTCAGTTTCAACTTGTTCCGGTGTAAAATCAAGCGCCGCCACGCCGGTCGGGAACGTTATATCAGAGAGGGCTGTGTAGAAGGTGTTGTCCTCATCATTTCATCATCATTCCTGAAAGTGGCGAGCCGGCCGCGGTGGCCGAGCGGTTCTAGGCGCTTCAGTCGGGAACCGCGCGACTGCTGCGGTCGCAGGTTCGAATCCTGCCTCGGGCATGGATGTGTGTGATGTCCTTAGGTTAGTTAGGTTTAAGTAGTTCTAAGTCCTAGGGGACTGATGACCTCAGATGTTAAGTCCCATAGTGCTCAGAGCCATTTTTTTGAAAGTGGCGAGATTGGACTGAGCAAAGGTTGGGAATTTTTCCGTTCGCTGATAAATGCGCAGTTGAGTGCCCCACAAAACCAAACATCACCATCACCATCTTGACCATATCGGTTGGACCCTAGACGACCGGAAAACCGTGGCCTGTGCATGCTGGTTGTGGCTCCATAATAGTGTGAGAGACCACCTGCAGCCATTCATGAACTTCATGTTCCATCGAATATTTATCGTGCATGATCGAGACACCAGTTCATGCAGAAAATCCTGCACCGGCAACGCTTTCGCAATGGACGGCTATAGATGCAGCATCTCTCCGTATTTCTGCAGGACACTTCCAACGACTTCCTGAGTCCATGTTACGTCGAGTTGTTGTACTACGTCGGGCAAAAGGCGGTCCGAAACGATATTAGGAGGTAGCTCATGACTTTTGTGATTTCAATGTTGATCAGGGTATGTTCGGAGTCACTGAAGGGTCATTCGATGGTTACGGACGTAACGTTTGTACTGATTACATCGAAGAATTAACATGAAAATAGAAAGGAGACCGACCTGAATATGACATTATACACAGCGAATGTCTCATAATGCGAGCTATGCCGATTTTCCTCTAAGGGGGGTAGGACGTCAAACGGGCCGACTTGGAGCAGGAGAGGCACCACATGACATTTTAATTTCCACTGTCTATACTTCTACAAATAAATTCATAAAACTTTGTCAGCATGACCAGGAAGGATTCAGAATTCACACTCATAGCAGTGGAAGTTCAAAAACATAACGAAGTAATTTTTTTACATGTGAAATTTCATCATTTTTTTCACTTACTAATGGTAGCATTTGTTGCTATAGGTACACTTTTATTCATAAGTACGAGAGATGGTTCGATGAATTTTCCACAGCATACAAACCATTCTTAAAAGAGTAGGAAACTCTAGAATTTTCCAAATCTATTAATAACTGTGGTAAAAATTGAGGTAATTAACTACAAAATTTGTGTTTTTTCTAAACATGAAGTTAAAAATACAACAGATCATTCGTTTCTTCAAAAATTAAATATATTCTAGAGTTTCATACACCTGTAAGTATGGCATGTATGCTGTGCAAAATTCATCGAAGAATCTCTCTAACTTATGAAGAAAAGTGTACCTACAGCAACAAATGCAGCCATTAGTACGTGAAAAAATGATGAAATTTCACACGTAAAAAAAAAATTATTTTGTTATGTTTTCGAACTTCCACTGCAATGAGTGTCAATCTTGAATCCTTCCTGGTGATGCTGACAAAGTGCTATGAATTTATTTGTAAAAGTATAGACACTGGAAATTAAAATGTCCTGTGATGCCTCTCCTTCTCCAAGTCGGCCCGTTTGACGTCCTACCCCCTTCCCCCCCTTAAACAATGGAACAGGAATTATTACAAACGTAACAAAACGTTCACTTTTTTTGGAAAGAACCTGAAATAGTCAGATATTTCCAGGTTCCCAGGATGAATAAAATACGTCATTAAAGCGTACTGCTGATGCGTAACTTCCCCATCTGCGTTCATCTATTGTGATGCCTGTGCTCCATACAGCGGATTACATACTGTGCCCATGTCATTTCCTCCTCCTCTTTCGATTCCATTCGCGCAAGAAGAGTGAGATGAACAGCTGTTGGTGAATCTGCGCATAAACCTGAGTTAGATATAATCACTGTGCGACGTGTGTATGGTTGGAAGGAATAAGGTTTGTTGATTCGTCTTGGAACTCATTTTCTCGGCATTTTATGAGTAGTTTTTACGTGACGCACGTCTTTCATTGCAGCGTTTCCCACTGAAGAATGTTGAGTATTGTAGTAGCAATAAGCAAACTAGGACACATAACTCAGCTCTTTTCTGAGTATTATTTATCTTTCTCTATAACACAACTTTTTAGGATCCCATACTGACGGAACGATACACAAGAATCAGCTATCTGCTTGCAGTGACTCTCAGCACTGCACAACACCTAATCGCTTACGAGACGTTTCTACATTTTATTTGCATGTCTGCCGTATGTACAGGGAGCAAGTAGACAATTATTTGAATACGAAAACTTTCTTCGTGCTTCTGGAATAAACATGAAAAACACGTTTGCATCTGACCAAGTGTTAATGTGTCTGTTCGATCTCGCTTTTTGAAGTTTGTGTTCTCTTTCTTTGGGAAACAGATCATGCTCAGTAACCTCCTCCATCGATTCTTTATAAAGAATCGAATTCTCAAACGTCTGATTACTTTATATTTGACGTTAAGCATGTAAAACCTTTATGGTTGAAGGTGCATTTAAATGTTTCAGACGTCATCTCTCCTGAACTAGGCGCGCAGTCCGGAACCGCGCGGCTGCTACGGTCGCAGGTTCGAATCCTGCCTCGGGCATGGATGTGTGTGATGTCCTTAGGTTAGTTAGGTTTAAGTAGTTCTAAGTTCTAGGGGACTGATGACCACAGATGTTAAGTCCCATAGTGATCAGAGCCATTTGAACCATTTGATCTCCTGAACTGTGTGTCTTACAATGATGTAATTTTATAGCTACATTCCGTGGTACACGTGGATACTGTCTGCAAAATACACTGGATATAGACTCAGTTGCACAGCAGCAATAAATTAAAAAGCCATGACTGATGCTAAAGTTTTATTGCGTAGTTTCTTCTCCTTTCGTTATTTTATGGAAGATGTTAGCTAGGAAAAGTTTCTAGCTTTTATATACGATTTGTTTTGTTAACCTGAAAGCGGGATGATACCTCTTAATGAGTAGATTATGACATATTATAAATTTTTAAATTCGTTTACTAGTTACATGAAGTGCTACAAATCAAATTTCTGTTGACCCTGAAAGCCGTTAGGTAGGCAACCTGAAACAAATCATTGCGAAACCATGAACTGGTTGTGGAGGGGACAGTCAGAAATAATGCTTTAAAATGGCCTCCACGTGATTCCGACTAAATACCACGTGATTTTTCTTGAGTAGGGTTACGTACATGATTCGGTGTTTGTCCCACTTTTAGCAGCAGACTTACAACAACGACCTCATATCAACAATCCCTTCTAACAGATTTAGTCATATCTTTTTAGGAACTTACGCCTACTGGCGATATTGCAATTTCTTAGTCTTTTAGGAATTGTCGACGACGCTACAGAGCAAGGTAATATTAAGTTTTGAAAGTTTATTAATATTTTTAGTCTGTATATATCATTTCGATGAAATACCTACTTCTATAATTTAACCCTTAGCGGACTATCTTGCAAAACATGGAAGTGATTGAGATCCGGATCGAATCCTCTCGCTGGTTTATCAACCGGTGGTCTGGTACACGGGACAGCTTGGGTCAGACTTTAGGCGCTTTTCCAAGCTTGTTTTGTGAAATACTCGGCTGATCCCCAAACTTCGACTCAAAAAATACGGTAACACACAGAATGAAGTTTACACGTTCACAGACAGATGGCGCCCCCCCCCCCCCCCCAAGTAAATGACGACTGGCTACGGGAAAGGCACCCGTACGTAATGTCAAAATGAAATAATTTTGGTAAATCATGAAAACAGTGTACTCCATACGACGATGATAAACGTTAGGAAAGAGAGAGAGAGAGAGAGAGAGAGAGAGAGAGAGAGAGAGAGAGAGATTTCCATGAAGGAGAACTGCCTCATTACAGATCAACTGCTTAATATCTGTTTAAATATCGTAAATAGTTTTTTGATAGTTTCTATACAACCATATGTATCTCCTAATGCCAATCGTATTCCTAGTAACAAGTATTTCCGGCAGGCCAATATTTACACTCTAGCTGTTATCAGTAGTTTTGTTAAGAACAGTAAGTAAGCTACTGTGCTTGCAGTACAAGAACACCATCTGCCTTCACACGTCTGTCTGTTCGGATAAGAATTGCTTGTTATGCGCGCCAAGGTATTTTCCTACCAAATTTCATCTAAATCCATTCAGCGCATTAGTCCTGAAAACTTTACTTCCGCATTTATAAAATCAGTATGGTTAAAACTTTCAATTAAGATATCTTCTTCTTTCATGATCCGATTGTGATGAAATAAAACCTATGCGGTGCCCCGAACTATGCTCATGTTACATATGAAAACCCAATGAAAATTCGTCTAGTAGTTTTGGAAAAGCCTGTACAAAATAAACAAGATGGCACGACAGTTTTACAGCTTTATTATTAGTATAGATGTTGAGTAGTGTAATGGTACTTGAATTACGTAACCATTACGGCACCTCACCTCAACCTCTCGATACCAGCAATATTCTACTGTTTCTCTAAAATAGTGAACAAATTTCTGTGACAACACTCAGATTTGATTTCATTAATGTACAGGTACTTCGATACATCGATATGTATATATTGCAATGATATTATTATTATGTGTATTCTTACTTTTGTCACTATGATCTTTGACGTACTTGTAACTCTGATTTTTGGGCGCGTAAGCGGTTATTAGAGAATCAAGCTTTGGTCGTCATGTTAAAAAGACGCAAATTGCAGTCAATTTATGAAATGTGAACTTTAACAGTGAGGAAGATATTGTGAAGTATATTTTATATTGTGAAGTGATGTTTTGGAACGAATTGCAACAAAAGTAATAAAAAAAGAAGTGTAACTTAAATTCGGAGTGCTGATTACTTTTTTTACATCACCATTGTCCTAGCTTGCAAAAGTTTAATCTTCAAGAATGGTTTATGAAATACATCTATAAAACTTTTGAATATCGCAGAATAACACCTAGGCTTCTTTGCATCCGAGCTTGGAATCATCACTACGATTTTCGACGATTGAGCCATGAGTTCACAACGAGACCAGCGAGGGGAAACACGAAAAGATGAGTGCCTAGTTTATCCATTATTTCAAGAAATGAGTTTATTAACTGTGCTCTAATGACACCTGCCACATAATACAAGTTTGTTGCTGCCCGAAAATGCAATATTTAGCAGCGTGAGCAACACTACAATCATAATTAATTTTTGACCTCTATGTGGTAGGGTTGTTAGGGTAGAATGTGGGATGCCGTTCATTACAGGCTCCACATGTGCAGAACATCAAGGGGAGCACAACGAATAGTCGTAACAAAAAAAATTATAAATTTCTCTGACAGCAAATCTCCTCAAAACATGGTATAAAATCATCAACCCAACGATACATTGCAGAAACCACTTCCATCAATTGTAAAAACCTCGTGCTTTGATTCTGGAACAGGGAAAACGTTCGCAGAAGGCGCACTCTATCGTCATACGAATTTAGAAGAATCATACTCTAGATGTCCAAATCGGCCAGCAGGAAATTACCCGTGAATGAAAAGATGGCAGCGTAGGTGAGTTGCGGAGCGGTATGCAACCCGCAGTTGTTGACCCGCGTTTCCAGAGCCGAGCTCAGAGATTCATGCGGGGCATGTACGTTACCCGAAGGTCACGGCGAGACAAAGGGCGTTGAATAGGCCGGTGTGCGCCTTGCGCACCAAACCAGTTCCTTTTTTGTTGGCCCCTGCTAACGCGCCGCCGCCGCCGCAGCAGCCGCAGGTGAAATAAAACAAAATGGCCGCGGCCCAAGGCTGCCCGCCTAGGGCCCGCGTGCCAATCGCCTTCTGTCACCCTACCTTTATTACACCTGTCAGTTCTACAACCAGATCACCAGCGTTCGCGTGGGCTAATTTCTTTTGTTTCTACTGCTTGCGTATGAGGAGCACCTAAAAGTCAATCGTTTGCAATTTTATCGCTCCCGGCGGGCGGTGCCAACAGGAAACATCTGTACAGCACTTTTTTTCTGTACTGGACGCGCTTTTTGTCTTCTGGATCCCTTGGTTGTGGACAGAAATCAGAAAACCATCAGGACGATAGTGTCTTGTATCCGGTTGCTGCCAACCTAGGAGATCGAAGGTATCGCTGACACTCATCTGTTGTAAAATAGTTGGATATATGAGTCCAAATGTGATTAGTTATCTCGAACTGAATGCTCTCCTCCATGCCAACCAGCATAGACTGGGGAAACATCGGTCATCACACTCGCGCTTTGCGCACGTGACGTCCTGAAAGCCAGAGATCAAGACAGATAGATGCAGTATTTCTTGACTTCCGAAAATATACAGGAAAATGCCCAAAACCGAACCGAGATTTAGTTTTTGATTTAAAAAATAGAAAATAGTAGAAAGAAACATATTTTAAAAGGATCCAATGTTTACTTTATCAAGTTACGTAGCAATTACATTTTCCGCTTAGAAAGTACAATGAAAAGTTATTACGAAAAATATTGTTTTCCAAATACAGTACACTTAGCACGTTTGAAAAAATAGGACTACTTGCAAAAATAATCACAACAACAACAAACAAAATTAGAAAAATGCAGTAACTCAGAGAAAATATTATCTAATTTCAAAGTTGGTACAATATAGCATCTTGCAGAAGGTTATAGAATCTATCTGTCTTTTCTTTGCTGAACCCATGGGCCCTGCTATAGGATGATCCTATAGTTATCTTCTCTACACTTTGGTTTTGTGGCGTTTAAGAAAAACACTAAACCACTTTTCCCTCCAGTTACGTCTTTTAAGGGGTGTTCAATGTTATTTATCTTTCCCAATTGTACGACCATTTTTCGCGAGTCATTACGAGTAAACCCAAAGAATGAAGCTTCCGTAGAAAAACAATACTAAAGCAGTCCTTCTTCCGATCTTTGCGAAAAATTGTAGGACTCCTGTTTTCGTTACTTTCTCAGGTGTACCACAATTCGTGTTGGACAACCTCGTAGGTGTTATTTTTGGGACGCACTGCACTCCTTCTAACCTATCTTCTTTTTCTGAACTGCATCGATAATTTTCTTTTTCCGAACTGCATCAATAGTTTTAGACATTTTAGACGGACTCCACTATCTCTTACAAATCTCTCCCCATTAGCCTATTGGAATCTGCAAGAGAAATCCAACATGTGCTGAAACAGCCAGACTTTAAACATTGTGTGCGGGAAGCGAGGCTCTGTCTGCCCCGCAACTGTTCCTGTGGGATCCTAAGCTCTGCAAAAAGAAAGGGTGCGTTCTGTATACCGCCTGGCTTTTATGACAATAAAAATTTATCGCAATTACTGACGGCGTGGTCGGGGAGCTTCGGAAAGCTGAGTGTACCCTGCTTGCTCAATCTTCAGAGTATGATCGTACGTCGTTACCCTGCCTCATTCAGCATATACACGGCCAATCATATAAAACTTGCACATATTTTATTTCGTGGCAACGGCCTTGCCGCAGTGGATACGGTTTCCGTGAGATCACCGAAGTTAAGCGCTGTCGGGCGTGGTCGGCACTTGGATGGGTGACCATCCAGGCCGCCATGCGCTGTTACCATTTTTCGGGGTGCACTCAGCATCGTCATGCCAATTGAGGAGCTACTCGACCGAATAGTAGCGGCTTCGGTCAAGAATACCACCATAAAGACCGGGAGAGCGGTGTGCTGACCCCACGCCCCTCCTATCCGCATCCTCCACTGAGGATGACACGGCGGTCGGATGGTTCCAGTAGGCCACTCGTGGCCTGAAGACGGAGTGCAATTTCTTTGCATGAATAGAAGAAGATATTGGTTTTCGTCAGAAGGGCAAGCAATGCTGTAGTAAGGGTAATTGTATTGTTCTGTATGGAACTGGGTACCTAGAAACGACGGAGAGGCTCCGTCCCCGCCGTAGCCCGCAGTGGTACACAACCCCACAACAGGCTACAGCAGTCCACTCACCCCACCACCGCCCCACACCGAACCCACGGTTATTGTGCGGTTCGGCCCCCTGTGGACCCTCCCCCGGGAACGTCTCACACCAGACGAGTGTAACCCCAATTTTTGCGTGGTAGAGTAATGGTGGTGTACGCGTACGTGGGGAAAGTGTTTGCGCAGCAATCGCCGACCTAGTGTAACTGAGGCGGAATAAGGGGAACCAACACGCATTCGCCGAGGCAGATAGAAAACCGCCTTAAAAACCATCCACAGACTGGCCGGCACACCGGACCTTGACACTAATCCGCGGGGCGGATTCTTGCCGGGGACCGGCACGCCTTCCCGCCCGGAAAGCAGTGCCTTAGATCGCACGGCTAACGGGGCGGGCAAGGGACTCCTAGTAGCGTCTGAGATTGAGAATAAAGATTTTTTGTCAATGGGGAGATATACTTCAACGGCATTCGAAAGTTCTTGGCCGGCCGCTGTGGCCGAGTGGTTCTAGGCGCTTCAGTCGGGAACCACGCTGCTGCTACGGTTGCAGGTTCGAATCCTGCCTCGGAAATAGATGTGTGTGATGTCCTTAGGTTAGTTAGGTTTACATAGTTCTAAGTCTAGGGGACTGATGACCTCAGATGTTAAGTCCCATAGTGCTTAGAGCCATTTGAACTATTTGAAAGTTCTTGAAATGAAGTACCCAGTGATATACCTCTCATTAATGTTGCCGTTGAAACCTTTAGCAAAAATATTCGAGAAATGTGCATTTTTAATTGAATCGGCTATTACAGCGTGAACCCCTTCAAATGGGGCTCTAATGCAAGGCTCCGTCATTATACGCAACATGGAGATAGTAACGTATGCCTAAGATAAAACGTATAATTTCCTCTTGCTCTTACTTTATGCGACACAGCTGCAGGGTCAGTTACGACTGCTGTAAATGTAACTGTATGTTAATTTCTAGCTTATCAGAATGGATTTAGGAAAATTATTTCACATGTGTGTACGTACTCGTGCTCAAGAGAACAGCTTCTGTGGAAACAAGTAAGCAGCCGAACGGCTCGATGCGTTGACGGAGTAGGCATGACAGCCCCATGTTGTGGTGTGTACATCGAAGAGCCAATTCCGGCAGACACGTTACCTATTGCATCCAGCGAGGTGACGCAGTAGCAAGACAGTGGACCCTCAATCTTGAATGACAGCGGTTCAGATATCAGTCTGGCCATCCATATCTAGTTTTCCCGTTATTTCTATAAATCTTTTAAAGCAAACGTCAGGTTTATTGCTTAAAGGCTTCAGCATCCTTCATCAACCGGAGCCCCCACGCTCCGTCTCTAATGGCTTCGTGGTAGACGGAACGTTATGTCCTAGAATTCCTTCTTTCTTCTTTATGTACTAGATCTCACACTATGCGGTTGTATTTTCTTCCTATGGTGTAACTGCTCGCTTCATATTCGTAAAAATCAGTCCCATCGTCCCTTACACTTATTTTTTAACGAAATTTGTTGCACTGCTTATGGGAAAGATACATATAAACGTAAAAAATCTGGAACTTTGAAAATCATTTGTGTCATATAATAGATTTCAGTTTGTCAGAAATCAAAATAATTTTATGAAACTGCAAAGGAATGGATGGTACAACACCACTTGTCTCCTTAGCCGAGGTCGCTGAACCACATTGCGACTGTGGTACTCGAACCCTTGGGGCTCGAAATTGTATCTTACATCGGACTTCGCAGCAATGCCTCTAACTAAATTCACACGGTTTCCAAAACTTCATAATTTTATACAGGGCACTAAGTCCGCCTTAAAATATTCTATCTATCTGTCGCTTGCACCTGTGTCCCGCATTGTGCGCGGGGTTGGCGTGGTTAAATCGGATTTGGCATGTTAACTTAAGGGGTGGCCGATGCCCTTCCTGCCGCCACCCCGTACACCCCGGGATGGAATCAGAATACCCCATCTGTCTGCGTCTAGTGTAAATCACGGAAAAGTGCGGATGTGTTTCAGATGTCTGTGAGTCGTGTAACTGAGGAGGGATGTGGGGACCAGCCCGGTATTCACCTAGAGGGATGTGGAAAACCGCCTAAAAACCACAGCCAGGCTGGCCGGCACACCGGCCCCCGTCGTTAATCCGGCGAGCGGATTCGATCCGGGGCGGCCCGCCTACCCGAGTCCAGGAAGCAGCGCATTAGCGCTCTCGGCTAACCTGGCGGGTCTTAGACTGTTATTCGTATTCATTTTTAATTTGTATTGGAAAAGCAAATTACTATAACAGTCTACGGCGAATATGTTCCTAATCGTTCAGTCGGATGAAGACGTTAATGTCGACGGTCCCTTTGAGGCTCTTTTAGAGCAATGCGCCTCCATCGTTTCTTTTTTCCTTACTTTCTCTCTCTCATCGTCACCAACCACGCGAACATGACTATGAGCTAGACACGCACTCGTCACTCGCACAAAAAAATGGTACAAATGGCTCTGAGCACTATGGGACTTAACATCTATGGTCATCAGTCCCCTAGAACTTAGAACTACTTAAACCTAACTAACCTAAGGGGATCACACACATCCATGCCCGAGGCGGGATTCGAACCTGCGACCGTAGCAGTCGCGCGGTTCCGGACTGAGCGCCTAGAACCGCTAGACACCGCGGCCGGCCACTCGCACAAAACAATGACGCTTAATGAACGACGTCAACATTTGGTAATAAAAAAATGTTGTACCCAGTGGCTGCGATTAACAAACAGCCAGTCGATTTAGGCAGCTGAGCCGCTAGGTAACAAAGCATCAAACAATGCCATCCGACTTGTACATTTACGTCACGTGGAATGAATTCACCGAACGTTGCACTTCACTGCAGAGAAGTGGAGAGCAATGGATGTAGCGGGTAGCATAACGGCTGGGCGTTTTCTCGGAAGTGACTCTCCGCGTCGCTAAAACTTCCTACGCACAGTATACCGTTTTCGCCGTAGTGAATTAAAGTCGACAAACACGAACAACGAGAACAGGAGCTACACTTACCGGAATCATCCGTAATTACGCAGTTCATGTCCAACACCGAATTTTAACAATGTTAAATAAAGGCTTTCTCCACATATCGTAGCCTGCTGCCGTAACACTTGTCATTTGACTCCGCTATTGTATAGGAGACAACGTACCGAACATTCGGTATTGTGGTCTGCCGGGCGCATTACCGGACAACGAAGTTGTACTACAATCAAATTTCGGAGAATCATAAAAGTGAAGAATACCCATTCCCCAATATTAAATTTAGGACTTTTCATTGCGGACTTAGGAGTCCAATGAAACGATTTATTACAGCTACCTTTGCTTACGGAATCTCTGCGTATTAGCGTGTGACGACAATGCTGCCGAACTGTTTCGAGACTTCGGAAAATAAAACTGCACCATTTATCACAGTGTTAAGCAAAATGGCTAATAAATTCGTCTGTCTGGTGACAACATGTACGTAAGTGGCAGCTAAATCCGGTACGCGTCACGAGATCGCACTGATGATTGAGGTGCTAAAATCAAATTTCTCATAATTTTGCTGAATGTAAAGAAGATTAAGTCAGAGCAGCACAAGAACTCGACTGTCTGCCAATGGAAACATGTAATAATGTCCGAGGATTTTTTTTATTTTTATTTTTTTTTTTTGCACGCAGTCGTGTGCCATTTTGCTTCCCCTGTAGACTACGTACGGCTGATAAAACTTTATTCTACCGCCAGGCTTACAGCAAAGGTTTACGTAACCCCGTGGTTAAGGCACCGCACTAGCAGTAGAGAGGACAGACCACACAGATGTAGGTTTTTCCGCAGTTAAATCAATTAAGATAAAAAATGGCGGTCGCACGGTTCCAGACTCAAGCGCCTAGAACCGCTCGGCCACCCCGGCCGGGACCGTGCGGTTCTAGACGCTCCAGTCCGGAGCCGCTGCTGTTGCTACGGTAGCAGGTTCGAATCCTGACTCGGGCATGGGTGTATGTGATGTCCTTAGGTTAGTTAGGTTTAAGTTCTAGGGGACTGATGACCACAGCAGTTGAGTCCCATAGTGCTCAGAGCCATTTGAGCCACCCCGGCCGGCGATTAAGATAAATACCGCCCTGGTTCCGTTGAAAGGCACACGGCCGATTTGTTTTCATATCCTTTCGCAACACGACTTTGTCCTCCGTATACAATTAGCTCGTCGCTAGAGCGCTGAACCCTGAGTTTCCTTCCTTCCTTCCTTGCAGTGTTAGCTTTTGTCAGTGACCACGGCTACGAAGCGAAAATACACTGAAAATTGCCGTCCTCTTTGATTAACGCGAATTACTCCAAATATTTCCCTTGAACTTTTATTTCCACCGTAATTAAGAGGCGAATGGTGCTCAGTCTACAAATCCAAATGTTCGTGGATCCATGCTCTGTCGGTCCTCGCAGTTTTTCCGTCTATTCTCGTTTCTTTCAGCTTCACCAATTTCTAGAATGTGCTGCAAACGTCAAATTGCTCCCTAGTTCGGAGTATACGCAGGTCCCCGTGAAACTTGATAGACAAGTCAGTTCACAAACCAATCTACAAGTTGCGATAGCCTTCCTTTAGAAGAGCAAGATGTAACTTTCTTTGCCTGGACCAACAGATTGTACGCATCACATCGAAAACTGTAACTGAATGAAAAATTAATGAAACTAATGCACAGTCGATGTTATAACCCTACGACGGATAATCAAGTTGTAATTTTTATGCTGGCCGATGTGGCCGAGCGGTTCTACGCGCTACAGTCTGGAATCGCGAGACCGCTACTGTCGCAGGTTCGAATCCTGCCTCGGGCATGGATGTGTGTGATGTCCTTAGGTTAATTGGGTTTAAGTAGTTCTAAGTTCTAGGGGACTGATGACCTCAGAAGTTAAGTCCTATAGTACTCAGACCCATTTTTTTAAAATTCTGTTTGCTTGCAATTACATGTCCGCAGTTCTGGTTCACAATGAAATCCCTACTCCATAGTACCGCAGTACGCCACTAGAAGAGCTAAATAAAACGAAGAAGCCTTCAATGAAGTGCTTCGTTTCGTTGCTATAGAGGAATGCTACGGTAACGTGTTGCGGAGATTTCAATGTGTACCAGAACTACAGAAGTGTTCCTGCAGTCAAACAAAAAATTAACGCCTTTTTTTTTTTTTCGAAGAAGTAGTTAGAACTTTATGACTATCCCTCGTACATGACCATTCCAGTTAGTATCCAGTTATTAGGTCCGTTTTGGGGGGTCTAATTAACTTGATAGTTGAAATGAGCGTGTACAAGCCTCTTCAGACACAACATTCCAGTATCGTATTTCTCAGAGGCGACGTATGCGAACATGTGGAGGCCAGTATTCGGGAATGCACAAAGACTTGGGTGGGAGCGGCGATCGTGCTTGGACCAGCACGTACGTAGCTCCTGCGACTGCTGCCGCCGCCTTCCGTTAGCACAGGAGCGCAGCGTTGCCAACACAGTTCACCTGGCCGCGCACATACTCTCAATGCCATACACCCAACCCTCACATCCCACCCATCTCCTCTTGCTGTCGGTAGGCTGGCACTTCCACTGAAAGTGGGTACATCTTGGAAAATTATTCGTAACATTCCACTTCAGAGTTTGTATCGTACAGTAGCTCTAGCAAAAAAATCTCTCGTCTTAAAGTGTAAAGATTCCAATACTCGTCTCATGCAACGAGATACAACTACCGTCTTAATAAGCGACAGACTGCCAAGCCTTTTTACTTGAAAATTCTTAGCTATCACCGTTACAAAGCTACTTGGAATTTGCTATCTATGAAATGTAAACGTAAAAGAACAATATCGGGGTTCATTTTGCTATTACCTATGGCCTCACCTTCTGGGGTCAGAGTAAGAAAAATCTCAAAACCATCTTCACTCTACAAAAACGAGCTGTTAGAATAATTACCAACAGTTCAAGGCTAACTCCTTCAAAGCAATTATTTCAACAACTAAATATTCTACCCCTACCGTGCCTCTATATACAAAAAAGCGTAATTAATGCAAAAAGAAATATTGACAATTTCCAATACAACTCGGATCTACATACTTACAGCACAAGGAAGTGCAATGACATTCATATTAAAAGAGTTAACAAGTCTTTGGCGCAGAAACAAACAAACATAAAAGGAAGTAGGTTGTATAACAAACTACCGGTAAAGATAAAAGAAATAAAAAAATTGTGTTCATTTAAAGAAGCAGTATTCAAATTTTTAATGGGCAACTGCTATTATAGTGTAAACGAATACCTGGAATAGCTTCATACAAAACAATTAGATTTATGTACTCTATGCCAATAGTAATTTTTATCTTACTGTTGCTGTGATCTAAATAAATAATATGTACAAAAGTGTTAGAATTATTATGTGTTATATCTAAATATCAACTGTGTATTCCATTTAAAAAGTCTTTCTCATACATTAATGTAATTAATCAAAGTTGTATATGCTATTTCAATGCGGTCTGATGTTGTGTAGTCTACTATGCACATTTGTATTGTGTAGAGTATTGTTCACCCTTCATATATATGAAGGGTATAGGGATGTTGTGTAGTCTACTATGCACATTTGTATTGTGTAGAGTATTGTTCACCCTTCATATATATATATATATACTTACTTATCGCGAATGGACCCAGAAGGATCACGCAAAGCTTTCTGACGTCGTTTCTTCCATACTTCTTTCATTCGTTCTCCATGTTTTCTTTTTCTTTCTTCTGTCCATTTTGTTCCTGGTCTCTTTAGTGCTTCCTTCTCCGACAATACAATCCACTTTTCCACCTTATTTCTAAAAGTTTTTCTATCTTTGACATCTTTAAGTTCAATATTTGCTTTTTGTAAATCTAATTTTACTTGGCTAATCCATGGTGTTGTTGATTTGACTTTTTCTATGTAAGTGAGAATTCTGTTGGTGAGTCGTGTGGGGGGAAGTCTAGTGACATGCCCATAAAATTTTAATCTTCGCCTTCTTATGTCTGCTGCCAGGTTTGATATAGTTTCTGTGGTTCTTCTTGATTGTATCCGGTATCCTTCTTCTGTTAATTTTGGACCTAAAATCTTTCCCATAATTTTGCGTTCTTCTTTTAGTATTTTTTCTAAATCACATTTTGTGTGGAGTGTGAGCGTTTCACTAGCATATAGTGCTGCTGGCTTAATTACTGCGCAGTAGTGTCTGATTTTTGTGTTCGAGGAGATGCATTTTTTATTGTATATTTCATGTGTCATACCATATGCTCTCTTCATTTTCTGTTGCCTGATTTTCTGTGCAACTTTCTCTCCTCCGGCTGGCTCCAAAATTTCACCTAGGTATTTAAAATGTTTTACTCTATTTATTTTTCCATATTTTGTGTTCAAACTGTGTATATGGAATTTCGTACAGAAAAATTCTGTCTTTTGAAACGAAATTTGTAAACCTACTTTATCCGCGCATTCCTTAAGGATCTCTATTTGTTTGGTGGCGATTTCTTCATCATCTGCAAGTATGGCCAAGTCGTCCGCGAATGCTAAACAAGATATCTCCACGTTGTCTTTGGTTCTACCAAGATGGATTGGTTTCCAGTAGGATTGATTTTTTAATTCTTTTTCCCATTCCTTAATGACTTTATCCAGGACTATATTAAACAGAAGTGGAGATAGCCCGTCACCTTGACGTACTCCAGTTTTTATGAGGAAAGGTTCAGAGATTTCTCCCCTGAATTTAACTTTAGATACAGTGTCTGTCAGTAATTCTTTGATAAGCCTTAGTGTTTTGGAGTCAAGTCCAAGTTCCTCTAAAATGTTAAACAAAGATTGCCGGTCAATTGAGTCATAGGCTTTCTTAAAATCTACAAATGTACAAATTATGGGGGCATTTCTAATTGCTTTGTGTTTTAATATTGTCTTTAAATTAAATATTTGTTCTATGCATGAGCGACCGGGGCGGAAGCCTGCTTGATAATCACCAATTTGGCGTTCCAGCTGCTCTTGTGTTCTTTTCAGCAGGCATATTGAGAGAAATTTGTAGGTGACTTGTAAAAGTGAGATTCCCCTGTAGTTATTGACATTTGTTCTGTCTCCTTTTTTATGTAACGGGTGAATAAGGGCACATTACCAATCCTCTGGTAATTTTTCTGTTTCCCATATTTTTGTTATTATTTTTGTGAGCTCTTGCATCGTCTTTGGTTCTAGGTTTTTTAATAGCTCTGCAACAATGCCATCTTCGCCAGATGTTCTATTATTTTTTAAGTTTTTAATGTGACATTTGATTTCTTCCTGTGTTGGTGGTAATGAATCCGGTTGAGCGTTGGCACTGATTTCTTTGGGAAACCTTAAACTAGGTTCTGGGCAATTTAGTAGGTTAGAAAAATATTGAGCCAATACTTGACAGTTTTCCTGGTTTGTTAGGGCTAATTTACCATCTGGTTTTCTGAAACATAAATTTTGAGGGATATATCCTCGTATTTTATCTGCGAAAGTTCTGTAGAAGTCTCTTGTATTATAGTTTTGGAAATTTTCTTCTATGGCATCCAGTTGTGCCTTTGTGTACTTCCTTTTTGCTTGCCTAATAGATTTTGAAACCTGTTTTCTAACCTCGTTAAATAAATGTAGACTTTCTTGTGATTTTTTACTGTTATATTCTTGAAATGCCTTTTTTCTCCTTTCCAATGCATTTTCACAGTCAATCCCACCAAGGGTGTTTGAATATCTTTTTCAAGGGAATAGTTTCCTTAGCTATTCGCGTGATTTTAGAATGAAATTCTTCCCATGTGTTTGCCTTTTCCTCTTCCCATTCTTCTTTTACTCCAGATTCTTTAATCTTTATGGTGTCATATTTCTGTATTTCTGTTTTCTTCTGATGACTTCTTCGTGCTGTAAACTTGATTTTAATTCTAGTTAGGTAATGGTCTGAATCAATGTTTGCTCCTCTGCGTACTTGGACGTCGTAAATTTCTTTTTGTACTGGGTATGAAATCGCCACATGATCTATTTGAAACTCGCCAATTTGTTGTATAGGAGATCTCCATGTCTTTTGTTTTCTTGGACATTTTCTTAGAGATGTTGACATTATCTTCAGGTTATTCTGCTTAGATAGTTCGACGGGCCTTGTACCATTTATATATATATATATATATATATATATATATATATATATATATATATATATTGACGAAATCCATGCAATGTACATTGACTCTGGATGAATAAACTACTACTACTACCACCACCACCACCACCACCACCACCACCACCACTGTCTCATTTTAAACGTTTTCTCGGAGATGACCTGATGTTCAGTGTGAATAACCGTGTTACTCCATACCTTTTGTTAGTACATGCACCTAACTGGCCAAAACGAAAGTCTCTGTTATTGTTATTATTACTATTATTGCGTGTGGCTCAGCGAGATTTTCAATTGCCAGCCACTCTGGCGACTTGCGTGTCCCTAACACACTTCAGTTATCCTACCAGAGAAAGTGGACCTACAGTTTATAACGTGCAATCCGAGCCACGCGTTGTTCCTGGTGTTTTCCCACTGCGTTGAAAGGTGAAGGTTACATTAAAGGCAGTGAAAATTTCCGTGGTCCGGCGGGGATTTGATTCCGCGACATCCCTGTATCACGGCACGTGACTTACAGCCAGACCGCCAGACCCAAGTAAAATCACTATTAGACCAATACTTCACTGTAGTGCTACCATGACTGCACACAAAACTCCCAGTGAAGAGATCACGCGCAACAGGTGTCTGGTCCCTTACAAAAACGCGCAGCTTGCGCCCCGGAAAGTAGATACGAACCAAATACAACAAATACACAATTTTCATACATGTTGACATTCTAACATTAATCGTTACTGCTACATTTACTTGTCCTTAATGAATTACAATTATTCTGTCTTGTTATTGTGGAAAGCTGTCCATAATGTGTTTCGCATGGCAACAATGACACTCGTAATGTCTAAGAACTCTTAACTTCCGATGGAGACAACTGAAATGCGCAGTTTAACATTTCTCGGATATTTAGACTCTCAGGGGTGCCGTCTTCTAGAAAATAAAGATATTATTGCAATAATATAGCGACTTGAATGAATAGTAACGTTTTTATGAACTAAACACCAAACAGATGTTGTACCGTCTGAAACAAGTACGAAGTCTGGACGAAATAATTTGAAGACATCGATATAAATACCACATATCCCGTGCATGTTATTAGAGTTGTCTGTAGTCCCTTGTACTATAAAGTCTCTACAAGTAGTCCGAGAAGTCAAGAGGTTACTGACCGCTGTTTTGTTGTGTTGGTCTGCCGTCATACTGGACCTTACAGACGACGAGGTCTTAGAGCGGTGTTACACTATCATATTTCTTTGTCAAAGTTGATATGTCAAATATTTATATCAAAGAAATTTGATGGTGTAATAGGAAACTTTGGCAGATCTCGCCTGTCGTCAAATCAATATGATCAAATTTAGGGCCTCGCCGTAGATTTGATCATAAAAGACGTTCGTCATCGATTCACTGCAATGTGAAACCTAACCGCTTAGTGCGCTGGCGTCGCTACAGCTATCTGACATCTCTATAGTGTGTTTGGAAACATCGCTTAAAAGTTGGTGTGTTCCTTCGACACATTTTTTTCGTAATAAACTTGCTTCGATTGGGGTGGGGGGGTGGGGGGGTGGGAGGGGAAGGGGTGGTGAGCATGGGGCACAGTGCATCTATTAATTGTGTGTTGATGGGCAGGTGGAATATGCTGTAGGTAGCTTCACATCCACAGTCACAGCAACAACCATCCACCTCTACAACTGGAAACAACCAGGCAGCTTTTCATTCTTAGTTGTCCATTCTACTTTGTCTGTTTTTGAACTATGGATGCCACACGTTAAAAAACGCTGTATATGTTTCGTACTTTTCATTAATTTTGTAGTTGTTGGAACATAATTCCATCAACTAAATTATTCAAAAATAAAAATAGTTCTTACTGGCCGTATAGTGTACTAAACCTGTATTTACCTTCACATATTCCCCCTTCAGTGCTTTATAAATCGCTTCACACGTTTCTGGAATTATTTTGGTTAATGTGCAATGTGATATTCGAGTGCTGTGTTTTAAACTAGAGTAGCTCTCTTCTTATCAAGAAATCGCATTGTCACACTTTGCCTGTCTTCTGCACATGTAGTATTTCTTAAGAGAGTATTCTGAGTTTTAATACAAGAAGCCCTTTACTGAGCAAATACTGAAATATACTCTCATCCACTCGTAAGTAAATTTTATATGTAGGACTTGACGTTCTCCAGTTGCAGCTCTTTTAATAAATTTTGCTGAATGCTTTTATTATCGAGGCGTAATACCTATGGCTTCAGCCGAGTATGTTTCCTTTTCTTCCAAATACGCAAACAATGCAATTGTGGCGCAAGCAACTGCAGGGCATGATAACAAGTTGTCGTCCGCCACCTTGAAATTTGACGAAAGCTGGTAGCAGTGGCCGAGCGGTTCTAGGCGCTTCAGTCTGGAACCGCGCGACCGCTTAGGTCGCAGGTTCGAATCCTGCCTCGGGCATGGATGTGTGTGATGTCCTTAGGCTAGTTAGGTTTAAGTACTTCTAAGTCTAGGGGCTGATCACCTCAGCAGTTAAGTCCCATAGTGCTCAGAGCCATTTTTTTTGAACATTATCATAGTTCTTTGACGAAGAAATATGATCAAATATTCGTCAAATTTCTTTGACAAAGATCTTTGACGTGTCACTAAATGGGATATTAAACTGTCGTAATATTTTTCGTCAAATGGTTCAAATGGCTCTGAGCACTATGGGACTTAACTTCTGAGGTCATCAGTCTCCTAGAACTTAGAACTACTTAAACCTAACTAACCTAAGGACATCACACACATCCATGCCCGAGGCAGGATTCGAACCTGCGACCGCAGCAGCAGCACGGTTCCAGACTGTAGCGCCTAGAACCGCTCGGCCACTTCGGCCGGCAAATATGATAATGTAATACCGTCCTTAGAGACGGAGTAAAAGCTCAGATTAGGAAACTAGGGGGAAAAAATTCGGTCACCTCCTCTTCATATGAACCATGTCACCATTTGCCGAGAGATTTCGAGCAACCACGGAACGGCGTATAATGATCCTTGACAGCTAGTAGCGCTGCGGCCTGCTTACGGATTGGTTGAGGTAGGCGTGGGAAGCTGCGTCGCCGAGCCCGCTGCAACTGTCAGGGAACTTCCGAATGCGACGCCCGTGTTTTACCACCAAGCGGCCAACTCGCTCCGTCCGTGAAAACACTCAACTTATTAGCGGTATCTGGAGGTACTGTATCTAGCGTCATTCCAGCACGCAAGACTGCGTGGGAAAACATCGTTTGATAAACACAGTAATTGGAAAGAAGCGTAAACACACTGGGAACATTAAAGAGGAGTGTTATCTATAAAGGCAAGAGCACTGACACGAAAGTGATATCTGAACTTAACACGCGTCTTCAGAACACTGTGTCAAAGATAACAGTGGGACGGGAACAGAAAGAACAATACAGCCAGGGTGGAGCTCCTAATGTGAAACCGGTAGAATGCACAAGAGAGGCTTCTGCCGCGTGACCAGCTCGCTGCTTGCCATGCCTTGTAGCGTACTAACTTGCGAGGGGTGAGTCACACCACTTTGCTCATGGGGCATACATCACTGATTGATCTACGAACATGTGGGCCTTTAGCGAAGCGTTTCGCTCTGGCAAAGTGGACTCTTTTCTCTTCTTCTTCAGCGTCTAGATATCGGCTCATGAATATAGGCCTCGTCCAACGATTTCCCTGTCGATCTTTGCTCGGCGATCTGGATCCATCTTTCTCCCTCCTGTCGCTGTGTGTCGTCTCTCTATCTCGCCAGAGGACACCCGACATTCTTCTTCGACCGCACCGGACGTCACTGCATCGATGTTTTCGTTCATTTAAAACTGTTCCTAGCCACGTGACCTGAACAACACAACTTCAGTCTCGCTATCCACGTGTCAAAGTAAAGTACAGTACTGTACAGTTGGGTACAGTATGCTAATACCAATATAACGTCAAAGAATATCTCAATCCTGAAACTTTTCTCTCTTCTTCACTTTCCCTACTTCCCTTTCTGTTTATACGTTCGTCTCAAAATTTAACACACATCCTTGTACTGCAAGGAACACGCCTTTCCGCGACACTATATCGCTTAAAGGTGAAACACGCCTTTCCGCGACACTATATCGCTTAAAGGTGAAGGAATTTATGTAAAAACCAGATTAAACATGATGGTGACTCCACGCAGTCCGAAATATAAGAGGCAGTCAAATGAAAACAAGACAGATTAGAAAAAGTAAGAACTGTTCATTATTTCAAAAATAATTACCATAACTGTTAATACGAGGGTTGTGTAGAAAGTAAGTTCCGATCGGTAACGAAATGGAAACCACTGGCAAAATCCGGTAAAGCTTTTAACAGATATGTTGGGCAGTGTCTCTAGTATGCCCGTCGAACGTGTCGCGTCGCTCTTTTCAGTTTCGAGTGAACAGTGAGCACGTAAAGATGCGTAGGGAATAGCGTCCCCCGCCAATTATGATGGCTTGGTTACAGATTTCACCTGTGTCGAGCAGCTCCTTCTTCATGCCAATTCTCGACCGCACATTGCAGGGGCAGTGAAGACGCTCCTGCAGCGTTTCCGATTGAAAGTGTTCGATCACCCACAATACAGTCCGTAATTGGCTCCCCCTGAGTCTCATCTCTGCTCACATGAACCGCTGGCTATGAAAACAAAATTTTTCCACAGACAACGAGCTGCAGACCAGTGCAGGTAACTGGCTGAAAGCACAGGCGGCTGCTTTCTATGACGAGGATACTGGAAAGTTGATACAACACTACGTCAGCACTCGAAGTTGGAGCGGCGACTATGTAGGGAAGTAGGTGGAAGGGGTACCTAACTGTTGCAAATAAAACGTTTCTGGTTTTCACTGTGGTTTCCATTTCGCGACTGATCGGAACTTACTTTCTGGGCAACCTTCGAACATTTAACCCATTGTGAGTCAAGGCACTCACTACATTCACAGAGAAATATTTGCAGTTGCTTACGGACCCATGATGCAGGCATGCACCTGTTCGTCCGGAGCAATCGATCTTCACGGATCCAAAAATACGGAAATCGCATGGGGAGGGAATGAAACTTAATGGAGGTTGTATAAGGGCTTCCAGAGAAACTTCTGCAGCGTAATTGACACATGTAAACCCACCGACATGTTGCCAAGGTTGTTTTGAGTACGCTGCAGAAGTTTCGTTGGGGAGTCCTTACACATCCTCCATTAAGACCAGATCTCTTCCCATACGACTTCCATATTTTTGGGGCCCTAAAGAGACATTTGTGGCCGTCGATTTGCTTCAGACGAAGAGTTTTTTCCAGTTTTTCATCGCTTAATGAGACTGCTGAACGGCTCTTGTGAAAATGCCACAGCTGACTTTCAGTCCGTTTTTCAACCCGATCTTTTACTCCGCAGTTAATGATCTCATGGCCGACGGGACATTACGACCTTGCCTTCCTTTTCCCTTAAAAGTCTTAAGCTCAGTGTCACCAATTCGTGATAGTGTTTCGCGTTATAATGTGACGGGCGATGGACAGCTACGAACAGTCAGTCCTTTCAGTTGTGGAATAAACATCAGATTCTACAAAGAAGTAAGGAACCTAGAAAAACTGAGGTTTAAAGTCACGTCGACGAAACTGACGACCTGCGTCATTAAAATTTAAGCGCAAGTAACGCCATAAAAGTTTAAACACTGTTTCTTTATCAGTGATAACGACAATTCCTGCACGGTGGTGCTGTGCGTTGACAAGAGGCAGGGAGCCGCCTTCAGCGAGAATGAGTCAGCTGCGCTGCGGACACCTGCAGGTAAAAAGCAGAGCCGTGACTAACGAGACAGCCCCACTTTCACCGTGGCACACAATTCCTGTCTGCACTATGATAACGTTCACTGCCCGCAGCACAGCTCGCTCTCAGCTAAATACAGAGGTCGTCGATCTGTCTGTACATTGAGTAGGTGGTGGTGGTTAGTGTTTAACGTCCCGTCGACAACGAGGTCATTAGAGACGGAGCGCAAGCTCGGGTTAGGGAAGGATTGGGAAGGAAATCGGCCGTGCCCTTTCAAAGGAACCATCCCGGCATTTGCCTGAAACGATTTAGGGAAATCACGGAAAACTTAAATCAGGATGGCTGGAGACGGGATTGAACCGTCGTCCTCCCGAATGCGAGTCCAGTGTGCTAACCACTGCGCCATCTCGCTCGGTACATTGAGTAAATCGGAAAATAGGAGTCCGATCAAGTCACGGGAAGAATCACAGCAATTACAGCGTTCCTGACGAATTTGTCAACTTCCATCACCATAATGCACGATCACGCGACAAAACTTTGCTACTCTGATTTCGTTCCTAGGGTAAATAACCGTTTCAAGGACACGCTCCATGTCTTTGGATATGATGCCGAATACACGATTATTTTCAGAAACTGGGAAAAACTGCGGAGACGATAACTGAGAGAATAAAGCACAAATAGACTCACAGAACAAAGTATTAGTCCCGTCATTGAAATAGCAGATCGGTTCTTATGAAACGCTATAGATTTTATATACTGAACAGCCAAAGAAACTGGAACACCTGCCTAGTATCGTGTAGGGCCCCCGCGAGTACACAGAAGAGCCTCAACACGACGTGGAATGGACTCGGCTAATGTCTCAAGTAGTGCTGGAGGGGACTGACACCATGAATCCTACAGGGCTGTCCAGAAATCCGTAAGAGTACGAAGGGATGGAGATCTCTTCTGAACAGTACGTTGCAAAGGCTTCCCAGATATGCTCAATAATGTTCATGTCTGGGGAGTTTGGTGGCCAGCGGAAGTGTTTCTGGAGCCGGTCTGTAGCAATTCTGGGCATGTGGGTGTCGCATCGTCCTGCTGGAATCGCCCAAGTCCGTCGGAATGCACAATGGACATGAATGGATGCAGGGGATCAGACAGGATGCTTACGTACGTGTCGCATCTAGACGTATCAGGGGTCCCATATCACTCCAACTGCACACATCCCACACAATTACACAGCCTCCACCAGCTTTAACAGTCCACTGATAACATGCAGGGTCCATGGATTCATCAGGTTGTCTCCATACCCGTACACGTCCAACTGTTCGATAAAATTTGAAACGAGACTCGCCCGACCAGGAAACATGTTTCCAGTCATCAGTAGTCTAATGTCGGTGTTGACAGGCCCAGGTGAGGTGTAAAGCTGTGTATCATGCAGTAATCAAGGGTACACGAGTGGGACTTCGGCACCGAAAGACCATATCTATTATGTTTCGTCGAATGGTTAGCACTCTGACACTTGCTTATTATCCAGCATTGAAATCTGCAGGAATTGCGGAGGAGTTGCACTTCTGTCAAGCTGAACAATTCTCTTCAATCGTCGTTGGTCCCTTTCTTGCAGGATCTTTTTCCGGCCGCGGCGATGTCGGAGATTTGATGTTTTACCGGATTCCTGATATTGACGGTACACTCGTGAAATGGTCGTATGGGATAATCCCACTTCATCGCTACCTCGGAAATGCTGTGTCTCCATACCCGTATACATTCATCCGCTCGATACAATTTGAAACGAGACTCGTCCGACCAGGCAACATGTTTCCAGTCATTAACAGTCCAATGTTGGTGTTGACGGGCCCAGGCGAGGCGTAAAGTTTTGTGTTGTGCAGTCATCAACGGTACACGTGTGGGCCCTTGTCTCCGAAAGCCCATGTCGATGAAGTTTCGTTGAATGGTTCGCACGCTGACACTTGTTGATGGTCCAGCAATGAAATCTGCAGCAATTTGCGGAACGGTTGCACTTCTGTCACGTTGAACGATTCTCTTCAGCAGTCGTTGGTCCCGTTCTTGCAGGATCGTTTTCCGGCCGCAGCCATGTCGGAGACTGCATGTTTTACCGTAGTCCTGATATTCACGGTACACTCGAGAAACGGTCATACGGGAAAATCCTCACTTCATCGCCACCTCGGAGATGCTGTATCCAATCGTTCGTGCGCCGACTATAACACCACGCTCAAACTCAGTTATATCTTAATAACCTGCCACTGTCGCAGCAGTAACAGATCTAACAACTGCGCCACACGCTTGTTGTCTTCTACGGGCGTTGCCGACCGCAGTGTCGTATCCTGCCTGTTTATTTACCACTGTATTTGAATACGCATGCCTATACCTATGTGTACGCAGTGTATATCTCTCACGACCAAGTCAATTTATACGTATTCTGGAGTACATTCCAATGGACGACGCGCTCGCACACGACTCACAGGTGTCCCTCGTACAGATGCACCAGCCTGCTTCCGAGTGGCGTCACAGGCAGCATGAATGCGTTGTTCCATTGTCTGCACGCCTCCCACAGCGTCCGCATACGCGACACCGTTCTCATGCCCGGCATGGCTGAAGAGTGGCGACCAGGCGGCCAATGCAACTAGACCGCCTCGTACCATCCAGCGACTGGAGTCAGCGTTGCCGAGTTGCTTACGCACCGTAATGTGCAAGTTGGCTGGATCACTGTCATGCAGCAAATACACGAGCATTCCTTCCAGCAAGGGAGGCATTACGTTACGTAGGAAATGCCTCTCGGAGGTATGATCGACTCCAATAGAGGGTCACTCACATACGAACCTGATTTTTTAAAATGTAGGCGGTCTCAATTGCAAAATTGTTTTTATTAGTATCAATAACCCGTTTCTGCCTTGTGATGCATCATCAGATTACATAAAAATATAACATAAGAAGTTCAAAAAAAAATGGCTCTGAGCACTATGGGACTTAACATCTATGGGCATCAGTCCCCTAGAACTTAGAACTACTTAAACCTAACTAACCTAAGGACACCACACAACACCCAGCCATCACGAGGCAGAGAAAATCCCTGACCCCGCCGGGAATCGAACCCGGGAACCCGGGCGTGGGAAGCGAGAACGCTACCGCACGACCACGAGATGCGGGCCATAAGAAGTTCCATTCATCAATCATCAAGATTTAGCGTTTCCGTGATTTCCCTCATTCAGTTAAAGCGAATATCGGGGTGGTTCCTTTTCCTCGATGTGCTCCGCCTTTAATGCCCTTGTCGCGGATGGGACGTTAAACCCTAATCGTTCTTACTTCTTTTTGCCGCCACCTGTCGCATTGGGTCATTGGATTGGTTGCATACGACAAAAAAACGGCTATCCCAATCGTCAGGTCTGTGACTGTGTTTTTCTGTGGTGTTTAGTAGAGAGTAAAGTTCCACTACATTCCATCGACGTTGCTACAATTGATAAGCAGTGTTGCCACGGACATAGAGAAGATCATACCAGACTTGTTCGTTCCGAAGCTCTAGCAGCAACCGTGTTTTCAGAATAACTTATGAGAATTCATGCCCGAGTATTGTGCAAACAACTTCAGCCAACATCGGCGGGTATTTTTATTGAGTTCTCTAAAATGTAAACGTATTTTAAGTACCAGTTAAAAACAGTGAAATTAGGACTGAAATAGTTTATGTCTGTTGTGGTGTATAACTTAAGTTTTCTACATATTGGGTTCAGTAGGACTCACTTTATATCACTGTATTTCATTTGTCGGAGTCAACTTACATGCAACTGGTGCGGGACACACCTGGAAACAACTAGACATCAACAGTAGTGGGTATATACATAACAGCAACATAAACATTGCATTTTACTAATTGCAAAAGTGTAACAAGCGGCTTGAGTTCTTCAGAACATTTATTGTGTTTCTGTGTGCATTTCCATAACAGAGGAGCATGGAAATGAGGACTAAGTAATTGAAAAGTACAGGGTGTCCCAGGAGGAATGTCAGTATTCAGGGATATCACAGGAACACCCATTTGAAGCAAAGAATTCCATATGGACGTAAGTCCTGTTCCGAATGGTTTCCGGGATACATTACATTTAGCGTTTAATGTGCAGTCAAATGAAAACGAGACAAATGTAAAAAAGTAAGTAAACTGTTTTATTATTTCAAAAGTAATCGCCATCGCTGTTAATAAATTTACCCCACTGTGATACAAGATGCTCAATGCCTTCACAAAAAAATGTTTGATGTTGCCTACGGAATCACGATTCTATCCAGGTGTGTACCTCCTCGTCCGAAGCAAATAGGCGGCACGAATGTAGGGCTGGCCCACTTCTGGCCAGCATTGTCTGGAATACGCAGTCCTAACCTCCTCCACACAGTCCCGATTCTTCCCAGGTGCTTTCCACATTTTTAGAACCCTGAAGAGAGCCGGCCGTGGTGGCCGAGCGGTTCTAGTCGCTTCAGTCCGGAACTGCGCGACTACTACGGTCGCAGGTTCGAATCCTGCCTCGGGCATGGATGAGTGTGATGTTCTTACGTTAGTTAGGTTTAAGTTGTTCTACGTTTTAGGGTCCTGATGACCACCAATGTTAAGTCCCATAGTGCTCAGAACCATTTGAACCATTTTAATTAATTGTTTGCCGTCTGTCTCGTTTTCATTTGACTGTCCCTCGTACATCTGTTTCCGTGCCAGCGGCGCACACATATTTGTCTTACCCACCCAACCTCTTTGACGTTTCTTTCTAACCCAATCTATCTCTCTGCTTTCAACCTCTTTGTTAGGGAGGTGTTTCTGGTTTAAAACTAGCCCGTTCAACGCGCACTTGTCCATGGTTGGTGCGAGTGAAGTACTGCGTCGGACTAATAGTGAGAAAAGCATCTGTAAACCGTGTTAGTACACCCACTGGCTAAAAAGCCACACATATAAACTAATGAAGAATATGCAGATGTGATGCATGTTTACGGCTTCTGCGTTGGTAGCGCTCCTGCTGCTGTCGAAGAATACGGTCGGCGCTTTCCGACTCGTCGAATTCCTGATCATAGAGTGTTTACCAGAGTTTTCAGCAAACTGCGTGAACAGGTATTCTTTGAAGGTCCCATTTTTCTTGTAAATGCTTACTTCAACAACCTGTGCAGGAACAGTAAAACATTGTTCAAGTGGTGCAGCGCAGTCCTACCAGCACACGGCAACGTTCTGCACGCACGACAAAGTCTACGGCGAACACTACGTGCGGAAAACTTGTACCCATTTCTCGTACAGCATCTCCACAATCTTATTAACCATTTTATATTTGTATATGTGTCAACATGAAAACGTATTGACTAATACAGGAAACGAATAAAAATGTACATTAAATGAGTTCTATCTCGTAAACCATTCGGAATTGTGCCGGAAGTCCATACGAAGTTTTTTTGCTTCAAAAGGTAGTTTCCGTCATATCCCTGAATACTGACCATACATCCTGGAACACATTGTATACTCGCAAAATATTTTCGGGTAACGAAATTACGTACATAGATGGAGTGACTAATTAACTATTAAACTAAGCTCACAGTAACATCATTTAGTTGCAGATGACAAGCTGCAGTTATTCAATAATCTAACGAGGGTGCTACAGAACCAACAATGTAGAAAAGAAGGTAATAACCACAATAGAACAATTGTTTTCCCTATTTTTTATAATAATTAGTACATGAAACATTTTTATATTTAAAAAAAACTGAATATAATTACCCTCTGATGATGGCACACAGGTGTTGAAACGTGTTCTATTTGCGCAGTAGGCAGACTTGATATCCCGTAATTTACTGGAGAAGGCTTCGCGAGAATGCAGCATTTGTTAAACTACGCATAAAGACGTCCTCACAGGGGGCTAATTTCATTATGAAACACAACAGACATAATTTGCATCATACGTAGTTGGTGTACGCTTAGAGACGACTTGGTAAATCGCACGTAACGTCCTCCTCGTAGTAAATTGCCTTCGCAACGGTCTCTAAGCGGCAGCTTGTTTACAAAAACAGACGAACCTAACATTGTTGCGTAAGTGCATTTGCTCCCTAGTCCATATGCTATCTACATTGAAGAGCCATAGAAACTGGTACACCTGCCTAATATCGTGTAGGGCCCCGCGAGCACGCGGAAGTGCCGCTTCATGATGTGGCATGGGCTCCACTAATGTCTGAAGGTAGTGCTGGAGGGAACTGACGCCATGAATCCTGCAGGCTGTCCATAAATCCATAAGAGCACTAAGGGCTGAAGATCTCTTCTAAACATCACGTTGCAAGCCATCCCTGGTATGCACAACAATGTTCATGTCTGGGGAATTCGGTGGCCTACGGAAGTGTTTAAACTCAGAAGAATGTTCCTGGAGCCACTCTGTAGCAATTCTGGACGTGTGGGGTGTTGCATTGTGCTGCTGGAATTGTCCCAAGTCCGTCGGAATGCACAATGGACGCAGTTTATCGGTCTTTCACGCTTGGGAACGCTCTGCGAGACGAAAATCCACGCTGTGAAGACACAAAACTCGACCAGCTCCATGTCCGCGAAACTTTCCACGACCTGCGCGAGGGTGACTTAAAAATAACAAGAAGTGTCTCTACTGTTGACGTAAAAACTGCAAACTTCCTTGATCGAGCTGGACATAAAATCGCGTATTTACGTTCAGCCTAAGGAAAGCGATCAATATTTTGTAATGAGGCTGTGAGATAACGCTAAAAGAAGAGGAAAACTTCGCCGGATACAGGCGCTTGCACGCTTCCGTGCGCGGACAGCCTTCGGCGGCGGTATGTGGCAGGTTCGCCTTCAACGACTCCCATGTCCTTAGCGAGAGGAATGCAAGGCTGTCTCTCCGCTCACCTCACCCTCGCTCCTGCGTGCACTTCACTTCCTAGGGCGCGACTGCAAGCTGTCAATACGAATCACAGCCCAATCACATTGCGAGCTTCTCCACCGGATTCCTCTTCCTGACAGATACCAGCGCACCTAACACCCTGCCTCCCACCTTTCGAGCTTCACCAATATGTAAGGGGAAGTCCCGTCGATACTGAGAGCATTAGTGACGGAGAGCAAGACCACTGGGATACGTATGGTGGAATGAATGAAACGGACTGAAAACAGGCTAAATCGTAAGCAAACTTAGGTTCATTGGCTAGACACTGGGAAAAGTCAGTCTACAAAGAAGGCTACTGCTTACAAATCAGTATTAGGATACTGCTCAAGTGAGCGGGACTATTGCCGAATAGAACTCTCAAGAGATACTTAACGAATACAAAGAAGAGCTACGCGAGTGGTCACAGGTTTGACTCCCGGGATACCGTCACAGGAAGGCTTAAAACCCTCAATCGGCGGACTCTTCAAAACAGATGCAATTTATCCTGCGATAGCCTACTTACAGACCAGTTGTAAGCAAAGAATTTAAAGATACTCAATACCTTCCGAATCGCTCCCATAGGGATCTTTAAGACAAACTCAGACTAATTTCAGAAGCATTTAAGCAGCCCCCATGCGATTGGAACGGAAACAAACACTAACATATGTTACCACGCTAAGGGCTCCCTGCCATACAATTCATAGTGGTTTGCAGACTGATTTATGTAGTACGCGTTTCAGTCGAAATGCTTCACGGAAATCACGTGAAACTTACATAAAGGATCGCCTGGTCCCCGGCACGAATCCGCCCGGCGGACTTGTGTCGAGGTCCGGTGAGCCGGCCAGTCTGTGTATGGTTTTTAGGCGGTTTTTCACCTGCCTCGGCGAATGTGGGCTGGTTCCCCGTATTCCGCCTCAGCTACACTATGTCGGCGATTGCTGCGCAAACACGTTCTCCACGTACGCATACACCACCATTCCTCTACCACGCAAACTTAGGGGTTACACTTGTCTGGTGTGAGACGTTCCCTGGGGGATCCACCGGGGTCCGAACCGCACAATAACCCTGGGTTCGGTGTGGGGTGGCGGAGGGGTGAAGTGGACTGCGGTAGTCGTCGTGGGGTTGTGGACCACTGCGGCTTCGGCGGGGAGGGGGCCTCTCCGTCGTTTCTAGGTCCCCGGTTAAGACACAATACAATACATACAACTACTTAGAGGATGACGGCCATAGATAGCTATCGACCGCAGCCGTCCCGACTACAAGTGTAGCGCCCCTTTTCCCGTATCTTCACGGTGTGTTGGATTTGAAACTGTTAGTAATGAAGAGTGGCCGAATTCGCTTCCTGTGAGCACCCAATTTTCGCCGCCACCCCCCCCCCCCGCCCCCGCAGAATTTGTGCACCCTGTCTGCGTTTAGTTGTTATTTGTTATCCCATGTGAAAGTATTAGAACGTTTTCTAAATGTTTGCTAATCGTGTACCTGAGGCGAGACGTAGGTACCAGTCCCGTATTCATCTAGTCGGGTGTGGGAAACCACCAAAAAACCGGCACACCGCCCCTCGTCGTTCATCCGCCGGGTGGATTCAATCTGGGACCGTTGCGCCTCCCCGAATCCCGGGAGCAGCGTGCTAATACGCGCAGCTAACGAATCGAGTAGAAGCGCAGTGTCCTTACCGACAGTAAACAATATTCTGGCGGAGGCTGACTTGCACTAAGAATCTTCAGGAAGATAACTAAATGCGAACATAATCCAGAAAGTATAAAAAAATTATTATGTGGCTTTCACAGAGTTTGTTAAATAAATCGTTACCAGGCTCGATCATCGAGGTATCTAATGCTCGACAGAGCGGTAGTGTTAAATTTGGTTAAAACGCTGGAGGAAATTTTCAACTTTAATACCCCGCCAACAAAGGCAAGGGATGCAGTGTACAACTGCCTGGCTAGTTGGTTGGATGATCTGGGGAAGGGAACCAAACAGCGAGGTCATCGGTCCTATCGGATGAGGGTAGGATAGGGAAGGAAATCGGCCGTACCCTTTCAAAGGAAACATCCCAACTTGTGCCTGTTGCGATTTACGGAAATCACAGAAAACCTAAATCAGGTGGCAGGAGGCGGGTTGTGAACCGTCGTCCTCGCCGAATGCGAGTGCAGTATGCTAACCACTCCGCCACCTCGCTCAGTCACATCAGCGGCCTGACCGCTGAGTTCCTATCTTTTCTCAGTAATGTTGATGACGGTTATTCGTCTGTCGAAATAGTACTTTACAACCTGTGCCCAATTTATTGCCATTTTTTGCTCTGAGCGTCTGATCAGGTACGCGTCGGATTACTGGTAACGCACAATTCTAACGAAAGCTAAATTTTTGGAAATTAAAGAAGAAATTTTCGAGTTAGACAATCCTCCACCATCGAGGTCGCTAGAGATAGAGTACAATTTCGGATTAAAACAGTACAGTAACGAAAACCGATCATGATTTCTGCAGATAAACCTGGAGAAATTATGGGAAACTGCTTGAAAAGTTTTGCTGCTACTTCAGGGCTTATCATTTTGCCACTTTTTGTCATATTGTTTGTTCATTGCAATTCTTATTTTAATGTTCACACCACATTTCTGTAGTCATTAGTTCCATTACTGTCTAAACAGAAGAATTTATTTACATGTTTTAAGGTTCCGTTTCTTATTTTAATGTTTGAATTCACTTCCCTGTCCATTTTATATACGGTTTTGGTTTGGTTTGGCAGTTGTTCTGGGCATTAGTCAAAATTCTTAAGGTGTAATCCATATTGCTCTCCAAATCTGCAAAGACTCAGATGCTACGAGTAAATCTAGTAAAACGTAGTTATTTATCATCAATTTTTATTCCTTTCGTACGATTTTGTTATTTTATTTCATATTGTCTAGGGAGTATGAAATACACAGACTGAGAAAAAACAACTTTATCGGTCATCTTGTCTTGTTCCAGCACCTTTCTGAACGTAGTTGATGTTTATTTCTGTAATAAGGTTTTGTATAAATTGAGAATCAGTATTTTACATCTCGGTGTAATCCAGTTTCCTATTATTCTCCAAACAGTGTCACATATTCCATTCTGTCTTAAGTCTTTTACCAGTCATTTAATAATTACTCTGGATTTGTACAGCCCCATAACGTGACAGGAGCACGACAGATGATGTAACGGACCCCCCTCTGAATCTGACACCTTAACCGCCATTGACCTAGCAAAGTCGTGACTCGAAATCCAAAAACAAACAAAACTGTTCTAAATGTGGAGAGCCAGATTCACTATCTGTCACGGCTGCAGCTTGTCTGGGCGAAAGCGAGTTTGTTGGGAAACAAGAAGTGGGTCAATCACGTCAGTTAATCTATGGAGCAACGCTCTGCTGAAGATCTTACGGAGATATGCAAGAAGAGAGATAGGTCGGAAACACTTTCAATCGCACGCCTGCTTCGTCAGCTATAATGAAATATTCGTTCCAGACAGAGTTTCTACATACCTGTGATTCTGACGACACTGACTGACACAAAAAACGATTTTTTTTATTTTAAAAATATTTATATTTTTCTACTTCAGCATCATCCGGTAGGCCCATTGGATTTTATATTTCAGCTGCATATTTCTAAAAAGCAGAATATTGTGCAGTTTTTCCGATATCTCTCCCTACTGACTTATGTTGCAGCGTAATAAAAAATATGAGCTTATCACTAAGCGCCTTGAAGCCTACCTATCGCTTACGAAGACAGCATACCGCTTTGCAAGTGCAGTGGACTACACTCTGCACATTTTCGAATTTGCAGCCAACTAAATGTTATCATTTAACCTTGATATTTTGACAGTCTTACTAGATGTCTCCTTCAGGTGTATCGAGCGTAGTGTCGGTTGCTTGCTATCTTGTGGCCAATCAAATGATAAACTGACATGCCACGCATCCACTTTTGTAACAAATGTTTCCACACGTCAGTAACGATGTTCATTTATGACAAATTGACACGAATGTTGCAGCTCTTCGTTGTGTTTATGGTTGACTATTTACTCTCACCAGGGGCTTATTCAGAGTTTTTCAGGCCTCATAAAAATGGATCAAATGGCTCTAAGCGCTATGGGACTTAACATCTGAGGTCATCATTCCCCGAACTACTTAAACCTAACTAACCTAAGGACAGCACACACATCCATGCCCGAGGTAGGATTCGAACCTGCGACCGTAGCAGCAGCGCGGTTCCTGACTGAAGCGCCTAGAACCGCTCGGCCACTGCGGTCGGCCTCAGGCCTCATAAGATGTGGGACAGTTTGTTGTATTAAGCCACGCTTCTATCTCTGGCAGGGGTTGCGATACTACGGTGATACCTGGTTTGGTGCAAATCTGTCAAATGCTGCTGCTTCTCATTCTCTTCTGCTTCCTAGCCTTTGATACTGGGTTGTGAGCGAGGAGATACTTCCCCGTCCGATCTAGCAAACTCTTCAGTCGCTAAACACACAGACACAGCTGTCATGAATGTAACTACTGGTTGGTTGTGCTATACAGGGTGTATCATAATTAATGGCATAAACGCATATAGTTGAAAGTACACGATACTAGTGGCAAAAATGTCTCAGGAAACATAGGGGCGAAAATGCATACCTTAACAACTATGAGCAATTTTTCATCTTCGATACTGTGAAGCGAATCTCTTGTATTGCAAGTTCGTTGATTTCCACGTTTTTGGAAGTAGTAGTATGGACCAAAACAAGAAAAAAATATCCAGTAAACATTTGCTCTAAAATGCATACCTTACGATTTATGAGCAATTGTTCATTAGAAGAGTTGTGTTTCCAAGCAGCGCATGTGCTCATAGCTCTTCATGTATGCTTTTTAGAGCACATGTTTACTGGACATTTTTTTCTTGTTTTCGTCCATCCTACTACTTCCAAATTTGGAAAGCAAAGGGCTTGCAGCAGAAGACATATGCATTTTCGAGCCTATGTTTACTGAGACTTTTTTGCTCCTAGTATCGTGTACTTTCAACTGTATGCTTTTACGCCATTAATTATGAAACACTCTGTATAACGGCTTCTTCGTACCCTGCATGTGGTTTCTGAGATCACAACAACCTTCCTGGTATATATGAGTAGCGTACTGGAACGACCAGAATTTCCGTCCATTAAGGACATTGCTCCACCATATGTGATACCCAAGCACATCCCTACGTCGTTCTTAGCTAAATTACCCTTAGGTTATTTTGAACAATGAATTATGTCCACGTTCGATCCCATACTATGAAGGTTCATTTCGTACCTCAGCTTATACGGAAGTACCTTGTACTCAAGATACGTCATTTATAAAAAAAAAAAAAAAAAAAAAAAAGGTTCAAATGGCTCTGAGCGCTATGGGACTTAACATCTATGGTCATCAGTTCACTAGAACTTAGAGCTACTTAAACTTGACTAACCTAAGGACAGCACACAACACCCAGTCATCACGAGGCAGAGAAAATCGTTGACCCCGCCGGGAATCTAACCCGGGAACCCAGGCGTGGGAAGCGAGAACGCTACCGCACGACCACGAGCTGCGGACCATTTATCACACTTTTTAAGAAAATTACAGAAAAATCGCAAAACAGCGATAATTCAGGAAAACTTAATGCGAATGACATCATAGCGGACTATGTTGGTAACACAATAGTGCTGCACTAAGTACGGGCAAACCACCGGCACAAAATCCATGGGGGTCAATTACACCAACCAAGCGAAGTGACGCCGTGGTTGTGGTTAGCACACTGGACTCGCATTCGGGGCCGGCCCGTGTGGCCGAGCGGTTCTAGGCGCTTCAGTCTGGAACAGCGCGACCACTACGGTCGCAGGTTCGAATCCTGCCTCGGTCATGGATGTGTGTGATGTCCTTAGGTTATTCAGTATTAAGTAGTTCTAAGTTCTAGGGGACTGATGACCTCAGAAGTTAAGTCCCATAGTGCTCAGAGCCATTTGAACCATTTTCGCATTCGGGAGGGCAACGGTTCAAACCCGCGTCCGGCCATCCTGATTTAGGTTTTCCGTGATTTCCCTAAATCACTTCAGGCAAATGCTGGGATGGTTCCTACATCTACATTTATACTCCACAAGCCACCCAACGGTGTGTGGCGAAGGGCACTTTACGTGCCACTGCCATTACCTTCCTTTCCTGTTCCAGTCGTGTATGGTTCGCGGGAAGAACGACTGCCGGTAAGCCTCCGTGCGCGCTCGAATCTCTCTAATTTTACATTCGTGATCTCCTCGGGAGGTATAAGTAGGGAGAAGCAATATATTCGATACCTCATCCAGAAACGCACCCTCTCGAAACCTGGACAGCAAGCTACACCGCGATGCAGAGCGCCTCTCTTGCAGAGTCTGCCACTTGAGTTTGCTAAACATCTCCGTAACGCTATCACGCTTACCAAATAACCCTGTGACGAAACGCGCCGCTCTTCTTTGGATCTTCTCTATCTACTCTGTCAACCCGACCTGTTGCGGATCCCACAATGATGAGCAATACTCAAGTATAGGTCGAATGAGTGTTTTGTAAGCCACCTCCTTTGTTGATGGACTACATTTTCTAAGAACTCTCCCAATGAATCTCAACCTGGCACCCGCCTTACCAACAATTAATTTTATATGATCATTCCACTTCAAATCTTTCCGTGCACATACTCCCAGATATTTTACAGAAGTAACTGCTACCAGTGTTTGTTCCGCTATCATATAATCATACAATAAAGTATCCTTTGAACAGACACGGCAGATTTCCTTCCCCAGCCTTGACTAATCCGATGGGAGCGATGACCTTGCTGTTAGGTCCCCTCCCCAAATCAAACAACCAACCAATCACTTACACGAAGGTACTTCAAGACGTAAGTTACGACCACTGCGCAGGAAGAGTGGAGCATTTTCCTGGAGTTTTGCACACAGTACGGATAGCAAGCGCATTATATTGTGGGAGTGAAATGGCGCGCCATCTAGAAACGTCCTCCGAATACAAGGGGCAGTACGACTCTTGTGGACAAAATGTCTAAACTGCACACTGATTCGCCGTGAAATTCTGGCTGTGTACAGACCAAATGCAATGTCGTTTCCAGTAGTGAAATGGCGACCGAGTCTGCACTGAAGTAGGTGATGCTGATCACAAAGAAAGGTGGGCCTACACCATATTGAATTTCAGCATTACCGACGAAATTGTAAGTCATTTTCAGCCAGGTGTCCGGATATTTTTGATCACAGTGTTTATGTTGCAGTAGTTACTCAGAAGTGAAGAGGGGGCTTCGGTTGACTCGTGTGTTTATCTGTGTATTTGACGACGATCAGAAAGTGCCCTGCTGCGTTAAAGAGCAGACAACAACACGTTGCAGTAAAAGAAATGTCGAAGTCGAAAATACACTACAGAAACGGCGTTATTTTTTAGCGTATCCGATTTGATTTCCTGTGGTTGGAACTTCTGCCTGCTGACAGCCGCCAGAAAGCTCAGGTCTGTAGCCAACGCCAGAATCGCAAAGACTAGGAAGTTCCAGCGCTGAAGCGGATGTCTGATTGGACACTTCTCCCTCCCGAAGAGAGTCTTCCAGAAGTTAGGCGTGAAGTTAGGTGAGGAGTGGGATGCTTCCTTTTCCCCCCGGAGTGGAAAGAGCGCCAGCAACTACGGGAGACGTGTCGCTACAGCCGCCACACACACTGGGTCTGTAGGTAAAGTAACATCACTTATGTGCCAACTGAAGTGCCGACGAACGTGCCAGGAGTGCGCAATGAACGCAACATAAAATCCTTCGTACACAGTGCCACTTCACGTAAATCACAGCTTAGAGTAAGTTCCAGTCTGGCATCTCTCACATTTATATCTATTTACCATTTTTGGTTTTCTTTATTACAGAGGGTGTAACAAAATGGTATGGTAAAACTTTCAGAAAACATTCCTCGCAAGCAGAAGAAGAAAATATACACAGACAGAAAGAAAATCGCAACACCGAGAAGGAGTTGTGCGACATAAACGAAAGTTGCTAGGTGTTTTTCTGCATCTGAAAGACGACGTCTATTCAAATTTCACGCCAGTCGCATACAAGTGGTGCTGGTATCGCCACTCAATCTATCTATCTATCTATCGCTTACGCCTTCTCCCGCTGCTAGGCAGGGTCGTCCATGGTTAAATGGATTTGTCATGTTAAGTTTAAGGGATGGCCGGATGCCCTTCCTGCCGCCACCCCGTACCCCCAGGACGGAAATAGTGTACCCAACTGTCTGTGTCTAGTGGATGGTTCAAATGGCTCTGAGCACTATGGGACTTAACTGCTGAGGTCATCAGTCCCCTAGAACTTAGAACTACTTAAATCTAACTAACCTAAGGCCTTCACACACATTCATGTCCGAGGCAGGATTCGAACCTGCGACCGTAGCGGTCGCGCGGTTCCAGACCGTAGCGCCTAGAACCGCTCGGTCACCCCGGCCGGCTGTCTAGTGGAATCCACGAAATAGTGTGAATGTGTTCAGATGTCTGCGAACTGTGTAACTGAGGCGGAACGTGGGGACCAGCCCGGTATTCACCTAGCGGGATGTGGAAAACCGCCTAAAAACCACATCCAGGCTGGCCGGCACACCGGCTCGCGTGGTTAATCCGCCGGGCGGATTCGATCCGGGGCCGGCGCACCTACCCGAGTCCAGGAAGCAGCGCGTTAGCTCTCTCGTGCTGGTATCGCCACTATGAGGGTGCAAATAAGGTTTGCTCTAAATACACACTGTAACGGTCGTAAGAGTTAGTTACCTTTGAGATTGGACGTGGTGAGTTGATGTTAGTCAAGAATGCCTTTAAGGCAACAAAGACGTCATTATCAACACCTCACTAAGTTTTAACGAGGTCGTGTAATAGGGCTACGAGAAGCTGGATGTTTCTTCTGTGACACTGCATAACGACTTGGCACCCACTGTATACAACTGCTCGCAGCAGTGGTCACAAGAATGTACGGTCGCAATAAGACTGGGCTCTGGAAGGCCACGTGGGACTACCGTGGGGGTAGACCGACGTGATCGGCGTACGGCCCTGGCGGATCGTACTGCATCTGCAGTAGTTTGAGCAGCAGTTCGCGCCACAGTGACACAACGCACTGTTCCAAATCGGTTTCTTCAAGGAGAGCTCCGAATCGAACTTCCCGTTGAGCGCGTTCCACTGACCCAAAACCACCGCCATCTGCGACATCAGTGGTTTCAAGCGAGAGCTCATTGGAGGGAAGGGTGGAGGTCTGTTACGTTTTCTGATGAAAGCTGGTTCTGCCTCGGTGCGAGTGATGGCCATGTGTTGCTCAGATGGAGGCTAGTTGAGGGCTTGCAACCAATCTGTCTGCGTACTAGACACATTGGACTTACACCTGGAGTTATGGTATGGGTGCGATTTCGTATGACTGCAGAAGTACTGTCGTGGATATTCTACGCACCCTGACTGCAAATTAATATGTCAGTCTGGTCATTCGACCTGCCGTGCTGCTATTCACGAACAGAGGTCTAGGGGGCATTTTCCAATTCGATAACGCTCATCTACATACCGCTATTGGAACCCAACATGCTCTTTTGTGTTGACATGTTGCCCTGGCCTACTCGATCGCCAGATCTGTCTCCAATCGAGCACATATGGAATATCATCGGACCACAAGTCCAGTGTCATCCACAACCAGCATTAACCGTTCTTGTATTGACGGACCATTTGCAGCAGGCATGGAACACCATCCCTCAAACTGACATCCAGCCCCTGTACAACACAATGCATGCACGTTTGCACGCTTGCATTCAGCACTCTGGCGGTTACACAGGTTAACAATGTACCAGTATTTTACATTTTCAATGCCTTATCTCGTGCTTACATTAATCTGTGATCGTCCAATGTTAATCGCTTAAATATGTCACCTAGACAAATGTATTCCCGAAATGTCATTACTCTACATTAATTGCGGTGGCCGTGCGGTTCTAGGCGCTTCAGTCCGGAGCCGCGCTGCTGCTACGGTCGCAGGTTCGAATCCTGCCTCGGGCATGGGTGTGTGTGATGTCCTTAGGTTAGTTACGTTTAAGTAGTTCTAAGTTCTAGGGGACTAATGACCACAGCAGTTGAGTCCCATAGTGCTCAGAGCCATTTGAACCAATCTACATTAATTATTTTTTCGGTGTTGCGATTTATTTTCCGTCAGTATTTATATGGGCATAGGTTCCTATTCGCTTTACTTCCCTGTCAGTGCTCAGTTTCTACAACTCTTCAATAATCTACTTTTTAAACGAAGACTCACCAGAAGCCGGCTGCTGTGGCCGAGCGGTTCTAGGCGCTTCAGTCCGGAACCGAGCTGCTCCTACGGTCGCAAGTTCGAATCCTGCATCGGGAATGGATGTGTGTGATGTCCTTAGGTTGGTTAGGTTTAAGTAGTTCTAAGTCTAGGGGACTGATGACCTCAGATTTTAAGTTCAAATGGTTCAAATGGCTCTGAGCACTATGGCACTTAACATCTCTTTTTCTGAGGATAAAGATTAGGAAAATAATAAATGAATGATTGAATATTGCACGGACATAATTAATCTGTTGCTGACCTTACGTGTGAGTGGAAAAAAAACTGTCTACAATGAGAGTCGATCCACAGACCTTGCAATAATGAAACTAAGCGCATACTCGCTCGGCTGCGGACTGTGAAAACTCGGGGCAGTACAAATTATAGGGGAAGGCGGGGCAAGATGGAGAAGCTAACTTTAAACCCTTACAAAAGGGACAAAAATAAACAAATTCATGTAGGTTTGATTATCATTTGTTTACTTAACCATTGAATTACAATAGCATGCAAAGGAACCTGCAAACTTGTTACATTTAGTTAGAAATATCTCGATTTGAAACATAAACTACCAATTCCCCGTCTTGCCCCATATGCGGAGTAAGATGGGGAACTAGCATGAATTCATCTCTGAAGCTTAAATAAGAACTGGAATAATGAAATCATGTGACGATAAGGTTTCGAAATATGGTTCTGCGAATTGTAGAATCAGGTATTACGTTTTATTTAGGCCTCTTACTTTCACATAGTACACAAGTGTGGACAGCCTCGCCATCATCACTTTCTATCCCGGCACAAGTGTCGTGGGCCCAGCGTCCGCAGCTAATACACCGTAAACAGCCTTCTTCAGAGGCTATTTACAATTGTATTCAACGTATAATGTATGTGTTCAAAACCCGCAGCGAGGTAAACACATGAGACGATAAGAACGTAATGGTTGGACAAATAGTAGGGGCAATCGGGGAAGCTCCCCATCATGCCCCCTAGGATGCTGTCAGGTTATGTTACGCCTACGTGAACACTATGTAGTGAACACTGACTACTGACACAGCAGTTTACTGTTAATAAGACGTACTATTCAGTGCTATATATACAGTCTGGACAAATGTTCACGAAACACATGTTTTAGGACCTCGAAAGGTGTAAAACATTGCAAATCAGTATAACAATTGTACATACCTTGCAAAGCTCACAGAAACCGCCTCGAAACTAAGGTTCAGCAATGTCAACTCATGGGACCTGTGTATTGATGATGTTGACGTAGCTATCCACAGATGGCAGCACTCTAACTGTAGCTTATAGCCCTTCCCAGTCTTACCCCACCTCCCCGTCTTGCCCCGCCTTCCCCTACAAGCAGGCCTACAATTTTCAAATTCTGTTTTCTCGAAAACGGTTGAGAGCTGCGTCTTCCTGTTTACGTATGTTAAAGACATCGCGGGCCCTACACACCCTGTAATACGAATCACATCGACGAGGGAAAGTTCGTACGGTATCCTTGCGAGGTACGCCGGTGAGGACAGAATAATACGCAGGGTGCAACGAGGAGAGCGGAAACGTGTTTGGCTGCTGGAAGAGGGGGCGCGTGAGGTGACGGACAGCGGGTGCGCGCGGGCGTTAATGCGGGAACAATGCGCGTTTGTGAGTGACTTGCGTCCTCGACCGCATTCATCACGCGGCATTTGGCCAGCCGCACCGAACAATGAATCGGGGACAGGGGGCGCCTCCCAGATGCAGACGGCATTTCGTAACGCTGCCTCCGTCCACCGATCGCAACTTATTTCTCGTTTTCCCCCGCCACTCCGTTCTCAGAAGGTGCTGAATGTTATGTATGCGGCGGCGTCCGCAGTGCGCGGGTGAAAGGCAACCCGGCGGCCTTGCGGCCACCCGCGGCGCTCGCCGCTTCGCGCCGTCCACGTCGCGGTCATTACCGCCACCTCAACAAGTTACAGCGCGAGCCGCGCTCGCCACGGCTGCCGTCAATTCCACGCTCCCGTGGCCCCTGCCTCAACTGGCCGATCGGGGCGCTGGACGCTTACTTGTCTCCTAATGTGCAGACGTCTCGTATCAGCTGTTATAGCCATTACAGCACTGGGATTGGTCACAACTAGAGTTCCAGAACTACCGTAAGGTACCGCAGACTATCGTAAGTACGCGTAGACTACGGTACCTTTCCTAGTAGCTCTGGTCAGATAAGGCCGTGCCAGCATTACCTCTACATTAGGTGTGTTGCATACCTATCAGGCGTTACCTAATAACATATGCTATCAGTGTCTTACTACACTACTATCCATTAAAATTGCTACACCACGAAGATGACGTGCTACAGACGCGAAATTTAACCGACAGGAAGAAGATGTTGTGATATGCAAATCATTAGCTTTTCAGAGCATTCACACAAGGTTGGCGCCGGTGGCGACACCTACAACGTGCTGACATGAGGAACGTTTCCAACCGATTTCTCATACACAAACAGCAGTTGACCGGCGCTGCCTGGTGAAACGTTGTTGTGATGCCTCGTGTAAGGAGGAGAAATGCGTACCATCACGTTTCCGACTTTGATAAAGGTCGGATTGTAGCCTATCGCGATTGCGGTTTATTGCATCGCGACATTGCTGCTCGCGTTGGTCGAGATCCAATGACTGTTATCAGAATATGGAATCGGTGGGTTCAGGAGGGTAATACGGAACGCCGTGCTGGATCCCAACGGCCTCGTATCACTAGCAATCGAGATGACAGGCATCTTATCCGCATGGCTGTAACGGATCTTGCAGCCACGTCTCGATCCCTGAGTCAACAGATGGGGACGTTTACAAGACAACAACAATCTGCACGAACAGTTCGACGTTTGCAGCAGCATGGACTATCAGCTCAGAGACCATGGCTGCGGTTACTCTTGACGCTGCATCACAGACAGGAGCGCCTGCGATGGTGTACTCAACGACGAACCTGAGTGCACGAATGGCAAAACGTCTTTTTTCGGATGAATCCAGGTTCTGTTTACAACATCATGATGGTCGTACCTGCTACAAAAAATCTTCCGCAGGTGTGTCATTGAGTTCAGATCGTGGCCCCTTGCAGCCTAGTTCATTTCCGGAATACTGAAGTAGGTTGGTTGGTTGGTTTTGGGGGAAGAGACCAAACAGCGAGGTCATCGGTCTCATTGGATTAGGGAAGGACAGGGAAGGAAGTCGGCCGTGCCCTTTTTAGAGAAACTATCCCGGCATTTGCCTGGAGCGATTTAGGAAAATCACGGAAAACCTAAATACTGAAGTCTACAAACCATTGCCTCAGTGATGCTGCTCGATGACAGGGTGCACTGTGATGCTTATACTATAATAATCGTCTCCGCATTGTTCCTCCACTGTATTCAGTACACAGTACTGCCAAAATTATTCCTACCCCTCCGCATTTAGTGTATTCTTAAGCACAATAAGGGGGAAATACCCTAAACACTACAAACATCACTCCAACTGAACACGCCCCACAACATTACAGAGCCTCCACCAGCTTGAACGGTCCCCTGCTGACATGCAGGGTCCATGAATTCATGCAGTTATCTTCATACCCGTACACGTCCATCCGCTCGATACAATTTGAAATGAGACTCGTCCGACCGGGCAACATGTTTCCAGTCATCAACAGTCCAATGTCGGTGTTGACGGGTCCAGGCGAGGAGAAAGGCTTTGTGTCGTGCAGTCATCAAGGGTATACGAGTCGGCCTTCGTCTCCGAAAGCCCATATCGATGATGTTTCGTTGAATGGTTCTCACGCTGACACTTGTTGATGGCCCAGCATTGAAATCTGCACCAATTTGCTTAAGGTTTCGACTTCTGACATGTTGAACGAGTCTCATAAGTCGTCGTTGGTTCCGTTCTTGCAGTGTCTTTTCCGGCCGCAGCGATGTCGGAGATATGATGTTTTACCGGAAATCCTGATATTCTCGGTACACTCGTGAAATGGCCGTACGGGAAAATCCCCCGAAGTTTCAGTGTCCCATCGCACGTGCGCGAACTATAACACCACATTCAAACTTACTGTTGTGTACATAGTTCCGCGTAGTCAGCGCGTACACAACTTTCCCACTAGAGCGCGCCCCACGAAGCAGAACAGCGCAGGCGCAGCGCTCGTCCGTCTTCGCACTACGAGATGGCGCTGCCATAGAGACGGACCAAATTCTGCTTCTGCCGATCCGCGTATTAATATGTAATGCAGCCAGTGAGATTGCTGCTAACGTAGAACCTTTTCTCCTCGTGGATCACACTCGCGCAGTGATACATGAACGCGCGAGGTATTATAACGAGTGTACAGACCTCCGATTAGTCAGTCTGCCATTTGATCAAATGGTTCAAATGGCCCTGAGCTTTATGGGACTTAACTTCTAAGGTCATCAGTCCCCTAGAACTTAGAACTACTTAAACCTAACTAACCTCATATGCCCGAGGCAGGATTCGAACCTGCGACCGTAGCGGTCGCGCGGTTCCAGACTGCAGCGCCTAGAACCGCTCGGTCTGCCATTTTTCTGCACCAGTCTGTACCAGTCTGCATTAGTCTGTACCAGTCTGTACGAGTTCTACATTTGTCTGTACCAGTCTAGAGTCAAGTTTCAGTCTGCGCCTAATAAGATTACCATATTCCTGTACATAGCCATGAAGATAAATGTATAGACACTTTTGTCAAGTGTCGGAGATATATGTGAGAATAAGATTAGCGTACCAATATCAAAGGAACTTCAGACTGTCAATCGTAAACAGCATCCAGAACCAAGTTAAGTAATATTTATGCTTGTTATTATTTTGATAAATGTGTGTGAAAATTATTCAAGTTCTGTTTAAAGTTGGTCACCGTCAATCTGCTACTCTAAGCGTGCAAGTGGCATTTCTATCGTCTGACCTAACGGCAGAAGATAAACACGCCACGTTGAGACCACGAGACATATTGCTGACGCTCGCCTACTTCGTTAGAGCGACAAGTAAAATAATCTGATGGTGTGTGTACCGAAGGTCTTACAGTACGCACACCACACTTACATCTTGATAACCTGGCACTGTAGCAGCAGTAACCGACCTAACAACTGTGCAAACACTTGTTGTCTTATATAGGGGTTGCCGATCGCACCGCCGCATTCTGCCTGTCTACATATGCATGTATTTGAATACGAACGCCTCTACCTGTTTCTTTGGCGTTTCAGTGTAATATGTAGTGCGGTATGTGTTTCGCACAACGCACCGACGGAGAAACCTCCGTTAGTTCCTCTCCGGTTTCCAGCAGTGACGCAACGCAATGCAGCCACGAGAGGGTCGCTGCGTTCGCATGGTAACTCATGAAGTATTGATATCAGTGAGCATTTACAGTGCTAGAGGTAACGGAGGTTACGCAAGCGGCCTGGCTGACGCCCCATTCAGTCCCCTCAGATGGGAGGCGGACCTTGGAGGCCGCTAGCACGACCTCAAGCCTCTACCGCTTCACAACGGATCACCTCGTCGTCACCAGACACGTCCGGATTCATTGACTGCAGCTACGTTCTGGAGCCCCATCGCTTTGACCTGCCGCCAGCCGTGACTCGACGCAGAGCACTAAATACGGCGTAAGTTTGCCGAAACGACGCGAAGTAGATATCCTCATCGTGCTGTGTTATATTTCCATCTGTTCATACTTCAGCTAGAGGCCGAATGCCTATAATTCTCACAAACTCCGATGGTTAATCCGAGATGTTTCATTTGCATAGTTGCTGGGCAAAGTAAGATAACTCCTGTTACGTACAACACATTAGCAGGACTTGTTTTCTGAATTTTCTGTAACGCAGTCATGCTATCTCAATTTCCCCTTTCTACGGTAACTATGCGAATTGCTCTGAGGCACCATTGCGATCGTGATGTGCCGCGTTGAGAAAATTTATCGTTTTGTCAGGACTATACAGGGTGTTACAAAAAGGTACGGCCAAACTTTCAGGAAACATTCCTCACACACAAAGAAAGAAAATATGTTATGTGGACATGTGTCCGGAAACGCTTACTTTCCATGTTAGAGTTCATTTTATCACTTCTCTTCAAATCACTTTAATCATGGAATGGAAACACACAGCAACAGAACGTACCAGCGTGACTTCAAACACTTTGTTACAGGAAATGTTCAAAACGTCCTCCGTTAGCGAGGATACATGCATCCACCCTCCGTCGCATGGAATCCCTGATGCGCTGATGCAGCCCTGGAGAATGGCGTATTGTATCACAGCCGTCCACAATACGAGCACGAAGAGTCTCTACATTTGGTACCGGGGTTGCGTAGACAAGAGCTTTCAAATGCCCCCATAAATGAAAGTCAAGAGGGTTGAGGTCAGGAGAGCGTGGAGGCCATGGAATTGGTTCGCCTCTACCAATCCATCGGTCACCGAATCTGTTGTTGACAAGCGTACGAACACTTCGACTGAAATGTGCAGGAGCTCCATCGCGCATGAACCACATGTTGTGTCGTACTTGTAAAGGCACATGTTCTAGCAGCACAGGTAGAGTATCCCGTATGAAATCATGAGAACGTGCTCTATTGAGCGTAGGTGGACGAAACTAAAATGAGCTCTAACATGGAAATTAAGCGTTTCCGGACACATGTCCACATAACATCTTTTTTTTTATTTGTGTGTGAGGAATGTTTCCTGAAATTTGGCCGTTCCTTTTTGTAACACCCTGTAGACTTCAAATGAGGGCAAATTGAAGGCGTCTGTACATCCGTGACGACCGTCGTGAAACTACTACTGGTGTCCACAACTGCTACACTTCAAGTCGAAAGTGTGATGCTATGGAGAATGAAAAGAAATTTGCGACTGGGTTCATTTACCAGGCGTATTCGGAAAATAAGGTCCGATTAGGGGCGAAATGGAAACGACTTCGAAAATCCGATGGAACTTTGCACAGATGTGCTGGACAATGTCTTTAGTGTGCCACTCGATCGCTTCACGTCGCTCTTTTCAGTTCAGAGTGCAAAGTGATCACGTAGAAATGCCTAAAACAACAATGTCTCCCGTCAGGCATGTGGATCTGGTGAGAGATTTTGCCTGGAGCTATACAGCCCACATAACATAAATGTCATGCGTTTCTTTCTTCAAGAAAATTTTCGGCCGCATTCTGCGGGGACAATGAAGCATTTTCGATGGGAAGTGTTTGATCACCCACAATACAGCCCTATTGGCTCCCTCCGTTGCTCAACTCTGCTCACATGAGCCGCTGGCTACGAAAACAACATTTTTGCACAAACAGCGAAAGCCAGAACAGCGTAGAGAATTGGGAGCACGCACAGGCGGCCGCTTTCTGTGACGAGGATACGAGGCAAATATCTAAGTCGGACTATTTAGAAAGGTAGCTGGAAGGTATGGCTAACTGTTGCGAATAAAAAAAAAATTATTTTCACTATGGTTTTCATTTCGCGACCGAGCGGACCTTACTTTCCGGTGCGCAGCTCGTGGTCGTGCGGTAGCGTTCTCGCTTCCTACGCCCGGGTCCCCGGGTTCGATTCCCGGCGGGGTCAGGGAATTTCTCTGCCTCGTGATGACTGGGTGTTGTGTGATGTCCTTAGGGTAGTTGGGTTTAAGTAGTTCTAAGTTCTAGGGGACTGATGACCATAGATGTTAAGTCCCATAGTGATCAGAGTTATTTGAACCTTACTTTCCGAACAGCCTTCGTATCTTGGATGGAGAATCCCACACAGATGTAGAAGCAACTTCAGGCGTGTCCCAGGGAACTGCGATGAGACACTGATCGTGTTGTATGTTAATGACCTTACTGACAGAATAATAATCTCAGAATTTTTGCAGATGATGTACTTATTTAGGATATTTCCAGAAAGTTAGTTCCGATCGCTTCTGGAGACGGCATGAGGGGTCGGTTAGGAATCCGGACGCGCAGGTGTAGAGGAGGAATGTGGGGATAATGCAGTGCAGTTTCAACCTTGCGGCGGCAGTTCTTACCGCATGGTTGCTCTGATGATGTCTCCCACCAACTGCGAGGTTCGTGTAGTTAGCTGATTTTTGCACGCTCACAATCAATCTCCAGCAGAGATCCATCCCAACTTGTGCCACGTGTATGGACAAGACATTACGAGCGACAGGATAAGTCAGACGATGGTGCAGGTAATTTGCTGAAGAACAAACAAATAACCTAAATAACCTAAGGACATCACACACATCCATGCCCGAGGCAGGATTCGAACCTGCGGCCGTAGCGGTCTCGCGTTTCTAGACTTACGCGCCTAGAACCGCTCGGCCACTCCGGCCGGCGTACGGGAATCAGACAGTATTTGTAAGAATGAGGACATGAAACGGAAGCAGAAGTTCGGAGCAGAGAGATAGGACTGTTACCTACCTCCATGTTATCCGATACGTACACTGTATAAGCAGTAATAGAAACCAAGGAGAAATTCAGGAAGCGAATTAAGGTTCAGGCAGGAGAAATAAAAGTTTTACATTTTGTTGATGATAGTGTAATTCTGTCAGAGATAGCAAAGGACTTGTGAGATAAGTTGTATGAAATGAGTAAGATGTTGTTGTTGTTGTTGTGGTCTTCAGTCCTGAGACTGGTTTGATGCAGCTCTCCATGCTACTCTATCCTGTGCAAGCTTTTTCATCTCCCAGTACCTACCGCAACCTACATCCTTCTGAATCTGCTTAGTGTATTCATCTCTTGGTCTCCCTCTACGATTTTTACCCTCCACGCTGCCCTCCAATACTAAATTGGTGATCCCTTGATGCCTCAGAACATGTCCTACCAACCGATCCCTTCTTCTGGTCAAGTTGTGCCACAAACTTCTCTTCTCCCCAATCCTATTCAATACTTCCTCATTAGTTATGTGATCTACCCATCTAATCTTCAGCATTCTTCTGTAGCACCACATTTCGAAAGCTTCTATTCTCTTCTTGTCCAAACTATTTATCGTCCATGTTTCACTTCCATACATGGCTACACTCCATACGAATACTTTCAGAAATGACTTCCTGACACTTAAATCAATACTGGATGTTAACAAATTTCTCTTCTTCAGAAACGCTTTCCTTGCCATTGCCAGCCTACATTTTATATCCTCTCTACTTCGACCATCATCGGTTATTTTGCTCCCCAAATAGCAAAACTCCTTTACTACTTTAAGTGCCTCATTTCCTAATCTGATTCCCTCAGCATCACCCGACTTAATTAGGCTACATTCCATTATCCTTGTTTTGCTTTTGTTGATGTTCATCTTATATCCTCCTTTCAAGACACTGTCCATTCCATTCAACTGCTCTTCCAAGTCCTTTGCTGTCTCTGACAGAATTACAATGTCATCGGCGAACCTCAAAGTTTTTATTTCTTATCCATGAATTTTAATACCTACTCCGAATTTTTCTTTTGTTTCCTTTACTGCTTGCTCAATATACAGATTGAACAACATCGGGGAGAGACTACAACCCTGTCTTACTCCCTTCCCAACCACTGCTTCCCTTTCATGTCCCTCGACTCTTATAACTGCCATCTGGTTTCTGTACAAATTGTAAATAGCCTTTCGCTCCCTGTATTTTACCCCTGCCACCTTTAGAATTTGAAAGAGAGTATTCCAGTCTACAAATGCTAGAAATGTAGGTTTGCCTTTCTTTAATCTTTCTTCTAAGATAAGTCGTAAGGTCAGTATTGCCTCACGTGTTCCAGTGTTTCTACGGAATCCAAACTGATCTTCCCCGAGGTTGGCTTCTACTAGTTTTTCCATTCGTCTGTAAAGAATTCGTGTTAGTATTTTGCAGCTGTGACTTATTAAGCTGATAGTTCGGTAATTTTCACATCTGTCAACACCTGCTTTCTTTGGGATTGGAATTATTATATTCTTCTTGAAGTCTGAGGGTATTTCGCCTGTCTCATACATCTTCCTCACCAGATGGTAGAGTTTTATCAGGACTGGCTCTCCCACGGCCGTGAGTAGTTCCAATGGAATATTGTCTACTCCGGGGGCTTTGTTTCGACTCAGGTCTTTCAGTGCTCTGTCAAACTCTTCACGCATGAGTAAGATATCAGACGATAAATGAACAGAAACAAGTGGAATAGAATTTTGTCTAATTAAATCAACTGATTAGGAGAGAATTATATGAAGAAATGCGAAACTGAAAGTAGCATAGGAGTTTTGTTATTTGGCAGCCAAATACCTGACGGTGGCAGTACTTTAAGACTCACACTGACAAACGAAAAGCTTTTCTGATAATAAATATATTTGTTTGAGCTTTAACCTTACGTAGAGGTGATATGTGAATGTTTAACAGTACAGAAAATAAGACAGCAAAGCTTTTGAAGTGTCATGTTTCAGAGGACTGCTGACAATTAGATGGGTAGACAGGTAATTAATGTGCAGTCACTGAATCGAATCGGGGAAAAAAGAGCTTTGTGACACATCTTGACTAAAAAGAGGGATTGTTTGGTAGGACACGTCCAGTAGTGTAAAGTAGTAGATGATTTGGTAATGGAGGGAAGTGTGTGCCGGCAGAGTTCAGAGGGAGACCAAGACTTGACGGCATTAAGCAGATCCAAATGAATGTTGTTTGCAACAGCTATGCAGGGACGAGAAAACTAGCGCAAGAAAGAGTAGCGCGGAGAGTTACATCTACGTATTGTATCCCACAAGGACGCAACTACTGCAAATACCGTCGAGCCGGCCGCGGTGGCCGAGCGGTTCTAGGCGCTTCAGTCCGGAACCGCGCGACTGCTACGGTCGCAGGTACGAATCCTGCCTCGGGCATGGATGTGTGTGCTGTCCTCAGGTTGGTTAGGTTTAAGTATTTCTAAGTTCTAGGGGACTGATGGCCTCAGATGTTAAATCCCATAGCGCTCAGAGCCATTTGAATTTGAAATACCGTCAAGTATCGGAAACACGTCCTAGTAGTTGGACTCGCTGAGGATCTTTCTGTGAACGCGTCTATCGTGAAAGAGGTAACGTGCGTTCACAAACTGCAGGAGCGGCCATATGGCTGGGGGTTAAGTGGGCCTCGTTATCTCGGCGATAAAGTCTGCCGTGCGTCGCCTCTGTGCGCCCATTATGCAACACCACAGCCAGCAAATAATTAAACAGCTCGCCGCCTGAGCAATCAAACTCTGCAGTTCGCACGCCGCTCAGGCGCTCTTCGTGCATTAACTGAGTCTCACTTTTATACTTTTCGTCAATGCTCCTTAGGGCCTCAGGCGAAGGCAGTTAAAGTGAAAGAAAGTATTTTGTGTTGAGTAACAGAGCTACCTACGCAACAAAATAACCCATGACGGGCCGAGCGGTTCTAGGCGCTACAGTCTGGAACCGCGCGACCGCTGCGGTCGCAGGTTCGAATCCTGGATCCCAACGGCCTCGTATCACTAGCAGTCGAGAATGACAGGCTTCTTATCCGCATGGCTGCAACGGATCGTGCAGCCACGTCTCGATCCCTGAGTCAACAGATGGGGACGTTTGCAACACAACATCCATCTGCACGAACAGTTCGACGTTTGCAGCAGCATGGACTATCAGCTCGGAGACCATGGCCGCGATTACCCTTGACGCTGTATCACACACAGGAGTGCCTGCGATGCTATACTCAACGACAAACCTGTGTGCACGAATGCAAAACGTCATTTTTTCGGATGAATCCAGGTTCTGTTTACAGCAGCATGATGGTCGCATCCGTGTTTGGCGACATCGCGGTGAACGTACATTGGAAGCGTGTATTCGTCATCGCCATACTGGCGTATCACCCAGCGTGATGGTATGGGGTGGCATTGGTTACACGTCTCGGTCACCTCTTTTTCGCATTGACGGCACTTTGAACAGTGGACGTTACATTTCAGATGTGTTACGACCCGTGGCTCTACCCTTCATTCGATCCCTCCGAAACCCTACATTTCAGCAGAATAATGCACGGCTGCATGTAGCATGTCGTGTACAGGCCTTTCTGGATACAGAAAATGTTCGACTGCTGCCCTGGGCAGCACATTCTCCAGATCTCTCACCAATTGAAAACGTCTGGTCAGGGGTGGCCGAGCAACTGGTTCGTCACAATACGCCAGTCACTACTCTTAATGAACTGTGGTTTCGTGTTGAAGCTGCATGGGCAGCTGTACCTGTACACGCCATCCAAGCTCTGTTTGACTCAATACCCAGGCGTATCAAGGGCGTTATTACGGCCAGAGGTGGTTGTTCTGGATACTGATTTCTCAGGATCTATGCATCCAAATTGCGTGAAAGTGTAATCACATGTCAGTTCTAGTATAATATATTTGTACAATGAATCCAATGAATACCCGTTTATCATCTGCATTTCTTCTTGGTGGAGCAGTTTTAATGGCCAGTAGTGTAGATTATAAATCCACCTGTGTGATGGACAACGGGATCGTAACTGACATTATATACCTACAGAGAGCCGAAGAAATCTAGTTCTTTATTAGACTTTAATACAGGCACACAGTCGAGATGTCACCTCAAAAAAAGTCTTGCCACGGAGTATGTCTCGTCGCTAATGGTAAGCTGCTGGCTGCATTTACTATATCAAATGGTTCAAATGGCTCTGAGCACTATGGGACTCAACTGCTGAGGTCATTAGTCCCCTAGAACTTAGAACTAGTTAAACCTAACTAACCTAAGGACATCACAAACATCCATGCCCGAGGCAGGATTCGAACCTGCGACCGTAGCGGTCTTGCGGTTCCAGACTGCAGCGCCTTTAACCGCACGGCCACTTCGGCCGGCTTTTACTATATCGCCCAAAGTGTATTAATGTCAGAAGCACCGGATGAAAAATGCCCTTAAATGTAAAACTGAAATGTTGTACAGCCTGGTGAGACAGCGCCATCCACTCTGCAGTGTGTTGTAGCCCAGCGTGCAGGCGTACACCGCGCCACTGCTGCGAGGACACGGGGGGGGGAGGGGGGGGGTGCTGTCACCAAAACATGTCACCACACCAGCCCATAGCGACGCAAGTTCATCGAACGCCCTTCCGATTCAAGGTTAAGGCAACAGCTTCTCCAAAATTCAGAGCTGGGGGAAACAACAATCAGCATAAAATAATGCCCTCGAGGGTTTGCTTTAGCGGCTAGCAAGTCTGTGATAAACCGTAAACGTAAAATACTTGAAGAGAGCATATAATGTGTCGTATTATGCCATAAATTGTTGCTGTATTTTATTGTTGCTGCTGTCCTTAATAATAAGAGTGATTAAGTTGAACATGAAGCAATACCAAATAGACTTAAACTCGATAACAGACAGAACGATCAATATCAAGACTGCTGATAGATCTCACTTAAGACATTGAGTGGGCGTTTGGGATATTTTCCCAGAACATTGGCAAAGTGGCTGATACTCAAGCGTGTATACACCACCTTCTGTTCTACCCATGCTTGCAAACACCGATCCTTCCTCTGTGTACAGTGCCGACACGGATATCCATTTCGGGTACAAAGGGTGGTAAGCAGCAATCAGTGGGCCTCCATACACATAATATTAATGATAAGATGCAGTACACAAATTGGAAACCAAACGTCGTCGTCACGATCCTGATGCCACCTGACAGTGAGTGACGTGCTGCATTATGAAATAATGTGTGTATAGCATGTACTGTACTAAAAAAAAATGAAAGAACAGTGTAGCGATCGTTTTTTATATCATAATACAGGGTGATTCAAAAAGAATACCACAACTTTAAAAATGTGTATTTAATGAAAGAAACATAATATAACCTTCTGTTATACATCATTACAAAGAGTATTTAAAAAGGTTTTTTTTCACTCAAAAACAAGTTCAGAGATGTTCAATATGGCCCCCTCCAGACACACGAGCAATATCAACCCGATACTCCAACTCGTTCCACACTCTCTGTAGCATATCAGGCGTAACAGTTTGGATAGCTGCTGTTATTTCTCGTTTCAAATCATCAATGGTGGCTGGGAGAGGTGGCCGAAACACCATATCCTTAACATACCCCCATAAGAAAAAATCGCAGGGGGTAAGATCAGGGCTTCTTGGAGGCCAGTGATGACGTGTTCTGTCACGGGCTGCCTGGCGGCCGATCCATCGCCTCGGGTAGTTGACGTTCAGGTAGTTACGGACAGATAAGTGCCAATGTGGTGGCGCTCCATCCTGCTGAAATATGAATTGTTGTGCTTCTTGTTCGAGCTGAGGGAACAGTCAAGTCTCTAACATCTCCAGATACTGTAGTCCAGTTACAGTAGCACCTTCGAAGAAAAAGGGACCAAAAACTTTATTGGCTGAAATGGCGAACAAATGTACAACTAAATGAAACTTTATAGTTCCCTTAATTCGCCAACAGATAGTGCTTAGCTCTGCCTTTTGTCGTTGCAGAGTTTTAAATTCCTAAAGTTGTGGTATTCTTTTTGAATCACCCTGTATAACTTATTTGCAAGAACATATAATCAAAACAGTATTCTGCACTGGGGATAAACCGAATGAGGTTGCACTGTTTCAGACAATCTGGCCTTTTATTCGGGAGTACAGACCCTCCAATCTCCATCCGGCCACCATGAAAGGACCCATGATCAAACAAACACCCAAAAAGGGCTTGAAATGGTGTGTGATGTGATGGTGTCTGTGAGGGCACTTGTTTTGGTATAGTCGTGCTGCCTCCCGACCATTTTCATCTGCTTGACCGTACACAAGCACCATCTCGGCTTGTTCCTGACATCAACACCGGACCATTCTGCTGCTTACAGTACTTTGCGTAAATTGCACAGCCTCGAACACACAAAAATGGTTCAAATGGCTCTGAGCACTATGGGACTTAACTTCTGAGGTCATCAGTCCCCTAGAACTTAGAATTACTTAAACCTAACCAACCTGAGGACATCATACACATCCATGCCGGAGGCAGGATTCGAACCTGCGACCGTAGCGGTCGCGTGGTTCCAGACTCTAGCGCCTAGAACCGCTCGGCCATCCCGGCCGGCCCTGCTTGACACAGTCAAGCCGTTTAAGGGGCTCCGGAAAGGCTCAAAATCATGGAAAGTTCCATTTTTTCCTTTTTTCAGTTTTCTGAATCTGCAGACTATTACCTTTTAATAGATATATAATTTATTCAATTCCGAAGACTACAACTATTTTTAAATTTTTTTTGAAATGTGTTCTACATGGGCGTGACCCACTGTGGCGCTGTTAAACTGCTGTCAAATGGTGTTATTATTAACGTCCGTGTTCATCAGATACATTTTAGTGATGTGAGATAAAGTATGTGTTGTGGCTAACCTGTGATGGTTCAATATATATCGCTGGTGTGATTGTCGATTGTTTCATGTTTATTTACTCTGTCGTTATCTCGAAAATATTCGTATTAATTCTGTTTCTTGAGTCTCTGTTTTGTTGAAGTATAATAATGAGTAAAAGTAAAGTTATTAGAAATCCTCTGAAGGCTTTTAAGAAAAGGAGAAATGTTGGAAAGCCAAAGGTATGTGTTATTACTGTAAACAATAAAGACGATAACCAAGTGAGTGAACCTAACCTCTCAAGTACACCTGCCCATAGCAGTCAAAGTGGGAAAGAAAATACTTCACAGAAGAAGCTTGGTTCAATGAGTGAAAACTATGAATGTTTTATGGGCGAATCGGATGTGAATGAAATATTTGATATGTCGGTTCTCAAAGGAATTTTTTCAAACTGTGTAAGATGTATTCATTGTAGTGAAGTTGGTCTGGAACTCTCCATAATAAAGCACGTAGGACTTGCTAGTGAAATACAACTGAAATGTGATAAGTGTTCATACATGACCACCTTTTGGAACAGTGTTGCAGTAACTGCAACTGAAGAAAATGGTAGCAAAATCTACGAACACAACAACGAGCGATGCTTGCTTTAGACAAGGAACGCCTTCGGGCTGCAGACAGGGCTGTAAAGAGTCTAGAAATACAAGCAAGAGTAAACAGGAGGAGGAACAAGAGGAAGCTGGAGGAGGAGTTTGCAGAGGATGAAGATAATCTATCCTATGGACCTGGAATGCACTAAAAAGTTAATCAAATCTTTGTCGCTCGATTCCCAAAACTTATATTTTCTCATACTAATTACATGTTTTCTAAGGATCTTCCAAACATATTTGTTTCAAACTTTCAGTAAATGTTACACAGTACCTTCTGCATAATTAAACACAGCCTTTTTCCAAAAAAACTGTATATTTTTGAATATATAAATAAAAAATTGCAAAAAAATGTTGTGAATTTTCATTACAATTGAAAAAAATCATCTTTAATAACTGAACTAAAATTTTGTAAAATCCCTGTGTTAAGTTGTAGCCCATATTCCAATAAATAATTTGTAAAAAGTTCAACTCCCTACCTCAAATACTTTGTGAGGAAAGATGTAATTTATAAGCGTTATTTTAACATTGCAAGTATAGGGCGTTCCGGAGCCCCTTAAATATCTGGGCGTAGCGTTGCAAAGCTATATAAGGAGAAACGAGCATGTGAAACTGTGGTAGGAAAGGCGAAAAGTCGACTTCGGTTTCTTGGGAAAAATTTAGGTAAGAGTGGTTCACCTGTAAAGGATACCGCATATAGGACGCTGGTGCGAGCTATTTCCGAGTACTGCTCGAGTGTTAGGGATCCGCACCAGGTCGGATTGAAGGAAGACATCGAAGCAATTTAGAGACGGGCTGCTAGATTTATTACCCGTAGGTTCGAACAACACATAATTGTTACGGAAGTGCTTCGGGAACTCAAATGGGAATCCGTGCAGGGAGGGCGACGTTCTTTTCGAGAAACACTACTGAGAAAATTTAGAGAACCGGCATTTGAAGCTGACTGCCGAAGGAGTCTGATGCCACTAACATACATTGCGCGCAAGGAGCACGAAGGTAAGATACGAGAAATTATGGCTCATACGAAGGCATATAGACAGTCGTTTCCTCTAGCTCTATTTGCGAGTGGAACAGGAAAGGATATAACAAGTAGTGGTACAGGGTACCCTCAGCCACGCACCGTACGGTGGCTTGTGGAGTATCTATGTAGATGTATATGTAGATGTAGAAGCAGCTGTTGACGCAACACATCCCATACTAAACTACGGTGAATACCGAACACAGCAGCTGTTGCTCGTGTACGTGTCTCTAGGTTGTTCTCAAATTACAACAGCACTTCTTCACCAACGTTAGGTGTATGCGCCGTACACGGTTTGCCCCATTAGACCTGCTTACCGTCAATGTGCCGGTATTTTCCAGTCAAGCGTGGTTTACAGTGAATGTACGATAATGCGGGCATCTAAGTACAGGGGAACGTTCTCGGTCCATTGGCTGGGCTCTTCGGCTATTGCCTTCAGCTGTAACGTAAACAATGTGCATGTCTTGGAGTTCTCCCCATGTGTAGCGCTCCATGTTGACACTGCATCTGTTCTGCAGGCACCAGTGCTACCCACTGTTTACTGACTCAAGAGTCGAAGAGCACGACATCACAACATACTATGTGTCACAAACTAACATTTGGTGTAACAAAGTTGCACACAACTACTTTTATCTGCTCCACTCGCCTATTACCTACGCATGCTCAGTGCTCACATAATATGGGTTTCCGACACATGGTTGCTTTACAAAATATATTTGTTTTTGTCTCCTGTATCACCCTTGTTTTTTTTAACTTCTTGTTCACTGTGCGCACCACGTTTCTTGTCATGTTTTATCAGTTAGGAAAGTATAAAAAGGTCAGATGCGTGACTTAGTTTCATGTAGTCCTCCAGAACAGTGGAAACAGCTTCAGTTAGATTTCTGTTGTAGAAATAAAACATAGCCGCACCTTCCACGTTGCGAACAAGCGGATGAGAGTGAAGAAAACGGTGCTTAAAACTGCATCGCGTGGTCGCAAGAAAATTGCAGCGATTTTTACTCCGTTTTGCTTACCGCACAAGCAAATTGTAGCTTGTGGACCGCTCTCAAAGAACTGAGGCAGCAAGCTACTGTAGTTATTCGTCAGTGAGATGGGTAAGGTAAGGCTAGCGGTACACCGGAGAAGTCAGCACGTGTCGCAACAGTTTAGCATGTCCCTTCTCCCGTTTCCATCACCAACCTAACGCTGCGCTCTACACGCACTTATCAATGTTATGACTTTTTTACCATCAACAGTTAATCTTAAGACATAGTCATATCCACACCAAGGTCTTACAACCAACAATACGACGCTTATTGTCTTTTCAAATTTTCTCCAGTAACAGTATTTTTCCTTTTACTTTTTAGCGTACAACAAATGCTCACAGCAACAGTATATTGGAACGAGGAAGATAACGGCGTTTCGCTTCTTTCATTTATCAAGCATCTTCAGTGGCCTGTCCTACATGTTTAAAAAAAAATGGTTCAAATGGCTCTGAGCACTATGGGACTTAACATCTATGGTCATCAGTCCCCCAGAACTTAGAACTACTTACACCTAACTAACCTAAGGACAGCACACAACACCCAGTCATCACGAGGCAGAGAAAATCCCTGACCCCGCCGGGAATCGAACCCGGGATCCCGGGCGTGGGAAGGGAGAACGCTACATGTTTCTTTTTATACATATTATAAATATATGATGTGGTTGTTACAGTATGTTACTATGTTACAGTTTGCCATATTTTTCTCTTGTTTTTCAGGTTAGAATCAACTTTTGTAGCACAAATTTCGTGATGTGAAATTATCGTTTGCTGTTACTTGCGATTTCCAGCGCTGTATACCCACGCAACAACACCGAAAGATAATTTCACATTTCGAAATTTGTGCTACAAAAGTTGATTTTAACCGGAAAAACAAGAGAAAACATGGAAAACTGTAACATGGTAACATATTGTAACTACCGCATAATACATTTATAATATGTATAAAAAGAAACATGTATTACCGGCCCCTGAAACCGCTTCACAAATAAAAGAAGCGAAACACGTATGGCAATAAACAAACCGTCTTCAATTAGTTGCATAGACAGAACATACCTCAATGGCCGGCTGCGGTGGCCGTGCGGTTCTGGCGCTGCAGTCCGGAACCGCGGGACTGCTACGGTCGCAGGTTCGAATCCTGCCTCGGGCATGGGTGTATGTGATGTCCTTAGGTTAGTTAGGTTTAAGTAGTTCTAAGTTCTAGGGGACTTATGACCTAAGATGTTGAGTCCCATAGTGCTCAGAGCCATTTGAACCATACCTCAATGAATCTTGAAGCAACTAAGGAACGACGGAAAACAGAAAAAAATGATATATTACTTACTACGCGGAAGGAAATACTGTAAGGGTAAGAACCAGCAACCCTCTATTTGGGTGGGGGTGATAGCGTGGAGACAGGACCGGGGAGGGGGAGATGGACAAGCAGAGGGAAAGAACAGATGGACACAGATCGGTAGGAGGAGGAGATGGACAGAGAGAGGGGAGGAGATTGAAAGAAGAAAAGAAAGAGGACGAGAGGGACATAGGAATGAAAGGGGAGAAGGACAGAGAAAAGGAAAAAGACGAGAGAGAGAAATGGGACGAGACGGTGGGGAGGGGGGGGAGGGAGAAGATGGTCTAGAAAAAGATTGGAATCAATAGGTACCCGAGCTCCTCCGTGTACTCAGCTACTACTGCTAATAAGTGTGCAGAAGCTAGCTGTATTAAGCTGCCTGTTCTACGACTCGTAAGATGCCCTGGTGTTATCAGGCACATGTTTAACCTTTAAGAGTCTCGTCCGTACACTGTTCCCCCGTTTTATCTTGTTTTCACTGTAGGATCCACATTACACTTTGTTCACCGTGGATATGCTGTATATTTCTTTAGATGGATACCCTTACAGAAGGCACTCATTCATCCTGATCTAAGAGGGAGGGGGCGTGAGGGAACAGGGGGAGATGAGCAGTGGTATATTTTAGTGAGGTGACTTTGTGCAATCATGAGATAGTTGAAGAACTGCATTTTTAACCACCAGCTATACAAATAAATCATTACTTTCTACGGAAAACGCAAGCCCCCCCTTCTCCAGCAGCCAAATCCTATCTGGACGGTGTTCCAGAGCAATGACCGTATCTGACGCGCGGATTTGATTAGTGTTCGGCTCCCATCACTGTTCGCAATGCGTTACACTGTACAAGCAAGCCGTAGGATACGTTAGATGAAGTACAGTGATGAACGCAGAATGCAGATTGAACATCAAGGAAAAGTTGATATAAGCATGCGGCACAAAAATTCGATGACTACGTTGGAGGATTCAAATGAAGTGACAAACAGAATGCGACATGTACGGTTCGCTAATTATGTTGTACAGAAATGCGGGGGAAGGAACTCAAGACGAGCCGGCCGGTGTGGCCGTGCGGTTCTAGGCACGTCAGTCTGGAACCGCGTGACCGCTACGGTCGCAGGTTCGAATCCTGCCTCGGGCATGGATCTGTGTGATGTCCTTAGGTTACTTAGGTTTAAGTAGTTCTAAGTTCTAGGGGACTGATGACCCCAGATGTTGAGTCCCATAGTGCTCAGAGCCATTTTTTAACTCAAGACGATTATGTATGGCCGGCCGAAGTGGCCGTGCGGTTAAAGGCGTTGCAGTCTGGAACCGCAAGACCGCTGCGGTCGCAGGTTCGAATCCTGCCTCAGGTATGGATGTTTGTGATGTCCTTAGGTTAGTTAGGTTTAACTAGTTCTAAGTTCTAGGGGACTAATGACCTCAGCAGTTGAGTCCCATAGTGCTCAGAGCCATTTGAACAATTTTGAATTTGATTATGTATGGCGACTTGCTAACATCTCAGGTAAACACGGAAGAACCGTGACATTGTTCAAAGAAACATCTGGGCATTCAGGGAAACGACGAAAGATTTGAATCAGGACGGCTGGGCTACAATTTGAAACGCCACTTCTTCGGAATATGACTACGTGTGTTTATCACTTCACGACCTTGTTAGGCAACAATATGGGACCATAAACTATCGAACATTGGAGCCTATGTGGTAGTCAATGATTAATACCTACACAGGCCACAAACACACCATGGACTGCACCCGATTACTTAATAGGAATGGCTGATACTCTTTACAAACGAAAAGGGCTGTTAGTTCACGTCATTAAAGACAAGTAGTTATTTGCTAATATTTGAAACACGTGCAGTGGTTAAGACACAGCACCCGTATTCGGGAGGGACAGGGGTTAAATTCTTAACTGGACATCCTGTTTTAGATTGGGTTCCTTGCGTTCGAGGCGGATACTGGACTGGTTCATTAAAGCCACGGTAGAGATACGTTGAGAAATGTGCATAATCCGAATTTGTATTACCGTGAGGTCCACACAGCGTTAAACCCTGACTCGAATTCCTTTCCTCGGAGATGTCTGTGCTTAATTGGCGTGGAGCGTGTCCGAGAAGTCCGTGTGTCTATCCTGGTTTGCTGCCGTTGCACAATCCACTGAGCAGTCTCCAATGAAATCCATTCGCGAAACACGAGCTGAACTTCAAGTACCTCCGTAAACACTCTATTATGACACTAAAGAACACTAGAAAATTAAAGGATTTATACCAATATTGCGAATGGATTCACTTATAACGACAGGGAGGAGCGAGTTGCAGCCCCCGGTGCTTTGGTGGCACAGTTTCCAAATGTTGTGTGTCGCTCAACACTTAATGTGCGATATACCACCGTCCTAACAGAATAAATGTGTTGATTCAAATGGCTCTGAGCACTATGGGACTTAACTTCTGTGGTCATCAGTCCCCTAGAACTTAGAACTACTTAAACCTAACTAACCTAAGGACATCACACACATCCATGCCCGAGGCAGGATTCGAACCTGCGACCGTATCGGTCGCGCGGTTCCAGACTGTAGCGCCTAGAACCGCTCGGCCGAATTGATGTGGTGTGGTGTTCTGGTCTAAAGAAAATACAAATTTTAGTTGGAAAGAAACCCGCCTCGTGTTATGGTATCAGCGGGGATGTCTTCACAATACATGCTGGAACATTTTTTAAAGGTACCTGAACAGAAATTCTTGGACATATTGCGAATATGGGTAATAGATCAGCTCGAAGACCAGGGAACTACGGATCATGTGTGGTTGCAGTACGATGGAGCTCCAGCACACTTCTGATATTCAGGTACGTGCGTTCCTTGATGGATATTTCGAAGCTTGATGTACAGTTTCGAACTTCCGGGAGGCGAACACAGTGAGTGTTGTTCAGCGATATCTTCAGTCCCATTGAAATGATCACCACGAACCCTAACACCTTACCACGCCAGACCACTCAATATGGAGAATGGACAAGCACTATGTCGACCAACGTCGGTACAGTGATAACGAATAATTGCGCACAAGTGTTGAAATATTTCGAAGCATAACTCATACTATGCTCCGCAAGATGTCTAGGAGAACAGCGAGACGCATAGGCACGCTGAAGCACATACAGATCGGCTGGATTCGCAGTTTTTATACGTAATTTCTGCTGTTGTTGTTGTTGTGGTCTTCAGTCCTGAGACTGGTTTGATGCAGCTCTCCTTGCTACCCTATCCTGTGCAAGCTTCTTCATCTTCCAGTACTTACTGCAACCTACATCCTTCTGAATCTGCTTAGTGTATTCATCTCTTGGTCTCCCTCTACGATTTTTACCCTCCACACTGCCCTCCAACACTAAATTGGTGATCCCTTGATGCCTCAGAACATGTCCTACCAACCGGTCCCTTCTTCTAGTCAAGTTGTGCCACAAATTTCTCTTCTCTCCAATTCTATTCACTACCTCCTCATTAGTTATGTGATCTACCCATCTAATCTTCAGCATTCTTCTGTCGCACCATATTTCGAAAGCTTCTATTCTCTTCTTGTCTAAACTATTTATCGTCCACGTTTCACTTCCATACATGGCTACACTCCATACAAATACTTTCAGAAACGACTTCCTGACGCTTCAATCTATACTCGATGTTAACAAATTTCTCTTCTTCAGAAACGCTTTCCTTGCCATTGCCAGTCTACATTTTATATCTTCTCTACTTCGACCATAATCAGTTATTTTGCTCCCCAAATAGCAAAGCTCCTTTACTACTTTAAGTGTCTCGTGACCTAATCTAATTCCCTCAGCATCACCCGACTTAATTCGACTACATTCCATTATCCTCGTTTCTCCTAGAGACCCCTGTTTTGACATAGGGGTACGAAGAATTCTCGGACACTCTGTAGATTAGTTTACTGTTATTGTTTGAGGTATGTTATACATCAAAAGAATACAAAAAACGGCTTCGAAGCAGCTAGAAAGCTGCGGAACAGCCTCCGAGACGCCATCGCAGGTTGCAGACAAAAATATATCCATTTTCACTTCCTCGATTCCCTCCACGCTTCGGTTCCGGAAGACACGGAAGGGTGGGGAAGGGCACGAGAGGGAGGGCAAAGGGAGACACTTATCTGCAATCGTTCTTGTTCGCAGAAATAACCTCACCAAGTCAGAGACGGCTCAACTCTGTACGGGTGGGTCACGAATGCATCCTTGGTTCCACCTGATAACGGATAGGCGCTTTTGCGCCAGCGATAAACCGTAAAGGCCGAAACCCAGATAAGAAGTGAAGCGTAAAAAAATGGTTTATACTTGACAACAGTATTTTCACTGGCGCGCGGTATTTATACTGATGCCTAGTATCGAAATATTCAGGCGAGGGGCTGAGTGAGCGCGGCAGGAGAAGAAAACTTCATTCGGAAAGAGAGCGAGGGACTATAGCGCTGCAGGCCAGCAGCTCGCCACTCACATGTCAAGCTGGCTGAATAGGCACCGATCGATTCGCACCCTTGCGTTACGTACAATGTGACCGGCGCTTCTTCAGCTTTTCGTTCCATTCTCCGCTGCCGTGGCCACGGGGAACCGCACGAGCCGCCTGCGTGTCGTAGCATCTCATCAATCTGTACTCGACTCCCGTCACCCTCGCGGGTTGCCGGAATCCCTTTAGTCGTCGCTATTTGTGAGATATCTCTCTTCCTCTGCGAGACCTAGAAGGCAGCAGATATTGGCGCCCAGGTTGGTGGCGTGTTCCTTGACCTCCGGAGGTGCTGGATACAGTTCCGCACTGTCGCCTCATACACAAAATACGAGGGTCACTCCAAAAGAAATGCACACTATGTTTTTTTAAAAATCCTCCTGTTTACAGCAATACGCGTCATTCGGCAGGGCAGGTATGGACATGGAATCGCTCGAACGAAACACGATGATAAGGAAGTGCTGGACGGTCAGACTGTACGATAGGTATGCATTAAATTATGAATGCCCTTCAACTGCGTGTGTACAGGCGCACGTACTGTCATTCGGTAATCATCAAATGGTTCAAATGGCTCTGAGCACTATGGGACTTAACAGCTATGGTCATCAGTCCCCTAGAACTTAGAACTACTTAAACCTAACTAACCTAAGGAGATCACACAACACCCAGCCATCACGAGGCAGAGAAAATCCCTGACCCCGCCGGGAATCGAACCCGGGAACCCGGGCGTGGGAAGCGAGAACGCTACCGCACGACCACGAGATGCGGGCCGGTAATCATCGCTCCCGTAAACAATCAGTCCGCAGCTCGTGGTCTCGCGGTCGCGTTCTCGCTTCCCGAGCACGGGGTCCCGGGTTCGATTCCCGGCGGGGTTAGGGATTTTCACCTGCCTCGAGAGGACTGGGGGTTTGTGCTGTCCTCATCATCATTCATGAAAGTGGCGAGATTGGGCTGAGCAAAGGTTGGGAATTTGTATGGGTACTGATAACAGCGCAGTTGAGCGCCCCACAAACCAAAACATCATCAACACCATCCCGTAAACAAGGCGTAAATATGACGATAGTGACTACAAGTAGTGATTACCGCCCGCAGCTCGTGGTCGTGCGGTAGCGTTCTCGCTTCCCACGCCCGGGTTCCCGGGTTCGATTCCCGGCGGGGTCAGGGATTTTCTCTGCCTCGTGATGGCTGGGTGTTGTGTGATGTCCTTAGGTTAGTTAGGTTTAAGTAGTTCTAAGTTCTAGGGGACTGATGACCATAGATGTTAAGTCCCATAGTGCTCAGAGCGATTTTTTTGAAGTGATTACCAGTGATTTAATCCGAATATAAGAATCGGTGTTACTACACTTTATACCCACTCAAATCAATCATCCCGGACTGAAACACGTTAAGAGGAAATCTGCAACTTCTGAATGCAATTCCGAAGTATTCGCTAGTGAGAGAAGTATTCTAATTGGGAGGAAGAGAACTCCTTACAGAACGTCAGTTCTGTGAGATGTACGCAATTTTGCCTTTACCGTATCAGCCATGGAAGGTACCAGCATATAATGATATTTACGAGGAAAAAAAAAAAAAACAGGAATAACAATGCCGTGGGCGGGCTTGTGTGGTAAGCGTTTCTGTCGCTAGGCGTGTATAGCTCAACTCATTGCCAGTTCAGTGCCACCTGTATTGTCGCCTTGGCTTGTTCTGTTCATCTGCAGTGATTATTTTTTCTAGAGCTGTTGTGTTCCTTCTTTCGTTTTTTTTTTTTTGTGATGGCAACTTTAAGTGAACAACGTGCAGCTGTGAAAATTTCTTTTCTACTCAGTAAAAATGCTGCCGACACTGTTTTAATGCTGAACAGAGCTTACCAACAAGATGCTATGGGAAAAACTCAAGTTTACGAGTAGTTTGCTGATTTAAAAATGGCGACATGTCGATTAATGACACATCTCGTTTTTGTGCTCATAGACCGTCGATAGACAATTGATGAACTGTCAGAGATTAGTGAGTTATGTAGGAGTTCGGTTCAGCGAATTTTAACGGAAGATTTGGGAATGAAAAAGGTTGCCGCGAAGTTTGTTCCTCGGGTTCTGAGTGACAATCAAAAAGGAACGTCGTGTTGAAACGTATCGTGCTTTGAAACAACAGCTTGAAACTGATCGAGAGTTTCTGTCAAAGGTCATTAATGGTGGTGAGTCATGGCGCTATGGTTACGACCCAGAAACAAAGCAAAAACCAAGCCAATGGAAGACGTCATCGTGGCCCCCTCCAAAAAAATGTCATCAAGTCAAATCAAACATCAAAACAATGCTGATTTGCTTCTTTGATGCCAAGGGCGTAGTTCATTCAGAGTTTGTTTCCCCAGGTCAGAACATCAATCAAACCTTTTACTTGGAAGTTTTAAGAAGACTGCGCAGCATTTTTCGTCAAAAAGGATCCGATTTTTGGGAAACGGGAGCCTGGTGCTTCCACCACGACAAGGTACCTGCACACACAGCCATCTCTGTTACACAGCTTTTCGTTAAAATGGCATTGTTCCGCTGTCCCACACATCTTACTTGCCTGACCTAGCTCCGTGCGACTTTTTCTAATCCCCACGCATGAAAAGGGGCATGAAAGGACACCGATTTGACAACACTGAAAAAAAAAAATGGTTCAGATGGCTCTAAGCACTATGGGACTTAAGGCTGAGGACAACACTCCCCTAGAACTTAGAACTACTTAAACCTAACTAACCTCAGGACATCACACACATCCATGCCCGAGGCAGGATTCGAACCTACGACCGTAGCGGTAGAGCGGTTCCAGACTGAAGCGCATAGAACCGGACAACACTGAAGAAGTAAAGAAAAAAAAAAAAAAAAACAAGGGAGCAGCTGTCAGCCATTTCTAAAGGTGACTACAAAAAATGTTTCGAACCGTAGAAGCACCGGTGGGACAAATGTATCAGTTGTAATGGAGAGTATTTTGAAGAGGATAAGGTTGTTTTGTAAACAATTTGAAAATAAGAAACTTCCTGGCAGATTAAAACTGTGTGCCGAACCGAGACTCGAACTCGGGACCTTTGCCTTCCGCGGGCAAATGCCCTACCATCTTTTTTTTCCACCCGATATAGTTCGTTGCGTTTAGTATGGGCGAACGTCACAAGACATCCGTTCAAGTCGATCGTTGATTCTTTGACTCAGTTTTTTTTTAATTATAGAGGCCGAGCAGCCCTCTGACCGAACACGCTAACCTACCGTGCCGACACCATCTGAGCTACCCAAGCACGACTCACGCCCCGTCCTCACAGCTTTACTTCTGCCAGTATCTCGTCTCCTACCTTCCAAACTTTACAGAAGCTCTCCTGCGAACCTTGCAGAACTAGCACTTCTGAAAGAAAGGATATTGCGGAGACATGGCTTAGCCACAGCCTGGGGCTGCAGAGTGAAAATCTCATTTTGGAAATTTGAAAATATATGGCTTTTAAAACATAATTCCGTTTCTTTTTTTTTTTTTTTTTTTTTTTTTTTGTACCCCGTCGTACACGAAATAAAACTCCTGGGGGCGCTGAAGAAGTTAAGAGTTCAGTACATTTGTTCAAATTCATGAAGTGAGGAAGAAAATCACTAACGGTATGCAGAAATCTTGGCTAGATAGGTCAGGTAGTAGTTTACGGTTCAAATGGCTCTAAGCACTATGGGACTTAACATCTGAGATCATCAGTCCCCTAAAACTTAGAACTACTTAAACGGTCGGCCGCTGTGGCTGAGCAGCTCTAGGCGCTTCAGTCTGGAACCGCGCGACCGCTACGGTCGCAGGTTCGAATCCCGCCTCGGGCATGGATGTGTGTGATGTCCTTATGTTAGTTAGGTTTAAGTAGTTCTAAGTTCTAGGGGAATGATGACCTCAGATGTTAAGCCCCATAGTGCTCAGAGCCATTTGAACCATTTTGAACTACGCGGTTCTGGACTGAAGCGTCTAGAACCGCTCGGCCACCGCGGCCAGTAGTTTATGGCATATCGTCATTTATGTTCCACATTTACAGCGAGAGGCTACGTCCGATATGTCTGTTGTGCATTGGATACAAGCCAGAGCGCCGCAACAGCGCTTAAAGAGCTCGCAGTTGTGTGCAAACGACGTTCCCGTATAACAGAGCAGCCTGTTTATCTTGCTCTTAGGTACGTTTTTACGACAGTCCTAATAAAGTGACGATGCATAAAGAGCGCTGCGAAGTGTCGGCGTAGGCTGGTGCACATCCGAATGCCCATAAAATATGTCAGGTGCTCTGTTTGTGGAAGGAAACGCTGCACTCAGAATGCGTCGTGGCGCCATCCACGCTTAATTCTCGCGGCCGCGATAAAAGCGCCTTATCAGCCAGCGACACACGTGCTGACCTGCTGCATCCCACCTAACATACGGGTATGCACCGCTAGTGCGCACTGTACAAGGTCATCGAAGAAGAATGTTGGGGTTAAGAAGCTGAATTACGCTACATAATAAAGTTTTATAACCATTTTATCTGGAGGACAAATGTAAAGGGGCAGAGGCATACATCACTGGGGGTAACATAGATACTGCCTACTGGAAAATTAAAGAGACCTTTGGAGAAAAGAGAACCACCTGTATGAATATCAAGAGCTCAGATGGAAAACCAGTATACAGAGGGTCTATACACGGGCGATGTACTTGAGGGCAATAATATGGAAATGGAAGAAGACGTAGATGAAGATGAAATAGTAGATATGACACTGCGTGAAGAGTTTGACAGAGCACTGAAAGACCTAAGTCGAAACAAGGCCCCGGGAGTAGACAATATTACATCAGAATTACTCATAGCCTTGCGAGAGCCAGCCCTGACAAAACTCTACCATCTGATGAGGAAGATGTATGAGACAGGTGAAATACCCTCAGACTTCAAGAAGAATATAATAATTCCAATCCCAAAGAAGGCAGGCGCTGAAAGGTGCGAAAATTACAGAACTACCTGTTTAATAAGTTCAAATGGTTCAAATGGCTCTGAGCACTATGGGACTTAACTTCTGAGGTCATCACTCCCCTAGAACTTAGAACTACGTAAACCTAACTAACCTAAGGACATCACACACATCCATGCCCGAGGCAGGTTTCGAACCAGACTGTAGCGCCTAGAACCACTCGGCCACTCCGGCCGGCCGTTTAATAAGTCACGGCTGCAAAATATTAACACGAATTCTTTACAGAGTAATGGAAAACTGGTAGAAGCCGACCTTTGGAAAGATCAGTTTGGCTGGCTCTGAGCACTATGCAACTCAACTGCTGAGGTCATCAGTCGCCTAGAACTTAGAACTAATTAAACCTAACTAACCTAAGGACATCACACACATCCATGCCCGAGGCAGGATTCGAACCTGCGACCGTAGCGGTCACGCGGTTCCACACTGAAGCGCCTTTAACCGCACGGCCACTCCGGCCGGCATCAGTTTGGATTCCGCAGAAATGTTAGAAGACGTGAGGCAATACTGACCCTACGACTTATAAGATAGATTAAGGAAAAGCAAACCTATGTTTCTAGCATTTGTAGACTTAGAGAAAACTTTTGACAATGTTGACTGGAAGGTGGCAGGGGTCAAATACAGGGAGCGAAACGCTATTTACAATTTGTACAGAAACCAGATGGCAGTTATAAGAGTCGAGCGGCATGAAGGGAAGCAGTAATTGGGAAGGGAGTGAGACAGGGTTGTAGCCTATCCCCGATGTTATTCAATCTATATATTGACCAAGCAGTAAAGGAGACAAAAGATAAATTCGGAGTAGGAATTACAATCTATGGAGAAGAAATAAAAACTTTGAGATTCGCCGATGACATTGTAATTCTGTCAAAGTAGCAAAGGACCTGGAAGGGCAGTTGAACGGAATGGACAGTGTCTTGAAATGAGGATATAAGATGAACATCAACAAAAGCAAAACGAGGATAATGGAATGTAGTCGAATTAAATCGGGTGATGCTGACGCAATTATATTAGGAAATGAGACACTTAGAGTAGAAAATTAGTTTTGCTATTTGGGGAGCAAAATAACTGATGATGGTCGAAATAGAGAGGATATAAAATGTAGAATGGTAATGGCAAGGAAAGCGTTTCTGAAGAAGAAGTCATTTCTGGAAGTATTTGTACGGAGTCTAACCATGTATGGAACTGAAACATGGACGATAAATAGTTTAGACAAGAAGAGAATACAAGCTTTCGAAATGTTGTGCTACAGAAGAATGCTGAAGATTAGAAGCGTAGATCACGTAACTAACGGGGAGGTACTGAGTAGAATTGGGGAGAAGAGGAATTTGTGGCACAACTTGACTAGAAGAAAGGATTGGTTGGTAGGGCATATTCCGAGGCATCAAGGGATCACCAATTTAGTATTGGAGGGCAGCGTAGAGAGTAAAAATCGTAGAGGGAGACCAAGAGATGAATACACTAAGGAGACTCAGAAGGATGTAGGCTGCAGTAGGTACTTAGAGATGAAGAAGCTCGCACAGTATAGAGTAGCATGGTGAGCTGCATCAAACCAGTCTCTGGACTGAAGATCACAACAACAACTACAAGCATTTTATTTCTCACTGTATTTTAAGCATTAGACGCTCGACATGTGTAAAATCGATGGTCAACTCAGAACCGTTACAAGCAAAGGCACCTCCGCAGTTTCGAGTTACTGTCTACTGGATGTGTAAGGGCCTCCCAGTGAATCTTCTGCAACAAAATGCCCGCCCATTTGTTGCGAAGGTTGTACGCTGCAGAAAATTTCGCTGGGAGTCCTTAAACATCCACCACACAGTCCTAATTTCTCCCACTGCGTTTTCCATATTTTTGAAGTCCTGAACAAAGACATTTGTAGTCATTGATTTGCTTCGGAAGAAGAGATGCACGCCTGAGTACGATCATGGTACCGTAGACAGCCGCAAATATTTTTCCATGAAGGCATTGACCATCTTGCCTCACAATGGGATAAGTGTTTTAACAGTTATGGCGATTACTTTTGAAATAATAAACAGTTCACTTAGTTTTTTCCCATGTGCCTCGTTTTGATTTGCCTGCCACTTATACAAGTCGACGTTTTAGGTGGCTGATCTTATTGTCGCAACATGATCTTAATACATGGTGAGCGAGGAACAAAAGTATATGCTTTTAGGGGTGATATTATTACTGATTCTCAACAAAAACCGTCATATGAACGTATGTGCTGTTCTTAACAAGTTCCCGAGGAAGCTAATGAAAATAACTGGGGGAGAGAATAAATGCAGGTGACAGTAAATGAAACATCGTGATCTAATTGTTTCGCCGTGTACATTTCCCGCAAAAAAAGGTCAAGAAGTCCACCGTCAACTACAATGCATTTTGCAGCTCTTTTGGACCTGTATGGCTGATCTGAGCTCATTTGAACGGTTGTTTATTTGGCGAAACGAAAATAACGTACGTCGCCCCACCAAGCGTAAGTGAAGTTCGCAGTAAAGACAACACTTCGTAACCTAATTTCGTTTTTTCTGTACTCGCATGTGAGTGCTAGTGACGAAGGACATGCGACTGATTTTCAAACAGCTGTACGTCGGATACAGTTAAGAAAAGAGCATAATGTTCATTTGACGATTTTTGTTCAAAATCACCTATACTATCACCCCACAAAGCATGTACACTGTGTGATCAAAAGTATCCGGACAGCCCCATAAACATACGTTTTTCATATTAGGTGCATTGTGCTGCCACCTATCGTCAAGTACTCCATATCAGCGACCTCAGTATTCATTAGACATCGTGAGAGAGCAGAATGGTGCGCTCCGTGGAACTCACTGGCTTTGAACGTCGTCAGGTGACTGAGTGTCACTTCTGTCATACGTCTGTAAACTAGATTTCCACATTCCTAAACATCCCTAGGTCCACTGTTTCCGGTGTGATAGTGAAGTGGACACGTGAAGGGACACGTACGGCACAAAAGCGTACAGGCCGACCTCGTCTGTTGACTGACAAGAGACCGTCGACAGTTGAAGAGGGCCGTAATGTGTAATAGGCACACATCTATACAGACCGTCACACAGGAATTCCAAACTGCATCAGGATCTACTGCAAGTACTATGACAATTAGACGGGAGGTGAGAAAACTTGGATTTCATGGTGGCTCATTAGCCACACATCACGCCGGTAAATGCCAAACGACGCCTCGCTTGGTGTAAGGAGCATAAACGTTGTGTGAAGTGACGAATTACGGTACACAATGGGGCGATCCGATGGTAGGGTGTGGGTATGGCGAATGTCCGGTGAACGTCATCTGCCAGAGTGTGTAGTGCCAACAGTAAAATTCGGAGGCGGCAGTGTTATGGTGAGGTCGTGTTTTTCATGGAGGGGGCTTGCACCCCGTGTTGTTTTTTGTGGCACTACCACAGCACAGTCCTACATTGATGTTTTAAGCACCTTCTTGCTTCCCACTGTTGAAGAGCAATTCGGGGATGGCGATTGGATCTTTCAACACGATCGAGCACCTGTTTATAATGCACGGCCTGTGGCGGAGTGTTTACACGACAACACCCCTGAAATAGACTGGGCTGCACAGAGTCCAGACTTGAATCCTATAGAACATCTTTGGGATGTTTTGGAATGCCGATTTCGTGCCAGGCCTCACCGACCGACATCAATACCTCTCCTCAGTGCAGCACTCCGTGAAGAATGGTCTGCCATTCCCAAAGAAACCTTAAAGCACCTGATTGAATGTATGCCTGCGAGTTTGGAAGCTGTCATCAACGCTAAGGGTGGACCGACACCATACTGAATTCCAGCATTACCGATGGAGGGCGCCACGAACTTGTAAGTCATTTTGCCGGCCGCGGTGGCCGAGCGGTTCTAGGCGCTTCAGTCCGGAGTCGCCAGAATGCTACGGTCGCTGGTTCGGTTCCTGCCTCGGTCATGGATGTGTGTGATGTCATTAGGTTAGTTAGGTTTAAGTAGTTCTAAGTTATAGGGGACTGATGACCTCAGATGTTAAGTCCCATTTTGCTCAGAGCCATTTGAACCAGTTTTGTATGTCATTTTCAGCCAAGTGTCCGGATACCTTTGAACACATAGTGTAACTTTCCTCCTGACTCAATCTGCATACCTTCAGAAGTAGATTAGAAGAAATTAGGGCTTCCTAGGTGGGGGGGGGGGGGGGGGGGGTTCGGATTAGCAACCTGATCAAATCCACGAGACGGAGAACTCGTTTACTGCTTAGCTAGGCAGAAATGTGAAGGGCCTCGTCCTCCACTATAGCAGTCTTATTCGCTGTTACAGGTTGTAGAACTACAACTTGTGGGAAGACAAATTCCGGGACAAATGTCTCCAGTTTCGATTATCTCTGCGAAGAAGAAAGGTCCAACAACGACATTACTTTTCGGTCCCCTTAATATTTTTATGATTGGGTGCAATATTTATTTTTTTCTCTTGGCAATTTCATTGTTATTTGTTGTGCATTTATCTAAGTAAACATCCACCTCAGTGATATATCAGCGAATCAGATAGGATGATCGGAACACTGCAGCAACGCGCGAGCAGCAAAGCACAAAACGCTTTGTGTGCTCATTCTTTCCGCGAAAGTTGACGCTCATGTAGCATTCCTCTTATTTATGTGTGGTGTCGTTTGGCTGTAATTCGCATTCAGGGACAGCTGCCAGCGGTGTAACGGTAATCAGCTGTTGCACGCTTTTGTGGCACCTAAATGTCCTCATTACGGGCCGCACATTGAGCAACTGCCTCTTGCGTTACTTGTCTCTGGGGCTGTATTCGCGGTTGCGTTCGAACACTTCACGCAGGAGGCCGGCTATAAGTTAAGCAGTGCCAGAAAGTCGATAGCTGGGGTCCGTACTCAGAGAGGTATGTCGTGCACCTGCCGATTGGAACTCGGTCTACAACTACAGCAGAACACGCTGGTGCGACCTAGTACGACATCAGAAATGAAAAGTCCTCTATCTGGCGTAGACATCATACCAACGAAATTTTTATGTTTATTATGTTGGCACGTAATGTACGTGTGCGTCAACTTGATGGGTGGAATAACTTTTTTTTTTTTAAGTGGTTGATATTTGTGTGTTTCGTCCAAACGGAGAAACTGAATTATCGCAGTGCATACGTCAATTTCATTCAAAAATGGTGGAGGCTTTTAACGATTAAATTACCTCATATTCAACAGATAAGAAGTGGACAATCAACTACGACATGGTCGCACTTGAACGCGATCCAAGCGGAGGAAGACCCATATTCGCAACCACAGATGAGAGCATCGAGAAAATGCGTAATGTGCCATAGAACAATAGACACTTACATGTGTATGAGATAGCTGACGCCATTGCAGTAGCTGAAGAGTGGGATGCATTTCACATGAATAATTAACTATTAGGGAGATTTGTGCGAGATAGACGCCACATTTGTTGAATGCCGACCAGAAACAAATGCGTTTTACAGCAACATTTTGAACGTTCCAAAAGAAGCGCCAAAGAAACTGGTATAGGTTTGCGTATTCATATAGAGAGATATATAAAGGGGCGCTGCAGTCGACAACGTCTATGTAAGACAACAGGTGTCTGGCACAGTTGTTAGGTCGGTTACTGCTGCTACAATGGCAGGTTATCAGGTTTGACTGAACGTGGTGTTATAGTCGGCGAACGAGCGGTAGGACACAGCATCTCCGAGATAGTGATGACGTGGGGATTTTCGCGTACGACCATTTCACGAGTGAATATCAGGAATTCGGTAAAACGTCAGATCTCCGACATCGTTGCAAGAATGGAACAACGAAGACGGAAGGGAATCCTTCAATGTGACAGATGTACAACCCTTCCGCAAATTGCTGCAGATTTCAGTGCTGAGCCATCAACAAATAGTCAGTGTGCGAACCATTCAACGAAACATCATCGATATGGGCTTTCGGAGCAGAAGGCCCATTCGTGTACCCTTGATGACTGCACACACAAGCTTTACGCCTCGCCTTCGCCCGTCAACACCGAAATTGGACTGCTGATGACTGGAAACATGTTGCTTGGTCGGACGAGTCTCGTTTCAAATTCTATTGAGCGGGTGGACGTGTACGGGTATGGAGACAACCTCACGAATCCATGGCCCCAGCATGTCAGCAAGGGAGTGTTCAAGCAGTTGAAGGCTCTGTAATGGTGTGGGCTGTGGGGCGGGTGCAGTTGAAGTGATTGGGACCTCTGATACGTCTAGATAGGACTCTGACGGGTGACACGCAGTACGTAAGCATCCTGTCTGATTACGTGCATCCATGTATGTCCATTGTGCATTCCCACCAACTTGGGCAATTCCAGCAGAACAATGCAGCACCCCACATGTCCAGAATGGCTCCAGGAACACTCTTCCGAGTTTAAACACTCTCGCACGCCACTAAATTCCCCAGAAATGAGCATTATCGAGCGTATCTGGGATGCTTTGCAACGTGCTGTTCAGAAGAGATTCCCCCCCTCCCCTCCCCTCGTACTCTTACGGATTTATGGACAGTTCTGCAGGATTCATGGTGTCAGTTCCCTCCAGCATTACTTCAGACATTAGTCGAGTCCATGCTACGTCGTGCTGCGGCACTTCCAAAAAATGGTTCAAATGGCTCTGAGCACTATGGGACTCAACATCTTAGGTCGTAAGTCCCCTAGAACTTAGACCTACTTAAACCTAACTAACCTAAGGACATCACACACACCCATGCCCGAGGCAGCATTCGAACCTGCGACCGTAGCAGTCCCGCGGTTCCGGACTGCAGCGCCAGAACCGCTCGGCCACCGCGGCCGGCGCGGCACTTCCGGGTGCTCGTGGGGGACCTACACGATATTAGGCAGGTGTAACAGTTTCTTTGGCTCTTCACTGTATATACCCTCCCTGTCCTGGTAACAACACTAAACACGAACAACACTAATGAATTCTGGTGGCCATTCTATGTGTCACAGAGAACTGCAACTCTAAAGATTTACGTACTCGCCGATGGTGTATACGTATACGAAATCTGACCATGTTTTCTGGGTGTCTCAGTTTTTCTTCTCATTTAGTGTAGAAACGTGACAGATGAAGCTACGAAGCTCTGTCGATTAAGGCTCCGTGTTCGAAGCCCAGTCCTGTACGCTGTTTTAAACGGCCACGAAGTTTCAGCACTAACACATTTATGCTAAATAGCTAGATTTACGAACCAATACCCACTCAAGACGAAGGAAAGATTCTGTATTCGCGAAGAAAGAAAGTCTGACCTCTCGGAGATTGACATACGAGGCATTTCATCTGTACCATTTCGATTAATGAGCAATAGCTCATTATCTGGAGACTTTACTCCCATTCTAACGTTCGTCGTATACATTGCAGCGTTACAAATTATTTCAGACCTACGCACCACACGCAAAATTGCTCTTGTTTGCACGGGCTATGTGTCTTGACGTACTAACGATTGAAACTAGTGTGATAAAACCGCCACTGAATTTTTCGATATGTACTAGCAACGCCAGCTACTGATTCTGTAATCACTGAAATATCACATATCTTCTCAGTCCCTGAGGTTTCATTTCGTTTCTTCCTCTGCTTCTTGGAGCTTCGCTTTTTTCTCTCTGGCAATGTATTTAGAGTAAAGGCGTAGTCCTATCTGTTTAAATTCCCAGGCAACTCTTCAATGCATTTACAAGGCGAAGCGGTTCGCGAAGATTCTTTATATTGTACCTGTGAAGAGTTTCCTTGCACGCATCATAACAATAAATATTAACTTTCATCAGAGGATAAAGCGGTATATTTTTACCGTTTGACTTCTGTTACTAGACTGACATATCGCTTGCTCGCGGATCACTTCCTTAAGTCTGCTGTCAGAAAACAAATCGAGAAGGCTGCGGTGTATGAGCGCCTACATTTAGTTTGTCCGTAGAAAGGGCGTGTAATGGAAGCTGCGAGTCACAGGGTTAAAGCTGGTAAGCCGACCGCTGTTTGTCCAAACTGAGGCTGAAAAAGTCTTCGTGTCACATGAGAGCTCCGCTTCTCTGCTGCCTGTACTTTTAATTAAGAAAGCTAAGCCTAAATGAACCCTCCTTCCCAGCTGTGTCCCTTTAACGCACAAGATCTTACGCGGAATCTCTGGATTTCCAACTTGCTCGCACTAATTGGTATTTAAGGTTCTGCTTAAATTTACTCAGTTTATGTTTTCTGTTTTCTCTATTCCTAAAATAAACAGTCCTGCGAGCATATTTCCTAACGGCTATAAATAATTTAATATTATTAGTACCGTTATGTTAACGGTGGAGGTTCACATTACGTCGATGTTTGAGGCACTGTAGTTGAAATGCAGTCTTGCAGTCTAACTTCAAAAAGACACAAGCGAGGCAGAAAACCACACATAAAGACATCAACAAACATATACGTGTAAAAAAAAATGCACAAATGCACTTGAAAATGAGAACAAATTCTGGAAACGCGTTGTGCTACGCATCAAAAAACAAGTAACTGGTACAGTTTTCATTATTTAAATCAAGAACGACACAGCTTTTCTGAATTATCTAATATGATTAACGAAATTAAGTTATTTAAATCGTGAGTATTGGACTGGATAAATATGAGTTGTATGGCTCACTGGTTGAGTCATATTTAAAGAGACCAGCTCGGCGGACGCGATAAGGAAAAACTATGCAAAATCTATCGATGGCCGAGCGGTAATTTAAAGCTCAGTCCACACAAAGACAAGTACAATTGTCAACCACTGTTGCCTCCTCGCTTTGTGCTCCTTACATAACACCTGATAACTGAAGGATTCCATAAAATTTTCAATCGGGTTTTGATACGAAGAAACTACGTGAGAAAATCTGGTATCGTTACAGGGACGAACAGAATCGTAAGAAGTCGTTGTGTCCTTCCTGGTAGACGGTTCGCAGTTGCCTTGAGTTTCGGAAGGTTCCAAATTCGTCATCTATTATCGCTGTGCCGGATGCACGACCGGACCTTCTTATGATTCAAGGAGACCCTCTCACTCCTCGCAAAAACGGAGCTACGGCTTGCTCAGTGAAGAAACATTGTCACTGCAATGTTTGAATACTGCAACGTATAAGACGCAAGTTCGCATAATTCAAAAGAACGATAAGTTTCGGTGCGAATGTGCCTTCCAGTCTCTCCGTTCATTCAGTACGAAAAGGTTCAGTTTCCACAATACAAGCTCCGATTCAACTACTATGCGTTACATTTCTCATCAAATCCTGTTCTTGGCATTTCTTACAAAAAAGGCCGTCCTTCGAAAGTAAAATATCGAACTAACACACCAGACATTTCTAATTAATCTCTTATATTATTTATTTTGACATCGCTTTATACCAAAATCAATATACGTATATTTTGTGTTAGGTTATCCATTACAGAACTGAGAGGGCTTTGTGGAGAGTAAGATCCGATGGGGTACGAAATGAAAACCATAGTGAAAATGCGATGAAGCTTTGCACAGATGTGTTGGGCAGTGTCTCTTGTACGCCCGTCGATCGCGTCACGTCACACTTTTCAGTTCTGAGCGTACAGTGAGTACGTAAAGGTGCTTAGAACAATTGTGTTCAAGTATGAGAGCCTGGTGAGAGATTTCATATGGCTCTGAGCACTATGGGACTCTACTGCTGAGGTCATTAGTCCCCTAGAACTTAGAACTAGTTAAACCTAACTAACCTAAGGACATCACACACATCCACGCCCGAGGCAGGATTCGAACCTGCGACCGTAGCGGTCTCGCGGTTCCAGACTGCAGCGCCAGAACCGCGCGGCCACTTCGGCCGGCTGAGAGATTTCACCTGATGTCATGCAGCCCACATAAAATAACTGTCATAAGTTTCCTTCTGCGCCGGCCGGAGTGGCCGTGCGGCTTTAGGCGCTACAGTCTGGAGCCGAGCGACCGCTACGGTCACAGGTTCGAATCCTGCCTCGGGCGTGGATGTGTGTGATGTCCTTAGGTTAGTTAGGTTTAATTATTTCTATGTTCTAGGCGACTGATGACCTCAGAAGTTAAGTCGCATAGTGCTCATAGCCATTTTTTTTCCTTCTGCATGACAATTCTCGGTTGCACTCTGAAGGGGCAATGAAGATGCGTTCCCGATGGGAAGTGTTTGATCACCCACAATAGAGCCCGTAACCGACTCTCCAGAGTTTCATCTCTGTTCACACGAACCGCTAGCTGTGAAGACAACGTTCTGCACAGACCACGAGCTGTAGACAAGCGTAGAGAATTGGTAGGAAGCAGAGGCGGCTTCCTTCTATGACGAGTGTATTGAAAAGTTGGTACAACGCTACAACAAATGTCTAAATCGGAGCGGCGAGTATGTAGAGAAGTAGCTGGAAGATGTAGCGAACTGTTGCAAATAAAACATTTTTGATTTTCACAGTGGTTTCCATTTTGCAACCGATCGGACCTTACTTTCCGAATTGGCCTCGTAGAACTTGCGATATGGTCGTTGTAAAGGATATATTTATCTGTTGATATTTGTGTTCTCTGTAACGCTTTCACAGATATGCCAAAGATCAAACCAGATATCATTGATGTTAGTTACAATGCCTGTGTTTATACAGTGTCTGCACGTTGAAATTATAAAATCCTTCAAACGGAACAGATGTAAGTAGGCTGTTTAGGTTTTTATGTTGGTAACGCCATGTAGCGCTCTATATGAAAATCACTGACTAAGCTGTGTGGCCGGCCGCTGGTGGCCGAGCGGTTCTAGGCGCTTCAGTCTGGAAGCGCGCGACCGCTACGGTCGCAGGTTCGAATCCTACCTCGGGCATGGATGTCTGTGATGTCCTTAGGTTAGTTAGGTTTAAGTAGTTCTAAGTTCTAGGGGACTGATGACCTGAGATGTTAAGTCCCATAGTGCTCAGAGCCATTTTCTTTGTGCTGTGTGCAGTCTGTGGCTGGTTTGCATTGTTGGAATTTACTATTGTAGTGTTGGGCAGTTGGCTGTTAACAACGCATAGCGTTGCGCAGTTGGTGGTGAGCCGCCAGCAGTGGTGGATGTGTGGAGAGAGATGGCGGAGGTTTGAGAGCGGATGATCTGGACGTGTGTCCATCAGAGACAGTAAATTTGTAAGACTGGATGTCATGAACTGATATATATATTATGACTTTTGAACACTATTAAGGTAAATACATTGTTTGTTCTCTATCAAAATCTTTCATTTGCTAACTGTGTCTATCAGTAGTTAGTGCCTTCAGTAGTTAGAATCTTTTATTCAGCTGGCAGTATTGGCGCACGCTGTATTGCAGTAGTTTGAGTGACGAAGATTTTTGCGAGGTAAGTGATTCATGAAAGGTATAGGTTATTGTTAGTCAGGGCCATTCTTTTGTAGGGATTTTTGAAAGTCAGATTGCGTTGCGCTAAAATTATTGTGTGTCAGTTTAAGCACAGTCATTTATAATTTTTCCAAGGGGACGTTTCACAGACACTATTCTGGCACTTACAGCTGTGGTAAATATTGCGAAGTGGATTTGCATTTTGCGAGTGTGCATTGAAGTCAGCTGTTGGCGACACATGAAAATTTGTGCCGAACCGGGACTCCGCACCGGATTTCCCGCTTATATCGAGCGGTCCCCTTAACAACTTGGGCTATCCGAGCAGGCCTTCAGGACCGATACACACTTCCATGCGTCAAGAAGTCCACAACCCTTACTCTCGCTTCTGTGCGGTAATCGCGAAATGTACGTGCTCGGATAGCCGAAGTAGTTGAAGCTACCGCTCGCGATAAAGCGCGCTTCGTTACATGATCATTTAGTAATCGCGAAAGCTTTACGGAGATGATAGATAAACTCCAGTGGAGACGCTCAGTAGCTCGGTACGGGCTTTTGTTGAAGTTTCGAGAACATACCTTCACCGAGGTGTCAAGCAGTATATTGCTCCCTCGTTCGTACATCTCGCGAAGAGACCATGTGGTTTCCAGTCCCGATCCGGCACACATTTTCACGTGTCGCCAACAGTTGACGTCCACCCACGCTCGCAAAATGTAAATCCGTATCGTAAAGCAGTTATCGGCTTGCGCTCTTGCAGTTTCCACTAATTCGAAATAATAAATTTATCAATCCACAAAGAACAAAAATGGCTCTGAGCACTATAGGACTCAACTGCTGAGGTCATATGTCCCCTAGAACTTAGAACTACTTAAACCTAACTAACCTAAGGACATCACACACATCCATGCCCGAGGCAGGATTCGACCTGCGACCGTAGCGGTCGCGCGGTTCCAGACTGTATCGCCTAGAACCGCTTGGCCACTCCGGCCGGCCCACAGAGAACAGCATAATGTCCAATCCGCATGGGAAAGTACCAACATTGACTGTCAGGATAGTGCAAAATGCCACATCTAACAGACAGTTATCTAGCCTCTGTTCCAGTGGTTGAACCTTGCATGCATGTCATAGGATAGCGCTTTGGACACAATACACAGGCTCTCTCTCCTAAGAGTTGTCAGGAGTATTGTCTCTGGTGTTTTACCATATATTTGTGGTTTCGTTTTAGCATTGTGTAGCTGGAGTCAGTTCCAATAAACAGTGACCACAACGCTTTTCATGCAACTCCCAGTGTCGATGGAAAGCGTCAGTTTCTTTACCGTTACAAACAAAATTATTTTTAAAATGAAATTTTACGTGCCCATTCGATGGAAATGTCCCAGATTAGTCTAGTAGGATATTTGTTTTACCGGTATGTATTAACAGGGTAGTAAAACACGAACAAAAACCAGTACTCTAGCAGCGATAGTACTGCCCTGGCCCGTGCTGACTTCTCTCTTCATGTTTTACTGTCCCTGTTAATACATATCGATAAAACTAATATTGCACTAGATTAATGTGGGACCGCACTATTGAATAGGTACGTAAAATTCCGCTTTAAATACCAAAATGGTACTGAAACAGAGGATGACAGACTAAAGGCCGAAATACCAAATGTCTTTTTTCAAAGCTGTTTCACAGAGGAAGACTGCACTGTAGTTCCTTCTCTAGATTGTCGCACATACGACAAAATAGTAGATATCGAAATAGCCGACAGATGGATAGAGAAACAATTAAAATCGCTCAAAAGAGGAAAGGCCGCAGGACCCGATGGGATACCAGTTCGATTTTACACAGAGTACGCGAGGGAACTTGCTCCCACTCTTGCACCGTACGTCTCTAGAAGAGCGTAGCGTTCGAAAGGATTGTAAAAGGGCGCAGGTCATCCCCGTTTTCAAGAAAGGACGTCGAACAGATGTGCAGAACTATAGACCTGTATCTCTAACGTCGATCAGTTGCAGAATTTTGGAACACGTATTATGTTAGAGTATAATGACTGTTCTGGAGACTAGAAATCTACTCTGTAGGAATCAGCATGGGTTTCGAAAAAGACAATCGTGTGAAGCCCAGCTCGCGCTATTCGTCCACGAGACTCAGAGGGCCATAGATACGGGTTCCCAGGTAGATGCCGTGTTTCTTGACTTCCACAAGGCGTTCGATACAGTTCCCCACAGTCGTATAATGAACAAAGTAAGAGCATATGGACTATCAGACCAATTGTGTGATTGGATTGAAGAGTTCCTAGACAACAGAACGTAGCATGTCATTCTCAATGGAGAGAAGTCTTCCGAAGTAAGAGTGATTTCAGGTGTGCCGCAGGGGAGTGTCGTAGGACCGTTGCTATTCACAATACACATAAATGACCTTGTGGATAACATCGGAAGTTCACTGAGGCTTTTTGCGGATGCTGCTGTGGTAGATCTAGAGGTTGTAACAATGACAAATTGTACGGAAATGCAGGAGGATCTGCAGCGAATTGACGCATGGTGCAGGGAATAGCAATTGAATCTCAATGTAGACAAGTGTAATGTGCTGCTAATACATAGAAAGAAAGATCCTTTATCATATAGCTACAATATAGCAGGTCAGCAACTGGAAGCAGTTAATCCTGTAAATTGAAATGAAATGGCTCTGACCACTTTGGGACTTAACGTCTGAGGTCATCAGTCACCTAGACTTAGAACTACTTAAACGTAACTAACCTAAGGACATCACACACAGCCATGCCCGAGGCAGGATTCGAACCTGCGACCGCAGCGGTCGCGCTGTTCCAGACTGTAGCGTCTAGAACCGCTCGGCCACACCGGCCGGCTCCTGTGAATTATCTGGGAGTAGGTATTAGGAGTGATTTAAAATGGAATGATCATATGAAGTTGATCGTCGGTAAAGCAGATGTCAGACTGAGATTCATTGGAAGAATCCTAAGGAAATGCAATCTGAAAACAAAGGAAGTAGGTTACAGTATACTTGTTCGCCCACTGCTTGAATATTGCTCACCAGTGTGGGATCTGTACCAGATAGGGTTGATAGAAGAGATAGAGAAGAACCAACGGAGAGCGGCGCGCTTCGTTACATGATCATTTAGTAATCGCGAAAGCGTTACGGAGATGATAGATAAACTCCAGTGGAGACGCTCAGTAGCTCGGTACGGGCTTTTGTTGAAGTTTCGAGAACATACCTTCACCGAGGTGTCAAGCAGTATATTGCTCCCTCGTACGTACATCTCGCGAAGAGACCATGAGGATAAAATCAGAGAGATTAGAGCACATACAGAGGCATACCGACAATCTTTCTTTCCACGAACAATACGAGACTGGAATAGAAGGGAGAACCGATAAAGGTACTCAAAGTACCCTCCGCCACACACCGTCGGGTGGCTTGCGGAGTATGGATGTAAATGTAGATAGATGTAGAAAGAGCATTTTCTTTGCATCGGGGAACAAACCCGTGCGTTCTGTTGACACTGGACTTCGCATGAAAGACGTGACGAGTAGTAACTGTTTGGGATGATTCCAGCTATACAATACAAAAACTAAATTGCAAATATCTGCCGAAAATACGCCTGACGGCTCTCAGGAGACACCCGGTACACAGGTGAAATGACCCACAAGCAAGGAAGCCAAACATCAGAGGGTTGCCTGATACGTGAACTTATTCACAAGGCGTGCAATACTTTCACTACCCTGAACTACTGTCGTCTGCATTCTGACGAAGGGCAAATGGTTCTGAGCACTATGGGACTTAACATCTGTGGTCATCAGTCCCCTAGAACTTAGAACTACTTAAACCTAACTAAACTAAGGACATCACACACATCCATGCCCGAGGCAGGATTTGAACCTGTGACCGTAGCAGTCGCGCGGTTCCGGACTGGGCGCCTAGAATCGAATGGCCACCGCGGCCGGCTGACGAAGGTCGTTGTAACGTTTATGAAGAACACGCAAACCAAGCGACAACTGAATGTCAAAGGCAAGATAAATTAATTTCCCATCTTAAATAACAGCTACGTCTGGAATAGTATATACAGCTTGTTTTAAAATGAATATAAGGCTTTTAAGACTTTGTAGCATTTATTGCATTCAACTTACAATTATAAATAACACATTAAATGGAAGAGCAACTCAAACAGTTTAGTTTGCATACCGGTGCGCAGAGGGTTGGTTCAAATGGCTCTGAGCACTATGGGATTCAACTGCTGAGGTCATTAGTCCCCTAGAACTTAGACTACTTAAACCTAACTAACCTAAGGACATCACAAACATCCATGCCCGAGGCAGGATTCGAACCTGCGACCGTAGCGGTCTTGCGGTTCCAGACTGCAGCGCCTTTAACCGCACGGCCACTTCGGCCGGCTGCGCAGAGGGAAGAGCATAGAACGATTAAGAGTGACTGTAGAACGTGTTGAACGAGTGCGTCTTCCACGCGTAGCCCAAGAAATCAGGTCGGAAGTTCAATTATGAATTAGCAATTGCAGTGACGTCTGTATGGACACTTAAGGAGACACTTACAACTACGTCCTTACGACTGCAGTAGTTACAAGCTCTAAAGCCCACAGACTACAGTTTACGAGCCAACTCTGCAAACGAAACGTTGCATGACGATGAAGATTTTCTGGATCGTGTCGTGTTCAGTGATGTATCGTCATTTCACCTAACTGAAAATGTGAACACATAATGTGAGCATGTGGGGGTCATTGAATCCCCACGAGGTGGTACAGTTGCGACGAGACTCCCTGAATTATGTTTTTTGCGCTATAACCCGGCGGAAAGTTTATGGGCCTTTGTTTTTCGCTAAAGCAACTGCAACTGTTGTTTCTTATCTTGGTGCGCTACAAATGTGGCTCTTTCTCGAACTGGAGGAATCTGAACAACTGAACTTTATTTGGCAGCAAGATGGTGCGCCACCTCACTGACATAACTCAGTACGCGATTGGTTCAATGACGTTGTTCCGACAGCTGGACTGGACCGCAAGGGGCCATATGACAGAGCTTGTTTTGCATGCGCTCCACATTAAAATACGATCTGATCCCACGCGATTTTTACCTTTGGGGGTTCATAAGGATTGTGTGTATGTTCATCTGCTACCACTGATCAAGGTTTGGGAAGAACTCACCTGTAGACTCGATTAATGACGAATAGTGCTCACACTGGACACTTGTAAGAAAACGTGTTGGAGTTGCTCTTTCATTTGATGTATTATTTACAATTTTAAGTTGAATGTAACAAATGCTACTAAGCCTTAAAGCCCGTATATTCATTTTAAAAGCAGCTTCAGTTGCATCAAACCAGTCTTTGGACACAAGACAAAAATCAACAAACCTTCTACATGAATGGAGACAGAAACGTGAAGTACATTTTACCTACACAGACAGCAACAAAGTTTTAATTTCTAAATACCCATCATATTTTACAAGGGTGGTATGCATGCCCGTACAACTTTTGAGTGTTTTTTACAATTACGTTTGAAGGAGCAAAGTTTTCATGTATCAGTCGCAGATGTTGAATGGGTTGTCCATCGGACGCATGCAGAACATACTGACGATAGTAAATTCGTCCCATGTTCCTGTTAGCCGGCCGGGGGGGTGGCTGAGCGGTTCTAGGCGCTATAGTCTGGAACCGCGCGACCGCCACGGTCGCAGGTTCGAATCCTGCCTCGGCCATGGATGTGTGTGATGTCCTTAGGTTAGTTAGGTTTAAGTAGTTCTAAGTGTAACTGAGGCGGAATAAGGGGAACCAGCCAGCATTCGCCGAGGCAGATGGAAAACCGCCTAAAAACCATCCACAGACTGGCCGGTTCACCGGATCTCGACACAAATGCGCCGGGAGGATTCGTGCCAGGCGCTCCTTCCCGCCCGGATTGATGCCTTAATTTTGGACACCAGTGTACTTGAGTATTTTCTTGCAGAATTTGCTGTGTAGCACCCTTTTTCACCTCATACATGTGCGGTACGGTAGACTCGTCTGACCTATCTGAATAGCCGGAATAGTCTCTGAGAGAGCTCTAGAAGCAGCGAGTCTGTTGCGGGAAGGCCGTTGCAGGTGGCGGCGCGGCGCCGGAAGTACACGAGCAAGGCCGTCTGTGGCTTCCGGTTAGCGACCTCCACAAAACCACGCACTCTGTCGCTCCCCCCTCTTCTCTCGCAGCGCAGCCGACGATTTCTAGAGCGTTTCCTGCCCTCCACGGCACACGCAAGGGTTGGGGCTGGCTGCTATATGTAGCTCAATGTTATCGACACAATGGCGAAAGACGTTGCCACTCAGCCGATCCTCACTTTAACAACTTTTGGCGGCCCACTCCGTAGGCCTGCCAATAACCCGCTTACATTCTAAAAGCTTTAGGGTGAACCACAGCTTCACCGACAAAATTTCTGAGGTTGTTTGGGGATACACTACTGGCCATTAAAATTGCTACACAACGAAGATGACGTGCTACAGACGCGAAATTTAACCGACAAGAAGAAGATTCTGTCGTATGCAAATGATTAGCTTTTCAGAGCATTCACACAAGGTTAGCGCCGGTGGCGACACCTAGAACGCGCTGAAACGAGGAAAGTTTCCAACCGATTTCTCATACACAAACAGCAGTTGACCGGCGTTGCCTGGTGAAACGTTTTGTGATGCCTCGTGTAAGGAGGACAAATGCGTACCACAACGTTTCCGACTTTGATCAAGGTGGGATTGTAGCCTATCGCGATTGCTGTTTATCGTATCGCGACATTGTTGCTAGCGTTGGTCGAGATCCAATGACTGTTAGCAGAATATGGAATCAGGGGGTTCAGGAGGGTAATACGGAACGCTGTGCTGGATCCCAACGGCCTCGTATCACTAGCAGTAGAGATGACAGGCATGTTATCCGCGTGGCTATATCGGATCGTGCAGCCACGTCTCGATCCCTGAGTCAACAGATGGGGACGTTTGCAAGACAACAACCATCTGTACGAACAGTTCGACGACGTTTGCAGCAGCATGGACTATCAGCTCGGAGACCATAGCTGCGGTTACCCTTGACGCTGCATCACAGACTGGAGCGCCTGCGATGGTGTACTCAACGACGAACCTGGGTGCACGAATGGCAAAACGTCATTTTTTCGGATGAATCCAGGTTCTGTTTACAGCTTCATGATGGTCGCATCCGTGTTTGTCGACATCGCGGTGAACGCACATTGGAAGCGTGTAGTCGTCATCGCCATACTGGCGTATAACCCGACGTGATGGTATGGGGTGTCATTGGTAACACGTCTCGGTCACCTCTTGTTCGCATTGACGGCACTTTGAACAGTGGATGTTATATTTCAGATGTGTTACGACCTGTGGCTCTACCCTTCATTCGATCCCTGCGAAACCCTACATTTCAGCAGGATAATGCACGACCGCATGTTGCAGGTCCTGTACGGGCCTTTCTGGATACCGAAAATGTTCGACTGCTACCCTAGCCAGCACATTCTCCAGATCTCTCACCAATTGAAAACGTCTGGTCAATGGTGTCCGAGCAACTGTCTCGTCACAATACGCCAGTCACTACTCTTGATGAACTGTGGTATCGTGTTGAAGCTGCATGGGCAGCTGTACCTGTACACGCCATCCAAGCTCTGTTTGACTCATTGCCCAGGCGTATCAAGGCCGTTATTACGGCCAGAGGTGGTTGTTCTGGGTACTGAATTCTCAGGATCTATGCACCCAAATTGCGTGAAAATGTAATCACATGTCAGTTCTAGTATAATATATCTGCCCAATGAATACCCGTTTACCATCTGCATTTCTTCTTGGTGTAGCAATTTTAACGGCCAGTAGTGTATTTTCTGAGTATACAAAGCCTCCGAGAGTCATGTTGCGGATTGTCGCGTTTATGGATTAACCGTGCAAAGTGCGGCGATTTTGAAAAAATTAAACGAAGACTGTAGTATTGTTACATTTAGAACGAATAATTTCGTTTGTAAAACACCATTATGCGTATGGCTCACGTTTTACCGTCGGAAGATGGCGCAGATATGGTGAAGGAAGTGTGTTAGGTAGAGAAAGAGAACGAAGACAAGGCGATCGAGAAACCCATTAGAACGAACTCTGACGCACTGAAACGCGTTGATCTGTTATCACTACATCGTCCGTTGCCACGTTTCTGTCTTTTCTGTCTGAAGGCTAATCTAACGAACTGCAGTAGGGACTTCGATACAGTGTCAACAACTGACTCACGAGAAAGGTTTCTGCATATAATTTACAAATATTCCGTTCAAATGGGTTAAACTATGATGATGTCTGTCGTTCAAGTCGTGCGTCCTGAGAACTACTCTGCAGTGCGCTGCTTAAACCGTTAACCTAGAGTTTGGAGTTAAGATTTCATTACCTAACATTGTTTTCTACAGAAAACAATGTTACACACACGGTGGCACGTAAACAAAATTACCGCAACGCCAGTCAAGTCGTCCGGCAGCAGCCACTTAGTACTACCTTCCCGAAAAAAATGGGTCAGATGGCTCTGAGCACTATGCGACTTAACTTCTGAGGTCATCAGTCGCCTAGAACTTAGAACTAATTAAATCTAGCTAACCTAAGGACATCATACACATCCACGCCCGAGGCAGGATTCGAACCTGCGACCGTTGCGGTCGCTCGGCTCCAGATTGTAGCGCCTAAAACCGCTCGGCCACTCCGGCCGGCTACCTTCCCGAAGCCGGGACTTTTCGTTGCCTTCAGAGGATGTAGGCCAAGTTCGTTTCACTTTAATCGCGTTGTGACTCCAGAAAATGAGAACCGACGAAACGAAAAAAAAGAATAAACAACAAAAAGAGAAAATTAGAAGATATTTTCCGAAAGCGAACAGAAAGCAAGTGATATGAAGTAAAGAGCGTTAAGCACAATTTCGCAAATAAGTTGTCAGAGTCCGCCCAGCAGTGCGTAATTAATGTAGTGGGCTTTCAAATGATAACATGTAGCATGCGTATAGACGAGGTGCCACAAAGCTATTGGATTAAACTGAAATAGGTGATAGTGGGTCTACAACCCATTACATTGAGATAGTGAAGCAATGATCGGTAATGCAGATTTATGGACATAAAAAGCGTACACCGCATAGCAACAATGTAGCTCATAGAAATTTCTCAAACTGACGAACGATAGTCCCAATGCATGCATACCAATGGTGCATGAAGTTCTGCCGCAATCTCTCATAAGATCCCTGATGTCTGTTGTACCAGGAGACAGACAGCTTGGACCCTAGAAAGCAGGTTTCATTCGTTTCTACGGGAATTTCATGGACCAACGTCTAGACGTCACTCCAGAGGAAAAAGTCCAAAGGTGTGAGATACGGTGATCGCGCTGTCCATGGTACAGGACTTCCCCTTCCAGGCCAACGATGAAGGTACGTGTTCTTCAGGTGCTCGCCGTCATTAACATCCGGTGTGGCCGAGCGGTTCTAGGCGCTTCAGTCTGGAACCAGGCGACCGCTACGGTCGCAGGTTAGAATCCTGCCTCGGGCATGGATGTGTGTGATGTCCTTAAGTTAGTTAGGTTTAAGTAGTTCTAAGTTCTAAGGGACTGATGACCTCAGATGTTGAGTCCCATAGTGCTCAGAACCATTTGAACCATTTGACATTAACATCAAAGAGGTTGGTGCACCGTCGTGTTGAAAGCACGTCCTTTCGCGGGCAACAAGAATTAGAGTCTCTAAGAACTGCGGCAGCACAACTCTCAGCAACACAAGGTAACTGGACCAGTCAAAAGCGGAGGCAGCAAGTAAGGTCCTGTTAGGTGACCTTGGACAATGCCCAGCCATACGTAGATCGAAAATCGTTGTTGGTGGCCACAGATATGAGTGACGTGGTGATATACTCACTCGAGACATGTCAGTTGCGGCTGTTAAGAACACCATCATTGGTGAATGAGGCCTCATCCATGGACAATACAAACAGTATGAAGTCCGGGATTACTGCGCTGCAGTTGATAATCCATCGACAGAAGTGAATGATGATGATGATATTTGGATTGTGGGGCGCTCAACTGCGCGGTTATCAGTGCCCGTACAAATTCCCAACCTTGTCTCAGTCCAGTCTTCCACTTGAATGAATGATGAGGACAACACAAACACCCAGTCATCTCGAGGCAGGTGAAAATCCCTGACCCACCGGGAATCGAACCCGGGACGACAGAAGTGAAAGCTGGGCTCAGAATCCGTTGGTTCCAGTGCTCGGACACGTTCTTTATGATAGGGGTGTAATACCTGTTCCACCAGCACACTCCACACTGTATCCTTGTAAGTGTGCGTTTCACAAGCAAGTTTTTTTCTTTTGCTTATGCCTTTATCTCGCACTTTCGCAGAGTCGGCATGGTTAGGATAGGATTTGGCAATGGCTAATGTTAAGGGGAGGCCAGATGCCCTTCCTGCCACCACTCTGTACCCCCCAGGAAGGAATTAGTGCACCCCAGCTGTCTTTGTCTAGTGTAACTCATGGAATAGTGTGAAACGTGTTCAGATCTCTGCGAGTCGTATAACTGAGGCGGCACGTGGGGACCAGCCCGGTATTCACCTACTGGGATGTGGAAAACCCCCTAAAAACCACATCCAGGCTGGCCGACACACCGGCCCTCGTCGTCAATGGGGCCGGCGCGCCAACCCGAGTCCAGGAAGCAACACATTAGCGCTCTCGGCTAACCTGGCGGGTGTTTCACGAGCAAGTTGACGGGCGCTTATTGCTGGGTATTCGAACACACGATTATACACAATCTCCTCGAAAAATTCTGGTGTTCGGGCATGTCTTTGGCGGCTCTCATAAGTTGGTGTTCATGGAGACAAACTTCTTCCAATTAGGATGACGCCCGTTGGGAAAGCGTTCTCTCTACATTCGTGCTGCCTTACGGGCACTGCATCCAACCGCACCGTACATTCAGCACATGTCTGCTTACCTTCGTGACGATTAACATGTCATCATTTGCTACGCGTCAAGCACTAGACACAGTAACACACCTCACACATCACAGGCTGTCTTATGCAATGGACAACTTGACATAAGGGATAGTGGTGTGCGTGCCACGAAGGTAATGCGCCGGTCCGGTGTGTGCGGGCTTCTCATGACACACGTGCAATGAGCCAAGTCGTGTACATACAGGGTTATTACAAATGATTGAAGCGATTTCATAAATTCACTGTAGCTCCATTCATTGACATATGGTCACGACAGACTACAGATACGTAGAAAAACTCATAAAGTTTTGTTCGGCTGAAGCCGCACTTCAGGTTTCTGCCGCCAGAGCTCTCGAGAGCGCAGTGGGACAAAATGGCGACAGGAGCCGAGAAAGCGTATGTCGTGCTTGAAATGCACTCACATCAGTCAGTCATAACAGTGCAACGACACTTCAGGACGAAGTTCAACAAAGATCCACCAACTGCTAACTCCATTCGGCGATGGTATGCGCAGTTTAAAGCTTCTGGATGCCTCTGTAAGGGGAAATCAACGGGTCGGCCAGCAGTGAGCGAAGAAACGGTTGAACGCGTGCGGGCAAGTTTCACGCGTAGCCCGCGGAAGTCGACGAATAAAGCAAGCAGGGAGCTAAACGTACCACAGCCGACGGTTCGGAAAATCTTACGGAAAAGGCTAAAGCAGAAGCATTTCTTAAACAGGAGATTGGAAAACCGATGGATCGGTCGTGGTGGAGATCATGATCAACAATTCATGTCATGGCCTCCACGCTCTCCCGACTTAACCCCATGCGATTTCTTTCTGTGGGGTTATGTGAAAGATTCAGTGTTTAAACCTCCTCTACCAAGAAACGTGCCAGAACTGCGAGCTCGCATCAACGATGCTTTCGAACTTATTGATGGGGACATGCTGCGCCGAGTGTGGGAGGAACTTGATTATCGGCTTCATGTCTGCCGAATCACTAAAGGGGCACATATTGAACATTTGTGAATGCCTAAAAAAACTTTTTGAGTTTTTGTATGTGTGTACAAAGCATTGTGAAAATATCTCAAATAATAAAGTTATTGTAGAGCTGTGAAATCGCTTCAATCATTTGTAATAACCCTGTATGTCTGTCTGGTGGTCAGGGGAGAATGATTTTTATCAACCGTTGCCTGTTACAGTGTCTCCGGAATCTTTGCGAGAGTGCGACAGAACTGAAATACACGCACTACGGCTGGCGGTCGTCGCTTTGAACAATTACTTTAAACTGAGCCGGCGGCTTTGCTCCGCCTTAAAGCCAATAAATAATCAGATTTTGGATGTTAAGTTCAATTTTTTATTAGGAAATACAAATAAAAAATTAAGTATTTCAATTATTCTTTGTTCTTTATGTTTTTTGGTGCATAGCTTCCACCCTTCAATTAAGTACCTTGTGATACACGACATTTTTTGTTTTATTATCAGGCGCAAGAACAAACAACGCAGATGGTCTCCCGACCCGTGAACATGCCACATACACTCCTGGAAATTGAATTAAGAACACCGTGAATTCATTGTCCCAGGAAGGGGAAACTTTATTGACACATTCCTGGGGTCAGATACATCACATGATCACACTGACAGAACCACAGGCACATAGACACAGGCAACAGAGCATGCACAATGTCGCCACTAGTACAGTGTATTTCCACCTTTCGCAGCAATGCAGGCTGCTATTCTCCCATGGAGACGATCGTAGAGATGCTGGATGTAGTCCTGTGGAACGGCTTGCCATGCCATTTCCACCTGGCGCCTCAGTTGGACCAGCGTTCGTGCTGGACGTGCAGACCGCGTGAGACGACGCTTCATCCAGTCCCAAACATGCTCAATGGGGGACAGATCCGGAGATCTTGCTGGCCAGGGTAGTTGACTTACACCTTCTAGAGCACGTTGGGTGGCACGGGATACATGCGGACGTGCATTGTCCTGTTGGAACAGCAAGTTCCCTTGCCGGTCTAGGAATGGTAGAACAATGGGTTCGATGACGGTTTGGATGTACCGTGCACTATTCAGTGTCCCCTCGACGATCACCAGTGGTGTACGGCCAGTGTAGGAGATCGCTCCCCATACCATGATGCCGGGTGTTGGCCCTGTGTGCCTTGGTCGTATGCAGTCCTGATTGTGGCGCTCACCTGCACGGCGCCAAACACGCATGCGACCATCATTGGCACCGAGGCAGAAGCGACTCTCATCGCTGAAGACGACACGTCTCCATTCGTCCCTCCATTCACGCCTGTCGCGACACCACTGGAGGCGGGCTGCACGATGTTGGGGCGTGTGCGGAAGACGGCCTAACGGTGTGCGGGACCGTAGCCCAGCTTCATGGAGACGGTTGCGAATGGTCCTCGCCGATACCCCAGGAGCAACAGTGTCCCTAATTTGCTGGGAAGTGGCGGTGCGGTCCCCTACGGCACTGCGTAGGATCCTACGGTCTTGGCGTGCATCCGTGCGTCGCTGTGGTCCGGTCCCAGGTCGACGGGCACGTGCACCTTCCGCCGACCACTGGCGACAACATCGATGTACTGTGGAGACCTCACGCCCCACGTGTTGAGCAATTCGACGGTGCGTCCACCCGGCCTCCCGCATGCCCACTATACGCCCTCGCTCAAAGTCCGTCAACTGCACATACGGTTCACGTCCACGCTGTCGCGGCATGCTACCAGTGTTAAAGACTGCGATGGAGCTCCGTATGCCACGGCAAACTGGCTGACACTGACGGCGGCGGTGCACAAATGCTACGCAGCTAGCGCCATTCGACGGCCAACACCGCGGTTCCTGGTGTGTCCGCTGGGCCGTGCGTGTGATCATTGCTTGTACAGCCCTCTCGCAGTGTCCGGAGCAAGTATGGTGGGTCTGACACACCGGTGTCAATGTGTTCTTTTTTCCATTTCCAGGAGTGTATAATTGACCATGTGGAAAACATGGATATTCCAGATTTAAACCACAAACTTTCAAGGATTGGCCTTGTGATTTGTTAATGGTCATGGCGAATGCAAGACGGATCGGAAATTGAAGTCTTTTAAACTCAAACGGCATACCGGTTAGGACCACTGGGATCCTCGGAATGAGATCTTCGTCACTTTCGAATTTTCCTTTGAGTATCGTCGCGTAAATAACATTGTTCATCAATTTACTTACCACCAAACGCGTAGCGTTGCACAGTTTTGGTTGGTTTATGTTTCGAAGCATGATTACTACGGAGCCAACTTTTAGGCGTAAATTGTGCGGTGGTAAGCCAGGCACATCCAAGGAGTTTAAAAATTCAATTGGATAGCTGGTGGCTTCATCTTGTTGTTCTTCTTCAGTTCTTTCACCCGCAATGTTTTGTATCCTTCTTGCATTACGGCTTTGTCGAGAAATATTCGATCGTCTTGGTCGTGGCATTGTTAATGATAATTCAAAGAAAATACAAATTATTTCTTTAAATTTTTAATTAATGATGTATACTGATACTTAGCCATAGACGTTTAGCTGTCATTTGCGTTTTGTTATTCCAAGTCAGATGCGCTTTTGTTATACCACGTTCTATAGTGACGTTTAGCTGAAATTTGTGTTTTGTTATTCCATGCCAGGTGCGTTTTTGTTATACCACGTTTTATAGCGGTCGAACGGGATAAAAGGTATCCTGTGTCCGTCTCCTAGTTCTAAGCTACCTCTCATATATAGATGAGTTACGTCGTTGTTATGCGGTGTATGCTGTGACGGACATCACACAATAAATATGCATTTCCGGCCATTGGTTCCCTATCTCAGTTTAATCGGTTGTGAACCCACTATCACCTGTTTCAGTTTGACCGGTAAAAACACATATAGTTTGGATTATCCGTGTGTTTAGGTTATAGGTGCAATCTTGGGTCTCCATTAACTTGGATATTCTGGAGGTATTGTGTTTTGGTATAATAGGCCTCTGTTCTCCGGTAGCTCTCTACAAAGTAATTGCATTTCATTTGACTTTTACCCCACTTTATTTTTGCATCTGCAATGCACTAAAGAAACTGCACAACGGTGCCAGTGTGTATGGTTCTGTGTTGTGTGTTTTGTCTGCAAACAAACTTGTTCCGTAAACCAACGGTACTGGCTGTTGACGACAGTAATACCCACTCACTACTGCTCGGTCCTGTGATGGGTTTGTTTTTCCGGCAGTGTTGATAGTTAAGCCGTACATAGCAATCCGGAAAGCTATATTGATGAAGATTTGGGCGACATATTTCTCGTGCGTGGATTCACTGAATTCAATGGACGAGGGCCACAAAGACTATGCCGAGCTAATCACGCAGAGACGGGAACCATATCCCAATACTTTTCTATTTGGCAGTTGTTGCGTTATTCTGTGTTTCGTGTTGCCCGTTTTGGTGACTGCAGCTAACAAGATAACTTATCAATAATTACGACAGTGAAAATGATTACTTCGAAACTGATACATAACTGTAACACAGGCAAAAAGCACAAAGCTCGAAAATATAAAAGATGCGCTTCATTGCTTAGTGTGCAGCAAATATCAAATTATACGCTAACTAAACGAAACTGATTTTGCAAGGCTATATCCAATTTCGCGACTGATAATTCGTCAAATGGGGCAATAAACAACGTGGTTAAGTTAAAATTCTATGTCACTATTCACAGCATTTACATAAACGTAAAATCGAATGAAGAAAATTAAAAAAATCAGTGCGAGATGTTTAAACAAATTCCTGATTTCTCTGACTGACGTTTACGAAGATTTACTCGAGCCCACGCACGAACCTGGAAACTATTAATTATGGATTTTCTTTTTATTTCCTATTTATAAAGTTGTTCGTATGTTGTCAAATAATCCGGATGAGATTATGGGCTCTCGGATCACTCTGAAAGAGATATTGTTGCGGTAGTTATCGAAATCAGTCTAATAATTAATTAAATCAATAAATAACGTCGTGTGCATTCCAGCAAGGCGCAAGCCTTTCGATTTGATTCCATTTCGGCGGTTTGCGTTCACATTTAGCTTATTTGTTCGACGAGCGTCTCTTTTGAGCTCACAAAGCTCAGTGGGCCTCGTAAAGGCCACGGCAATCGAACTGGGCTATACATATCGGCTTTTCGTCACTCCATGGAGGCGATATCATGTATGAGTTAGACGAATTAGAGAAACAAACGACAGGAAACGACAAACAACACTAAGGGACATATGTAACAATGACCATCTACTAGACAAACGAATTTATGAACGAATATTATCGAAACTATCGTAGCTTGGTTCATATGCAGGATTATGTATGAGAAGTTTTGGCAGCTTAATTCGATCTCTCTAGATAAGGAGTCGTCAAAATTCCAAACCTAGGCCGAGTATACGCCGATCTTATTATTACCTGGTAACTTACAAACATTAGTATGCTCTGAGTCCCCAATAGACTAGCTATAGTAGGGATGCGATAAGTTTCCCACCGGCTCACTAATATTGATAGCAAGAGTCGGTATCATTCGGAACACTCCGTGTCGACTGTTTCCTGTTTCGGATGGCATGGCTCCCACCCTCACCGACGTCAAAGCTTTGACACTGTAATTGCCTGAAGTACGGTTATAGTACTGTCTGTATGAACGAATCATTAACTGGTTAATAACAGTAATGTAAGTTATAGTTAAATTTATTGTGACATTATGTAATATACGACACGATCACAAATGTTTAATAAATTTTTGAATGCCACTTTTCTTCAACTCATTGAGTTGTATTACAACAGACGTAATTTAACTCCATGCACCTCGCTACAAATATGCACCACAAGTGGAGATGAGCGTCTCCATAATGCGCGTCCACAAATCCATGTTACTTTCGTACTAAAATTTACGTCTCAGCAGCTGATCGGTACGAGTCGCGCACGCGCTTGAGTTGTCAGCACTGAAACACTAACAAAATATTCACCTTCTCGGACCATCTAACCCAACAGTGGTCACGCTACGTACCTCTCTGCCCCTGAGGTAAACGGCCAACTCTTTAAGATCACCGCCGAATTCACCAGAGATAAGTCCATCTTACAATATACCTGCCCAAGTATTTTTGTTGCCTGCTGAGCAGGAAAGCTGCTATCTTACGAAGCTGTTAACGTTGGTTCTCGTTTCTGGATTCAGCTGTTAGTAGGTAGATGCATTTTATTATAAAATACGGCTGAGAACGCAGACCGCACGAAGGCTTAATTCGGACCGCAGATTGATGACGACTGCTCTGGAGCAAAAACAAACTAAAGAACAATAACGCAGCCGGCCGCTGTCGCCGAGCGGTTCTAGGCGCTTCAGTTTGGAACCGCGCGACCGCTACGTCGCAGGTTCGAATCCTGCCTCGGGCATGGATGTGTGTGATGTCCTTAAGTTAGTTAGGTTTAAGTAGTTCTAAGTTCAAGGGGACTGATGACCTGAGATGTTAAGTCCCATAGGGCCATTTGAACTATTTGAACAATAACGCACTGATTCATTAATTAATTACCGTCTCTGAAGAGTTTTAACAATTACGTAAGTATATCAAGAAATTTTTGCTATTTCGTATATTTAAACGATGATATGAGTCACGTATTCTTCAAGAGACCAATATCGGAACGACTGCTTACAAAGGAAGTTACATGGGTCCCCACGCAACAAAGCATAATTGTGAATAACATCTCAAAGACAAGGGTGGGTATAAGTATTAAAGAATAATAATTACCTCATGAATGATCGAGGAAGTAAAGGGTGGTGCCAGCGGGCGCGAGAACCTGCAATCAGAAAACAAACAAGGTATGAGCGTTTTGTTACAGACAATGGCGGCTGGCGGCACCGCTGCCGCTGCAGCGTCCGTCTAACGGAGCACGCCGTGCTGCCAACTGCCCGGCGCTGAACACTCACTGCTCCACGTGGCGCTGCAGACAAACACAAAAGGCTCCAGCTTTCCGGCGCACATCACAGACACACAAATTTGAATTCCATGATATTTATGTCCACTCTATAACACAAACTCTGTTCCTTTCACTTAAATAACAGGCTGTACATCTGAAAAGGTTGTTTTTAATATTTCTGATCTTCCTGTTCTGTGAGGTCCATCTTTAGGGTGTGATAAACGGCCTTTTAGTGATAGCAATACACATTTGTCTTCATGTATTTTCGAAACGTCGTACGTGTATGCACATTTAACAGTTTTATAACTTGATGAGTCACTGGTTCGCACGTGAACATGAGCTCCACGAGTTGTTTACAGTCTACGAACAGAGGCTAGCGACAAAATTAAAAAGTCATTCTTGTTCAAATATATGTTCACATGCGAGTTGCACAGCAACGGGTATTCTACGCCACAGGAGAAATGACCACCGAATACGCCACTTACCTCTTGGCACACTCGGTGACGTCAGCAACATTGATGTTACCAGTGGCTTCATCAATAACGTAATTTGATGATGCCAATTTGTGTCGTCAGTATGACATCCGTAAGTGACGACGGCGGTGGTGACTTATGTGATTTCGAACAACCATCGTTTTACTACAGACATACTTCGTGTATACAAAAAATCTCATGTATCACAGGCCACTGACCCGATGAAGAAAAACTAAAATACATGAATGGAATATGAACAGGTCGTTTCAATACATTTCTTATATATCACGCTCTTGTGATCCCCATCTCGAGGTGCAATAGGGGCATCTTTCACCCACAACACTTTTATACCAAAAATAGTTGAGATTGTTCCAGACATACCTGAGTTATTCTACGATGTCATCCCGTTTTCACCCCCACCATTATGGGAGGCAGGTGGTTCTTATTCACAGTGATTCTGTCGAGATTGTAAATGACATGTGTACAAAGTCTAGTATAAATCAATCCAGTCGTTTACGTGGAAATGTCGAGTATGCATAGGTTATTATAATGTATATAAGCCTAAAACGTGTGAAGACAGCGAACCCCAGAAACCGCATTATTAGATCGATTTCAGGAGTTCACAATCTTTTTAGTCCTAGTCGTATTAGTCATTTCTCTCTAATGATAATACCCTTCAAAACGTTCTACGAATTAAATACGATTTTCAGTCATCACCAACACCAGCACAGGAGTGTTATACCGTAAAACGAAAAATAACAGTAAGGAAGTTTACATGTTCGTGGTATCTAGAGTGACAATATGAAATTACGGGAGAAAATAGAAACATTGAAGTTACACTGTAAATGTGTCAGATGAATATGTAAGTTCTAAATACATTAAATACAGTTTCTCTGGATAAATAGCTAAGCAGCTATAAGACAAATAAATAAAAAAATCGCGTTTGTTATGAAGTACGAATTTTTATTTTCAAAAGAGCCTGGTTTGTTTCTTGACCAACTATACTTTACAAAAGGTTTCATGAATTATGCTTCATTCGTTAGAGGTACCTACGACTTGTTTAGTTATACGCGTTCTCACACGGATCTTATTCTTGAAACCTACCAATGTTGGGCAAATCAGGAAGTAAGTGTACGAGAATTAAAGCCATAGCTGCCCTGTAGGTTGGTCTGAACACCACGGTGCATTACTAGGCAAGTTCGATTACAAGTGGCTGTGTCCCTGTCTTTCTCCTACTTAAGAACCGGCTCACCCACCCAGTTACGAAGCAAAGTACAGTTTAATGTGGAACACAAACCGTAGCTCAAGTTGGCTTGTTTCATATGCAAACAGCATTGACAGAACAGAATTTCATCTCCATTGCTGGACAAAGTCCTGCAATCACTAAGAGACCTACGGTGGAAACTTTAATTCTGTACTCTGTCCCTTGCTCGACGTATTTTGCAGCTTAGGTATGTTCGTTACCAATGCTGCAGAATCATTAGCATTTTTCTTTAGCGGGAGAAATCTCACTCGTGCGGATTTTCCGTTCCTTATTATTGTTTTTTTTATATGCCATTATCGTAAGTTTACAAGTATTAATTTTTAAGAATCAATTAATAAAAAATATTCTAAATTTACTGACATATTTCTGTCTCGCGCGAAGTTTTTCTTTTTTTTTTCTTTTACTGTTACCACTGGACGAGACTATGGCATGTAATCAAGATATCTGGCGCTGAAACCGCTTTTCCCTCTCTCTTTGCAGCGACGAAGCCTATTTTGCAACTATCTGACCACATGACTGCGATCAACAATTTCAAGGTAAACTGGCTGCCACTCTACTGAATAATATCTCAAGCTATCCAATACACTAGAGTTCGTTTCTGCAGCTCCTTGTGTAGCATTTTGTTCGAGTTGTTGGCGATAATAAGAGCACGACGACACCAGCTCATAACCTATTCCTATCCTACACTGTCTCCTGCTCATCAATCACACAGTAGCCCCGCTTCTCCCCTTTCATCCATGTATCGGGTTGTTATAATAATTAAAGAGCTGTTAAACAGATGTCCAGTATGGGCTGGAATTATTGTATGGCAGCGAAACTTTGTGGATATGCTAATGCATTAATGGGAAACCGATTTACGCTCAAAAAAATTAGTTCCAATTTTGGCCACTAGGTGCAAATCTGGCGCTGCGAATGCAAGAGAGATTAATTGATTAGAACGGGACGTGAGCAGAAAATGTGAAACAAATGAGAATGATAGCCGGCCGGGGTGGCCGAGCGGTTCTAGGCGCTACAGTCTGGAACCGCGCGACCGCTACGGTCGCAGGTTTGAATCCTGCCTCGGGCCTGGATGTGTGTGATGTCCTTGGGTTAAACAAACTGCCTATTGGCTTCTGTCTCGGGTTCTTCGGCCGACGTTCATCTAATGATTTTTCTGACGTTTAGCCAGCACGAGTGGCTGGCATTGTCAAAGCTTCACCCTCCATTGCTGGTGGACAATGCCAGCCACTCGTGCTGGCGTAAAGTCAGAAAAATCATTAGATGAACGTCGGCCAATAGGTAGTTTGTCAACAAGTGGCCACGAAAGCCTTAACAATTTTGTCCTTAGGATAGTTAGAAAATGGCTCTGAGCACTATGGAACTTAACATCTCAGGTCATCAGTCCCCTAGAACTTAGAACTACTTAAACCAAACTAACCTAACGACATCATACACATCCATGCCCGAGGCATGATTCGAACCTGCGACCGTAGCGGTCGCGCGGTTCCAGACTGAAGTGCCTAGAAACACGCGGCCACCAGCGGCCGGCAGGTTAGTTAGGTTTAAGTAGTTCTAAGTTCTAGGGGACTGATGACCTCAGAAGTTAAGTCCCATAGTGCTCAGAGCCATTTTTTTTTTTAATAATATAATGCACCGAAGACGTCGGTGAGATGCTGCATTCGTAAAGCGTCGTGATCAACAGTTGCTCGCAGCTGTTCTGGTGGAATCAGAGCCACGTGTTCCTGTTTATTGGCCCTCAGATCAGGCAGAGACCGAACGTGTCTCCGGTAAACACTTTCTTTTAGATATCCCCAGACCTAAAAGTTACATGGATTCAGGTCAGGTGATTTTGCAGGCCACGTGTATGGAAAATCTCTGGAGATAACACGTTCGTGGACGGCTGCATTACGCAGACCTTTCACTGGGCGAGCGACATAAGGTGTGGCCCCATCTTGTACGAAAACAATAGTTTCCATACAGTTGCTCTCTTCAAAGCACGAATCAAATGCTGTACGAGGAGGTCTCGATATGGTACATACGTCACGGTACACCTGAGGGGCCCTCTGAATGTACTCTCTTCAAAGAACGGACCGAGAATAAAAGTGTTTGCAAATCCACACCACACAGTCCCATACGGCGAGTTCTATGCGTCTTTGTGCACAACATGTGATTTAACTGTACCCCAAAATCAGGAGTTCTGTGTATTCACTGTGCCCCGTAATGCAAAATGTGTTTCGTCGCTCAGACAATGTTGCCCGGCAACACGTCATCAACTTCGATCCCTAAGAGAAACCGAAGAGCAGATTCAGAACGTTGGTGCGGATCATGAGGTTGCTGCACCGTCTGAACCTTGTACGGATACCAGTGTAAAGTAGACTGCAATACTTTACGTGCCGTTGACCACGGAATGGACAATTATCGTGACACGGCACGAATATTAGCACTGCACGGGGCACGTGCTGCGTGGCCAGCTACAGTAATAGCAATCGTCAAAAAATTCCACCAAGAACGCTGGCCAGTGTGGCCGAGTGGTTCTAGGCGCTTCAGTGTGGAACAGCGCGACCGCTACGGTCGAAAGTTCGAATCCTGCCTCGGGCATGGATGTGTGTGATGTCCTTAGGTTAGTTAGGTTTAAGTAGTTCTAGGGGACTGATGACCTCAGATGTTAAGTCCCATAGTGCTCAGAGCCATTTGAACCACCGAGATACGACGCCATCGTCTTCCAAGTGCCACACCAAGCTCATTACCATCATCTTTAAACCACATAATGACATCGGGCCGCTCCTCAGACGTTTCAGTTGGCGATACGCTCTTAATGCAGCACTGCCGTTCAAATAAAATACACTCCTGGAAATGGAAAAAAGAACACATTGACACCGGTTTGTCAGACCCACCATACTTGCTCCGGACACTGCGAGAGGGCTGTACAAGCAATGATCACACGCACGGCACAGCGGACACACCAGGAACCGCGGTGTTGGCCGTCGAATGGCGCTAGCTGCGCAGCATTTGTGCACCGCCGCCGTCAGTGTCAGCCAGTTTGCCGTGGCATACGGAGCTCCATCGCAGTCTTTAACACTGGTAGCATGCCGCGACAGCGTGGACGTGAACCGTATGTGCAGTTGACGGACTTTGAGCGAGGGCGTATAGTGGGCATGCGGGAGGCCGGGTGCACGTACCGCCGAATTGCTCAACACGTGGCGCGTGAGGTCTCCACAGTACATCGATGTTGTCGCCAGTGGTCGGCGGAAGGTGCACGTGCCCGTCGACCTGGGACCGGACCGCAGCGACGCACGGATGCACGCCAAGACCGTAGGATCCTACGCAGTGCCGTAGGGGACCGCACCGCCACTTCCCAGCAAATTAGGGACACTGTTGCTCCTGGGGTATCGGCGAGGACCATTCGCAACCGTCTCCATGAAGCTGGGCTACGGTCCCGCACACCGTTAGGCCGTCTTCCGCTCACGCCCCAACATCGTGCAGCCCGCCTCCAGTGGTGTCGCGACAGGCGTGAATGGAGGGACGAATGGAGACGTGTCGTCTTCAGCGATGAGAGTCGCTTCTGCCTTGGTGCCAATGATGGTCGTATGCGTGTTTGGCGCCGTGCAGGTGAGCGCCACAATCAGGACTGCATACGACCGAGGCACACAGGGCCAACACCCGGCATCATGGTGTGGGGAGCGATCTCCTACACTGGCCGTACACCACTGGTGATCGTCGAGGGGACACTGAATAGTGCACGGTACATCCAAACCGTCATCGAACCCATTGTTCTACCATTCCTAGACCGGCAAGGGAACTTGCTGTTCCAACAGGACAATGCACGTCCGCATGTATCCCGTGCCACCCAACGTGCTCTAGAAGGTGTAAGTCAACTACCCTGGCCAGCAAGATCTCCGGATCTGTCCCCCATTGAGCATGTTTGGGACTGGATGAAGCGTCGTCTCACGCGGTCTGCACGTCCAGCACGAACGCTGGTCCAGCTGAGGCGCCAGGTGGAAATGGCATGGCAAGCCGTTCCACAGGACTACATCCAGCATCTCTACGATCGTCTCCATGGGAGAATAGCAGCCTGCATTGCTGCGAAAGGTGGATATACACTGTACTAGTGGCGACATTGTGCATGCTCTGTTGCCTGTGTCTATGTGCCTGTGGTTCTGTCAGTGTGATCATGTGATGTATCTGACCCCAGGAATGTGTCAATAAAGTTTCCCCTTCCTGGGACAATGAATTCACGGTGTTCTTATTTCAATTTCCAGGAGTGTAGTTTTATTAACAGCGCGCGCTCTTCCTTCTCGATACCCATACCGTTCACTCGCGTTATGGCTAGTCAAATGACAGGATGGATGTCATTGTGTTGTATTGTATTGTGTGTTAACCGAGGAGCTAGAAACGACGGAGAAGCTCTGTCCCCGCCGCAGCCACAGTGGTCCACAACCCCACGACGACTACCGCAGTCCACTTCATCCCTCCGCCGCCCCACACCGAACCCAGGGTTATTGTGCGGTTCGGCCCCCGGTGGACCCCCAGGGAACGTCTCACACTAGACGAGTGTAACCCTGATGTTTGCGTGGTAAAGTAATGGTGGTGTACGCGTACGTGGAGAACTTGTTTGCGCAGCAATCGCCGACATAGTGTAACTGAGGCGGAATAAGGGGAACCTGCCCGCATTCGCCGAGGCAGATGGAAAACCGCCTAAAAACCATTCACAGACTGGGCGTTTCACCGGACCTCGACACAAATCCGCCGGGGACCAGGCGCTCCTTCCCACCCGGAAAAAAGTGCGTTAGACCGCATGGCCAACCGGGCGGCCTATGACTGTCATACAGTCATTCAAACAGTGCACAACGCCACATCTGCACCTCGTAGCCAAAATTGTAACTAATTTTTTTCCAGCACAAATCTGTCCCACATTAACACATTATCATATCTAGAGATTTTACTCACTCTAAGATAATTACAGCCCACACTGGACCCCCGTGAGTAGTTGCACTTCAAATATAACCACCCGCTTCTTGAGATGAATATTCCTTCCACCATAAACATTCAAACACGCTACCTCCCGCGTGGAAACTTATTGTAGCTAGCCGGCCACATCGGATAAGATGCCTGTCATCTCGACTGCTAGTGATACGAGGCCGTTGGGATCCAGCACAGCATTCCGTATTACCCTCCTAAACCCACCGATTCCATGTTCTGCAAACAGTCATTGGATCTCGACCAACGCGAACAGCAATGTCGCGATACGATAAACCGCAATCGCGATAGGCTTTATCAAAGTCGGAAACGTGATGGTGCGCATTTCTTTTCCTTACACGAGGCATCATACAACGATTAACCAGGCAACGCCCGTCAACTGCTGTTTGTGTATGAGAAATCGGTTGGAAACTTTCCTCATGTCAGCACGTTGTAGGTGTCGCCACCGGCGCCAGCCATGTGTGAGTGCTCTGAAAAGCTAATCATTTGCATATCACAGCATCTTCATCCTGTCGGTTAAATTTCGCGTCTGTAGCACGTCATCTTCATGGTGTAGCAATTTTAATGGCCAGTAGTGTACATTGCGCTTAGAAACCACGAAGATAAGATTCGAGAAATTAGGGCTGATACGGAGGCGTACAGACAGTCTTTTTTTCCCTCGCTGTATTTGCGAGAGGAACAGGATAGGAAATGACAGGTACTGGTACAGGGTACCCTCCGCCACGCTCCGTACGATGGCTTGAGGAGTATCTATGTAGTTGTAGATGTTGATGTGTTTGAGATGGAGACGAGTTGCTAACGCGGTACATGTTGTTTCGTGTGTCTCTAAGTTCCTTTTAACCGACCCACACGAGTTTTTCGTCCCACAGCGGTCCTAGGCCCTGCTATAATTTAGACAGAGCGCGGTGCATCGCGAGCTGTTGCTATGGCCGGGCGGCGTGCTGGCGGCCATTAACGTGACATTGGTAATATATTTTATCAACAAGGACAGCCGGCAAGGTCGCGCCTCTAACCTATCTCGCAGCTGACAGCTCGCAGTTGGGCACGGTGCCAGTCACACTCCCACACGTTGCGACTCCTCCGTCAGCCGTCACCTACCCTACTGTATTCCAACTTACGTTTTCTATCATAACCAGTAAACACCAGATTCTTTAAAAACTATAACTCCCATTTATAAAACAGCTTCAAGCGACTGATTACTTTACAAATGAGTTTATGTGTTAAATAGTTGACGTTAAGCATGTAAGCGAGAAAAAATTAGAAAAGGTTTGAAATTATGCTTTAAGTTTGTTCGAAGTCGCTAAGTGCTTTCATTCTCAAATACTGGAAGAATATACCCGTCGTTAGATAGTCCACCTGCAACTAGTTCCGGGTTCCGAGAGGGCCGCTTTGTAATTGCGAGGGCGTACTGAAAACTAGTATACCAGGTGATCAAAAAGTCAGTATAAATTTGAAAACTTAATAAACCACGGAATATTGTAGATAGAGAGGTAAAAATTGACACACATGCTTGGAATGACATGGGGTTTTATTAGAACAAAAAAAATAATTAAAGTTCACAAAATGTCCGACAGATGGCGCTGGACAGCAAAACTGCTACCGTAACGGGTGAGAGGTAGGCCCTTCGACCATAAATATAATAGACTGGTCCTGATGTCATTTTCGTGGCTCCAACATCTCTGGGCTGAAGTCACGTGAATGTTGGCAAAACATGGTTGTTTCGTGTTGCGCTTATGGCTGTACTCAGCGTTTTGTCGGGGAAATGGCATTACATTTCACGTGTAAGTGTTTCTATGATAGTGCAGATGCGTTTATTGAAATCTGCTGAAGTGACTTTTATATGTTTTTTACACTTGAAATAGAGTATCACGTAAATTAAAGTGTTGAAAGTGATGCCTGTAAAGTCAGACTCATATTACATTTTGGAAAGTATCTGTGATAATTCGGTTACAGAAGTAAGTATAATCGTTTCTCGTTCCTACTCATAGGTTCCCTAAGGATGAAAACCGAAGGCAGCTTTGGATACAGGCTCTGAAATGGAAAAACTTTAAGCCATTTGCACATACGCGCCTTTGCTCGAAGCACTTCGCGTAGAAGTGTTTTGATAGGTTAGTTATTATTTACAATGTATATCTATAATTTGTATTTACAGTGTCTGTCATTTTTAAACCTAGGCTCCAAAATTATTTTCTGAAACTGCAGAGTCTCACCTTTCATCTAAAATATCATTTTTTTAAACTGATAGTTTAAACTTTTGTAAAAATAGTGGGAACTGAACCTTTGAAGTGCACCTAAAATTGATACTCTAAAATAGAACTGCTCCTAAAGTAAACAATTTTGACACCTATAGTTGACATAATTCTCATAGCCCACTTTCTTTTATAAGTGACTAGATTCGAAACGTGGCGAATACAATGTTTAAATTTTTGACACGAGCCCACTCTTACTGTTTAAAAGAATTTTAACGACATTTTACTATAATTGATAGTTTATAGTAATTTCGTCCCGCTGCCCACCGGAGTGGCGTTCGATGTATTTGTTAGATTTTATAAATGGTACTTTGAACAAATCCAGGTCAAATGTAGTTCTGACATAATTTTTCACAAATAAAAAAGTAGTTTTTGTTGGAAGCGTTTGGTAGTCAATTGAGAAATGTGGGGAAAATCCGATACGAACATAGGATGGCAGACCGCTGATTTGAAATCCCGCCACGTTTTGCCAACAGTCACGTGGTTTATGTTGGAGCCACACTAGCCCCATAGCTTCTGCACAGCGAGGCCAGTCTACTAGTATCTATGGTCGAAGGGTAGGGCGGTATGTTACAGAATCGCACCATCCCCAGCCTGGCTCTTAAACACCTGCGGGAACGTACGATGTTTATGCAGGATGGCGCTCCACCCCATATTGCTAGACGCATGAAAGATCTCTTGCGCGCGTCGTTCGGTGATGATCGTGTGCTCAGCCGCCACTTTCGTCATGCGTGGCCTCCCAGGTCCCCAGACCTCAGTCCGTGCGATTATTGGCGTCGGTGTTACCTGAAGTCGCAAGTGTATCGTGATCGACCGACATCTCTAGGGATGCTGAAAGACAACATCCGACGCCAATGCCTCACCATAACTCCGGACATGCTTTGCAGTGCTGTTCACAACATTATTCCTCGACTACAGTTATTGTTGAGGAATGATGGTGGACACATTGAGCATTTCCAGAAAAGAACATCATCTTTGCTTTGTCTTACTTTGTTATGCTAATTATTGCTTTTCTGATCAGATGAAGCGCCATCTGTCGGACATTTTTTGAACTTGTTTGGTTTTAATAAAACCCCATGTCATTCCAAGCATGTGTGTCAATTTTTACCTCTCTATCTACATTACTCTGTGATTTATTCAGTTTTCAAATTTATACTGACTTTTTGATCACCCTGTATACGAAGTTTTTATTGCGAAAACTGTTAAAGCCATTTAAATGAAACAAACTTTATTAACATTCTACGTCTTTGTTCTTCATGTCGACACATTTACACTGAAGCGCCAGAGAAACTGATATAGGCATGCGTATTCATATACAGAGAAATGTAAACAGGCAGAATACGGCGCTGCGGTCGGCAACGCCTATATAAGGCAAGTGTCTGGCGCAGTTGTTAGATCGGTTACTGTTGCTTCAGTGGCAGGTTATCTAGATTAAAGTGAGTTTGGAAATAGTGTAGTCGGCGCACAAGCGATGGCGCACAGCACCTCCGAGGTAGCCATGAAGTGTGGATTTTCTCGGACGATCATTTCACTAGTGTACCGTGAATATCAGGAATCCGGTAAAACATCAAATCTCCGACATCTCTGCAGCCGGAAAAACATCCTGCAACAGCGGGAACAACGACGACAGAAGAGAATCGTTTAACGTGGCGTAAGTGCAACCGTTTCGCAAACTGCTGCAGATTTCAGTGCTGGGCCATCAACAAGTGTTGAACCATTCAACGAAACATCATCGATATGGGCTTTCGGAGGCGAAGGTGCACTCGTGTACCCTTGATGACTGCACGACACAAAGCTTTACGCCTTGCCTGGGCCCGTCAACACCGACATTTGACTGTTGACGACTACAAACATGTTGCCTGGTGGACGAGTCTCGTTTCAAATTGTATCGAGCCGATGGACGTGTACGGGTCAGACCTCGTGGATCCATGGACGCTGAATGTCAGCAGGGCATTGTTCAAGCTGGTGGAGGCTCTGTAATGGTGTGGGGCGTGTGCAGTTGGAGTGGTATGGGACCCATGATATGTCTAGATACGACTCTGATAGGTAACACGTACGTAAGCATCCCGTCTGATCACCTGCATACATTGATGTCCGTTGTGCATTCCGATGGACTTGGGACAATTCCAGCAGGACAATGAGACAACCCACACGTCCAGAATGGCTCCAGGAACACTCTTTGCAGTTTAAACACTTCCACCGCCCACCAAACTCCCCAGATGCGAACGTTATTGAACATATGTGGCATGCCTTGCAACGTGCTGTTCAAAAGAGACCTCCATCTGCTCATACTCTCACGAATTTATGGACAGCCCTGCAGGATTCATGATGTCAGTTCCCTCCAGCACTACTTCAGACATTAGTCAGACGTTGGGTTGCGGCTCTTCTGCATGCTCGCGGGGGCTCTACACGATATTAGGCAGGTGTACCGATTTCTTTGGCTCTTCTCTGTATGTGAGGCCGTGCTGAAAACTAATACATCCGTATTTTTTAAAGTGAAAACTGTTACAGTGTATGTTTGGTAGAGGAAGGGAGTGTGAACGTGCCGATAAAGGAGCCGCCACGCAATGAAATGCACTGATCTGTTATTATAGTATGAAATTAGTCTGGTTATATCGTTGAGCAGACTTTAATTTTTTTCTTTTACCCAAACATGTTTCACAAAAGTTACGTCATCTTGAGTGCATTTTTTATTTGCTTTTCTATCAAATTACTGGAAAAGTTCATTTCTACTGTCTCCACACAAATAATTTCAGTTTTAAAGTAAGCTATTCACAATCTCTTTTCTTATGCATCGTTAATACTGCTTCTGTTCCTGTAGCTTTCTTTACTTTTACAGTACAACTTATTTTTGGGCAGTTTGTCATCTGTAACAACAGAAAACTTTATACAGAAAAACATTTACATCGAAAAGGACGCCTGGAATGTCAAACCGTTGTCTTCACTGTCAAACTGTACTTTTAACTTACACGGTCATTACTGTTTACAAGATACGAAAATAAGAGGACGTACAGTTGATTGTGTTCTGGGCGGAAGTTTTGAATCTTGTTGGTAAACACTCAAAGTAAGTAAAAGTATAGATTTCTATGCGTGATTTCTTCGACAGCTGGCGTCCACGTAGAGTCACAGACTGAGTGTCGTAATATAGCCATTCGCATTATCGCATTTGGAGGATACGAATATGGCCCGGAGAAAGTTGGTACAGCGTGGTTTTAATCTCGTGCTTACAACAAGTATAGCTGTTGAGCTTGTTATTGCCGCTCTACCCAACTGTAACTCGTTTGTTCAGTGCACGACCAAGAAGAATGAGCTGAAGTCATAGCACTTGGTGCAGAATTATGTTTTCGCATTTAAGCCTGTCTACCAGCAGCTTAATTCAGACTGACGTGTGTCATGTTGGATGTCGGACACGTTCCTAACACACACTGCTCACTAAGCCCTAATACAATTACAGAGAAGCTAACATATGCAACAAGTAAACCAGTTTGTTTCTGAAGAGCAGCACACACTAAGCCACGGTCCACGTGAGTCACGCGCCTCCCCCCCCCCCCCCCCGGTCACTCCACGTCATCCGATCTCTCGACAAAACCCTCTCGCTTCTACCGTAATGCGAATATGGAGGGGCGTGAGGTCAGAACACCGCTCTCCCGGCCGTTGTCAGTTTTCGTGACTGGATATCTTCGGAAATATATCACGTTAATCGCAAACGTGAGGCAGGAAATGATTAGCCGTTCATAGCTCGTGAACGAATTATTACGGCGTGTAATTTATGCAGAGCTTCCAGTCAGGGGTATCTGACTGACATGTGTTCACTGTTTACGTCGCTGTCTACATTATTTCTCTGTAACTGATGCGGCTAAATGCCCAACATTTCTGAATACTCTAGTGGCTGTCCAAACAATGCAACAGCAGCCCTAATGAAACATGTTATTATTTATTTCTGTACTTCAGGCCGACGGCATTAGAAATTCAAGGTATCACGGTCCTTGAAAAGATAAAAGTATCGATAATAAATGTAAAATACTTCTTGGAGAAAATGCTACGTAATGTAGCGTGGTTATTGTAGATAACTTAAGTGTCAAAGAGAGTTCAGCGAATTTAGATAGGTATCGTTCCCAGAAAGACGACATTATTCTAACGAAACCCTGTTTAGTTAATATACTGGACTACTATTCGATCTATCTCTAGGATCATAGGAGTAGGATAACAGACTAGGGCGCATAGCGACTCATAGACAGTGACATTTACCTCGCTCCATATTCCAACGTAACACGATGGGAGTGAAGTTCCATTGTCCAGCATTATACAGTGCTTACGTAGTGTGCATGCAGATCTTAATATAGAACAGGCACATTGGAGGATATGGGATGACACAGTCTTTTACCCTACAGCAAGAAGTAAGTATTAGACAATGCGAATAAATGCGTAATTTTGACACTCTTTTCCATAAAAGAGTGTATTTTGTCCCTTTCAACAAACATTTGCATGTTTGTTACAACACTCATAATACATTCTTTTTCGATAGTTTCTTCTTGTTTATATTAATATTTTCTAAGCCTCAATAAAGTGCTTCATAAAATTGTATATAATCTCGTAGCTTTACACTTCATCTTAAGAGGAACGAGTCTGAGTGTATCGTCAACGGTGATCGATCATACGATCTATTTTAGTAATAAAACAATAAGAAAATATAGTTGACAAGAAAACTTTATGAAAGGACAAACATTCTAGAATGAAATTTTCTCTCCATAGCGGAGTGTGCGCTGATATGAAACTTCCTGGTAAATTAAAACTGTGTGCCGGACCGAGACTCGAACTCGGGACCTTTGCCTATCGCGGGCAAGTGCTCTACCAACTGAGCTACCCAAGCACGACTCACGCCCCGTCCTCACACCTTTAATTCCGCCACTACCTCGTCTCCTACCTTCCAAACTTCACAGAAGCTCTCCTGCGAACCTTGCAGAACTAGCACTCCTGGAAGAAAGGATATTGCGGAGACATGGTTTAGCCACAGCCTGGGGGATGTTTCTAGAATGAAATTTTCACTCTACAGCGGCGTGTGCGCTGATATGAAACTTACTGGTAGATTAAAACTGTGTGCCGGACGGAGACTCGAACTCGGGACCTTTGTCTTTCGCGGGCAAGTGCTCTACCAACTGAGTTACCCAAGTACGATTCACGCCCCGTCCTCACAGCTTTACGTTAGAGCACCAAGGTGCCGAGTTCGAGTTTCGGTCCGGCAAATAGTTTTAATCTACCAGGAAGTTTAGACAAACATTCTTTTCAACAACAATTGATTTCTATAGTCATAAAGAAGATAAGCTATTTTAATGAAAGATATAAACAAGTTACTGGTTCTGTTTGTTCTGTCTTCATTGGTTATTTGTTGCTATTTATGTCTGTTGGAAGAACATTTATTTTGTATGTATATAATAAAACTGACGATTGTATTACAAAAAGATGTTCTGTAAGTAAATAATTTCCTATGCCTAGGTGCACATTCATGTATATAAAAACAGTCATAAAGTTTCCTGTCAGTGTGCTGTCAGTCACCTAACTCACTTGCCATCTGAGATGAGACACAGTGGTTTCTATAAATCAGTGTCTGCAATAGATGTCACAAAGTGTAGGCGAAGTGTTCTGAACGGCCTGATATGAACAGCAATCCACAGTCTCCTGCCATTAATCGAAATACCAATTCGTAATACACCAAACGTCAGACGCCACAATAAAGCACGCGAAGCAGAATGTTATTGAGCAAGGGAGACATTGCACAAGTGCCTCCGCGTCTGCTTCTCCGTCCCAAAAATAGATGGAGTCATTGCTCTGAGAACTAAATGCAGAGCATCTGCACAAGAAATGAATGTCAGCACATCGCTGGACTCCATTGAGTCCGACAATGGCAACAATTGACGGCCAGTGACAACACATTTATTACTGAAACCTGAAACGTTTCTGCAGGATGAGCGGGAGGCGACTGTCAACACGCAGTCGTCCTTTACGACCTTCCCACGTATTGTTTCCTTGGGGCCAACGCGGGAGTCAACGAATTTCTTCACCGTTGTATTATTGCTGTGTTTTGAGTGGAAATACTTGAAACTGGCTGGGCATCGGCGTGTTGGCGAGGTCCGGTGGCGATGGCGGCGGCGGCTGCAGTGACTCACATCTCCAAACATCCTATTTTTACGCCGACTTTCCAGCGCAAATATTCCTGCGCTGGTCCCTGGCGCCGACGCCAAATGTTACATCACAGGCGACCGCGTCCTGTCGTCACCATTCTGGCAAGCGGCAGGTGACGTCCATCTCAGTTGTTATATCGGCGCTGCAGAGGCACGACAACACACATTGGCACCGGAGTTCTAAACTGCTCGCGAGCAATGATTTTACTTTATAATAGTATCCAAAACTTACACTACTGGCCATTAAAATTGCTACACCACGAAGATGACGTGCTACAAACGGGAAATTTAACCGACAGGACGAAGATGCTGTGTTATGCAAATGATTAGCTTTTCAGAGCATTCACACAAGGTTGGCGCCGGTGCCGACACCTACAACGTGCTGACATGAGGAAAGTTTCCAACCGATTTCTCATACACAAACAGCAGTTGACCGGCGTTGCCTGGTGAAACGTTGTTGTGATGATTCGTGTAAGGAGGAGAAAAGCGTACCATCACGTTTCCGACTTTGATAAAGGTCGGATTAGAGCCTATCGCGATTGCTGTTTATCGTATCGCGACATTGCTGCTCGCGTTGGTCGAGATCCGATGACTGTTAGCAGAATATGGAATCGGTGGGTTCGGGAGGGTAATACGGAACGCTGTGCTGGATCCCAACGGCCTCGTATCACTAGCAGTCGAGATGACAGGCATCTTATCCGCATGGCTGTAACGGATCGTGCAGCCACGTCTCGATCCCTGAATCAACAGATGGGGACGTTTGCAAGACAACAACCATCTGTACGAACAGTTCGACGACGTTTGCAGCAGCATGGACTATCACCTCGGAGACCATGGCTGCGGTTACCCTTGACGCTGCATCACAGACAGGAGCGCCTGCGATGGTGTACTCAACGACGAACCTGGGTGCACGAATGGCAAAACGTCTTTTTTTCGATGAATCCAGGTTCTCTTTACAGCATCATGATGATCGCATCCGTGTTTGGCGACATCGCGGTGAACGCACATTGGAAGCCTGTAGCCGGCCAGAGTGGCCGAGCGGATACAGGCGCTTCAGCCTGGAACCGCACGACCGCTACGGTCGCAGGTTCGAATCCTCCCTCGGGCATGGATGTGTGGTATGTCCTTAGGTTAGTTAGGTTTAAGTAGTTCTAAGTTCCAGTGGATTGATGACCTTAGAAGTTAAGTCCCATAGTGCTCAGAGCCTTTTGAAGCTTGTATTTGTCATCGCCATACTGGCGTTTCACCCGGTGTGATGCTATGGGGTGCCATTGGTTACATGTCTCGGTCACTTCTTGTTCGCACTGACGGCACTTTGAACAATGGACGTTACATTTGAGATGTGTTACGACCCGTGGCTCCACCCTTCATTCGATCCCTGCGATACCCTACATTTCGGCAGGATAATGCACGACCGCATGTTGCAGGTCCTGTACGGGCCTTTCTGGATACAGAAAATGTTCGACTGCTGCCCTGGCCAGCACATTCTCCAGATCTGTCACCAATTGAAAACGTCTGGTCAATGGTGGCCGAGCAACTGGCTCGTCACAATACTCCAGTCACTACTCTTGATGAACTGTGGTATCGTGTTGAAGCTGTGTGGTCAGCTGTACCTGTACACGCCATCCAAGCTTTGTCTGACTGAATACCCAGGCGTATCAAGGCCGTTATTACGGCCAGAGGTGGTTGTTCTGGGTACTGAATTCTCAGGATCTATGCACTCTAATTGCGTGAAAATGTAATCACATGTCAGTTCTAGTGTAATATATTTGTCCAATGAATATCCGTTTATCATCTGCATTTTTCTTGGTGTAGCAATTTTAATGCCCAGTAGTGTATAATAAACGTCGTGTTAATCCATAAACATTTGTGTTTTACTGTCTCGTAGCACGCATTTAGGACCGCGCGGGTACTACTTCAGGTTTAATTCGCTTTAACATTATTTCCGTTGCTTTTGAGCGGGATGATTTCTCCGAGAAGTGCTTTCCTGTTACGAAAAGTTTCACAGTTGATTTTGGAAAAAGCCAATCGGCGAAAACGAGAGAGTACAGAATGAGCAAAGCGTGAGGATTTTACCAGATCAGATGGAGAAACATTTCCTTGATGTCCTACTTGCAATTAGCGCAGAGCGCCAAAATTTTCCGGCCAAAAAAAAGAACAGTAAAAGAGTCAGCAGAAGACGGAGGTACTATTAGTCATCGAAATTAATGTACAGAAAATAACTCTACATATGTCAGTGTACAGTTTGACTTTGGCATCTTTGGCAAGTGTTAAGTTTACTGTACCTATTATGTTTTTTGTCTACAGATAAATATGTGCGTCTTGGGCGAACTGCTGCATTAAGATGAAGTACATGAGGGGGGAGAAAGATTATAATTTAGCGTCCCGTCGACGACGAGGTCAATAGTGACTTAGCAAAAACGCGGCATGAACAAGGATGCGGAAGGAAAGTGGCCGTGTCCTTTCGTGAGAAAACATATACCTTAAGTGATTTGCAAAAACCTAGACCTGAATACCCGCCTTCATAACCGAGATCAACAACGCACATTTGTGTGGTGACACTTTACTCTGAGGTAAGCCGGTTCAAATCCTGGTGGTGGATGAAATTTTCACTGGAATAGGAATAACACAAAATTGCTACGCAAATCTGAAGTTTTTTAGTAGAGTCCTTAACTGATTTTCTATGAATGTTACAAATTACGTAATTCGTATAGAGGGCGCCATACAGCCAACCGATGTATTCTCCGCAATGCCCATCTTCATTAGACAGTGGTCTTGAATTAACTGTGGCAAAAGCAGGAGACTGACGTACTTGGACATGTATTGAACTCTTAAATAGTGGTATGTGATTTATTGTATACGTGACATAGGTTGTGCCACGAGTTGAACTTCTTATACTATCGCCTGACTATATACTTCTTGTATTTTTTTAGCTAGGCACTAGCCGAAATGTAGATTTGCTTTAACAAAGACTGAAAGGAAAGGACGACTGATTGCTGTGCTCCATCATTGTGATCTTGGCACTCTTGTAATAGTAGTCACTCTTTGCCATTGCGTGACAAGAAGGAAAACCTTTCCCTGAAAGGATGTTCAGTTTACTCCTTAGGGATCTCTGACGAGCAATGTTACACCATTTACCACTGTTTCCAACACTCTCAGCGTGGTGTTTATAGCGACACCACAGGATGGAGGAAGGAATGAAAGGCGTTCTGCACAGCGACGGGCGACACTAACGAATGGATCGTGAAATGAGCAAGTCTGCGAATTCTCTATAGTCAAATACGTAAGTGGAGATGCAGTGTGTAGTCTCTTTCGAAGGACAATGACTATCACGAAAATATAGCAGTTGTACATCCAAATCAGAGACTTCTTTTTTATTTTAGAGGCACCATGACTGCACAAAATGCAACAAATAGTGTATTGTAACCAGTCATAATGCAAAACTCTAGCTTTATAAATGCGTTTCGAAACTTGATACCTCTTCATCAGCTACATGTGTTTCCCATCTAAGCTGTTAATACCGCTCTTAGAAGAATGGACACCTGTTTTTATACAAGACGGGTAAATACTTGAATTTCGATTAAAAATTCAGTCTGCAGTTCGGGTACTTTTGGCCACATAAAGTATGACATAGACAACAATTATTAAATCAACAGCTTATTTACTGGGAATATTACACTTCGTGTGATGCCTTTACGAGCGAGTTCTGGAAGTTGAGGAATACCTTAACAGACTGCTGCTATACTAAGACTTCAGAGCAAATCAGTGCGTTCCCATATATTCGTATTAATATTTGTCAGTACTTTAGACAGATCAACATGTCACTAAAGTGATGACATCCGCGAAAAATTCAGTCTGTGTCAAGAATACCAATGTTTGTGCATGACACGCAGTTTTACACGAAAAACATCGTCAGCAGACGGAGCAGCGTTTCCACGTAAATCTGCGATAGCCGCAGTTATCAAAATATTTGCACTTAGATATGGCCCGTTAAGGCTCACAAGACGCGACCGTTAGCACTGGGGTGAAAAGGGACACCGATTTTATTATTACCGCTCTAGATGTAAAACTTTTAACAAGATATATATAATATTTCTTGACCCTAGTGAACTACGTGAATTACACTTCTGAGCAAATGCATACACGTACAGTTCTAATGTACCAAGCTGCGTATAGCAATAAGAAAAAAAAAGTTTCGTTTTCACTCTAGTCTCCCATATTGTTATATTTTCCTAAAATATTTGGCGAAATATCATCGATATTTCGGAGCCGAAGGTCCACTCGTGTACCTTTGATGACTGCACGACACAAAGCTTTACGCCTCGCCTGGGCCCATCAACACCGACTTTGAACTGTTGATGACTGGAAACACGTTGCATGGTCGGAAGAGTCTCGTTTCAAATTGTATCGAGCGAATGGACTTGTACGGGTATGGAGACAACCTCATGAATCCATGGACCCTGCACGTCAGCGGAGGACTGTTCAACCTGGTGGAGGCTCTGTAATGGTGTGCGCCGTGTGCAGTTGGAGTGCTATGGAACTCACCCCCTGATACGTCGAGATACGTCTCTGACAGGTGACACGTACGTAAGTATCCTGTCTGATCACCTGCGTCCATTCATATCCATTGTACATTCCGACGGACTTCGGACAATTCCAGCAGGACAAAGCGACATCCCACATGTCCAGAATTACTGCAGATTGGCTCCAGGAATGCTCTTCTGAGTTTAAACACTTCCGCTGGCCACCAAACTTCCCAAACATGAACATTAGTGAGCATATCTGGGATGCCTTCTAACGTGCTGTTCAGAGGAGGTCTCCACCTCCTCGTACTCTTACGGAATTATGAGGCCAGCAGGATTCATGGTGTCAATTCCTTCCAGCACTACTTCAGACATTAGTCGAGTCCATGTCACGTCGTGTTGCGGCACTTCTGCGTGCTCGCGGGAACCCATACGACATTAGGCAGAGTGTACCAGTTTCTTTGACACTTCATTGTATATAGCCAGCACAGTGATCCCCATTGCGTTTGGGGTTCACCAGCAGATGGATGGTGTTTGCATATTCGATACTGACGTTGTCTTGAAGGAAGATCCCTAGTTCGTTGGAAAACAATGAATGTCAACCAGACACTTTTCTTGCATCACCGATCGAAAAGGAAGGAAGAATAAAGTTTAACATCCCGTCGACAAAGACTTGAGAGACAGCTTAGGTTCGGAATGACCAAGGAAACTGCCCGTGTAAAAGGAAGCCCTGCCGCATTCTGGTAACAAATCTTGATTACCAGATGAGGATTTGAATATAGAACATACTGATTGTGAGTTCAGTGTTCCTAAACCACTGTGCCACCTCTTCGGTAGACAAGTTTAAGAATGTATATTCTACAACCGTAAGAACTCAAAGCGTCGGGGGTATTGCATTTTTATAGACTGGGAAAGGTTTTCACCGAATGCCTCCCGTTTATTAATCCCTATGAAAGGCACTCCTGGCTGTTTTCGTTGCGAATTCCTCTTCGGAGATTACATTCAGCCATACTCGGTTGCCTTTCCTGTGCAAGATGATATCTTCCAGCGAGATAATTCAAGTTGCTACACCCTTTAAAAATATCCATAGATGGCTCGATCAGAACTTTCAAAACATTTTTCTGGCCTCAAAATTCGAGGATACAAACTCATTAGTATATCTTAAAGGAACAGTTTGATTGTCGTGTTCACAGCATGAATCGTAGCTTTCAACAGCAGTAGAAAGCGTCGCAGACAAAACATGGAGGCACATCACTACCTTCCAGCGTGTCTACCTGTGACCGCCAGTGGCTTCGCTCTGGGTAAGATAGCATGCTCATAATAACGCGCTTTGTCGATGTATATCCCCTGAGAGTCCAACGAAAATTTGCGGAAGGAGTTCTGACCACTATTTTCTGCGTGGAAGCGTGTGTTCATCGTCTGTTTCAAATTAGGGAATGATTTCGAAATCCTTACATAGCAATAGTTTCCCGGTTCCTTATTGGGAAAGGCGTCATAAAACATCATGCACTCGCTGATTCACTGATCGCAAATGACCACTAATTTTAGAGTTCTATGTATTTGCCACCATATGTATGGTCGGCTCTCCAGTGACCCTGGCACACCGTGCTAACTACTACAGAAAAAGGAAAGGTATACTGTAATGTCATAATAAGGTCTGTGTTACTGCATAAAATGCAGCATGTTACTAATCTACTTCAAGATATGCATTATAAATTGATTATATCAAATTAAATTAAAACCACATTTTATTTCTAATTACACTTCTTATCTCTAACGCGCCCTGATATCAGCAAGACTTATGTATGCACATCCAAGAGCAATGACCGCTTCAATTACGCAAGTCTTTTGTAGTTACACCGGCGACAGACAGGTATTTGAAATAATTTGTACGTTCAGCTGCTCTCCAGCACTTTAATACTGGGATTATTCAGTCATTGGTGAGGAAAGCGATGGATTTTTTGCTGAAAAGATTATACCTCTGAGGTACAGAAACATTACCGTAAAAACTACATGGGGACAACGCTGGTATTTTTTTTTTTTTTTGGCTTATTGGCCGGCTTCAGAATGGTTTAGCAACTGTATTTCTCGCGAAAAGAAATAAATGACGATATGTGCGGAAAAACGGGCTAACCCTCAAACGTAAAAGCTTAGAGATAAATGTTGCCATCTGCAGCTGGGTACTGGAACTATCAAAATTGACATTGGTCTCATCTCTAAGTAATATTTAAGGGTGAGCCCAAAGTCAATTTTGATAGTTCCCGTACCGAGCAACAGATGGCAACACTTATCTCTTAGTTTTTTACGTTTGATGGTTAACTACTTTTTCCGTGCATCAAATGAAACACGTTACCATTTTGTCGTCTGATTTCGCTGTTCTGCAATTGGCGTAATTGATTGTGACAGTTTTCTGCTTTCTCCACGGTAGAGAAAGGTTCGTGGTGGTAGCTGAGGATCTGCTTGAATAAAGGAGTAGCGAGGTCATGATTTATACAGTGGGTTGCAGCGTCTCCAGGGTGACAGCATGCTGAGCACACAGCAGTCTTCGGCTGCCTTGGAGAATCAGTACGGCAATCCAAACAAGCTACGTACCAAAAAATTTATCCAGCTCATTATGAGTTGAAAGGTCGAAGATGTACCGGTCAAAGACGCCGAGATCAATTTTTTTTTATGGTACTGATTTGCAGTTTCTCAAGCATGGTATAATTCTTGGCGGCAGCTGCTGTCTGTATTTGTGCTTCGAGAAATGCAATATGACGTGTGCTGGAGGATGTAGGATCATTTCCTGTTTCTGTTTTATTCATTGACGGTGAGTAGGAATGACGATTGCTTTTATATACAAGGTGATTCCGCGATGATGCTACAAACTTCCAGGCATGATGGTGAAGCATAAATGTATCAGTTTAAGGCAAGGGATCCTGGTCCGGTAACAACTGAATCTAAAATTAAGTGAAAATCGTTCTGATACCTCTGACAGCGGAATATATGTATTGGTACTGTTGCTGCAAAGACTGTGGGGCAGGTAACTTACAGGTGGTACTATGGAGCAAAACAAGAAGAAAAGTCCAATGAATATGGGCTCTAGAATGCATATGCTATGGGCATGCGTTCATCTTCGCTGCTGAGAAACACCACTTCCACTGAAGAGGTGCCCTAGTTCTTAAGGTACGCATTTTAGAGCGCATGTTTACTGACATTCTTTTCTTGTTTTGGTCCATATTACCGTCTCTGGAATTTGTCTAATCCACCATCTTAGCAACAACTGTACCGGTACATGTATTCTACTATCAGAGCTATCAGAACGATTTTCTCTTAAAATTTTCATCTCAGTTGTTTCCGGACCAATATCGCTTACCTCAGGCTGATATATTTACCCTTCCCCATCATTCCAGAAAGTTTGTCACATCATCATCGACTCGCCCTCTACGTCTGAATTTCTGTGATAATATTGCCTTTGACATTAAGCAGTAATTACGTAGGGAATAATGTTGCGTTTATTCACTTCTCCTCAAAGACGCGCTCTCTGAAATATAACAGATTCATAGATTCATAGTGTGATTCACTGTGACAATACTTGCCCTTTTCTTTCATTTAGTTGACTTACTGTAGCATCATCACATTGGAATTCAGTGAATGTTTCTCTTTCTCTCTCATTTTCTACCAGATGTATATTACTGACGACTCAAACGTTTATGGTTTCGTTAGCAGCTGCGCTTAGAATTCTACCAACGAATTGTTTCGCGATATTTCGTCACTGACTGAAGGACCTCTCTTCAGTGACTGGTGGGGCGATATGAGCTCAGTATTTGCATATATGAGTGGGAACACGCTCTGCAATCATAGTGTGATTCACTGTGACAATACTTGCCCTTTTCTTTCATTTAGTTGACTTACTGTAGCATCATCACATTGGAATTCAGTGAATGTTTCTCTTTCTCTCTCATTTTCTACCAGATGTATATTACTGACGACTCAAACGTTTATGGTTTCGTTAGCAGCTGCGCTTAGAATTCTACCAACGAATTGTTTCGCGATATTTCGTCACTGACTCGCCTTGTATGTCTGAATTTTTTCGGTAATATTGCTGTTGTCATTTAACAGTAAATACGTAGGGAGTGACATTGCGTTCATTCACTTCTCCTTATGGAGCGAGAGAAAAACGACTGTCTATATGGCTCGGAACGAGCTCTGATTTCTCTTGTCTTGTCTTGGTAGTAGTAGAATATTTTGCGGTCCGTTGCAAATGTCAGTTCTCTAAACTTTCTCAACTGCGCTTCGCCATGGAATCAAACGAGTTAACAGAACAATTCCATAATAGTCATGTGTTGTTCGAACCTACCAGTAGCAAATCTAGCAGCACTTCTCTGCTTACATCCTACTTTAATCCGACCTGGTGGGGATCCCAAACACTCGAGCGGCATTCAAGACTGGGTCGCAAAAGAGTTATGCACGCGGTTTCTTTTATAGGTTAAACATCACACAATTCTCCCAATAAAACGAAGTCGTCCATTCGCCTTTCTTACAATCTACCTTACGGGCACGTCGCTTTGTCAGTATTTAATCCACGTAACTGTGTCGAGCGCCACACCATTGACACTGTATTCGAGTATCACCGGATCGTTTTTCCTGCTCATCTCTATTAACTTAAATTTTTCCACATTTCTTCAGACGAGTTCAAATCTCAAAACATCTTGTCCCAAATGAAATATTATGATTTTCTGTTCCTTCAATCACAGGGATCGTTCCATCTACAGAGGTACAGTGGAATATCTCCCAAACTGAGAGATGACGCATTATTTGACACTGGACTGCTATATTTAGGAGTAGAGGGAACAAATCCCCGTCAGACCATTTAGACTATGATCTTCTGTGATTTCACTTAATCATGTCTGTCGAATCCAGTGATAGTTCCGTAAGACACCCGTCGATTTCCATCCTTGTCACTGCTGAATTCTAAGCTGCTCTCTGTTTCTAATGGTGTCGGCAGTATGTCGAAATCCCATTTTTCCTTAACACAATCGTTCTCACTGCTGTACTTTCATAGTGACGGCCTCAAAATTTCTGTAGTTTTTGATGGAATCACTTACTGTGTACGTTACTTACAAATAAACTTGTTGTTTACTGTTGTGGTCCTCAGTCCAGAGACTCGTTTGATGCAGCTCTCCATGCTACTCTATCCTGTGCAAGGTTCTTCATCTCCCAGTACCTACTGCAACCTACATCCTTCTGAATCTGTTAAGTGTATTCATCTCTTGGTCTCCCTCTACGATTTTTACCCTCCACGCTGCCCTCCAACACTAAATTGGTGATCCCTTGATGCCTCAGAATATGCCCTACCAACCGATCCCTTCTTCTAGTCAAGTTGTGCCACAAATTTCTCTTCTCCGCAACTCTATTCAATACCTCCACATTAGATATGTGATCTACACATCTAACCTTCAGCATTCTTCTGTAGCACCACATTTCGAAAGCTTCTATTCTCTTCTTGTCTAAACTATTTATCGTCCACGTTTCACTTCCATACATGGCTACACTCCATACAAATACTTTGAGAAACGACTTCCTGACACTGAAATCTATACTCGATCTTAACAAATTTCTCTTCTTCAGAAACGCTTTCCTTGCCAGTGCCAGTCTACATTTTATATCCTCTCTACTTCGACCATCATCAGTTATTTTGCACCCCAGATAGCAAAACTCATTTACTACTTTAAGCGTCTCATTTACTAGTCTAATTCCCGCAGCATCGCCCGATTTAATTCGACTACATTCCATTATCCTCGTTTTGCTTTTGTTGTTGTTCATCTTATATCCTCCTTTCAAGACACTGTCAATTCCGTTCAAGTGCTCTTCCAGGTCCTTTGCTGTCTCTGACACAATTACAATGTCACCGGCGAACCTCGAAGTTTTGATTTCTTCTCCATGGATTTTAATTCCTACTCCGAATTTTTCTTTTGTTTCCTTTACTGCTTGCTCAGCAGTAAACTTGGCCATCTCTAAAGCTAAGAGAACGTGACTTACCTGATGAGAAGGGGCTATGAAGAACAGGGAGAAGGGCGCTAAAATTGTTCTGTATTATCTGAAGTGGTTTCATTTCCCACAGACACTAACGCGAGACGAGAGTTGTGCAACGTCAGTGTGCTTGGATGAAACGGAGCTGATGTAATGAGGTTCTTGCCCTTTCTGGCGTCCAGTAACTGGCTGCATTCCTAGCTTTACAGAAAAAGTCATAGCGAGTAATTGGAATAGAGCTGGTCCGGCGATTTAAATTCTGAGCGGCGTGCTGGCGTGTGTAAGCGGCGGCGTCGGTTAGGAAAGGCGGAGTACGGAGAAGGAGTGCGGCTACGGCGCCCGCCGTCCTACTTTTACGTGGCTGCTGGTTACAGCTACCGCTGCATGTAAGGCCAGGCAGCCGAGCCGCGCTCTGCAAAGCGCCTTCTGCGTCTCAACACTTTGCTCACCGGTCACCTCTCTCAACCCTGCTTTCATGTGGCAGGCGCACTTGTATATTACGCGACAGTCTACATTCGATCGTACCCTTCATACAGTGATCGTGTTCCTGAACGGAAAATCGTACACTCTTTCACATTTGTAGATCTCTTGTAAAACAATGTGGCTAGCAGTTGTGAAGTATGACTTTCTCTTTTCTTTACACGTACTGAATTAATCACCTACAACTTTCGGCGCTTTTATTTCGCGAACCGTTGAAAATATCGAAATGAAATTTGTGGCATATGACAGTAGGGTGAGTGGCACGTAATTTTATTGCACGGTTAATCCACTTAATGAATGGTGGGCTCCATGTGGTTCCCAAGTTGTACAGCGACCGTAAACCATAAAATTACCAAATAAGCAGCAACCAGTAGCAAAATCATGTTTTCTTAATTGACTTTTGCAAATCGATTTCAACTGATTAACAGCCATCATCGGTGCTACAAATACAAGAATAAAAATAAAAATAAATAATAACAGTGATGAAATGAGTAAATGTGCATAAAGCAACGTAAAACCAATTAAATGTATATAGACGCATTAAACCATTTGCACATACAAATTTAGCTTTCAACGAATATGTGCCCTGAGTTTTACGTTTTGGCATTATGATAAACTTTTGCTGCCGGCCGGAGTGGCCGAGCGGTTCTATGCGCTTCATTCTGGAACCGCGCGACCGCTACGGTGTGATGTCCTTAGGTTAGTTAGGTTTAAGTAGTTCTAAGTTCTAGGGGACTGATGACTTCAGCTGTTAAGTCCCATAGTGCTCAGAGCCATTTGAACCATTTTTTGAACTTTAGCTCTTCGATAATATGATTTATAATTGTAAATTTTTTAAAAAGTTTTTAAAAATTTTTTCTATGGTGTGCTTCTCACCTATGTGTGTTCCTTTTTAACTAATTTGTACGATCGCTTTTTGGCGTATATAAATGTACAATGTGGTTGAAAAAATCTTTGTCAATATATCCATTTTTGTAAATATTTCAGTATTTTATCGTTATATTTTACCTCACTTTGTATGTCACTACTTCTTCTCATTTTTATTTTAGAGGGCGGGTTTGCTTTGCAGCGCCCCCTTATGGTTTCTCGTTGTCATAGTCAATTCTCGATGTATCACATGATGTTTGACCTCTGCTTAAGGCAGTGTTACTACTCGGGGCACATATTCGTTGAAACGTAAATTTGTATGAGCATTTTAAATAGTTTAATGCGTCTATATACATTTAATTGGTTTTACATTGCTTTATGAACATTTATTCATTTGCAAAAGTAAATAAAGAAAACATGATTTTGCGGCTGGTTGCTGCTTATTTGGTAATTTAATCCATTTAAGTCTTGAATCAACTGAGATATTGAGAAAAGATTGGTTTTTAACCCTTTGAGTCCCAAAACTATGCCGGCCGGAGTGGCCGAGCGGTTCTAGGCGCTTCAGTCTGGAACCGCGCGACCGCTACGGTCGCAGGTTCGAATCCTACCTCGGGCATGGATGTGTGTGATGTCCTCAGGTTAGTTAGGTTTAACTAGTTCTAAGTTCTAGGGGACTGATGACCTCAGATGTTAAGTCCCATAGTGCTCAGAGCCATTTTGAACCCAAAACTATGAGCGAGCGAGGTGGCGCAGTGGTTAGCACACAGGACTCGTATTCGGGAGGACAACGGTTCTAACCCGCGTCCGGCCATCCTTATTTATGTTCTCCGTGATTTCCCTAAATCGTTTCAGTCAAATGCCGGGATGGTTACTTTGAAAGGGCACGTCCGACTTCCTTCCCTAACCCGATGAGGCCGATGACGTCGCTGTGTGGTCCCCTCCTCTAAATTATCCAACCAACCCAAAAATATGAAAACACACATTTTTAAAAATTTTCACAAAATCAGTCTTAATTATTGTAGTAAGCAACGAACGCAAGAAGAAATTGGCGAAGAGTAAACACTAAATTGTTATAAGGAGGTGGTTTCACTTTCGAAACACTAGGACATACACTTTCCAAGCACTCGTCATTTCATGTGATATGTTTGAAAGAAAATACGCAGTTTTCGTAGACACAATCCCACATCTCGAAACTTCCATAAACTCATAATGTCGAAAACAAATTATAGTCGTGAATCACAAGAAAAAAATGGGCCTAAAATTTAATAAATTTTGTATCAAAACTACATACTGTCCCAGTGGTTTTATTTCGAAACCACCCAGAAAGCAGTAGTACAACCTCAAATTACGTTATAAGAACTTTAAATAATTAAGTAATTTCATTGTTAATAATGCCCTCAACATGGTCACTATAAAAAATACTCATAATCTTCCACAATCACGCAGCACAATCTCAGCGTCGACTGCTGCTTTGAACGCTAGAATTGACTGCTTCAGTGCACTGCACTCGTAGAAGTATTCCGGTGATCCAGCAGATGTATCTGTCTTACAAGAGCTTCGGTAGTTTCACGGTTTTATGCTAATGGCACTGGTTCTTAAAAAGAAAATGAATAAAATGATCATGTTAGGTAGAGACCACTGATATTCAAAGGGTTAAGTGGGACGATATTTTTTTAACGGCGTTCAGAAGCTTTTGAGAAGAACAGTAGATGATACAAAGTTTGTTAATGTTGGGGCTAAAACTTTTCGCAAAAGTGTTCCAGAAATGAGCAGAAATTGAAAGGCATGGCAGTTGGAATCGGCGATTTCGGTGTGAATTCCGCTAAGTGACGGACTCGTTGCCATGCCTTCGCTGCTCACATTAAACGTAATTCCTCTTACCCCTACTTTATACGGAAAGATACGAGTTCAGTAACGATTGTCGTAAGCGAAAATTCATGCCTAAATTTCTAGCATATACATGGTGACAACTATAGAACCGCATGAAATGAGCCCACCCGTTTGGCCGTGCGATCTAACGCACGTCTTTCCGGGCGGGAAGAAGCGCCTGGTCCCCGGCACGAATCCGCCCGGCGGATTTGTGTCGAGGTCCGGTGAAACGCCCAGTCTGTGAATGGTTTTTAGGCGGTTTTCCATCTGCCTCGGCGAATGCGGACAGGTTCCCCTTATTCCGCCTCAGTTACACTATGTCGGCGATTGCTGCGCTAAGAAGTTCTCCACGTACACGAACACCACCATTACTCTACCACGCAAACATAGGGGTTACACTCGTCTGGTGTGAGACGTTTCCTGGGAGATCCACCGGGGGTCGAACCGCACAATAACCCTGGGTTCGGTGTGGGGCGGCGGAGGGATGAAGTGGACTGCGGTAGTCGTCGTGGGGTTGTGGACCACTGCGGCTGCGGCGGGGACGGAGCCTCTCCGTCGTTTCTAGGTCCCCGGTTAACATAACATATGAAATAAAATCATTATAACTTCTGAACTGTTTGCGTTAGGACGTTCAAACTGCACGGCCAGCCGAAGGGCTTGATGGGAATTTTTGAGCTCATGGGCACGCGTCTTGTTGTTGTCGGCCACTTTAATTTGGGTGGGTTCGTAAATAAGCAAAATTGGCGCATTTGGGGGGACTGCGCATCCGCAACGTCCAGTCACGGAATAATTCGGTGCAAGATTCCTTGATGGTACGATGACTACCGAACGGTACGTGAATGTTTTGGAAGATGATTTCATCCCCATTGCCGGCCGGTGTGGCCGTGCGGTTCTAGGCGCTACAGTCTGGAACCGAGCGACCGCTACGGTCGCAGGTTCGAATCCTGCCTCGGGCATGGATGTGTGTGGTGTCCTTAGGTTAGTTATGTTTAATTAGTTTCAAGTTCTAGGGGACTGATGACCTCAGCAGTTAAGCCCCATAGTGCTCAGAGCCATTTGAACCATTTTTTCATCCCCATTATTAAAAGTGGCTTTGATTTCGGCAAGATGTGATTCGTGCAAGGCGGAACTCGACCCTATCGAAGCAGAAGAGTGTTTGAAATCCTGGAGGAGCACTTTGGGGATTGCATTCTGTCTCTGTAGTACCCGGAGGCCACTGGTATGGGCCCCGATTTGCCGCCATATTCTCCGGATCTGACCACATGCGACTCCTTTTTGTGTGGCTATATTAAAGACAATGTGTACAGCTCTAGTCCCAAAACCATTGTTGAGCTGAAACCAGCCATTCAGGCGATCATCGACAGCATCGATGTTCCGACACTTCAGCAGGTCATGCCAGAATTCTGCTATTCGTCTGCTCCACATTATCGCCAATGGTGGCAGGCATATCAAACATGTCATAATCTGCATCCGAATATCGGTAGTGACGTTTAAATGTTGAATATAGTGTGTGCACGCCGTAGTATGTAACTAATTTGTTTTTTGTTTCAATATAGTTCAATACTGTCACCCTGTAAGAGCCATTACATAGGGAACCTGCAACTGGTACCGATTTCTGGGATACTCAATCAGTAATATGTTGTGGCGTAGCAAGACAGCCACGCCACGGAAGTAGCCGGAAGGCACGCGTTTAGCTCACGCAGGCAAGAGATAGGTCTGTAACAGGATACGTAATGAATTGCTATAAAGAAAAGTACGTAGCTCCTGAAATACTGAACTTTAATCCATCCTTGTGGTACATCGCTCTTGACGAGACAAGTGAGACTCTTTAGTTTCAGACAATATACTGCTACTGGCGCCTTGCTAGATCGTAGCCATTGACTTAGCTGATGGCTATTCTAACTATCTGCCTATCTGCTCTGCAAATGAGCGAGGCTTCGTCAGTGTGCATCGCTAGCTACGTCGTCCGTCCAACTGGGGCGAGTGCTAGTACGTCTCTCTAGACCTGCCGTGTGGTGGCGCTCGGTCTGCTATCACTGAAAGTGGCGACACGCGGGTCCGACATGTACTAATGGACCGCGGCCGATTTAAAGCTACCACCTAGCAAGTGTGGTGTCTGGCGGTGACACCACATAATATAGATGACAGCAGCCTAGAGAAGAGAGTACACGTTGCCTCAGACTGCTCAAGTAACAAGAATCCGCCCCCCCCCCCCCTCTCCCCACCCCGGGTACAGTGACCGCCGAGTCAGATATGCCTTTGTGTTAATGGACGCGTGTAGTTATCTTATTGGTATCAGTTTCCACAGAATCTGAACTTGGACTTCCAATGTTAACTTTAGTCTGTCAACAGCAGCGTATCTGGAATGATGTGTGATTTGCATGACGGCATTCGTGGAAACTAACGGGTACAGTGAAATTACATGAAATCGCAGCCACTACAGGACACGTATGACTGGTTTGGAAACTGCCACCTAAGGAATAGACTACATTTCATATCTGGGAGCCACCTCATTAAAGAAGTTAATATTGATGCAGCAGCTTGCGTGTCCCAGCTTCAGTAACAAAGCACCAGATCTTTAGAGGACAAATTAATTGCAATTTAATGGTCTCTTTTACAGATAAAACCGGTATATGTGCTATGTTAACGGAACATCAGTTATGGTGAGTAGAACATGTAGTTCGACTGCCCAACCTTCGTATGCCAAATGCGCGTACTACTCCTTAACTATCCGATGGTAGTTGCCATGTTGAAACTCTGGAGAGGTTGAAAGAAAGCCTCTGAGGTAATTTAAAGCATTGCAACAACAATGTATCAATGCAAGTGACTCAACCTAGAGAAGAACCATTCATTCGTTCGTAGTACTCTTCGAAGAATAAGAACCTCATTTCACTGTTTCCAGACGTACAGGAGGAAAGAGGAAGGCTCTGAAGGTCAAATGACATCCCCTCCCTAGCCATTCACTAGAAACCACTGTGGTAGAATGTGTTCAGCAGTTATCGGACTGACCAGACACCTAAGCTTCATTCGCTGGAAGACATTTTATTCGTTTGCGATTGGTAATCTTGGTTAGCTTTAAATTCCATAGACCATTTGCACGATAAATATTAATGATGTGGAACGAATCATTTTATACCCGCATCACAAACTATTTGTAAATATGGATACATGTTGATCATTTACAAATTTTTTTATTTTCATTATTTTTTGTAACTACGCAGGTATGCGTTATTTATTCCCACCAACAACCTTTTAAACGTTGCAATAATAGACATTTTATCTACGGAATAGGTTCTTCAGATTGTTTTCAAATCTTACTTTGCTGTCTGCCAGACATTTTTTGTCACTGGGTACGTGATCAAAAATTTTGGTTGATTTTGTGGCGGTGTTCGTAGCGACAAACAATTCGCTGTAGAAACGGCTTACGAAGTCACCGCCACACTTTTAATAGCGGGCCGACCGGTCCGCTGGAACAGTGAACAGAAAGATGAAAACCCAAACACTCTGATTAAATAAAAGTCGGTACTTATCTTTATTAACGAAGATACAGAAACACAGGAGTGAACTCCGTGTCTACAGAAATCTGTCTAGTTCGAGTCGGAGCGGCTAGGTCAGCGTCGGCTGACGACAAACAACAACTCTGCTGCGATGAACACACAACTGACTAGCAAGTACACAATTCGGTGGCGAGTATACAACTGAGCGGCGAATACAGAACTGTCCTAGCGCTCGCGACTCCAGCGCTTAAGAACCCAGAAGCCAGCGGTGGCGCGCGCAGACTTGCGGCGATTTGCTGTCTCGCTGGCGCTGCTTATGCGGACGGCGTCCGGACTTTGATGCTGCCAACCTTTTGGCAGCGGGCTCGGGTGGCATTACTGGCTAGGATATAACAGTTGAAGCATTGTACACCCCTTTTTGTGCTTAAGACAGTCTTACTATGGAGTAGTGAATGTAATTTTTCCTTCTAGTATTGTAATTATGCACATCAATGTTCCTTTTCGACTGCAGGGGATTATTTACAACAAAGTTCACGATGCAATAAATATGCTATGGAATAGTACTCAAAATGCCCAACTTCGTAACGGATGTCTACAAGGTGATTGTCGGTGAACACCACATATTATTCTTACAGCACATTTTTGACCAACTAAGACTCTTAACTGAGTTATCCCAGAACATTATTCCATACGACATTCAATGAAAATATGCCAGACATGTCGGCACCTTTGAGATTCGTCTCTCCTCAAGATTTGCAATGATTCTACGTGTAAATGCTGTTGAACCAAGTTGTTTTAAGGAGTTCCAAAATGTGACTTTTCCAGTGTAAATTCTCATCAATATGGATATCTAAGAACGTGGAAGTTACCACTCTATTTACTGTTTCCCCACCTTGTCTTACACTTATCATTGGTGTGTTATCTCCACATGTGCAGAACTGAGTATGATGCGTCTTCTTAAAATTGAGAGGAAGACCATTCGCACAAGACTCAATGATACGTTTTAGAACATTGTTAAGCATTTCTGTTGCTGTATGTATGTTTGGATTGATTACAACACTAGTGTCATCCGCAAAAAGAACTGTATATTAACAGAAAGATAGTTTACGTATATGAGGAATAATAGGGGACCAGAGACGGAGTCTTGAGGAACCCCATACGTCGTTTGTGCTCAGTCAGAATAATTTCCCCTCACTACATTAATTCACTCAACATTCGATTGTCTTGAAGGATTTATCGAAAGATGCGTTTATACAGACTGCTTCAGATAAGGTTCTCTTCTCTGTAACTTACAAAATAAGAAGTGAAAGGAATGTTTATTTGAATAATTAAAAACAAGAAACGTTACACTTTCCGCGGTGATATGAACAGAATTTATTTAGTTATTTTCCAGAGCAACGATTTATAATTGTTTAAATACAACATATTTTTTTCTATCATGCAGCTAATGTACTTAAACCAGCTGTGTACAACGCAGTTTCAATCAACTTTCTATCAGTTACAGTTAGGGAGCTAGAAACTTTCAAAGTTTTAGGAGTGTTTGCAACATGCTTTACACAAATGGCTGTGTTCAGATGAAATTTCTGGTGGCGGAATGTTTATTTAAGTGTCCAAACGAGTGGCGATTTTCCTGAATGCACAACTCTTTGGGCCATCTAAACGACCTGCTGACGGAGTGACAGGCTTCCTCGATGCGCTGTTTGGAGTTATGTTCTGTTAAACTGTAGAATGTATCTTTCCACCGCCGTATACAAAGCAGGTCGGAATGCACACAGCAACGAGATTCTGCCTGCCACGGATACTGACTTGGAATGAGTATGGAACAGACATCCGTTGCTGATGCTGGGGTAATGCCGACGCGATGCCGATGAAGCAGCCATGACCTATGGCTCCGCGGCACCACCAAAACTTTCCACCTTACCTGAAACACCCTGCGTATCAAAAATGGTTCAAATGGCTCTGAGCACTATAGGACTTAACATCGGAGGTCGTCAGTCCCCTAGAACGCAGAACTACGTAAACCTAACTAACCTAAGGACATCACACACATCCATGCCCGAGGCAGAATTCGAACCTGCGACCGTAGCAGTCGCGCGGTTCCGGACTGAAGCGCCTAGAACCGCTCGGTCACCGCGGCCGGCCCCTGCGTATCAGTCACAACATTTTGACAATCGAGGGTATGTATCAGTCAACACTATTCAAATTTTCTGTCAAATTTAGCTCATCAAGAGTAATATGAACAAAGAAAATAGTGTTTTTCTTTTAAATATTTGTGCCATAGGAGATTAAGATGGTCCCCAGTTGACAATGTCGAGACTATTACCGTTCGGCACTTCGTGCTTTATGCTCCCGATAACGTGCCGACAAAAGAGCCGTTGATCACGCCACCTTGATAATGGGAGTGTTTCGATACACGTATCTATATCTAGTAAAGAAAGCACATACTGATCAATGACAGAAAAGCAGTCGCACACGTCCTCCCAAGTTAAACGGAGATAAGGCTGAGAAAGTTTGGCGTGGAGGCCGCTTTCAGGAACTGCACTCAGCGACCCAGCAGAGATTAAACTGGAATGTGTGCTAAGTGAGTAAAGCCGCATGCAAAGGGCAACGGGCAAAGGGCACATTGCGAATCGCGCCTCGGAAGACAGTTACTGCGAGTGCTCTTCTACATATAGATCCAGCAAGCCGAGTACTTCCTACTAATATTGGTTACTCTTCATCCTACTCCACTCGCGTACAGCGTGGGGTACAAGTGACTTCATGTCACATGTTCTCTAGGTGAGATGAGCAATGGAGATCGCACAACTGCTGCTGCCTACCACGAACTCCGGTTCCCTAAATTTACCACATAGCTTCGTATTGTTTTCGCTAATTCCAGTTCACGTTTTCTGGTTATCACTGTTACATTTTCGTATGAGTTATATAGAGCTGTTTGAAAGGAGGATATAAGATGAACATCAACAAAAGCAAAACGAGGATAATGGAATGTGGTCGAATTAAGTCGGGTGATGCTGAAGGAATTAGATTAGGAAATGAGACACTTAAAGTAGTAAAGGAGTTTTGCTATTTGGGGAGCAAAATAACTCATGATGGTCGAAGTAGAGAGGATATAAAATGTAGACTGGCAATGGAAAGGAAAGCGTTTCTGAAGAAGAGAAATTTGTTAACATCGAGTATAGATTTAAGTGTCAGGAAGTCGTTTCTGAAATTATTTGTATGCAGTGTAGCCATATATGGAAGTGAAACATGGACGATAAATAGTTTGGACAAGAAGAGAATATAATCTTTCGAAATGTGGTGCTACAGAAGAATGCTGAAGATTAGTTGGGTAGATCATATGACTAATGAGGAAGTACTAAAAAAAAATGGTTCAAATGGCTCTGAGCACTGTGGGACTTAATATCTGTGATCACCAGTCCCCTAGAACTACTTAATCCTAACTAACCTAAGGACATCACACACATCCATGCCCGAGGCAGGATTCGAACTTGCGACCGTAGCGGTCACGCGGTTCTAGACTGAAGCGCCTAGAATCGCTCGGCCACACTGGCCGGCTTCTGAGGCATCAAGGTATCACAAATTTAGCATTGGAGGGCAGCGTGGAGGGTAAAAATCGTAGAGGGAGCCAAGAGATGAATACACTAAGCAGATTCAGAAGGATGTAGGATGCAGTAAGTACTGGGATATGAAGAAGCTCGCACAGGATAGGGTAGCATGGAGAGCTGCATCAAAGCAGTCTCAGGACTGAAGACCACAACAACAAACATGATCCTTGCAGCACATCTCAGAATTCCTTCGATGTTTTCTGTCAGGACTACAATAAACAGTTTTAATTTCGAAGCAGTACTCTAAAATTGGGCAAACTGGCGTTTACAGATGTACAACAGTTTTCCTAAAACCTCCCGGAAAATCTATATCTTGTAATTGTCATCCCTATTCTCATTTTATGTGTTTGTTCCCCTTCATACTGTTTCGTAGTATTACCCGTAGATAATAATGTGGCGGTCTCTGCAAGTTCACCACTAATCTTATATAACTTGATACTGTCGGACTCTTTCTCTTACTTACTGGAATTTTATTGCACTTAACCACATTTAAAGAGACTCATCAGTGCAGCAAAGCGAAATACTGTCTAAGTAGTTATATAATTGCTTACAATAATCAAACGACGATACCTTCAAATAGATTACAGCATCGTCAAAAAACACCTTGCGGGTATCGTTGACCCGTCCGATACATCAATTACTATGTATTATCTGTCCCACTACGCTTGTTTTCGTCCTACGTTCCTTTCGTTTCTGTTGAACACTTGGCGTCCAGTACAAAACATTTTTTTCAGACACACAAATACACGAAACTGTACTTTATGATAGTATCTTTGTTATCAGCTGACAGTTTCACGTTGTATAGAACGTCATTCAGAAATCTGGGAAGACGGAGTCTTCTTCAAAAAATACCACGTACAGAAAAGGTGAGTTCAGTCTGAGACTAGTGGTGTTTCCCGAACTCGTGCCTGTTCTTTGAAAGAAGTTCCTCCCGGAATATAATGATTTTGGAGCTACAATATTCTTACGGGCGTTAGAAACAATGTCCACCTGTAGTTTTGTGCATGCATTTTTGCATGCTACTTACAAATTTCTTTTGTTTCCTTTACTGCTTGCTCAATATACAGATTGAATTACATGGGGGAGAGGCTACAACCCTGTCTCACTCCCTTCTCAACCACTGCTTCCCTTTCATGCCCCTCGACTCTGATAACTGCCATCTGGTTTCTGTACAAATTGTAAATAGCCTTTCGTTCCCTGTATTTTACCCCTGCCACCTTTAGAATTTGAAAGAGAGTATTCCAGTCAACATTGTCAAAAGCATTCTCTAAGTCTACAAATGCTAGAAACGTAGGTTTGCCTTTCCTTAATCTTTCTTCTAAAATAAGTCGTAAGGTCAGTATTGCCTCACGTGTTCCAAAATTTCTACGGAATCCAAACTGATCTTTCCCGAGGTGGGCTAAGATTTCCGTTAAGAAATCAGTTTACGATTAAGGACCGAATTCCACCACACACATACTACAATCCATTACCCAAGGATGCAATTCAAGTTATTCAATCCTGCCGAGTGCGGTAGTCTGCTTTAAGATGCTCGTGGAATAATGTGGAGAAATAGCTCGACAGTAATAGGTTATGAAAAAGACTCTGTCCATTCGGCACGGACTTGGCTACTCAGTGACGAAAAACCAACATCTGCCTCAAACAGGACAGCTGTACTGTTCCTCCCAAGCGGGCGATGCCTGAAAGAGCACAGAACGGTCCGTCAGGTAGTTAGTTTCGTCAACTACGTACCGTTACGCGAGGAAGCTCTGCTCTCCCACGCACCGACGACAACCATCCCGCCACACCACAGGTCATACTGCCACAAGTACAACGGCCTCTGCCGCTAAATCGAACAGACATCCAGCCATTAGAGCTAGAAAGTTTAATCTAGTACTTCAATAAGTTTGATCAACAATAGGTTTGTGATTATGCACAGCTGCCTTTTTTAAAAAGCAACTGTGGTTTATATATATATATTTTTTTCAAAATAAAATCCAGTAGTCAGCTGCACAATTGGAATATTTTATTGCACTTAACCGGTTTCGACAGATTAATCTGTCATCTTCGTAAGTTTAGTACCTCGCTCTATATAAAAGTGAGACTAAGTCACAAAGTTGCCAGTCTGTAGTTATAATTGTCGCATGCATTATACACATTTTCCGCTACTTCATGTCATCATGCTTCACTGACAAAGGACTTCTTAACTGTCCGATCCTAATCTGATGTCTCCTTATCCATGTTATACACACTACTGGACTCCCGAAGATAAGAGATTAATCCATCGAAAATAGTGAAGTGCAATAAAATATTCCAATGGGACAACTGACGACTGGATTTTAATTTGAAAAAAAGCAACAGACGTACAAAATATGATAAAAATGCCTAGGGATTTCGGATAGATGATAAAAGCGCTAATACAAATGGCTCTGAGCACTATGGGACTTAACATCTGAGGTCATCAGGTCCCTAGACTTAGAACTACTTAAACCTAACTAACCTAAGGACATCACACACATCCATGCCCCAGGCAGGATTCGAACCTGCAACCGTAGCGGCAGCGCGGTTCCGGACTGAAGCGCCTAGAACCGCTCGGCTACAACGGCCGGCGCACTAATACAGAAACCATTGATATACATAGATTTACAACCAAAATTCTGAAGTGCATTAATGCAAACTTTTAAAATCAAAATTACAAAAAAAATGACTGCATGGGCTGTCCCTTTTCCGTAACTGAGTAGCCAAGTCCGTGTCGAATGGGAAGAGTCTGTTTCATAACTTACTACTCTCGAGCTATTACACCACATTATTCCACGAGCATCTGAAAGCAGACTTCTGCACTCGGCAGTTAATTACATAGGGTTAGGCGAACTTCCATGTTCAATTAGCCTCGATTAGAGAGGGCTGAAAAACTTGAATTACATCCTTAAGTGATGGATTGTTGTATGTGTGTCGTGGAATTTAATCCTTAATCGTAAACTGATTTCTTAGCGTAAATCTTAATAGATGTTGGCACAACTGGCTTTATAGTACGCTGCATTAAATACGTTTAAAGTTGAACCGACGTTTATCTTATTAGAGAATAATCTGTCTAAAATAGTGGTTTCTATTACCAAACGCCATTGCTCTTTTCAGAGCACAACTACATCGTCAGGGCTGCTACTCAATCTTGAATGAGCTTCACTGCGATTCAATCATATCTTTCAATGATTTGCTGTTTTCTTGTATATGATATTGCAATACAGCTTCTCTTCTTATTATTCATTTTTTACACGCTACTGGTGCAGTGTTATGTATGCACTGAACACAGTGTATACAAAGAACTTATCCCGAAATGGAGAAAGTAAATGAACCACTAAATCATATAAAATGTAATCAAAACAGACAACAAAACGACAGCATGAAAGACAATGATGCTGTAAAGGGAGCATGTATGAGTACCCTACCGAAAGAGAATCAGCACAATAAAGACTGAATATGTCACTACTGTGGCTCGACGCTTCAAATAATTTCGTAAAATTCTGCTCTCAAAACGGAAAGCGGAGATTGGGTACCGACTATGACAGGAGTCTTGTTTAAGCCTACATCATTTCTAAGACGCTCAGTCCTCACCGTTTCGATTTCAAAGTAGAATGAATCTTCAAAGTTGAGAGCCTAATTGTCGGAGGTAGTAAACGAAAAGTATGATTTTTCCTACGGTAGAATCTCAGACTAAAAAATTTAACACCAGACGAAGCTACGGTTCGTTTCAGGTCAATACGTCTGAAGTAAGAGGAACTTTCGACCACTATAACAAAAACTAGAAGAATTTTATGCGTAAAATGGAAGAATGAAACCGTGAAGGAGAAACGAGAAAAATTCATGTCTTAAAAATGAAAGTAGTCTACGGATTTATAAAACTGCTCAATCGATTCGCAATGTGATTTTAAGTAGTAATTCCGCGATTTTGTAATGTACCAGCTTGTCTTTACCTTCCGGATGTTACACTACTCCTCGCTTAATTTATAGGCATGGTATATAGGGACAGCATAGTAAGTTCGTAGATCATCATGGTAAAAACCTTTTTCTGTTTGACGTGATATGGGAGCGATAATTCACTATGAATACCAATATTTCGGACTTAACTACAACCTTCACATGCTCTAATCATCAGGTGTTAACGCCACAGCAGAATACAGGCTCTAACCTAAATCAGAAACAATAAAGACAAACTTAAAACGAAAATAATAACGTGCGGCTCAGCTACCTGCTGCAAGTATTTCAAGTAGACGCCTCTTCAGCGAGTTGTGTGTCTCTAACCTACCCAGTAATCCGACCACGGGAAGGGGGTGTATAGCTTAACATCGAATCCGAACCACGTGTTGTTCCTGGAGACTCTTGACTTCCGTGAAGGCTAGATTAAAGCAGACCCAAACTTAAATGATGAAAAACGTCATACGCTGCGCACAGCGGAAAAGAAAATCAAAAGACAAAGAAAACAAAAACAAGAAAGACCTCACAGAGCTGCCATGTAAAGCACCTGAAAATATAAATCCACTGAAGCTGTTCGATGGTTAAGATGTTTTACCAAACCATTTCAATGAGGAGAAAATTACTACACCAAACACCAATCTTACCATTTCCAACGTTCGACGTACTGACAAGAGCCTCGTGATACATACTGGACCGTGCTCTGCGAGCTGAAATGCTGTGATAAGCTGAATCGGGCCTTATCTGGAAAAATGAAATACACTCCTGGAAATTGAAATAAGAACACCGTGAATTCATTGTCCCAGGAAGGGGAAACTTTATTGACACATTCCTGGGGTCAGATACATCACATGATCACACTGACAGAACCACAGGCACATAGACACAGGCAACAGAGCATGCACAATGTCGGCACTAGTACAGTGTATATCCACCTTTCGCAGCAATGCAGGCTGCTATTCTCCCATGGAGACGATCGTAGAGATGCTGGATGTAGTCCTGTGGAACGGCTTGCCATGCCATTTCCACCTGGCGCCTCAGTTGGACCAGCGTTCGTGCTGGACGTGCAGACCGCGTGAGACGACGCTTCATCCAGTCCCAAACATGCTCAATGGGGGACAGATCCGGAGATCTTGCTGGCCAGGGTAGTTGACTTACACCTTCTAGAGCACGTTGGGTGGCACGGGATACACGCGGACGTGCATTGTCCTGTTGGAACAGCAAGTTCCCTTGCCGGTCTAGGAATGGTAGAACGATGGGTTCGATGACGGTTTGGATGTACCGTGCACTATTCAGTGTCCCCTCGACGATCACCAGTGGTGTACGGCCAGTGTAGGAGATCGCTCCCCACACCATGATGCCGGGTGTTGGCCCTGTGTGCCTCGGTCGTATGCAGTCCTGAATGTGGCGCTCACCTGCACGGCGCCAAACACGCATACGACCATCATTGGCACCAAGGCAGAAGCGACTCTCATCGCTGAAGACGACACGTCTCCATTCGTCCCTCCATTCACGCCTGTCGCGACACCACTGGACGCGGGCTGCACGATGTTGGGGCGTGAGCAGAAGACGGCCTAACGGTGTGCGGGATGGTAGCCCAGCTTCATGGAGACGGTTGCGAATGGTCCTCGCCGATACCCCAGGAGCAACAGTGTCCCTAATTTGCTGGGAAGTGGCGGTGCGGTCCCCTACGGCACTGCGGAGGATCCTACGGTCTTGGCGTGCATCCGTGCGTCGCTGCGGTCCGGTCCCAGGTCGACGGGCACGTGCACCTTCCGCCGACCACTGGCGACAACATCGATGTACTGTGGAGACCTCACGCCCCACGTGTTGAGCAATTCGGCGGTACGTCCACCCGGCCTCCCGCATGCCCACTATACGCCCTCGCTCAAAGTCCGTCAACTGCACATATGGTTCACGTCCACGCTGTCGCGGCATGCTACCAGTGTTAAAGACTGCGATGGAGCTCCGTATGCCACGGCAAACTGGCTGACACTGACGGCGGCGGTGCACAAATGCTGCGCAGCTAGCGCCATTCGACGGCCAACACCGCGGTTCCTGGTGTGTCCGCTGTGCCGTGCGTGTGATCATTGCTTGTACAGCCCTCTCGCAGTGTCCGGAGCAAGTATGGTGGGTCTGACACACCGGTGTCAATGTGTTCTTTTTTCCATTTCCAGGAGTGTATATCAGTACCACCTCAAGCAGAAACCACCTGCAGAACTGAATACACAGTTTAGTCAGAAAGCTTCAACTCATATACGTCGGACAATTTGTGAGGATAAAGGCATGCTCTAACGCGACGATATTTTAAATCTCACTCAGCCAGGTAACCGATACTGTCATTTCATCGGTCTTTTCTACCGGCTATGATTTCTGGTATTCAGACTAAATGGCTCTGAGCACTATGGGACTCAACATCTGAGGTCATCAGTCCCCTATAACTCAGAACAACTTAAACCTAACTAACCTAAGGGCATCACCCACATCCATGCCCGAGACAGGATTCGAACCAGCGACTGTAGCGGTCGCGCGGTTCCAGACTGAAGCGCCTAGAACCGCTCGGCCACACGGCAGGCGCAGTGGTGATAAAACCAGAAGTGTAATCTGCACAGAGCAGCGTTTCCTGCATTCTGTAAAGTGCAGTGCAACTGAACACAGGGCAAGATAATGAACCTCATCAGTTTTCTGATAGAAGAGCATACAACTATTGCTCAGTCTATCACTGCTCGTTATCATCGTGCTTGGTATCTTCGAAGGCCACAAAAAATACCCAGTGCAACCGACCATCGTAATGTGATTACTAGGTATAAGTGAGAAACTGTGATGTAAACGTATAAAACCGGAGCAGGAATTGTAGATGAGAAATGTGTTAGATAGGTGCCAATCTTAAACGGAGACAAGGAGGGAGGCATCGGAATTTAACATCCCGTCGACGACGCGGCTATTCCAGACAGACCACAAGCTTGGACAGACCAGTAATTGAGGAAGAAATCTACCGTGTCCTTTCCAAAGAAACCATCGCGACATTCAGCTAATGTTGTTTTGGGAAATCACGGGAAACCTGGCGGCTGGTCCCGGCGGAGATTCGAGTGCTCCCTCGGGCATGAGTGTGTGTGTTTGTCCTTAGGATAATTTAGGTTAAGTAGTGTGTAAGCTTAGGGACTGATAACCTTAGCAGTTAAGTCCCATTCACACACATTTGAACATTTTTTGAACGGGAAACCTAAATCGGACGGGATTTCAACCCACTCCTCTCGATGCCCTTCCAGTGTCTTAACCGCTGCGCTATCTACCTCCATAAACCCCAACTGTAATTGTTTTTCCATTGTGAGCAGCACTTTACGTATATGGTTCAAATGGCTCTGAGCACTATGGGACTTGACATCTGAGGTCATCAGTCCCCTAGAACTTAGAACTACTTAAACCTAACTAACCTAAGGACATCACTCACATCCATGCCTGAGGCAGGATTCGAACCTGCGACCGTAGCGGTCGCGCGGTTCCAGACTGAAGCGCCTAGAATCTCTCGGCCACCCCGGCCGGCCCTTTACGTATAGACGTTACATATTTTCTAATGAAAAACCCGGATGCACAGGAAAGTATTCTAAAACACATTACTCCTTTCATACCTTATTCTTTTCTGTCTTTTCTGTAGGAAAGAAATTTTTCTTTGTGTGGTAATGCTCTTAGCTGATTTTTTAATGTTTTGAGATGCAAGATTTATAAAAAAATATGCACCCAATTTCAAAACACACTTTATACACTTGGTTTCATTTCATGGACTAAAATAACTAATTACGAAGTATTCTCTGTTGTAATGATTAGTAAAATGATCATTCAAAATAACAATAACAGTATTCAGTTACACAATGGAATATAGCAAACCAACCACATCCGTGTTTTGTGGTGGTCACGAGCTACTGCGCACTGCTACGTTAACTTGCTGACATTTTCATAGTGATGCCCAGCAGGTGGCAGCAAAATCCTAATGGCTCTGAGCACTATGGGACTTAAACTGCTGAGGTGATCAGTCCCCTAGAACTTAGAACTACTTAAACCTAACTAGCCTAAGGACATCACACAAACACATGCCCGAGGCAGGATTCGAAACTGCGACCGTAGCGGTCGCGCGGGAACACAATAAAATAAGTCATGTTGAAACAGATAACATTCAGTAATTTTTTTGTTTTTTGTTTGTTTTGAGCCTTCATCTATGACCACACAACAAATAACAATAGTTCTTTATCAACAGACGCCAAAAGAACTGTATTTTGTTTTTAAACGATAATCTAGAGTCTTGTCAGTTCTTTCCAACGATCTGACGTGAGGGATTTCGGCTAAATTATATTCGCGGTACTGTCTTTCGATAACTTCCAGAAATTCTCCTCCCGTAATCTTGTCATAGCTGTTGTCACGACAGAGTGTCAGCGTATCATATTACGCTCACCTTGCACTTCCTCTTACCGAACACGTCTTTAGTTTTTCCTTCATAAGATCCGTTTGGCAATGCATCCATAAGGGTGAAATTTCTGGCAGATTAAAACAGTGTGGCAGATCGGCACTAAGGGTAAGGTTTCGGTTGGAGTTGTGGTTGGACACACTGTTCTAATCTGCAGGATGTTTCGAAACACAGCGCTTTAACCAATTATCCCACCTGTTGATGGCGAAAGTTGATAAAAGAAGTCGTACAATGACTACATACTTCCATAACCTAGTAGGAGGTCTATTTTTCATGAGTTTCTTGAAACAAGAGTAGAATACGTTCACACATCGCACCCCGGCAAGAAAAGTGACAAGTCTAAAACGGCCCCTTTAGTTTCTATCACTGAAAAATACGTGTGAAGTGTCCTAAGTGCACGAAAAATGTAATCGAATTTACTGCCAACAATACTAACTAGAAATTTAAAGGAACTTATACCGTTTCAATATACGTTCTGTAGAATTAATTCTTTAAGTCGATTTTTCTCAAGAATTTACTACCAACAATACTAACTTGAAACTTAAAGGAACTTATACCGTTTCGATATACGTTCTGTAGAATTAATTCTTTAAGTCAAGTTTTCTAAAGTATTGCATTTTTGAATTGTGTTCTTGCCGGGGTGCGATATGAGCATTCCTCTTGACACGTCGCACTTTAAGCAAAGAATGCACAGTGCAAATCACGTGTTTTAAATGACTGTATATAGACTCCAGAGTAGAAAATATCACTTACAAGTAAGAAGTTCGGTACGCTGGAACTAGCCGTACTAGATCTTACCTTATTTCATTAGGTCCTAAGACAAGTGTTACTGAAGCTGAACTGTGAAGGAAAGGTCAGGAACCAACATTCGACAATTCGCAGCTCTTTCCAGACTTCTAACATTGTTTTGCTTTTAAAGAAGCAGGAAAAGGTTGGCGGGGGTGCGACAGCGGTGGGATGGGGGTGCAAAAGATGCCGATGTGGAAGACAGATGCAAAAACGTGCAGACAAAACCTAGTTAGCAATGCTTATTTCACGTTCATCTTTCTTGATAAGTCATTACGGCGATTTCAATAGAGGTTTCTTGAGGGGGAAATAGCAAAAGCTGGCAGTGCTAGAGCCATTCCACTAATACAGGGTGGCTATTATTAAACATTCTCGAGAGGGCCCCCATGATCGTAGGACAAAGAAACTTTGAGGGAACATGTGCAAAGAACTGCGGACGAGAACTAACAAATAAACCACTGAAAGAAAAAAAAATTAATTTCCACATGAGAGGGCAATATTTGTCGATTGCGTAACATGCATACGTTCCACGTTACTGAACTAGAAAGCCGGCCGGAGTGGCCGAGCGGTTCTAGGCGCTACAGTCTGGAACCGAGCGACCGCTACGGTCGCAGGTTCGAATCCTGCCTCGGGCATGGATGTGTGTGATGTCCTTAGGTTAGTTAGGTTTAAGTAGTTCTAAGTTCTAGGGGACTGATGACCTCAGAAGTTAAGTCCGATAGTGCTCAGAGCCATTTGAACGCACTAGAAATAACATTTCACAATTGATGCAGTACTTCTCGAACGGTTTACCGTGAAGTGTTCAACTGACATGACACTGCTTGGAGATCGGATGTTGTGTGCAGCGTTTTCAGGCACGGCAACAGTAACTTCTTCAACAATTTGTGGAACAACTGCAGCATCACTATCTCTGTGGTTTTGATAAAACATCTTTACTCGTAAAGCCCTGCTCACCTTGTCCAGTCCCATGCTGACTGCAGCTGTAATTCACAGTGATGCTTGCGTTTCAAACCTACGTCACTGTACCAGTTACGGCGTCTAACGGCAAGTCGTAACACTAACACTACTAACAACGTAAATCCTGCAGCGCAGAGTCTGAACAACATTTCTATAACGTTGGGTACCCATACGGTACATAGTTCTCCTTCTAGACTGGCTCAAGTAGCGTAAGTTTAATTATAACCACCCAGTATATAGGCGCCACCGAAACGCCACTAAACAGATGTTTTGTGCCTGAAGTTCCCGTCAGGTGAATATCCACGCTGTCTGTAACACATTCGTTTAGCTGCTTAAGCAATGGAAATAACTTATGAAATCGCAAGCTAAGTTTTGTTAGAATGAACAGTTGAAAAGAAGAAATCCTAAAACTTCCTGGAAGATTGAAACTGTGTGCCGACCCGAGACTCGAACTCGGGACCTTTGCCTTTCGCGGGCAAGTGCTCTACCATCTGAGCTACCCAAGCACGACTCACGCCCCCTCCTCACAGCTTTACTTCTGCCAGTATCTCGTCTCCTACCTTCCAAACTTAACAGAAGCTCTCCTGCGAACCTTACAGAACTAGCACTCCTGAAAGAAAGGATATTGCGGAAACATGGCTTAGCCACAGCCTGGGGGATGTTTCCAGGATGAGATTTTCACTCTGCAGCCGAGTGTGCACTGATATGAAACTTCCTGGCAGATTAAAACTGTGTGCCGGACCGAGACTCGAACTCGGGACCTTTGCCTTTGCCAGTCCTCACAACTTCACTTCTGCCAGTACCTCGTCTCCTACCTTCCAAACTTCATTCTGGAATCAGAAATCCTGTTAGTTGATGTATGTGATATATGACACAAACATTTTTAACAAGGCTGGAAATGAGATATACTAAAACAATGGAAAAGTGGGAATAGATTGGCAATAGGACGATGGCGTAGAAGCAGCCTACTTTTTGTTTTGGCTTGATGCAACCTCCGTTTTGTCTGTGACAAAAGGGAGATGTTTGTAAGCAGATTTCCGCCGATGACGTCCTATTGCTTTACTAAGGTCTAGAACGTTTGCTAGTATAATGAATGTGCATTGTGGGCTACTGTATTTTGCATCCTATTCAAACTGATTTTACAACAGTGTGCCCATACTTCTGCTCGTCGATTGACAAAAGGCTTACGAAGGACAAATCCCTATTTGCCCCACAAACTTGGGAGTGGACAAATATTTTCATCTGATAATCAAAATTCAGTTCATTAACAATCGCTATGCTGTTTCTCCAATTATTGTTCATCACCAGAATTTTGGAGAAAGTGTCGTTAATTTTCATGATAACCTAAAACAAAGATTTATGTCTCTTTCGCCTACAATCGTCCTTTGCTATTAGTACTGGAGAATTTTCCAGAAACACTATTGAGAAAATTTAGAACACGTATTTGGAGCTGACGGTAGAACGTTGAGACACAAGGGCTTGAACTCACGACCTGCAAATCGTCTTAGCCACCCTGTCGTGTTGTAAACAGTGAGTCATACTTATCGAACACTGGAATGCCAAATACGTACACGAGGCTGTAAATATTTACCACTATGACTAACTCGCCACCAATTCCGCGTCTGACATTTTGTAAACAAAAGCCGTGGTGTGGGATAGTGAATGGAGTCGACTTACCTAACGCTTAATGCGACAGTTAACTCTGAGCCACGGGCGGAGGCAAGACGACGCAGCGCGAGCCGTGTCGGACGTCGAAATCCCGTTCGGTGAATGACTTGAGGTCGCGCCGTCTGGCCCACGAATAGAAATAGGAGCTGCGAGGCGCGTGGCGGAGTCGATACGGCGAGACTTTTCGTCTCTCGCGGCCGGCTGGATTAAGCGAGCCAATTAAAGACGCGAGGCGACCGCGCGGCAGCCTAGAGCAGAGAGGGAACCGTTGCGGCTTACGGTAAAGCCGAACGGTACTCGCAGGGTCGCCGCACGGCCAATGCCAAGGTCACGTGCCGGCCTTGACCTCCCGACCTTGCGTCAGGGTCGATTCAGGGTGCGGATGCGCGCGCAACGCACAGCCCCTTCTGCACTTCCGCTTCCTCCTTCCTCTGCCCCCGCCTTTCCCCCCGCTGCAGTGAAGCCAGCGGCCACAAGAAATGAACGAGGGGGCGCATGCTCACCCTGTCCGACACCGATGTTCCTACAGACTGTCTACAGCTACGACTACGTCTATATGGATACTCTGCAAATCGCAGAGGGTTCATCGACCCACCTTCACAATATTTCTCTATTATTCCACTCTCGAACAGCGGGCGGAAAAAAAACGAATACCCATATCTACATCTACATACATACTCCGCAATCCACCATACGGTGCGTGGCGGAGGGTACCTCGTACCACAACTAGCATCTCCTCTCCCTGTTCCAATCCCAAACAGAACGAGGGAAAAATGACTGCCTATATGTCTCTGTACGAGCCCTAATCTCTCATATCTTATCTTTGTGGTCTTTCCGCGAAAAATTAGTTGGCGGCAGTAAAATTGTACTGCAGTCAGCCTCAAATGCTGGTTCTCTAAATTTCCTCAGTAGCAATTCACGAAAAGAACGCCTCCTTTCCTCCAGAGACTCCCACCCGAGTTCCTGAAGCATTTCCGTAACGCTCGCGTGATGATCAAACCTACCAGTAACAAATCTAGCAGCCCGCCTCTGAATTGCTTCTATGTCCTCCCTCAATCCGACCTGATAGGGATCCCAAATGCTCGAGCAGTACTCAAGAATAGGTCGTATTAGTGTTTTATAAGCGGTCTCCTTTACAGATGAACCACATCTTCCCAAAATGCTACCAATGAACCGAAGACGACTATCCGCCTTCCCCACAACTGCCATTACATGCTTGTCCCACTTCATATCGCTCTGCAATGTTACGCCCAAATATTTAATCGACGTGGCTGTGTCAAGCGCTACACTACTAATGGAATATTCAAACATTACGGGATTCTTTTTCCTATTCATCTGCATTAATTTACATTTATCTATATTTAGAATTAACTGACATTCTTGACACCAGTCACAAATCCTGTCCAAGTTATCTTGTATCCTCCTACAGTCACTCAACGACGACACCTTCCCGTACACCACAGCATCATCCGCAAACAGCCGCACATTGCTATCCACCCTATCCAAAAGATCATTTATGTAGATAGAAAACAACAGCGGACCTACCACACTTCCCTGGGGCACTCCAGATGATACCCTCACCTCAGATGAACACTCACCATCGAGGACAACGTACGGGGTTCTGATTTCCCTTATTCTGTTATGATGATCATTTCTCTCTGTGTATGTCGGCGCCATCAAAATATTCTCGCATTCGGTGGAGAAAGTTACTAATTGAAAGTTCGTGAAAAGATGCCGCCGCAACGAGAAACGCCTTTGTTTTAATGATATTCACCCCAAATCCTGTATCATGTCCGTGACACTCTCTCCCCTATTTTTCGATATTACTAAACGTGCTGCCCTTCTTTCAACTTTCTCGGTGTACTCCGTTAATCTTGTCTGGTAAGGCTCCCACACTGCGCAGCAGTACTTCAAAAGAGGACGGACAAGCGTGGTTTAGGCAGGTTCTTTAGTAAATCTGTTGCATCTTCTAAATGTTCTGCCAATTAAACGCAGTCTTTGGTTCGCCTAACCACACCATTTTCTGTGCGTTCTTTCCAATTTACGTTACTCGTAACTGTAATTCCTAGGTACGTAGTAGAATTTACGGCCTTTGGATTGGACTGATTTACGTGTAACCTAAGTTTAACGGATCCCTTTTAGCACTCATGTGGATAACCTCACACTTTTCATTATTTACGGTCGATTGTCAATTTTCACACCATACAGATAACTTATCTAAATTGTTTTGCAAATGGGTTTGATCTTCTGATGACTTTACTAGACGGTAAAGGACAGCATCATCTGCGAACAACCTAAGACAGCTGCTCAGATTTTCTCCTAAATCGTTTATATCGATAAGGAACAGCAGCGGGCATATAACACTACCTTGGGGAGCACCAGAAATCACTTCTGTTTTACTCGATGACTTTCCGTCAATTAATACGAACTGTGGCCTCTCTGATACAAAATCACGAATCCATTCCCATAACTGAGACGATGTTCCATAAGCATGTAATTTTCTTACAAGCCGCTTGTGAGGTATGGTGTCAAAAAGCCATCTGAAAATCTAGAAATAAGAAATCAGTTTGAAATCCCTTGTCGATAGCGCTCAGCACTTCGTGTGAGTTAAGAGCTAGTTGTGTTTCACAAGAACGATGTTTTCTAAATCCATGTTGACTGTGTCAATAGACCATTCTCTTCGACCGAGCGAGGTTGCGCAGTGGTTAGACATTGGACTCGCATTCGGGAAGACGACGGTTCAAACCCGCGTCCGGCCATCCTGATTTATGTTTTCCGTGATTTCCCTAAATCGCTCCAGGCAAATGCCGGGATGGTTCCTTTCAAAGGGCACGGCCGACTTCCTTCCCCGTCCTTCCTTCCCTCATCCGATGAGACCGATGACCTCGCTGTCTGGTCTCCTTCCCCAAAACAATCAACCAACGTTCTCTTCGAGGTAATTCATAATGGCCGAACACAATATATGTTCCAAAATCCTGCATATCCACGGGCCAGTAATTTAGTGGATTACTCCTATTGCCTTTCCATATACCGCTTTTCTGAACAGGAGACTTCTGACTAACGTCTAACTGCAAAGTATGTTCTTATCTCACTAGACGTTGCATTCTGCACGTATAAGAGAAACACTATCGGCACCTGCATCTCATCCGCAAGTCCTTTAGCCACTCCTCTAAGTCTGTCACTCGCATCTTCGGTTATAAAAATACGATAAAGCGCTTTAACCCGATCGGTACGCTGGAGTTCATATAGCAGGCTTGCCCCTGGCTTCAATTTTAATCTGCTACAGCCGTTCGTGCGATTTGATACAGTCTGCAACTGCCGTTTTCTGATTTGAGTACTCTTGGACAAGTTCGGTCTTACACCATTTTCAGTTATCCTGATAAACAGAAACAACGGGAATTCAGTCCATTAACAATCGGTTAATAGCTATACACGGTAATAAACTACATGATAAAATGCTCTAGGATTAACAAAAACTTAAGTGTACAAAAATTCATCGATGGCACAGTAAGGCGTCATAGTCTTTTTCGCCATTATTTCATCCCTCTCGCCCCACAAAGGCGAAACATACGGTTAAAAAATGAAAATAGTACAGATGTTTTAAAATCTAAAAATAGATCTACTTTGTTGCGGTTTACAGTAATTTTTTTCTAATTTGTCTTAGCATTTTTTACAGTGATGAGGTGAGCGTGAATTCTTTGGTGTCGGAATACGTTCTCTATTTTTTGGAAGCAAATAGGGTGTGAACAAAAAGAGGTACGGTTTTAATTCTCCTTACAAATGCGAGATTTTGCACTTAAAACATATGACATTGCCACTCGTCAAGTGTTGCACTCCTTCTTCATCTTCAAGGTGAATATGCCGCAAACACTGCTATCTTTCAGGATGACAATAGCTGTTTTCACATCGCATACGTTCCTGGTTTGATGAACATCCATGGGCCGTATCGCACGTCGATTGGCACGCTAAATCACGCTTAATCTCCTACGAAATTCCTGGGACTATTTGTAACAGCGTGTGAAACTTAGCCACCAAAACTCTCACAATTTTATAGTACTGCGCGAACTTATCTTCAACCAGTAGCTTTTCTGCATATGGCATGCCTGAAGAAACTTAAGGACTGTCTTCCCCTTCGATTAGAGCCCATTAATTGTCAAGGCTAGAGGTGGTGTTACGTGGTATTACCGTGATGTCTTCTGTAGACGACTGATTTATAGTCCGGCGTGGTTTTTGTCATGGTGAATACCCGTGGGTAACTACAGGAATGTCGTATAGAACGTCCGATGTGTCTTCGCTCGTAACGTGCACACTACCATCGTAGAGGAACTGGTTAGAGACGCACGGAGACTTACTGAAAGGTAATCCACCGAATATTTTATGTGAAAACTCTTAAAGTTATTTTTTAAATAACATTCTATTTTTTATTATGTCTGCATACTTATTGTCAAAATGGTTACTCTGTCGATAAACATGTTCCTCTCAATGAGACATCACTGTATTCATACCATCAGTGTAAAATGTTTGACATTGTTGACGGAGCCATGACTCACCTCTGCTTCATCACTATCAAAGTGAAGATGTTCTTTCAGTTCTGGACACAGATGAAAATCGGATGAAGCCAAGTCGGTACTGTGTGGAGGGTGATCGACGACAGTGACCCCAAGGCGTCGGATTGTTGCAGATGTCGCAGCGCTCGTGTGTGGTCTGGTATTGTAATACTGAAGGACAGGGTTTTCCTTTTGTGGACGAACCCTTCCAATTCGAAACTCGATTACAGAATGCTGTTTATCACGCACTCACATTGTTACGTTGTTGCTGTTTGCCGGCCGAAGTGGCCGTGCGGTTAAAGGCGCTGCAGTCTGGAACCGCAAGAACGCTACGGTCGCAGGTTCGAATCCTGCCTCGGGCATGGATGTTTGTGATGTCCTTAGGTTAGTTAGGTTTAACTAGTTCTAAGTTCTAGGGGACTAATGACCTCAGCAGTTGAGTCCCATAGTGCTCAGAGCCATTTGTTGCTGTTGTTGTTGTTGTGGTCTTCAGTCCTGAGACTTGTTTGATGCAGCTCTTCATGCTACTCTATCCTGTGCAAGCTTCATCATCTCGCCGGCCTTAGTGGCCAAGCGGTTCTAGGCGCTTCAGTCCGGAACCGCGCGACTGCTACGGTCGCAGGTTCGAATCCTGCCTCTGGTATGGATGTGTGTGATGTCCTTAGGTTAGTTTGGTTTAATTAGTTCTACGTTCTAGGGGACTGATGACCTCAGATGTTAAGTCCCATAGTGCTCAGAGCCATTTGAACCATTCTTCATCTCCCAGTACTTACTGCAACCTACATCCTTCTGAATCTGCTTCGTGTATTCATCTCTTGGTCTCCCTCTACAATTTTTACCCTCCACGCTGCCCTCCAATGCTAAATTTGTGATCCCTTGATGCCTCAGAACATGTCCTACCAACCAGCCCCTTCTTCTAGTCAAGTTGTGCCACAAACTCCTCTTCTCCCCAATTCTATTCAATACCTCCTCATTAGTTATGTGATCTACCCATCTAATCTTCAGCATTCTTCTGTAGCACCACATTTCGAAAGCTTCTATTCTCTTCTTGTCCAAACTATTTATCGTCCACGTTTCACTGCCATACATGGCTACACTCCATACTAATACTTTCAGAAACGACTGCCAGACACTTAAATCTATACTCGATGTTAACAAATTTCCCTTCTTCAGAAACGCTTTCGTTGCCATTGTCAGTCTACATTTTATATCCTCTCTACTTCGACCATCATCAGTTATTTTGCTCCCCAAATAGCAAAACTCCTTTAATACTTTAAGTGTCTCATTTCCTAACCTAATTCCCTCAGTATCACCCGACTTAATTCGAGTACATTCCATTATCCTCGTTTTGCTTTTTTTGATGTTCATCTTATATCCTCCTTTCAAGGCACTGTCCATTCCGTTCAACTGCTCTTCAAAGTCCTTTGCTGTCTCTGACAGAATTACAATGTCATCGTCGAACTTCAAAGTTTTTATTTCTTCTCCATGGATTTTAATACCTACTCCGAATTTTTCTTTTGTTTCCTTTACTGCTTGCTCAGTATACAGATTGAATGACATCGGGGAGAGGCTACAACCCTGTCTCACTCCCTTCCCAACCACTGCTTCCCTTTCATGCCCCTCGACTCTTATAACTGCCATCTGATTTCTGCACAAATTGTAAACAGCCTTTCGCTCCCTGTATTTTACCCCTGCCACCTTTACGTTACGAACCACAATGTTACACGCTACAAATCAGAGCCCTCTACAGGCTTAGGGCTGCAAATATACAGACATGAATAACAAAGATGTAGAATGTTAATAACGTTTGTTTTATTTAAAAAGATTTAAGAGTTTTCATATAAAAAATTCGGAGGCCTTACTTTTCAGCACTTCCTCGTAAATGACAATCGGCCAGCAGGACAATATTCGTCCACATCTTGCAGGGAATAGGCATACCTTCTCCGAAGGACGACGGGTATCGCCGCTTACCTACCGTGCAAGGTCTTGCGATAATTTCAGTAATCTCTATTTCTTTGTATTTCAGAAACGCTGATCTATATGTTTCTGTCAGAAGTGTGACACATTAATCTGTTCACAGCAGCAATCTCCAATTCAGTTTCTCATTAGTGTATCAGTAAATTAAATTGCTTTGAACTAAAGAAGTAACTTATACCGACACTACCTACTCTAATACTCTGTTACTGAGTTTCGAATGCCGAACGAAATGCAGTGTGTCGTACCACAAGTGGTCTAAAATTACGGACTAGGTGAGAAAGAGTTCCTCGAAGAGTTAATGGTGGACTTCCGGGAGCCAGACTTCAATCAGGATTCTGAAAATACTTCTCCAGTACCGGCACGCCTGCCGCGAAGAGAACCTACAGAGACAGATTGGAGTACTTAGTCAAATACGCAGGCACCTCTTTCTTACTAATTCGATCACGGAGAGGTGAGTATTTATTTAGGCCTTCAGCTATCCTTGAGAAAGGCATTGAAACGTGCTCTACAAGACAGAATTTAATACAGCAAACATTCGACTATCGTTTGCATCAGCTCCTAGCGATAACTGCTGAGTATTAAACGGAAAAAACGCTAAATCATACAAACTCCGCAAGCTACGGTATGGTGCATGGCGGAGGGTACTTGTGCCACTATTAGTTATTTGCCGTCCGGGTCCACTCGCAAACAGTCTCGCAAGAACGACTGTCTATATACCTCTGAACGAACCCCATTTCTCTAATCTTCGTGGTCCTACAGCTAAATGTATGTTGGCGGCTGCAGAAACGTTCTACCGTCAGCTCCAAATACGTGTTCTCTAAATTTTCTCAATAGTGTTTCTGGAAAATTCTCCAGTACTAATAGCAAAGGACGATTGTAGGCGAAAGAGACATAAATCTTTGTTTTAGGTTATCATGAAAATTGCGACACTTTCTCCAAAATTCTGGTGATGTACAATAATGGAGAAACAGCATAGCGATTGTTAATTAGCTGAATTTTGATTATCAGATGAAAATATTTGTCCACAAGCAGGTTTGTGGGGTAATAGGGATTTGTCCTTCATAAGCCTTTGTCAATCGACGAGCAGAAGTATGGGCACACTGTTGTAAAATCAGTTTGAATAGGATGCAAAATACAGTAGCCCACAGTGCACATTCATTATACTAGCAAACGTTCTAGACCCTAGTAAAGCAATAGAACGTCATCGGCGGAAATCTGCTTACAAACATCTCCCTTTTGTCACAGACAAAACGGAGGTTGCATCCAGCCAAAACAAAAAGTAGGCTGCTTCTACGTCATCGTCCTATTGCCAATCTATTCCCACTTTTCCATTGTTTTAGTATATCTCATTTCCAGCCTTGTTAAAAATGTTTGTGTCATATATCACATACATCAACTAACAGGATTTCTGATTCCAGAATGAAGTTTGGAAGGTAGGAGACGAGGTACTGGCAGAAGTAAAGCTGTGAGGACTGGCAAAGGCAAAGGTCCCGAGTTCGAGTCTCGGTCCGGCACACAGTTTTAATCTGCCAGGAAGTTTCATATCAGTGCACACTCGGCTGCAGAGTGAAAATCTCATCCTGGAAACATCTCCCAGGCTGTGGCTAAGCCATGTTTCCGCAATATCCTTTCTTTCAGGAGTGCTAGTTCTGTAAGGTTCGCAGGAGAGCTTCTGTTAAGTTTGGAAGGTAGGAGACGAGATACTGGCAGAAGTAAAGCTGTGAGGAGGGGGCGTGAGTCGTGCTTGGGTAGCTCAGATGGTAGAGCACTTGCCCGCGAAAGGCAAAGGTCCCGAGTTCGAGTCTCGGGTCGGCACACAGTTTCAATCTTCCAGGAAGTTTTAGGATTTCTGCTTTTCAACTGTTCATTCTAACAAAACTTAGCTTGCGATTTCATAAGTTATTTCCATTGCTTAAGCAGCTAAATGGATGTGTTACAGACAGCGCGGATATTCACTTGACGGGAACTTCAGGTACAAGAGATTAAGTAGTAAAATAAACAAACTGGAACGAATCTTGGAATAACGCAAGGCGGCGAGGCATTGTGGAATGTTTCCATGCTATGACCATTGACGCGTACGAAAGGCAACCTGGATCGACGTGGTTACAAATTATATTCACCAGTAAAATTTGGTTCTAATTCCTGGAGGGAACGGACTTTTTAGTAAGATAGTTCGCCTTGGCACATGGCTAGAAGTGTTCGAAAGTGGCTGGCAGAGCAACACTGGCACTTCACAACACTTGGCTGGCCAGAATGTCGTGTTCGCTTCGTGAATCTATCAAGTATCAATCTACAGTTGAGCGAATCGCGTATTCAGCATAGTTTCCTGTTGTGCGTGGTGACATACGTGCAACTGATGTGAATCTGGAACGGCCGGCCGCAGTGGCCGAGCGGTTCTAGGCGCTACAGTCTGGAACCGCTACGCTCGCAGGTTCGAACTCTGCCTCGGGCATGCATGTGTGTGATGTCCTTAGGTTAGTTAGGTTTAAGTAGTTCTAAGTTCTAGGGGACTGATGACCTCAGATGTTAAGTCCCATAGTGCTCAGAGCCATTTTTTTGACTCATGCTTTCAGTCTCACTGATGATGCGACCTACGGTTTCCGAGGCTGTGGAAATAGCTCCGCTAGGAGAACGGAGTTGGTGGAGGATGGTGGTTTGGGCTGGTACAAGGGATATACACTGAGGGGACAAAAGACATCGGATAGCGATACGGCGCTGCAGTCTGGAGCCGAGCGACCGCTACGGTCGCAGGTTCGAATCCTGCCTCGGGCATGGATGTGTGTGATGTCCTTAGGTTAGTTGGGTTTAATTAGTTCTAAGTTCTAGGCGACTGATGACCTCAGAAGTTAAGTCGCACAGTGCTCAGAGCCATTTGAACCATTTGATAGCGATACGCACACATACAGACGTCGGTAGTATTGCGTACACAAGATATAAAAGGGCAGTGCATTGGCGGAGCTGTCATTTGAACTCAGGTGATTCATGCGAGAAGGTCTCCGAAGCGATTGCGCACGACGGAGATTAACAGACTTTGAACGCAGAACTGTAGTTGCAGCTAGACGCGTGAGACATTCCACTTCGGAAATCGTTAGGCAATTCAGTATTCCGACATTAACAGTCAAGAGTGAGCCGAGAATACCATATTTCAAGCGCAATCTCTGACCACGGACAACTCAGTGGCCGATGGTCTCCATTTAACAACCGAGAGCAACAGCATTTGCGTTTGCTGACATACAAACAAATAACCGAAGAAATCAAGGTGGGACGTACGATGAACGTATTCGTTTTTGACAATGCGGCGAAATTTGGCGTTAATAGCCTATGGCAGCAGGACCGACGTGAATCCCTTTCCTATCAGCACGACACAGCCTCTCCTGGGTTCGCCAGCAGCTGGTGGCCGAGCGTTTCTAGGCGCTACAGTCTGGAAGTTCTAGGGGACTTATGACCTCAGCAATTGGGTCCCATAGTGCTCAGAGCCATTTGAACCATTTTTCTCCTGGGTTCGTAACCACACTGGTTAGACTCTAAACGACTGGAAAGCCGTGGAATACTCAGATAAGCCCCGATTTCTGTTAGCAAGAACTGATGGTAGAGATTCGAATGCTGCGCAGGCCCCACGAAGCCATGGACATTGTCAATAAGGCACTGTGCAAGTTGCTAGTGGCTCCATAATGATGTGAGGTGTGTTTACGTGGAATGGACTGGGTCCTCTGGTCCAACTGAACCGATCATTGACTGCAAATGGTTATGTTCAGCTACTAGGAGACCACTTGCAGCCATTCATGGATGACAATACACCATGTCACCGGGCCACAATTGTCCGCGATTGGTTTGAAGAACACTCTGGACAATTCGAGCGAGAGGTTTGCCCACCCAGATCGCCCGACATGAATCCCATCGAACGTTTATGTGACATAATCGAGAGGTCAGCTCGTGCACAACATCCTGCACCGGCAACAGTTCCGCAATTATCGACGGCTATACATGCAGCATAGCTCATTATTTCTGCATGCGACTTACGGCAAGAAAGGAAGAATGAATTGATTGTTGGTGTCAATAACGATCATCCTCCTTTACCTCCTCTGCATTACTGCAGATGACGTCTCACTGAGCACATTTGTTCTGTGCATGCAGTACACGTGAGGCGCCTAGTTGTTTCCACTGCGCTGTGTGGAATACGAAGGTTCTGTTATAGTTCACTGACCTGCTGTCTTCAAGTTGATGTCCCCAGCGCAGAAAACAGCACGCAGGTTGTAGGTTCTGTATCTTGATGCTGAAACTGACTTTTAGCGAGGTTCTGTTCTGAAATAATGTAGCACTTCTTGGGATGCCACTCGCGTATTTTAATATGGCCACACGAGAAGACTACATGATCTTAATACACCACCTTCTGATACAGCAAAGTACATGATCAAACACAATGTTTACGAAAATGTATCTTTACACTATTTGTGGTACGTGTCTGTGGCTCGCGACAACCGGAGTGAATCTTTTAATACTGAATACTGGCAAACATATCCTGCCACACACAACATGACTGCCTAATCCAGAGTGACAAACAGGAACTTAAATACAAATTGGAAACACATCCTACGAGAGACAACATGTCTGTTCTTCTCGACTGTCTAATCCAGAGTCACGAACAGCCCGAAACACTTCGCGCGCCATACCAGAAAAGGCGTGACCGAACGCTTCCGAAGTGCTTCGTCTGCAATTTCGCAAGCCTTTTGTTTTTGATTTAAATTGTTTTTAATAATTCTAAAATGACTGACTGATAGTCAGCTGTTGAGCATTATGCAGGCGGTCTTTCTCACGGGAATGGTACCGAATCTAACATCTGTCACATGTACCTCACACCACATTTCGTCATCTACACTCCTGGAAATTGAAATAAGAACACCGTGAATTCATTGTCCCAGGAAGGGGAAACTTTATTGACACATTCCTGGGGTCAGATACATCACATGATCATACTGACAGACCCACAGGCACATAGACACAGGCAACAGAGCATGCACAATGTCGGCACTAGTACAGTGTATATCCACCTTTCGCAGCAATGCAGGCTGCTATTCTCCCATGGAGACGATCGTAGAGATGCTGGATGTAGTCCTGTGGAACGGCTTGCCATGCCATTTCCACCTGGCGCCTCAGTTGGACTAGCGTTCGTGCTGGACGTGCAGACCGCGTGAGACGACGCTTCATCCAGTCCCAAACATGCTCAATGGGGGACAGATCCGGAGATCTTGCTGGCCAGGGTAGTTGACTTACACCTTCTAGAGCACGTTGGGTGGCACGGGTTACATGCGGACGTGCATTGTCCTGTTGGAACAGCAAGTTCCCTTGCCGGTCTAGGAATGGTAGAACGATGGGTTCGATGACGGTTTGGATGTACCGTGCACTATTCAGTGTCCCCTCGACGATCACCAGTGGTGTACGGCCAGTGTAGGAGATCGCTCCCCACACCACGATGCCGGGTGTTGGCCCTGTGTGCCTCGGTCGTATGCAGTCCTGATTGTGGCGCTCACCTGCACGGCGCCAAACACGTATACGACCATCATTGGCACCAAGGCAGAAGCGACTCTCATCGCTGAAGACGACACGTCTCCATTCGTCCCTCCATTCACGCCTGTCGCGACACCACTGGAGGCGGGCTGCACGATGTTGGGGCGTGAGCGGAAGACGGCCTAACGGTGTGCGGGACCGTAGCCCAGCTTCATGGAGACGGTTGCGAATGGTCCTCGCCGATACCCCAGGAGCAACAGTGTCCCTAATTTGCTGGGAAGTGGCGGTGCGGTCCCCTACGGCACTGCGTAGGATCCTACGGTCTTGGCGTGCATCCTTGCGTCGCTGCGGTCCGGTCCCAGGTCGACGGGCACGTGCACCTTCCGCCGACCACTGGCGACAACATCGATGTACTGTGGAGACCTCACGCCCCACGTGTTGAACAATTCGGCGGTACGTCCACCCGGCCTCCCGCATGCCCACTATACGCCCTCGCTCAAAGTCCGTCAACTGCACATACGGTCCACGTCCACGCTGTCGCGGCATGCTACCAGTGTTAAAGACTGCGATGGAGCTCCGTATGCCACGGCAAACTGGCTGACACTGACGGCGGCGGTGCACAAATGCTGCGCAGCTAGCGCCATTCGACGGCCAACACCGCGGTTCCTGGTGTGTCCGCTGTGCCGTGCGTGTGATCATTGCTTGTACAGCCCTCTCGCAGTGTCCGGAGCAAGTATGGTGGGTCTGACACACCGGTGTCAATGTGTTCTTTTTTCCATTTCCAGGAGTGTATATACTTCTTGCATCTCCACTGATCTGGATTCAGCTTCTTGGAGCCTAATATGATGACTGATCAAGCCAGAAATATTAGAGGCTTCAGACGACTTGTTGAGTCCATGCCACGTCGAGTTGCTGCACTACGCTGGATAAAAGCAGGACCAACACCTTATTAGGAAGTATCAAATGATATTTGTCACCTTAATGTATGAGAAAAGAATTTGATACAGTGAAAAGAAATGAATGGAGCAGTGAGGACGAAAGTAGCGAAGATGCAATGGCACGAAACAATGTCAGTACAGACCGTCCAGATATTCTGAACCTGCACAAGTTTTGACAGTTGAGAATTGTGGCAGACCGGGACTGGAACGTGGCTGTTGCTTCTCCCGAGCTATCGACGCAAACTTCTGAGAGATTCGACGGTATTAGGGTTCAGAAACCATATTCGGAAGTTTCAGTGACAATGTTCAGACACACTAATGATTGAAACTTCCAAGCAGATTAAAACTGCGCGCCAGACCGCGACTCGAACATGGGAACTTTGCCTTTCGTGGGGGAACCGTTCAAAATATCGAAATGGAATTTGTGGCATGTGACAGTACTCTGAGTGGCACGTAATTTTATTGCACAGTTAATCCATTTAAGTTCAAAAAATGGGTCAAATGGCTCTGAGCACTATGGGACTCAACTGCTGTGGTCATAAGTCCCCTAGAACTTAGAACTACTTAAACCTAAGGACTTCACACACATCCATGCCCGAGGCAGGATTCGAACCCGCGACCGTAGCGGTCGTGCGGTTCCAGACTGTAGCGCCTTTAACCGCTCGGCCACTCCGGCCGGCTCCATTTAAGTCTTGAATCAACTGAGATATTGAGAAAAGAGTGGTTTTTAATCCTTTGAGTCCCAAAACTATGACCGAGCTAGGTAGCCCAGTGTTTAGCACACAGGACTCGTATTCGGGAGGACAACGGTTCTAACCCGCGTCCGGCCATCCTGATTTATGTTCTCCGTGATTTCCCTAAGTCGCTTCAGGCAAATGCCGGGATGGTTCCTTTGAAAGAGCACGGCCGACTTCCTTCCCTAATCCGACGGGACCGATGACCTCGCTGTTTGGTCCCCTCCCCCAAATCAACCAACCAACCAACCGCGAGAAAACTGAGAAAAGTTGCGACATCTCGGCAGTCCGCAGTCGTATTATCGATACGGGCTTATAATACGATAGCGCCGCAACTTTTCTCGATGCTTGTCGAAGTTTTTGCGAAGGGCGCTCACCGGAAGTGATGTTCCGGCCGAAGTTTAACTGCCCCAGAATGAGCCGTACTATACTAATTTCATAACACAGCAAATTGAGCATATTGTTTCACTTCCATCTTGTCCAGCTGCTGTCTGAGAGGACTGCCTTTGTTGTCGTACGTCGTAGTTGGCCCAGGAAAGCGGGGTTGAGGCGAGACGACGCAAGGCCACCACGTGCAGTCGCAGCCGGCAATCACGGCCCAGCCTCTTATCTGCGGCGCGGGGATATCGTCGCCACCCACAGCTGTGGGCTACGTAATTTTAGACGACCAGCCGGTCTTCTCGAAGGCACTCACTCGCGCTCCACACCTAAGGCACCTCGCTGCGCAAAACACTTCACTCTTGTACGGAGACAAGGTGACACATTCTCGGACTGACACGGACAGAGCACTGATATACACCAATGGCTATTAAAACTGCTACACCACGAAGATGACGTCCTACAGACGTAGATTTCTAGTCTCCAGAAAAATAATTATACTCGAACATAATAAGACTTTTATTATAGTCGCTAAAGACGGAAATTAACCTATACAACTTGTATACGTGCAACTGCGAAAAAGAGGCCGAAAACCAAAGAAGACAAGAAAGGCATTTTTTTTTGTTATGTTGGCACGCGTTGCACAATAGGGTCAACGTGACTTACGGAACGCTTTTGTTCGTGCGGGGTATTAAAGCAGCGGCGTTGCGTATGTTTTAATAAAGTGTCGTCAAAAATGCTTCTTTTTGGACGATTTATCGCCAGTGGAAATTTAAAATCTTGATGGAGAATTAGAAGGATTCTTTTACCTCTTTTCCAGGTGTTAACAAATGGGCAGGTGAAACCAGAAGTGATTTTTATGTCTCAAGGGCATGAAGTTATTACAATACTGGTAGAGCATTACTAACGTACAGAGATCAATTAGTTACAGTGTATCAATTGAACTGAAAATTTCATAAAATACAGACCGAAAGTAATGACAATACAAATACAGTGATTTATATGTACAGTATCTGGACCAAAATATGGAAACACCACGATAAATACATTCTTGAAAAAATGGTTCAAATGGCTCTGAGCACTATGGCACTTAACTTCTGAGGTCATCAGTCCCCTAGAACTTAGAACTACTTAAACCTAACTAACCTAAGCACATCACACACATCCATGCCCGAGGCAGGATTCGAACCTGCGACCGTAGCGGTCGCGCGGTTCCAGACTGTAGCGCCTAGAACCGCTCGGCCAGCCAGGACGGCCCCATTCTTGAACATAAATGCAGATGCTAGGCAAGCCTGCAGGTTGCGCTGTTGTATCTGACCACGAGCGGCACCTGCACCAGTGTGAGTCGTGGACAGAACAGTGTTCTGTGTAGTTTTGAGTGCATTATGTCGTAGCGAAGTGAATTCGAACGTGAGTAAATTGCATGCATGCATGCATGTCAGAAGGAGCATTGCATCGTACTTCTGAACAACGAAGACACTGCAGTATGTAAAACATTTGATTAATACTAAGCCTGTGGTGTCACCACCAGACAGCATACTTGCTAGGTGGTAGCCTTTAAATCGGCCGCGGTCCGTTAGTATACGTCGGACGCGCGTGTCACCACCATCGGTGATTGCAGACCGAGCGCCGCCACACGGCAGGTCTAGAGACACTTCTAGCACTCGCCCCAGTTGTACAGCCGACTTTGCTAGCGATGGTTCACTGACAAATTACGCTCTCATTTGCCGAGACGATAGTTAGCTTAGCCTTCAGCTACGTCATTTGCTACGACCTAGCAAAGCGCCATTACCAGTTACTATTGATGCTGTAAAGCATGTACCGTCAAGAGCGATGTTCACCAATTATGGATTAAAGTTAAGTATTCCAGAAGCTACGTACGTTTTTTACTAGTCTCATTTCCGTGTCCTGTTCCAGACCTCACGCCAGCCTGCGTGAGCTTAAACGCGTGCCTTTCGGCTTCCTCTCATAGTGGGTTGGCTCTCTTGCCAATCCACAACAAAGCCATTATTCTGGGACAACTGGACGAAAATTTGTGTGTGAAGAGGATTGGGCTCCAAAACAATAATAATCGTGTTCCGTGAGGACAACGGATCTGGCCAGAAACGAGCCCTAGCAGTCTCCTGAAACACTGGCTTCTATTTGTTTCCACGCCTAAAAAACATGACCCACAGATACGTATTTTGCAGACTTTCTAGGATCACACTTCAGGCACGGAATCTACTGACTGCAGGAACGTTAGACTAAGTTCAGTCACGTAAAGCAGGTGTAAGCGGCGGTATACCATATTTCATTCGACACTACTCAGTATTTACAAGGAACCTTAGAAGTATGGCGCCTTCAGCAGAGCTCCACTGTACTAATGGAGTGCGAATGGTGAAAAACACAACTCTAGAAATTGTAGAGAGGGGCTAGGTTACCCGTATCTCAGTGAGCTAGATAAGCTATCGCTAATGACCGTTGATAAATTAGTGTATCACAAGCATACGGGAAAAGACGATAACTGACAGTGAAGGAAACTTCAGGAAAGCTCTAATCGTCAACGTTGGTGCGTCTCGTTTCCAGGTCCGATGATGTCAGCACAATGAGTATAACACACTGTCAACTAAGATTAAGAAAGACAGTGGAGTGGAATCCACCTATGAAACGCAGTAGCAGGTCAACTGTAAAAGACTGTGACAGAGTACTTGACAAAGAAGTACACTACTGGTTATTAAAATTGCTACACCAAGAAGAAATGCAGATGATAAACTGGTATTCATTGGACAAATATACTAGAACTGACATGTGATTACATTTTTACGCAATTTGGGTGCATAGATCCTGAGAAATCAGTACCCAGAACATCCACCTCTGGCCGTAATAACGGCCTTGATACGCCTGGGCATTGAGTCAAACACAGCTTGGATGGCGTGTACAGGTACAGCTGCCCAGGCAGTTTCAACACAATACCACAGTTCATCAAGAATAGTGACTGCCGTATTGTGACGAGCCAGTTGCTCGGCCACCATTGACCAAACGTTTTCAATTGGTGAGAGATCTGGGGAATGTGCTGACCAGGGCAGCAGTCGAACATTTTCTGTATCCAGAAAGGCCCGTACAGCACCTGCATCATGCGGTCGTGCATTATCCTGCTGAAATGTATGGGTTCGCAGGTGTCGAATGAAGGGTAGAGCCACGGGTCATTACATCTGAAATGTAACGTCCACTGTACAAAGTGCCCTCAATGCGAACAAGAGGTGACCGAGACGTGTAACCAATGGCACCCCATACCATCACGCCTCGTGATACGCCAGTATGGCGATGACGAATTCACGCTTCCTATGTGCGTCCACCGCGATGTCGACAAACACGGATGCGACCATCATGATGCTGTAAACAGAACCTGGATTTATCCGAAAAAATGACGCTTTGCCATTCGTGCACCTAGGTTCGTCGTTGAGTACACCATCGCAGGCGCTCCAGTCTGTGATGCAGCGTCAAGGGTAACCGCAGCCACGGTCTCCGAGCTGGTAGTCCATGCTGCTGCAAACGTCGTGGGACTGTTCGTGCAGATGTTTGTTGTCTTGCAAACGTCCCCCTCTGTTGACTGAGGGATCGAGACGTGGCTGCACGATCCGTTACAGCCATGCGGATAAGATGCTTGTTATCTCGACTGCTAGTGATACGAGGCCGTTGGGATCCAGCACGGCGTTCCGTATTACCCTTCTGAACCCACCGATTCCATATTCTGCTAACAGTCATTGGATATCGACCAACGTGAGCAGCAATGTCGCAATACGATAAACCGCATTCGCGATAGGCTACAATCCAGCCTTTATCAAAGTTGGAAACGTGATGGTACGTATTTCTCACAACAACGTTTCACCGGGCAACGCCGGTCAACTGCTGTTTGTGTATGAAAAATCGGCTGGAAACTTTCCTCATGTAAGGACGTTGTATGTGTCGCCACCGGCGCCAACCTTGTGTGAATGCTCCGAAAAGCTAATCATTTGCATATCACAGCATCTTCTTCCTGTCGGTTAAATTTCGCGTCTGTAGCACTTCATCTTCGTGGTGTAGCAATTTAATGGCCAGTAGTGTAGATAAGCTATCGCTAATGACCGTTGAGAAATTAGTGTGTTAAAAGCATACGGGAAAAGACGATAACTGACAGTGAAGGAAACTTCAGGAAACCTGTAATCGTGAACGTTGGTGCGTCTCGTTTCCAGGTCCGATGACGTCAGCACAATCAGTATTACACACTGTCAACTAAGATTAGGAAAGACAGTGGAGTGGAATCCAGCTCTGAAACGCAGTAGCAGGTCAGCTGTAAAAGACTTTGACAGAGTACTTGACAAAGAAGTATAATACAGATCAGAATGTCAGCACCGACAACAGAAAATGAGTAGTCTAGATGAATCGCCGACACTTGATGAACCCTTCGGACACTAGAAGCACAGATGCTGGTTAATGAAATAAATCCTACGTATGTGGAGAAAAGGAAAGAGAGTGATACTAGAAGTTTTGCAGATCCATTAAATTTCGGAAGAGCAGTTGAATAAACTCTGCATCTTCTTCTAATGTTTCGACCATATACAGGGTGTTTCAAAAATGACCGGTATATTTGAAACGGCAATAAAAACTAAACGAGCAGCGATAGAAATACACCGTTTGTTGCAATATGCTTGGGACAACAGTACATTTTCAGGCAGACAAACTTGCGAAATTACAGTAGTTACGATTTTCAACAACAGATGGCGCTGCAAGTGATGTGAAAGATATAGAAGACAACGCAGTCTGTGGGTGCGCCATTCTGTACGTCGTCTTTCTGCTGTAAGCGTGTGCTGTTCACAACGTGCAAGTGTGCTGTAGACAACATGGTTTATTCCTTAGAACAGAGGATTTTTCTGGTGTTGGAATTCCACCGCCTAGAACACAGTGTTGTTGCAACAAGACGAAGTTTTCAACGGAGGTTAAATGTAACCAAAGGACCGAAAAGCGATACAATAAAGGATCTGTTTGAAAAATTTCAACGGACTGGGAACGTGACGGATGAACGTGCTGGAAAGATAGGGCGACCGCGTACGGCAACCACAGAGGGCAACGCGCAGCTAGTGGAGCAGGTGATCCAACAGCGGCCTCGGGTTTCCGTTCGCCGTGTTGCAGCTGCGGTCCAAATGACGCCAACGTCCACGTATCGTCTCATGCGCCAGAGTTTACACCTCTATCCATACAAAATTCAAACGCGGCAACCCCTCAGCGCCGCTACCATTGCTGCACGAGAGACATTCGCTAACGATATAGTGCACAGGATTGATGACGGCGATATGCATGTGGGCAGCATTTGGTTTACTGACGAAGCTTATTTTTACCTGGACGGCTTCGTCAATAAACAGAACTGGCGCATATGGGGAACCGAAAAGCCCCATGTTGCAGTCCCATCGTCCCTGCATCCTCAAAAAGTACTGGTCTGGGCCGCCATTTCTTCCAAAGGAATCATTGGCCCATTTTTCAGATCCGAAACGATTACTGCATCACGCTATCTGGACATTCTTCGTGAATTTGTGGCGGTACAAACTGCCTTAGACGACACTGCGAACACCTCGTGGTTTATGCAAGATGGTGCCCGGCCACATCGCACGGCCGACGTCTTTAATTTCCTGAATGAATATTTCGATGATCGTGTGATTGCTTTGGGCTATCCGAAACATACAGGAGGCGCCGTGGATTGGCCTCCCTATTCGCCAGACATGAACCCCTGTGACTTCTTTCTGTGGGGACACTTGAAAGACCAGGTGTACCGCCAGAATCCAGAAACAATTGAACATCTGAAGCAGTACATCTCATCTGCATGTGAAGCCATTCCGCCAGACACGTTGTCAAAGGTTTCGGGTAATTTCATTCAGAGACTACGCCATATTATTGCTACGCATGGTGGATATGTGGAAAATATCGTACTATAGAGTTTCCCAGACCGCAGCGCCATCTGTTGTTGAAAATTGTAACTACTGTAATTTCGGAAGTTTGTCTGCCTGATAATGTACTGTTGTCCCAAGCATATTGCAACAAACGGTGTATTTCTATCGCTGCTCGTTTAGTTTTTATTGACGTTGCAAATATACCGGTCATTTTTGAAACACCCTGTACCTTCATGTAGAAAACTCGAGAAGACGTCGCTACAGTGCAGTTAATAATGCTGCATCGATATCCCTGCAGACTGATGACCCCAGATGTTAAGCCCCTTAATGCTCAGAGCCATCTGATATCCCTGCATGGACCGACGGCGTGGAAGCAGATTCAAGTTATTCATACTCTTTGCCGCTGATCGACGTCTCTGGCACTTGTTTACCTGTGGTTTAAAACGATGGAACGATTGCCGTGGCTTCAATCTGTCGGTTCACTCTGAAAATGACCAAATGTGATACGGCCGAAATATTAGAAGAAGAGGTGACAGAATTTATGCGGTTGCACTGCCGAAATTTAAGGGATCAGTTATTGCGCCGCGAAAACATGAAGTATCGCAGATGTTTTACGTCCCGGATCCTCTACGACCTGCGAGGGGTGGTTCAGTATGTCATTGTCATTGTTTCGGAGTGTACCGGAAATATCGCTCGAAGTGCGTTTCGTTCTTATTGGAGGGGTCGGTTAAACGCCGAGGCGCTGATTCATCAAGCGCGATCGATTCGAGGCAGATAAGAAGCACGTACTATAGACTCGAATTTTCTACACCAGGCAGCGATGCCTCATGCAGTCGTTAAGCTGTACATACGGTCAATGATCACACAAACTGCGACGGATTTAAGGCTTACGGTCGATTGTAACTAAAAACAGAATCATCTTCCTGGTTGGCTATTGGAGTAGATTCATCTCCCTGGTCAGCTTAAATTACGAGTTCACCCTGCCCTCGCTTCTTAATACGACTGATGCTATCTTTAATATGTGATCTGTTCAGTGAAAAGCGAGACGAGAATCTTACAATATTTTCATGCAGTATCGGCTAGTAGAAGTAGGTATTTCATAAATACGAAATGATTGTAGAAAGATAATTTTCACACCGCGATGCAATTTTATTTCGCGCAACTTACTTTTACTTATATATTCCATTATCCAGAGTACAGCAGTGGAGGGTAGTTCCTACAAATATTAGCGACCCTCTGTCCTATTCCAGTAGCGGTAAGCGCCCTAGTCTATTTTATTTACGTGATCAAGACGCGTGATATACGATGGAGATAGCGGGACTATTATACAGTATTCTACAACTTGATTTCGTTCGATGTCTTCTTCCAAGCATATGGAGAAGTACTCTAGAACTAGTCGGGCTAGCGTCTTACACGCGGCTTCTTTTACAAATGTACCACAGGTTCCTAGAACGCTTCCAACATATCTAAGTCTTCAGTTTAACTTTCATGTTATTGATTTAGTTCAAAAAACTTCAGCTATCCTGAAGTAGATGCGACAGTGTTCAGTAGGAAGTATCTTATTGGAAGTGCCATATTTCTCTTGCTTCAGCCAGTTAACTGACTATAGTTTAGCGTGAACTCTGAACCAAGGTGTAAATTAGTCCTTTTATTACGTATATAAATCATTTATAGAAGCTATAAATAACAGAAAAATATTTAAGAGCTACCCCTGTATCTCTGGTACAAGAGACTACCCCATCAGTACCGAGCCAAAAAACATTGAAATGCATAATCCTGGTGATTTCAGATTCGAAGAATTTAACTTTCCTCAGTGTTCAACATCTGCATGGATACTCTGCGAATCACATTTAAGTGCCTGGCATGGGTTCATCGAACCACTTTCACAATTCTCCATTATTCCAATCTCGTATAGCGCGCGGAAAGAACGAACACCTGTATCTTTCCGTACGAGCTCTGATTTCCCTTATTTTGTCGTGGTGATCGTTTCTCCCTATGTATTTCGGTGTCAACAAAATATTTTCGGATTCGGAGGAGAAAGTTGGTGATTCGAATTTTGTGAGAAGATTCCGTCGCAACGAAAAACGCCTTTCTTTTAATGATGTCCAGCCCAAATTCTGTATCATTTCAGTGACACTGTCGCCCATATTTCGCGATAATACAAAACGTGCTGCCCTTCTTTGAAATTTTTCGATGTACTCCGTCAGTCCTATCTGACAAGGATACCTACATTTTATGCCACCCGAATTTATAAGATCAATTGATTCATAAAATACAGTTTCATATAAAATAGTATAGTTCGTAACCAGTGAGACAGAGCCTTTAATTGAGGGTAAAATGGCGGGACGCAGCAATATTTAAAAAAATATAAAGTTACCTTATTGATTACACAAGTTATAAAATTTTTCACTATTGAATGACACTATAAATCAAGGCCCATACACAGATGGTATGGGTGACTCTTAGATGAAGATTCGTCATAAAATTAGCAAGTGCGGTACGGACTGCTCGTTACAGAACCCACTTCCTTAACTATGCGTCTCCTGTCACGGCAGTAGCGAAATATTAGAAATTCCACAATTTCCGGAAGCAGCCATTTTCGGCTGAACCAGTTACATCGGTTAGTTGAGAAAAAGGAATCCATAACATTTTTGTGTTTGATTGGGAAAGTAGTAATTACGAAAAAGTTCGAAATTTCATATTTGATACTTGCGTAAATAAAAAGATATTTGCATGTGTTTATGTTACTACGGAGTCTCCTGACCATGCTACTGACTCCAACTTTGTACGTTTCAGCGTGGGGTTGGAAAAGAAATAAGTATTTGCAGAAGTAAAGCTGGACAGCAAAGTAGCTAAAGAGAGAATAAAAACACACAATGCTGACAGCCGGCCGGCCGGAGTGGCCGTGCGGTTCTAGGCGCTACAGTCGGGAGCCGAGCGACCGCTTCGGTCGCAGGTTCGAATCCTGCCTCGGGCATGGATGTGTGTGATGTCTTTAGGTTAGTTAGGTTTAATTAGTTCTAGGCGACCGATGACCTCAGAAGTTAAGTCGCATAGTGCTCAGAGCCATTTGAACTTTTTTTTGCTGACAGCCGGCTCAGGCAATCGACAAGATATGAAACTGGGGCGTCACCGGCGTACGGCTGGCAGCCTACACAATTGTCTGCAGGGCTTGCCAAGGCTCCAGTACTGACTACTCTTCTGCTGTGCCAACGTTATTCCTAAATTCACCCGACATTCATGCTTTTCATGCGCGCAACGTTTTTGTGATCATATAAGTAGAAGGGATATAAGGAAAAAACTAAACCAACGCACACATCGCTCGCCGGGGAGGGGGGGACACAGTGACCGTTGTAATCAATATTCAACCAAATAGGCAAGGTTGCGCAAAATTTGCTTCAGTATTGGCAGTTTCCCTCGTCTGATGCGAGCATCGTCAGATTTGTGGAATATTATAATTTTATTACAAACATCAGAAGATAAAGTCTGTTGTTAAAGCTTGAGTTAAAGCATCGTAACGCAGTAATTGCCGTAGGGCAACCCGTAAGGGGTTAACAGAATTACTCGCTACCACAGTCAAACATCAAGAGGCGTGAGCTGGAAATAAAGTCTTATGTGTTACCCACTACTCCGGTAATCTAACGATTGTGACAACAGACTCCAGACGAATAGAAGTATTAATGCAGCAAGTGAGGTAAAGAATCGCTACAAAATGTTAAGTTGTACCAGTTCTTTGCAGGCTTAAGCCGATACCTTTATACAGCCGCTGCTAACAAAGGAACCACATTTCGTGCAGCGCTGGCTGAGTACCAAAGTCCACACCCGAGATTGTTGGCACGGCTAATGTGATATCGCAAGTGTAAATACTGATAAGATGCAGCACTAACTCAATTCAATTTTTCGCAAAAAATGAAGAAGAAAAATGTCTTGGTAACTTGGTAATAATTATGGAGTGAGACGATCGTTTACTTTAAAGTAGCGATCGTTTATTTCAATTTATCCCGGATATACTATGTAACTTCACAGGACTCTCTATCAAGAAATCCATATGGCAAAGGCTTTCTGAACGGCGACCTAAGTATTTGTTCCTCCACTTTACTATTACCGCCTCAAAATATCTCAGTAGGTTTTTAATATCTTGATCGGGCCTCAGATATTTCGTGAGTTTGCGTTAATGATGTCGTAAAGATCAAAACCAATGACAAGCGTACTTTTCACCAATACATATTGTATGCCTCCATCAACAATTGACGACATTTTAGTGATTTACAAACACTATAACAAATGGTTGTGTGTGTTGCTGTTGTGGTCTTCAGCCCGAGGACTGGTTTGATGCAGCTCTCCGTGCTACTCTATCCTGCGCAAGACTCCAAGACTTCTCATTTCTGACTAATTATTGCAACATACATACTTTTGAAGCTGCTTACTGTATTCATCTCTCGGTCTCCCTCTACAATTTTAACCACCCCTCCCCCTGCCTCGTCCTTATACTTCCAACCAATACTAAATTGGTAATCTCAGAATGTGTCCTATCAGCTGGTCTCTTCTTTAGTACGTTGTGCCACAAATTTCGTTTCTCCCCAGTTCTATTCAGTACCTCCTCATTAGTTACATGATCTACCCATCTAATCTTCAACATTCTTCTGTAGCACTACATTTCGAAAGCTCTATTCTGTTTTGGTCTAAACTGTTTATCGTCCATGTTTCAATTCCATACATGGCTACACTCCATACAAATACTTTCAGAAAAGACTTCCTGACACTGAAATCTATACTCGATGTTAACATATTTCTCTTCTTCAGAAACGCTTTCCTTGCCATTTCCAGTCTACATTTTATATCCTCTCTACTTCGACCATCAAGAGTTATTTTGCTCCCCAAATAGCAAAACTCATCTACTACTTTAAGTGTCTCATTTCCTAATCTGTGCGACTGCTACGGTCGCAGGTTCGAATCCTGCCTCGGGCATGGATGTGTGTGATGTCCTTAGGTTAGTTAGGTTTAAGTAGTTCTAAGTTCTAGGGGACTGATGACCAGAGCAGTTGAGTCCCATAGTGCTCAGAGCCATTTGAACCATTTCCTAATCTAATTCCCTCAGCTTCACCTGGTGTAATTAGACTACATTCCATTATCCTCGTTTTGTTTTTGTTGATGTTCGTCTTATATCCTGCTTTCAAGACACAGTCCATTCCGTTCAACTGCTCTTCCAGGTCTTTTGCTGTCTCTGACAGAATTACAATGTCGTCGGCGAACCTCAAAGTTTTTATTTCTTCTCCGTAGATTTTAATTCCCACTCCGAATTTATATTTTGTCTCCTTTACTGCTTGCTCAATATACAGATTGAATAACATCGGGGATAGGCTACAACCCTGTCTCACTCCCTTCCCAAGCACTGTTTCCCTTTCATGCCCCTCGACTCTTATAACTGCCATCTGGCTTCTGTACAAATTGTAAATAGCCTTTCGCTCCCTGTATTTGACCCCTGCCACCTTCAGAATCTGAAAGAGTGTATTCCAGCCAACATTGTACAGATATCAGCTTCACGGATATCAGAATAGACTATTTCCTGCACAATGGAATGAAGAAACGTGTTCTATTAAGGGCGTTGTCACGAAATACGAATTACTTGATCAGTTGGGCGAGGATAGGTAGGATAATCATTCAAGTTCCATTCGAAGTATCCACACCGGTATTCTTCAAAAGTAGGTTAAGAACCAACGGCAAGCAAAGCGTGAATGACTGGGAGAGTTAAAGCACCCTTGCTCTGAAAATTTTGTCGACAGTCTTAGCAACTCCATCACTTAAAAAAAAAAAAAAAAAAAAAAAAAAAAAAAAAAAAAAAAAAAAAAAAAAATTGTTCAAATAGCTCTGAGCACTATGGGACTTAACTTCTAAGGTCATCAGTCCCCTAGAACTGAGAACTACTTGAATTTGAACCTAACTAACCTAGGGACATCACACACACCCATGCCCGAGGCAGGATTCGAACCTGCGACCATAGCGGTCGCGCGGTTCCAGACTGTAGCGCCTAGAACGGCAAGGCCACCCTGGCCGGCGGGTCGCTATCCTGCAAACTGTAGTTATTTTTAAATTTAACAAACTTCTAGTTTTGCAACTCATGGAAGTAAACATACGACAACATTCAACAGATTCATGTCTGTTTGCGGAGCTGCTGTGCTAGCCGCTGTCTAACGGTAGAAGTTCTACTTGGATTTGGTTCAGTCTGAGTAGGGGACTGACCTTTATCTTGATCACGTTAGTAAAAAAATGTTTCAAATGGCTCTGAGCACTATGGGACTTAACATCTATGGTCATCAGTCCCCTAGACTTAGAACTACTTAAACCTAACTAACCTAAGGACATCACACACATCCATGTCCAAGGCAGGATTCGAACCTGCGACCGTAGCGGTAGCGCGGTTCCAGACTGAAGCGTGTAGAAACGCTCGGCCGAACCGGCCTGCGATCACGTTAGTCCTGGAGTATTGCATGATAACCTGAAAATTTCAACATACACAATGACAATATGAAAATTTGTTGCTGTTTCAGTGACCTGCACTGGGTCCTTTCGTTTGTACGTATAATAGTCAAAGAGCCTGAATTCCCGTTGAAAGATTCACTTAGGTGTTTACGAACATTACTGTCAAAACTGGCTGCAGTAGCACCTAATCAATAGACTACTGTTTCTCCATTTGTGGTTATTCCGCGGCAAGAGCACGGTGGTGGTCTTAAAGTTTTCAATGCAAGGCCATCTACACCCGCTGCATTAATACTACAATGATAGACGTCCTACGAAGGCTGCACGATAACCCTTGGTGAGACTGCGAAATGGATCAAGGGTTACATAAAAGACGCTGCCAAGTAATTCAAGAACGCAAAACGGCGGCAAAACTGGAGCCGGAATTAGCGATAAGAGCTGCGACCTTCATTTAACAACTTCGCTCAACACTGAAAAATGCTATCGAACCGATAGTTGTCGTAATAGTTATTCCGAGAAAATCAAACGATATTCCGATTTCGCTGGCCATCATTCGTTTCGCTTGAACATAAGCACGAAAGATTCTGCTTCCGCTGTCTGTTCAACCGTACTGACTGCAACGAATGCAGTCGTAAGGATTTAGCAAGATAGCAAACAACTAAAGAGAATGAAAGCCCCTTTTAACAAATAGTTACCCGTCAGGCACGCCGCCAAAAAGCTGTATGACTTCGGCTCCCGTTTCTACAGATAGGTGTGGCTCTGAAGACACGGATACCCACATACAAAAAGAAAAGAGAAATACGATGCACTCGGTCGGTCAAGGCTTTGTTTATGTAACCAGAGCCACATTATCAACTTCTTAAAATTATTGGCCTGTGGCAGCTATGTCATGCAACCATTTACCAACGTTTAAACACAGCCATCTTATTATTAATAGTGTATCTAGGTCATCTCCTTGACTATTTGTTTTGTTTTTACGATCATCACAATCACTTACGAGGTGTGTTAAATAAATGACACTAGTCCTGGAATATTGCTTGATAGCTTGAAAATTCTGTTTTAAGGAAGCAATTTTATTTATTCGTGCACATAAATCTTATCTTCTTCAAAATATCCCTGTTATATTACACTTACGCTAGAGCTGTTACCAATGTCCGGAACACTTACAGAACCCGACCATTCGGATAGCTTGTAGCTCTCTTAGCGATGCTTTTTTAATCTCATCTATGCTTGTAAAATCGCGACCCTGTATGGTTTTTCTCATTCTTGGGAACAGAACAAAATCACATAGGATCAATTCAGGCTAATATTGAGGCTGGGGCATCATTACAGTACTTTTCTTTTTTAAAAAAAATTCACAAACAAGCAACGATGCGTGAGCAGGTGCATTAACTTGGTGCTCAAGTCTGGGCGCTTTTTTTTATCTAAAGGAGATCCTTAGACCTTGTGGCACGAATTCATGGTATACTATGCCGTTAAAAATCTTAATAGCACGGTAAGCACAACCTTCACACTTGACCCCTGTTGAATAGCCTTTTTCCGTCTTGACGATTCACAAGGCTTCCATTGGCCTGATTGAGATTCAGTATGGACGTCACATCTGTAAACCATGTTTCATCACTTGTTATGACACTTTTCAGTGGTTCTGTATCGTTGTTAACTTCATCTAGTGACACCTGAGCAACTTCCATTCGCCGCCATTTTTGTTTGAAATTCATCAGTATTGTAATGTATTTTGCTGTCACACGTTTTTTACCTAAAACATCCGAAACAACTGCGTGGCATGAGCCACTTGATAGTTAACATTACCAGCAATTTCTCTGTGATTTGGCGATCGTTCAAAATCATTTATTTCACTTATTCCTTAAGTTCATTCGTCGATGATACGCTGGGAATTAAGGACGTTTGTCATCCTCAACGCCTCCATGGTCTTCTTCGAAACGCTTATAACACTAATAAACCTTTGATCTATTTATAAGTCTCAAAAAAACAATATTTAACACCTCTAAAACATTTTAACTATTTATTCCGTTCTTATAGCAAATTTCAATACAAATTCTCTGCTTCATATTTATACAAAATAAATACCCACCGATATCACCAAAACATACGTAACCTTTCTTACAGCTGACAACATGCTAAATATCCGATATAGCTAACACTGTACATATACTTTGCAGACACAGCTACCAACACAACAACGAAAAAAATCGAGAGAATCAGACTAATCCAACACGCAAAATAACAAAATTTCCATTACTTTCTGAACATACATCGTACTTAAGAATCATACTAGCCGCGCGGGATTAGCCGAGCGGTCTGGGGCGCTGCAGTCATGGACTATATAGCTGGTCCCGGCGGAGGTTCGAGTCCTCCCTCGAGCATGGGTGTGTGTGTTTGTCCTTAGGATAATTTAGGACAAGTCGTGTGTAAGCTTAGGGACTGCTGACCTTAGCAGTGAAATCCCATAAGATTTCACACATTTGAACATTTTTTTGAATCATTATTATTTATTTCTGGAAACATGCACGAGACATAAGTACCGACACATTTAAATCACATCCTCCTGAAGAGGGAATTTAACCCGCGACCTTGAATTTACTACAGAGGTACGAGGGCGTGCTGAAAAGTAAAGCCTCCGAATTTTTAAAGTGATAACTCTTACAGCTTTTTAAGTAAAACAAACGTTATTAACATTTTACATCTTTGTTCTTAGTGTCTACATAGTTATTTCCCAACATAGTCAGCCTAACGACGAATACATTTCTCCCAGCGACAGACGAGTTTGTTCATATAATCACTGTAGAATGTTTGACTTTGTTGAAGGAGCCACAACCCCCACCCTTGCTTGCACCGCTTCATCATTATCAAAGTGAAGTCCTCGAAGGTGTTCTTAAGTTTTGGAAACAGATGAAAGCCGTATGGGGCTACATCCATCTGCGGTTAGAAATTCTATTACCGCACGCTGTTTCTCACGTACCGACATAGTTACATTACACACTGCCATATTACACGCTACAATTCGGAACCCTCTTTCGGCAGACGGCTGCAAATTGTAATATTAGTATCTGTTTCGATAGCTTAAATAAACTTACATTCGATAATTTAACCATGAAGGCTCTTAAAAGCCATACAATTAGTGTAAAAATTTCTTAGATCGTCGTTGAGCAGCGACCACCTGATATTTCAGAGACTATCTTACGCGCCACGGCGCAGAATACGAACTGTTCATAAATTGTATCGATAGAGATATTTTGTGTTTCTAATTTTTTGACAGCTGAAGAATTGTAATCCTCTTCTGTTACCACAGTCCTGAAATATTTTTTAAAGACGGCGGACGAGAATGTGGCGTGGTCTGCAATCACTAATTAGTTATTATAAAATATTACTATTGTTCAGTGCTATGTAAGAATTTAGGTGTGCATCTATGATGAAATATCGAAGATAGAACATTAAAACTGTACGGAGCCTACTGTTAGCAATACTAAGGTAATTAAAATGGTTATTGTGCTCTCAAATGCTGTAATGCCTGCTTATTACTTAACGTATTTCTATGCTATCCATCTCTTATTAATGGCAACAGAAATAACAGTATTTTTATAGTTTTCATACAGCTACCAGGGACCGACTGCATGTCGGCAAACGTCGTAGTTAAGGCAGAAAAAAAAAATGGTTCAAGTGGCTCTGAGCACTATGGGACTGAACTTCTGAGGTCATCAGTCCCCTAGAACTTAGAACTACTTAAACCTAACTAACCTAAGGACATCACACACATCCATGCCCGAGGCATGGAGCGATCGCGCGGTTCCAGACTGAAGCGCCTAGAACCGCTCGGCCACAACCGGTCGGCAGTTAAGGCAGAAGGTGCATTGCTATTTACCTTGTTTGTGATTTAAATCCAATTTTTTTAATGTGTGGCGTAGTATAGCAAAGAAAATTTCCTGCTCTGTCTGGTTCCTTAGGTTTCTGTTCGTAGTTGCTATGTCTCATATCCGGTCGTGATCGAACATGATCACGACACAAATAAATTAAGTGGCAATGCGAACTCTGCTCTTAATCTTGAGAACGCTACGCCTTCTTCAAACAATTTCAGGTGACATATAAATCATCACATACAGTACTTAAGTTTTTGAAAAGTCTTTGCTCTTACCGCCAAGAAGTGGTGCAAAACTCACAACAGATTTCTGAATCTTCAGAAGAGAATAATAATTTAATCAAAATATAAATATTTCAAAAAAACACAAAATACGTGGACATAAAGAATGAAGATGTAGAATGTTAATAGCGTTTGTTTTATTTAAAGAGCTTTAAGAGTTTTCACATCAAAATTGCGGAGTGATTACATTTCAGCTCGCCCTCGTACTAATCCATTCGTGACTCAGAAGAAATACTCAAGAACCGAGGGAACAAGTGTGTTGTAAACCACCTTTTCAAGGATTGCCCGCAGCTCGTGGTCTTGCGGTAGCGTTCACGCTTTCTGCGTATGGGGTCCCGGGTTCGATTCCCAGTGATACAAAGTGCTTCTCACCAAACATCTGTCATGCTCGCAGCCAAAACAGTTGCAAAAGTATGCCCAGTAGTACTACAAGTTTGTTTCTTTTTAATTAATTTTTTTTCATTATTTGTACTATATTGTCTAGGAGACAAGCATTACTTAGTGGAAAGTGTCAACTACTCATAATTATATTATTATTATTATTTTTTTAAAATGATTTCCTTTACTTTGTGCCTATAAAATTCTATTGTTTACTGACACTCTCCTTTCTGCTTCTCTTATATAATATGACAAAATTTTCTCTCTTCTTAAATTTAGGTATAATCTGTAGTATATGTAAAAAAGTTTCTTCCACTTCTGCTCCATCTATCATGGTGATGTTTCCCTCATACTGTCCCACCTAACAGTGTCAACTACAGGAAGAGATCAAACCAGAATACACAATGTGCCTGCGGCATCACAAGTGCATCACATACAGAAGCCTGAACTCAAAATCAATGTATCTATGCTAAATATAAACTGTTATGCCTGTCCTGCAATGTCTACCCCCTCCCCCCCAAAAAAGATGACAATGGCCATGTAAAAGGATTTAAGGAACAACAATAAGAGGAAAACGAAAAAGGAAAAATATAAAAACGAAAACCTATAAAATGACAGTAATATTAACCAACATTACGAATATAATAGGTTAATAGAATAAAATGTCTTTTTTTAATGTATCGTTGTCAATATACTTAAATAAATATATATGGTTAAAAAAAAAGATTCCCGGCGGGGTCAGGGATTTTCTCTGCCTCGTGATGACTGGGTGTTGTGTGTTCATCATCATTTCATCATCATTGATGTGCAAGTCGCCGAAGTGGCGTCAACTAAAAAGGACTTTCAATACGGCGGCCGAACTTCCCAGCATGGGGCCTCCCGGCCAACAATGCCATACGATCATTTCATTTCATTTTTTTCAAGGATTGTAAGAAAAAAAGTCCCGCAATTTGGTGCGAATGCGTCAATATCTGTAAGATTATTTGACGATTGATACCCCCATTAAATCTGCGAAACGAGGAAAAAGTGTAAACTTTCTCTGCCGTGTGCTCAGTCATATGACGAGCGCGTGGGACAGACTAGTACAAGCACTCGCACGATTGGACGCAGCGTGTAAAGATGGGAAAAAAGGCGACGCGCGTAGCCACAAAATCGGCGTGTATTAGCGCGACCCACGCAATTTAGCTGTAGAGATGAGGCCAGCAGCCGGTGTCTGGGTCTCCGCGGTCTGCTACCCGTCACAGGCGAACGCATTCGATTGAAAAAGGCGCGCTGGACGTGTCCGAACGGCCGACCGACGCAATGAAAATAAACGTCCTCTCGGCGGAGAATGCCGCCTGCGAACTGCGGGCTGCGCCAACGCGCAGACCTTGGCTGGCGGCCTCATTGTCTCCGGATTTACCTCAGCGCTAGCGCCAAGCCGGCGTGACGACGCGGGCTCAACACGCACTGGTAAACACCGCACCCCGACAGCTGACACACACACATCGCTTGCTGTCATATTTTGCATTATACTGTAACTTAATTCCTTAAAATGCACGATACACTGAAAGAGAATATAAATGCACACTGCCTACAGTGATGCAGTCAATCTCTCTGGGACGGAGAAAATACACTACTGGCCATTAAAATTGCTACACCAAGAAGAAATGCAGATGATAAACGGGTATTCTTTGGACAAATATATTATACTAGAACTGACATGTGATTACATTTTCACGCAATTTGGGTGCATACATACTGACAAATCAGTACCCATATCAACCGCCTCTGGCCGTAATAACGGCCTTTATACGCCTGGGCATTGAGTTAAACAGAGCTTGGATGGCGCGTACAGGTACAGCTGCCCATGCGGCTTCAACACGATACCACAGTTCATCAAGAGTAGAGACTGACGTATTGTGACGTTTTCAATTGATGAGAAATCTGGAGAATGTGCTGGCCAGGGCAGCAGTCGAACATTTTCTGTATCCAGAAAGGCCCGTACAGGACCTGCAACATGCGGTCGTGCATTATCCTGCTGAAATGTAGGGTTTCGCAGGGATCGAATGAAGAGTAGAGCCACGGGTCGTAATACATCTGAAATGTAACGTCCACTATTCAAAGTGCCCTCAATGCGAACAAGAGGTGACCGAGACGTGTAACTAATGGCACCCCATACCATCACGCCTGGTGATACGCCAGTATGGCGATGACGAATACACGCTTCCAATGTGCGTTCACCGCGATGCCGCCAAACACGGATGCGACCATCATGATGCTGTAAACAGAACCTGGATTCATCCGAAAAAATGACGTTTTGCCATTCGTGCACCCAGGTTCGTCGTTGAGTACACCATCGGAGGCTCTCCTGTCTGATGCAGCGTCAAGGGTAACCGCAGCCATGGTCTCCGAGCCGATAGTACATGCTGCTGCAAACGTCGTCGAACTGTTCGTGCAGATGTCTTGCAAACGTTCCCATCTGTTGATTCAGGCCGGCCGGCGTAGCCGTGCGGTTCTAGGCGCTTCAGTCTGGAACCGCGTGACCGCTACGGTCGCAGGTTCGAATCCTGCCTCGGGCATGGATGTGTGTGATGCCCTTACGTTAGTTAGGTTTAAGTAGTTCTAAGTTCTAGGGGACTGATGACCACAGATGTTAAGTCCCATAGTGCTCAGAGCCCTTTGAACCATTTTGTTGACTCAGGGATCGAGACGTGGCTGCACGATCCGTTACAGCCATGTGGATAAGATGCCTGTCATCTCGACTGCTAGTTATACGAGGCCGTTGGGAACCAGCACGGCGTTCCGTATTATTCTCCTGAACCCACCGATTCCATATTCTCCTCACAGTCATTGGATCTCGACCAACGCGTGCAGCAATGTCGCGATGCGATAAACCGCAATCGCTCTAGGCTACAATCCGACCTTTATCAAAGTCGGAAACGTGAGGGTAAGCACTTCTCCTCCTCACACGAGGCATCACAACAACGTTTCACGAGGCAACGCCGGTTAACTGCTGTTTGTGTATGAGAAATCGGTTGGAAACATTCCTCATGTGAGCACGTTGTAGGTGTCGCCACCGGCGCCAACCTTGTGTGGATGCTCTGAAAAGCTAATCATTTGCATATCACAGTATCTTCTTCCTGTCGGTTAAATTTCGCGTCTGTAGCACGTCATCTTCGTGGTGTAGCAATTTTATTGGCCAATAGTGTATACGCGGTTGTAAGAAATGAACGGTATTACATCTGATAAATGACGACCAATATTTATTTCTCAATAAATATTTATTACTCAAAATTTATTTCTCAAAAAATCAAACTAACTGTCCTGTGTTTTGAAAAAAAATCGAAGAAATTCTGTATATTTTGGTAGAGTTCGATAAACAAACATTCTTATAGTTGGAAGTGAGCAGCTACACAACAGTATGTAGTTCGAATTTTTATGAATTGTTTCGACGTTCAACACTTCGCAGAACTTTCTTCTTTAATCAACAATGAATTTCGTACTACAGTACATAATTCGGTTGCAAAAATAGCATCGAAGAAGAGCAAATGTTTGGCTCTCGCTGGACTGTCTTGCTGACCTACGAGAAAACCATCAAATTTCCATGTATAAAACAGCTTCAGACGTCTGATTACTTTAGAAATGAGTTTGTGTGTTAAATATCTGACGTTTAGTTTTGCACGCGTCTCATTGTTTATGACGTCATATTTCCCGTACTATATGTCGTAAGATGATATAATTTTACAGGTACATTCATTGGTATATGTGGACACTGTGCAAAATGTGTTGCGAACAGTTAGTAGTAAAGAAGTAATAGTGGCGTGTGACGAGGGCCTCCCGTCGGGTAGACCGTTCGCCTGGTGCAGGTCTTTCGATTTGACGCCACTTCGGCGACTTGCGCGTCGATGGGGATGAAATGAGGATGATTAGGACAACACAACACCCAGTCCCTGAGCGGGGAATATCTCCGTCCCAGCCGGGAATAGAACCCGGGCCCTTAGGATTGACAGTCCGTCGCGCTGACCACTCAGCAAGCGGGGGCGGACAGTGAAGGAGTAATAAATTCGAACGTCGTGCCGGATGCTGAAAATATAGAAAGCGATAAACTTTTTTTTCTTTTCATTGTATTGTGAGGGGGCGTAGCGATAAAAAGATTCGACAAGGTTTGAAATTATACGTAAAGCATGTTGGAACTCGCCAAGTGCTGTCATTCTCAAATACTGGATAAATATATAGTATTATGGGTAATCTGCGAGTTGTGAGCTACGTTGCCTCAAGATATAAACAAAGCCGGCCAGGGTGGCCGAGCGGTTCTAGGCGATTCAGTCTGGAACCGCGCGACCGCTACGGTCGCAGTTTCGAATCCTGCCTCGGGTATGGATGTGTGTGATGTCTTTAAGTTAGTTAGGTTTAAGTAGTTCTAAGTTCTAGGGGACCTATGACCTCAGATGTTAAGTCCCATAGTGCTCAGAGCCATTTGAACCATAAACAAAGTCTCTAACTGTAATAACTGTCTCACTGTATTAAAGCTTTCGGATTATACCTCCTAATGAGTAGATTATGACAGCATTTAAAATTTTAAAATTGGTTATATGAAATACTGAAAAATCAAATTTTTCTTGCCGCTGGAAGCTCTTAGATAGGCAACCTTCAACTGAAATCGTTCACCATGAACTCTGAACAGGGTTAACATTTTAGTAATATACATGTGACATTTGATTATTTCGTACACTGTAACGATTTGTGGACAGCAGAAGAAGATGTAGAACCTATTCGATCTGTAGGCCTAGAAGAGGAAAATTCGGCATTGGAGACATTTCGCACGTACACTCTTTGAACGATAGTACACGATGACGTATTTTCATATTTGATCACTGACTTCTTTTTCAAGTTTTTTGTTGTACCAGATATCCTTATTTCGACTATTTATTGATTCCACCGTGATAAGTCAGTTTCGTAAAATGGAACTCTCAATTACTCGATCTTAAATTACTGTCCGACAAATCCCAAACACGCGCCGGTCGATATGCACGTAACTTTGATGTCTTCTCTCATATGTTTGCGTTGTCCGGAGCACGTCCAGTTCCGCCGAACTTTCCCGAGTCCATTTCATTAGCGAATTTTCCACAGATTCTGCGATGAAGTATCTGTATTTTCCCTCTGTTGTTGAATGCCGACCACTTCTCGGTTTAGCCTTTGCGTTACCGGTAGTAAAATGGTTTTGTTCCCACAGCAGAAGTGTTCTCTTTGGAAGTGGCTCACGCTCGGATCACATCTGGAAGTTCATGCACACTTGTTCCAACGACTGTCCGTTCTTGGCCTTTCAATGGCTGAGATGCTTGCAATTATGCGCTCTCCAACCGTGTAGACACTGGTATCCGCGATTGTTTTCGTAATTGCAACGGACAACAGCGTAAGGTCAGCATATTGCGCGTTTGCTATTTCGCGTATATGTCAAGTCTTTCATGGGGGGGGGGGGAGGGGGGGGGGGTGAAAAGGACTGACATAAAAGCGTAACTCAGGAACGCCTCGAGCAACTTCAACCAAAGTTGGTATCTATATGACTCATTACTTGTATAAAAAACTGTGCGAGTAAGACACTCAACACTCATATTATCCCTTGGGGTGGGGAATGGGGATGGGAAGGGGTGACATAAAAACTATGCCAAAATGTCCAGTTTGTATTTCTTAACCGTGAAACGCAACATGTTTCTACAACATATAGTTGAATGCGTCAACCAGGTGGGAAGTATGATCATTGCAGCTAGTCAAAAATTTTGTCAAATTTTACGGGCCAAAGATCACGGTACACGTCTGATTACCATAGAGACGTGTAAAGTCGCATTGCCTAAAACAGCAGAGAATCTACCAGTTGCCAATGACAGTTAAAAGTTCCCTCAGGACTCAGATGAATTTATAGGGTGGTCAGAGACAGTTAGAAAAGCTTGTAAAGGTGTTGCAAGGTAGGTTGTGCTGAGAAATAATTCTTTAGGAAAAAATTCGATACGCTGGGCAGTTTCCGAGTTATTTAGCATTGAAGTTAGCCAATCAGGTCGTCACGCGCGGAAATTCAAGCAGCCTGCCAGAGACAGTGTCGCAAATCTTGTTCTTGGTTTCTTCAAACCGAACAAACGCAGATTTTGCTCACCTAGCTTAAATTTTTCACTTCTGAAAAAGCCGCATCTTAACTGGCAATGAGCATTTGAGCAAGTGGCAACTCACGGACCCACAGATGTCTGTACCTTACCACATTTTGGACAGTGCAAGTGCTTGAATTTGCGCGCGCAAGTACATGATTGCCTAAATTAATTGTTGAATAACTCGGAGAAGCACGAAGTATCGAATTCCTATCTTTATAATTATTTCTTAGCACAATCTACTCTGCAACACCCTTCCAAGCTTTTCGGACTGTTTCTGACCACCTTGTGCGGGCCGCGGTGGTCTAACGGTTCAAGGCGCTCAGTCCGGAACCGCGTGACTGCTACGGTCGCAGGTTCGAATCCTGCCTCGGGCATGGATGTGTGTGATGTCCTGAGGTTAGTTAGGTTTAAGTAGTTCTAAGTTCTAGGGGACTGATGACCACAGATGTTAAGTCCCATAGTGCTCCGAGCCATTTGAACCATTTGATTTCTCTTCAAAATGACATATATCACCCTTACAATGTTTGGTTCTTGTGCAAAAAGTAATTGAAAGTGTATCCGAACTTCATGTACACCCTGTATTTTTGTAGGTTGGATGAACGATGTAATTTCAGCTTTATTAATGTGAAAATTCAAAAGACAGTGTGATATAGTAAAATGTGAAGCAATAAATCATCGCCGGCCCAAGTGGCCAAGCAGTTGTAGGCGCTTCAGTCTGGAACCGCGTGACCGCTACGGTCGCAGGTTCGAATCCTGCCTCGGGCATGGATGTGTGTGATGTCCTTCGGTTCGTTGGATTTAAGTAGTTCTAAGTTATAGGGGACTGATGACATCAGAAGTTAAGTCCCATACCGCTCAGAGCCATGTTTTTTTAATAAAATTTATTTAGATCAACTGAGCCTTGAGAACCAAAAATTTGCAAATTTAAACTTCATGAATCAGACCCTTAGACATGAGGAATGGACCAACTGTGCGGGAAAAGATAAGTAAAAAAGTTCATTGTAAATCTCACTCCTCTCGAATCTCATGAAAAGACTTCGCCATCGCAAACAGTAGCGACAACAAAGGAGGGAGGGGTAGATTACAACGCGATGGGCAGTTTTTGTTTGGGTGGACTCCAGCTACACACAGTAGAAATAAAATTGCAAATATCTGTCGAAAAATCGGGGCAAATGCGCCTTTCACTCTTAGAGGGGCCACCCGGTGCAATTTTTGAAACAGTGTAAAGAAATAGTGTCGTATTAAAGAGAGTGTGGGCATTGGCCGTGTAAGGGTTGGGCGTGGTGTGGAGGGGCGGGGTGGGGAGCGAGGCAGATGCAGGCCGGGTGCCGGGTACGGGGTCATCGTCCGGCGCTGGAAGGCCGGCGGCGGCGGCGGCGGCGGCTTGGGCCAGGTTTCTGCGGGCGAGCCGCCAGGCTGCTAATGGGCTCCTTGCTCTCCGCGCCAGTCGTTGACACTCCGAGCTGGCGCGCTCCTCTATCGATCTGCGCCACCCGCAACCTAGCCCATATCACCACAGCCTACCTTAACCGCAGCACCACACTCTTACACCACCGCCCATTAAAATTGCTACACCATGAAGATGCTACAGACGCGAAATTTAACCGACACGAAGAAGATGCTGTCATATGCAAATGATCAGCTTTTCAGAGCATTCACACAGGGTTGGCGCCACCTACAACGTGCTGACATGAGGAAAGTTTCCAACCGATTTATCAAATGGTTCAAATGGCTCTGAGCACTATGAGACTTAACATCTGTGGTCATCAGTCCCCTAGAACTTAGAACTACTTAAACCTAACTAACCTAAGGACATCACACACATCCATGCCCGAGGCAGGATTCGAACCTGCGACCGTAGCAGTCGCGCGGTTCCGGACTGCGCGCCTAGAACCGCTAGACCACCGCGGCCGGCCCGATTTATCATACACAGTTGACCGGCGTTGCCTGGTGAAACGTTGTTTTGATCCCTAAGGAGGAGAAACGCGTACCACCACTTTGATAAAGGTCAGATTGTAGCCCGTCGCGATTGCGGTTTATCGTATCGCGATATTGCTGCTCGCGTTGGTCGAGATCCAATGACTGTTAGTGGAGTATGGAATTGGTGGGTTCAGGAGGGTAATACGGAATGCTGTGCTGGATCCCAACGGCCTGGTATCACTAGCAGTCGAGATGACAGGCATATTATCCGCATGGCTGTAACGGATCGTGCAGCCACGTCTCGATCCCTGAGTCAACAGATGGGGACGTTTGCAAGACAACAACCATCTGCACGAACAGTTCGACGACATTTGCAGCAGCGTGGACAATCAGCTCGGAGACCGTGGCTGCGGTTACCCTTGACGCCGCATCACAGACAGGAGCGCCTGCGACGGTGTACTCGAAGACGAACCTGGGTGAGCGAATGGCAAAACGTCATTTTTTCGGATGAATCCAGGTTCCGTTTACAGCATCATGATGGTCGCATCCATGTTTGGCGACATCGCGGTGAACGCACATTGGAAGCGTGTATTCGTCATCGCCATACAGGCGTATCACCAGACGTGATGGTATGGGGTGCCATTGGTTACACGTCTCGGTCACCTCTTGTTCGCATTGATGGCACTTTGAACAGTGGACGTTACATTTCAGATGTGTTACGACCAGTGGCTCTACCCTTCATTCGATCCCTGCGATACCCTACATTTCAGCAGGATAATGCACAACCGCATGTTGCAGGTTCTGTGCGGGCTTTTCTGGATACAGAAAATGTTCGACTGCTGCCTTGGCCAGCACATTCTCCAGATCTCTCACCAATTGAAAACGTCTGGTCAATGGTGGCCGAGCAACTGGCTCGTCACAATACGCCAGTCACTACTCTTGATGAACTGTGGTATCGTGTTGAAGCTGCATGGGCAGCTGTACCTGTACACGCCATCCAAGCTCTGTTTGACTCAATGCCCAGGCGTATCAAGGCCGTTATTACGGCCAGAGGTGGATGTTCTCGGTACTGATTTCTCAGGATCTATGCACCCAAATTGCGTGAAAATTTAATCACATGTCAGTTCTAGTATTTGTCCAGTGAATATCCGTTTATCATCTTCATTTCTTCTTGGTGTAGCAATTTTAATGGCCAGTAGTGTATTTCGGTCTTTTTTTTTATTCCCATATCGATTCCCAACAGTCATTTCATTTTCAAATATCGGCTGAACATTTACAAGGGCTAACTCTGGTCGTCTCTTAACGCCAGGAGCATCGGCGTTCGCGAACTACCTGGAAGGACCGCTACCGGTCAGTATGAGCTGTGACGCCTGTCTTTTTTCTATTACAGTTTAACTTCGTTAAATTACATTCAATAATGTTTTTAAGTTGGGGGGGGGGGGGGGGGTTGTGACCGCGTTGTCAGCATAACTACCGACGTTTCGAACCCCGTTGGAAGCCACCTTCTTCAGGGTTTTTTTTGTTTTAAAAAAAATTTAGGTGAATATGACAATGGCCGCGAAAGCCTACGTTTATATTTATACTGGTTGAATTAATTCAGGGTATTATGCTCATCCTACTGATACGGTGTGCTTAAATTTTTCCATAGAAACTATAATTGACGTTCTGCATGAATTCTTCCTTTCCGCCCACATCCGTTTCGTATGTTCTAATCTTTGCGTCAGGAGCTGTTCCATGGTGTGAGGCAGTTTTCTTTTCCTTTTTTGTTTGTTCCTGATGATCAATTTTCGAAGGTTATTCCAAAACTATTTCCCGTTATGTATGTCCATTATCTTAATGTTTGCTTTTTTGATGTCATCTAGTTTCTGTATAACCGCTTCATAATTTTACTAGTTTCCTTCGTCGGTCTGTCATCATCCATTCTAGCCAAATGGTCATCATCCATTCTAGCCAAATGTCCAAACAACGACATTCTTCTATTGCGCGTGGTGCATGTTATGTTCTCTACATGTTCATAGATATCTTTGTTAGGTCGTTGCTTTTCTATTTGGTGTCAGACGGAGGGCATTTCAAGAGATACAATTATCGCACATAATCATACAAACAGGACATTGGTCTGATTTCATTACAAAATATAATCAAACGAGATAAGGAGTCAACAAAGTATAATAGTCTGCACCAGTATAATAAAAGCCACGAAATTGTATCATTAAATACAATTAGATACATACATAATAAAACATTAAAGATATCCTCAAATTTTAAAGTTCCCCTTTTACAGATACGAAAGAAATGACAATTACACTTGGCAACGGATCCATTCTTGGAACTAAGAGCTACTCTAAGGGAAAAATAGTTCTTAATTTTTAAAATACTGCAGAGCATAATTGTTCTTGGCTGTGGTATTTATCACATTCTGTGAATAATGCCCTCGTCAGTGAGACAGCAATCACAGGTTGAAGACGAAATGAATTTTAACAAATGTCTGGAACGATGTCTTCGTCTGTGAGGCGGAAATAACAGTTTGGAGAAGCAATGAATTTTAGCGAAGGTCTCGTTTTATTGGTATTCATACGACTTGCTATTAGTCTGTTACTAGTAACAATTTCTCTTCTCATGAGCGCCAATTAGAGAAACCAGGTGAAGTGTGGAATCTATTGCTGAATCGCGCAATAACGTATGTCTTTGATGTTACAGTCAATGTCCACAAACTTTGTGCACTCCGTTTTTGCTAGTCTGGCGAGTCTGCTAAAAAAACCACTGTACGGTAGGGGTATATCGATGGAAGGTATTTTTGCCAGTTGACTTGCACGTTTGTTACCCCTAACTCCAACGTGTCCCGGTATCCATTGAAGCTGAATCCATCGAAGTTGCCCCCTTTGCTCGATTGACACTTCGCATCATATCGTGTGCCAAAAGCTTAACAGTTTTTCTCGTTGCCTGTTGCTTTCTGTATTGTTAGGTGTGGCCTGTTATATCCTATCTCTGTTGTCCTTGGGCCAAAGATGCTTCTAACCAGTCTACTTCCTATTTTCATGATTTTGTTTATGACACCTTCCCGCACTAATTTTAGTCTTTCGGCACCATACAGTGCCTCAGGCCTCACTAGTGTATTGTAATGTTTAGTTTCGGTGTGCCACGATAAAGCCTTCTTCTTGCATATGTTTCTGCTGTTCTGGAATTCAGTGTTCATCTTCACTATTTATATTTATTTATTGACTTACTTCACCTGGGAAGATTAGGGCTATCAGGCCGTCCCTTACATTTAACAAGGCATTCTACGTATTTTGCGTTAGACTCATCACGATAAACGTGTCCTAAGTTATATCAAACACACAACATTATAAAACATTTAGTAATTACTATAGTGTGTCCGCAGCTCGTGGTCGTGCGCTAGCGTTCTCGCTTCCCACGCACGGGTTCGATTCCCGGCGGGGTCAGGGATTTTCTCTGCCTCGTGATGTTGTGTGAAACATTTAGTAATTACTATAGTGTGTCCGCAGCTCGTGGTCGTGCGCTAGCGTTCTCGCTTCCCACGCACGGGTTCGATTCCCGGCGGGGTCAGGGATTTTCTCTGCCTCGTGATGTTGTGTGATGTCCTTAGGTTAGTTAGGTTTAAGTAGTTCTAAGTTCTAGGGGACTGATGACCATAGATGTTAAGTCCCATAGTGCTCAGAGCCATTTGAACCATTTGAGCCAATTACTATAGTGCGCAAAAATAAACACAATTTACATACGTACCTAAGTAAAAAATATAAACAAGTTGCAGGAAGCCCCGCAATGAAAATAACAGAAGCGGTGGAAAAGAGGGAGAAATAGGAAGTGATAAAACACATTTGTAGGCTAGAAATGGTAAAAAACATAAGAGAACGGACAAAACCATTTTAAATTCATATTACAATTTTCTTTTATTCGGAGGAATGTAAATAAAACGATCGATTCACATCATTTGTAACGTCTGACTGAAAAGTGTACTAAGTTTATAAGTAGAGAATATTAAAGTTAAAGTTTAGGTAAGGATCTAGGTGCAGTGTTCAACTTCCAAGGAATAGCCTGAATGTGCCCATAATTACCTCACTCATTTCTTAGCAGCAACACAGAATACAACGGGAAATAAAGTTCCCTGTACTTCACCGTAAGAAAATCGACCACGGCTAACAGATCCTTTTTCATCAGCACTTAATTTACTGGTTACTGGAAGCTCAGGAATATTTCCTAAGTTGGGACGATCATGCAGTTTGAACCCCAATAAAATAATAGACACTAAAATAAAATACTAAAATAATAGATACTTCGTTTTATTTATTTAAATTCTATAGATTTCAACTTACATCACGATGTAGCCGAGCGGTTCCAGGTCCTACAGTCTGGAACCGCGCGACCGCTACGGTCGCTGGTTCGAATCCTGCCTCGGGCATGGATGTGTGTGATGTCCTTAGGTTAGTTAGGTTTAAGTACTTCTAAGTTATAGGGGACTGATAACCTTAGAAGTTAAGTCCCATAGTGCTCAGAGCCAACTTACATCATGCTTTGGCGGTTGTTTATGAACAACAGCTGTCCAACTGGACGTTAGAGACGGCTTTGCTCGAATTTGTAGCACATTATTCGGCTTTTTGTTTCTAATCTTGCCTTTCCTTCGCATCATAAAGCACTGGACACAAAATACGCACGTCGAAAATAAGCGGAATGAAGTAAAATGTACTATAACGTGTTGCTTGTAGGAAAGCGAGTGAGAAACAGGTTACAACGTGTTTACCACCGCGGTAAGACACGATCGCCATATTGAGCGTACTTCACGTCACGAACTTACACATTGCTAAACCTATCGGAGATTTTTTAAAAGTACAAAGAGGTTTCTCTAATGCTTCCGACATATATCAAGTTATTAGGTATGACGCACTCAGTGGTTTACAAGAAGTATACGAAAATATGGACTTCCAGCGTTTCCCAGTTCCGGTCTCCAATTAATGAAGATACGCGAAAAGAAAATGACGTGACTGATTGAGAAATGGAAGGAGGAAGAAGCGAAAATGGGATATTGGCTGTATTGTTTGACAGAGGGAAAACTGGCCATATACGTTAATACTCGTTGAAACGTTGTGAAGGCCACAGAAGGACATGTTACAGCTTCTTTTTAAAAGCAACGGGGCATTTGACTGCGCGCAGAGTGCAGAGAATCATGTTCCAGCTAAGGACGGCCGCAAAGGAAGGAGTAGTTTGCGAAACTTTTTGTTTTGTGTTTGTGCACAGTTGGGGTATCAGTAAGTCAGATCTCGTCTTTCGAGTATGATGAGATTAGTTGTACAGTAGTAATATGTGTTTTATATCAGCATATACATTTAACAAATGAATAACATTTTAGTAAATTAAAAATGCATTCTCACAATAAATATGAACTGCGGCGAACAATTTCTTACGTAACATAATGAGATAATAGTGTTTTAAGTAATATTTCACAATATAACAATACAGAGTCTTTAATAGTCGTTCACACTATAGCTGTTCTTTACTACAGGACTACTGGTGTAAATCAATACTCTTTGGGGTCTAGCTTTGGTTACAACCGCTTTCAAACGCTTTTGCAAGTATAAACGATTTTAGCGGTTCCTCAGGTCCAATCAGTTCCCATTCTTCCTTCATCTTCTTTTTCAGATCTTCTTTCGAAGTGATTGTAATTCTCCTGATCCTTCTGTCGAGTTGGTCTCGTAAATTCTCTGTGGGATTAAGGTCAAGCGGCTAAGGTAGTTACAAAGAAGCTTTTAGTTTACGAGGTATTATCTTGTAAAAATTGAATGTAGATCTAATCCCTAATTTTTCTACATTCCAGGGCAAATTTTGCTTCAGGATGTTGAGATATCCGTCCTCGCCCAACGCACTGCCAATGAAAGTATTCTCTCCTAGACCAAATGACGAAATACATCCCCAAACTATAAAATTCACCCTGCCATGTTTACAATAAGTTGGAATGTTAAGCCTGAAGTTCTTCATTTGGTTTTCGTCTCACCATAGTTCTTCCATATACTGGGAAGACGTTCAATTTGCTTTCATCAGCAAATATAACATCATTCCACCGTTCTGGTCTTTTTCTTAATGTGGTCCCTTACGAATTGCAGCCTTTCATCTCGGCTCATGTTTGTATGGTGTCTTTTTTTTTCTTTGCCACTCTTCCGTTGTACCCTTCGGACAGTTCATTCACTAACTTGCTTACCACATTCATGAACTAGCTGGATTTCAATTTTAGGCGCATTTAATCGACGTTTACACTTAATCTTCCTTATACGTAATCGCCTTTCTCTTTCATTCAGTTTCCATTTTCGAGGGACAGATTCTAGGGTGTTACTGAGGGTGGATGAACTTAAGCAATAAATTGTTATCTTCTATCCCATCTACCACACTGAATAATAACAATTTGAAATATAAGATAGCTACTCAGTTGAAAATGACTATTGCTGTTCGAAGAATATCGTCTTTTTCACGCATAAACCAATGCTGACGGAAGAATTTAGGGAATAATATATCAAAATATCAGTTCTATACGGTCAAGATATCATCTCTCCTTCTTAATTTATATCTCGTATGAACTGTGCTCCATGGCTTTTTATTCCAATAATTGTGCACTCCATGTTGGGATGCGGTTTTTGTGCGGAATGAACAATGATAGTTTTTGTGAGGAATGAACAATGATCATGGAGGATGTCCGTTAAAAACGTAATAAACTGACGTTAAGAAACGCTATTCTGCAGGAAGAAAATGTGACGGTCGCAGATATTAACAATCTTCTTCTCAAGCAGCATGTTTTAAACTGAGAGGGATAAATTCATGACACAATTGGGAAATTTATATTTTCAGTTCCCTCAAAAAAATAACTTTATTTTCAATCAGGATAATCTGAAAGATCTTACCGAATCCATCGACTTTATACCTAAAAGTTACTTTCCTATGCGACGAGTGTTTACGTCAATTTCATAGTTTATTTGTTAGTAATATTTTATCCTGCAAATTTCTAAATTTGCTACCTAAGGATGTTTAAATGTTCAGTTCACTCACTGCAATGTATGATTTCACATTTAGCTTTAAGAATAGGTTTTCCAATCGATCGATTTTTAAGAAGACTGGTTCAAATGTGTGCTAAGGTCATCAGTCCCTAAGCTGACACACTACTTAACCTAAATTAACCTCAGTACAAACACACACACCCATGCCCGAGGGAGGACTCGAACCTCCGCCGGGACCAGCCGCACAGTCCATGACTGCAGCGGCTGAGACCGCGCGGCTAATCCCGCGCGGCTAAGAAGACTGGTGTATCGTATTAACGTCATGTACAAATTGTATTATTAGACAAATGTAAAACACAAAAACTAAAAACGTTACACCATTTTATAACCGTACAACAAATCTTAGGTTCAAAGCACTGCTTACCACCGCAGCACGATGTGTGTACCTTCATTCTTGGTTCATTGGCATCTACATCCCTAAGATAATCACACATTACTACACTGCGCGTTAAATAAAATTCTTACAGCATTCCAATTTTAGGTGGCAGTCTATGGACGTTATCAATACCGGTTAAAAGTGTTTATCCTTGCTATGAATATCAAAATTTTAGGTTAGACCTATCACAAACATTACGAATATCATTTGAAATACACGAATGTGTATAGCCAGTCCTCTCTACGTTTCCAAGAATTTCACTTGCAATTTTATTTAAAAAAGAAAGTAAAAGAGATGCTGATTTTCGTCTGTACGATTTTCTATGCAATTTGGAGCTCTTTTGGTACCAGAGAACGAAAAAAAAAATCTTTTTAATATATGTATCCGAACATTTGGAGTTTTATGCGTATTGCGTAACTAAACAGCGGTATACAGGAAAATGCAGGCATTTTCTTTCTCTAAATCATAAGCACATTACATGCTACACATACGTAAAGATCTGTACGAAGATCTAACTTTTATGGACGTTGCCAGTAGTGCAGTATTAACAAACTTTATTTTTTTAAAGTAAAACTTTTATTGTTTGTTATGTACAGCAACTATCTTCTGGTGTGCAGCATCTTTATAAGAATTCTGGATACGGTATGTAATCTTCAAGAACTAATCTCTGCGTACATCAGTTTACTATAGGCAAAGCGTTTGATATGGATCAAAGTAAAGGTATTTTCAACCCGAAGACTGGTTTCAACATGGCAGTGCTTTGCTAGGCATGGTATTACAGGAGATGATATGCCCTGAGCTTCGTCCGACCTTTGAACTGACTTTGTTAGCCAGTAGTTACACGGTGCCCAACAGTTCAAGGTGGAATCACAATCACGACGCAACTCGGCATTTTTCACAGTAGAAAATCATTGTCAGAGATGAAAGAAGTGACAACAAAGCCTACGACTGGCCGAGGACTGAATCCTGTACATTCGGATACAGTTAGGGCAAACAGGCTGTGTGACCAAAGGAAGGGGTTGTTATTGAAATTTAATCATCCAATGGAAGTATCCACGAAACTAAATGTTCTGACGCATGTACTAATACGATTCTGCTTTCACTTTTTGCTAATAGGCTGCATAACAATGTCCATAGAAAATCGAGAACAGAAAATTCAGCATCTAAGTGACGTTAATTTTTAATAAATCACGAAATAATGGTGTAATTTTCCGAAATATGTGGTGGAAATATAAATAAAGCGATTGGTTACACATATTCGCGAATTTCAATTAATTTGCACGTATATGATGTCAAATACGTTTGGGGTTAATGGTCATCTGCTATGACGGAGCCATCGGCGAAATGAAAGTAAAGGATGAGAGTAGTAATCATCAGAACAAGGAAAAATATGGCAGGCGGAGATCATTAAAACCTGCCCGTGCCACACCATTAACGAGTGGAAGGCTGAACGAGTTCCGCAGAGGAAAATCTACAAGCTCCTCTGTCTCTGAGAGGCGGCCGTAGAGCAATGCGAATGCTGAAGCGACCGCCTGTAGCTGCGAGTAGCCTGCAGCGGGGAGAAAGTTAATGACGACAGCACACACGTCTACTCTGCAGCCGCTTTCATTTCTCATTGGCCAGAATCTCCATCCCTTTCGTGCTTCATTTCGTTTCCCTTAGTTCAAGGAACGTTTTGAAGGCGAGATCCCAACCCAGTGATGAAAACTACGCTTGTTTATTGTTGTATTCTATTTTGTAGCGAAAGTCAGGAAAACCTGCAGACGATAGACGCTTGGTACTGAGATCGGCAGTAGAGGTGGAAAAAAATAACTTAACTGACAGAAACAACCGGTTACTAAAAAGTAGCAGCTACTGTAATAACCGCTCTTCTGCTACTAGTAGCTATTTTAATAACTGCCAATAGTGCGTGGTAATATCTGTTCATCGAAGTGCGTACTACGCTTTTGTGTCTTCCGACATTTGACCACGGATAAATGAACAGAGCACAGGAACGTATCATACAGAAGGTATTCTATAACTCATGGAAATAACTGTGACCCTGCGCGCCAAGTTTTTAGCGAAGTGTGTAGTACGCTTTCGTGCTATCTAACTACATAGCGACCGCAAGGAATTCGTGAGTCTATGGAAATAACTGTCAGTAGATGTATATAAGTATTTTTCTGTGGCAGTTATACTACTCGCTCACAGTTCGTCTTCTCTGAGAGTCACGACCTACAACTACAAGCAATCTGCAAGTTGGTAACTGTGTCCTGGCCTCTAGTAGGTCGTAGCAAGACGATATTTTCACAAAGGACAGATATGCGAGTGAAACAAGTATTTTCGTACTTCTACGGAAACAATAGCTGGCCGTCAGGAGGTACTCACAGAGATTACAAATGACTGGATTGTTATCGCCATTAACGTGATCCACATGCCGCAACACAAGCAGTTCTCGTTAACCTGTATGGAGCAGTTGTTAACCTGGTACTGCGTACCAGAATCGATTTGCATGACTACCAAACTAAATAAAAACGTGAATTACCTTAACGTACGTTTTCGCAGATTGAGTTAACGAACCACAATACAACAAAAAATTAAAAATTGTTGATTAACAAAAATGTTTCAAAATGGGCTGTGACGTCACACAACTGGGCTGACGAGCAGCGAGACACTGCCATTTAGCATCCTTAAAAGAGCGGCCTGCCTAGAGATGAAAGGTTAAAGTGCCGCCCATAACAAATAAAGAGAAATTATTCCAAGTCAGATTTAGCGCGTGCGCAAGCTGATGGAAATCTATCAGAGTTAACTACACCCCTCTCAGAGAGTTCAGGAGTAAAAATAACTGACATTTATAAATAACTGTTAAATGTAAATATTATAAAAAAATAATCGTAGCCGCGGTAACTGATACTGCGATGTAACCGTTTGGCCCACCTCTACTTGGCAGTTGAACACCAAAATTGGAAAGCAACGTAATCTACCTAAATAGGCAGAATGACCCATTATTGATTAAATACACGATTACAGAACAATCAGTGGAAGCTATCACACCAATAAAGTATCTAGGAGCATGCGTACGGAAACATGAAACTAATCGCGGGAAAGGCAGGTGCCAGACTGAGATTGATTGGATGAATCCTCTGGAAGTGTAGTCCGCCCTCAACGGAAGTAGCTTACAAAGCATTCTTTCGGAAAATAGTTAAATATTGCTTGTCAGTGGGGTTCCGTAGCAGATAGGATAGATAGAGGACATACAGATGATACAAAGAAGTGCAACGCGTTTCGTTACAGTTTCATTTAGTAAGCGCAAAAGCGTCACACAGATGCTCAGCCAATTTCAGCGGCAGGCGTTAAAGGCGGGACGTTTTGCATCAATTGGTGGTATACTGTTACACTACTGGCCATTAAAATTGCTACACCAAGAAGTAATACAGATGAAAAACGGGTATTCATTGGACAAATATATTATACTAGAACTGACATGTGATTACATATTGATTCAATTTGGGTGCATAGATCCTGAGAAATAAGTACCCAGAACAATCACCTCCGGCCGTAATAACGGCCTTAATACGCCTAGGCATTGACTCAAACAGAGCTTGGATGGCGTGTACAGGTACAGCTACCCATGCAGCTTCAACACGATATCACAGTTCATCAAGAGTAGTGACTGACGTATTGTGACGAGGCAGTTGCTCGGCCACCATTGACCACACGTGTTCAATTGGTGAGAGATCTGGAGAATGTGCTGGCCAGAGCAGCAGTCGAACATTTTCTGTATCCAGAAAGGCCCGTACAGGTTCTGCAACAGGCGGTCGTGCATTATCCTGCTGAAATGTAGGGTTTCGCAGGGATCGAATGAAGGGTAGAGCCACGGGTCGTAACACATCTGAAATGTAACGTCCACAGTTCAAAGTGCCGTCAATGCGAACAAGAGGTGACCGAGACATGTAACCAATGGCACCCCATAACATCACGCCAGGTGATACACCAGTATGGGGATGACGAATACACGCTTCCAATGTGCGTTCACCGCGATGTCGACAAACACGGATGCGACCATCACGACGCTGTAAACAGAACCTCGATTCATCCGAAAAAATGACGTTTTGCCATTCGTACACCCAGGTTCGTCGTTGAGTACACCATCGCAGGCGCTCCTCTCTGTGACGCAGCGTCAAGGGTAACCGCATGCATGGTCTCCGAGCTGATAGTCCATGCTGCTGGCCGGCCGCGGTGGTCTCGCGGTTCTAGGCGTGCAATCCGGAACCGTGCGACTGCTACGGTCGCAGGTTCGAATCCTGCCTCGGGCATGGATGTGTGTGATGTCCTTAGGTTAGTTAGGTTTAAGTAGTTCTAAGTTCTAGGGGACTGATGACCACAGCAGTTGAGTCCCATAGTGCTCAGAGCCATTTGAACCATTTTGAACCATGCTGCTGCAAACGTCGTCGAACTGTTCGTGCAGATGTTTGTTGTCTTGCAAACGTCCTCATCTGTTGACTCAGGGATCGATACGTGGCTGCACGATCCGTTACAGTCATGCGCATAATATGCCTGTCATCTCGACTGCTAGTGATACGAGGCCGTTGGGATCCAGCACGACGTTCCGTATTACCCTCCTGAACCCACCGATTCCATATTCTGCTAACAGTCATTGGATCTCGACCAACGCAAGCAGCAGTGTCGCGATACGATAAACCGCAATCGCGACAGGCTACAATCCGACCTTTATCAAAGTCGGAATCGTGATGGTATGCATTTCTTTTCCTTACACGAGGCATCACAACAGGTATTGCCGGTCAACTGCAGTTTGTGTATGAGAAATCGGTTGGAAATTTTCCTTATGTCGGCACGTTGTAGGTGTCGCCACCGGCATCAACCTTGTGTGAATGCTCTTAAAAGCTAGTCATTTGCATATCACAGCATCTTCTTCCTGTCGGTTAAATTTCACGTCTGTAGCACGTCATCTTCGTTGTGTAGCAGTTGTAATGGCGAGTAGTGTATTATAGACAGCTGCTTGCCAAAAGAACGGCAACAACGCGTACCCTTTCAGGGAAAGTGCATTCTCTTTAATGACGGCTAAGTAGTGAGGTCTACGTCAAGTGCACACGGTCGTTGTTAGAGTCGTGTCAGTGTGGCGAGGTGGTGGGAAGGGGGGAGGGGAACGCAAGACGCAATCTATCACCACTGTAAGTTGAGGGCAATGGCAGCGAAACGTTGGGACAATGGACACGCTGGGGTCGGACAAAGGTGGCGTGGAGCGGAGTTCGTGATGGATCCGGTTGTAGCTGCAGCTCGGTGTGGCGGTTTCCCAGGCGGCAGGCCGTGTGGCGGGAAGTGCGCGCGCACGCATCTGCTCGCAGCCAGGTGCCCGCCTGCTCTCAAGGTCGCACCAATGCCCTTCCCGACCCCTCTGCTGCCGGCTCGGCTCAGCCAGTCTTTTTCGCCAGGCTCCATTTCACACGCGACATATTATTATTTCATTAGCGCGCTAACCCGAGATCGTAGAGGTACAGTGTCACACTTTAATACTCTCGGTTCATCTTAAATGGCATAAAAAGGGCTCTAAACTAATAATGGCTACATTTTAGACCCGATTAGGGTTACCAAGTGTCCAGCTTTAACCGGCTTTTTCGGTCTAATCCAACCAAATATCCTGTCTGTTCGGATTTTGTTAGAATTTTTTGCGATGAATGCGATGAAGTAGAGGACGCACAACTAACAAGTTGATGACGTAAGCGCGAGGAAAAAGTATGAAGTGGAATTGGGAATATACCAAAATGATATATGGATATAACAAAAAAATGGTTCAAATGGCTCTGAGCACTATGGGACTTAACATCTATGGTCATCAGTCCCCTAGAACTTAGAACTACTTAAACCTAACTAACCTAAGGACAGCACACAACACCCAGCCATCACGAGGCAGAGAAAATTCCTAACCCCGCCGGGAATCGAACCCGGGAGTGGGAAGCGAGAACGCTACCGCACGACCACGAGATGCGGGCATGGATATAACAAGCAATACTATTCTTAAGTCTGTGTTTGTTTGTTTTTTTTTTTTGTTTTTTTTTTTGTTTGTAGGCCGAACTAGTCTAACGCATATCACAACTACACAACTACGCAACGCACAGAGCGAGGGAGGCAACGTAGAATGTGCCCATCAGCCGATGCAATCCGACTGCCCGGCCACGCTCGCGTAGCGACATACGATTATCTTAGGAAGAGAACTTGGCAACTGAGGAGACTGAACACTTTAGTTTCTACTATAACTGCCAAATTTGGTTGTTTAAACGTGTTTAAGATTGATCTCGCACAAAGCTAGCTTTAATTGTTTAATAATAGACGACTGGACATGATTAAAAAGGTAGTGCGCCATTTATGGCAATATGTCCGGCGAAATATAACGCTCAATACGCCCATCAGCCGATGCAATCCGACTGCCCGGCCACGCTCGCGTAGCGACATACGATTATCTTAGGAAGAGAACTTGGCAACTGAGGAGACTGAAGACTTTAGTTTCTACTATAATCGCCAAATTTGGTTGTTTAAACGTGTTTAAGATTGATCTCGCAGAAAGCTAGCTTTAGCTGTTTAATAATAGACGACTGAACATAGATTAAAAAGGTAGTGCGCCTTTAATGGCAATATGTCCGGCTAAATATAACGCCGAGACCTGGCAACCCTATACAGCGTGAACTCGAATTCTATCGACAAACTTTCGAAGGTTGCTCAGTGATAGTTTCTGAGTATTACGAATAAAAAGCCCGTACTCTCAGGTGTCTCGTTACAGAGCACTAATATAATTGTGATTTATGCGATTTCTTAGCCCCAACTACGCCCCCTTCCCCCTTACTGAACTACAGACCTTGCCGAGGTTGGGTGGCTCGTGTCTCAACGTTTCTAGAAACAGCACCCAGGCTGTGGCTAAGCCATGTCTCCGCAATATCCTTTCTTCCAGGAGTGCGAGTTCTGCAAGTTTCGCAGGAGAGCTTCTGTGAGGTTTGAAAGGTAGGAGACGAGGTACTGGCGGAATTAAAGTTGTGAGGACGGGGCGTGAGTCGTGCTTGGGTAGCTCAGTTGGTAGAGCACTTGCCCGCGAAAGGCAAAGGTCCCGAGTTCGAATCTCGGTCCGGCACAGAGTTTTAATCTGCCAGGAAATTTCATATCAGCGCACACTCCGCTGTAGAGTGGAAATTTCATTCTAGGAACGATTATGAGGTCTGACTAAGCTGTGGTGCCTGAAGAGGGCAATATCCTTTCCAGTAGTTGCAGGGGCAACAGCCTGTATGACTGATCTGGTCTCCTAACATGAGCCGAAACGGCCTTGCTGTGCTGGAACTGCGCACAGCTGAAGGCAGCGGGAAACCTCAGCCCTTATTTTACCGAGGGCATACAGCTCTACAGACAGGGGAGACAGCAATCAGTGCGTTAAGGGCGAAAGGAATATACCCGTTACACAATCATATTTTCAAAGATGCAGATTTCTTTGACAGTAATGAAGGAATAATTTAGGATTTACCTAATGATCCATCTGCAGAAGCTGTGGCGTCTAAAAGTGGAAAGGCTAATGATGAAGTCGAAGAAGGACCATCTGCGGCCACAACTGAAACTAACACTTTGAAAACTCTCACCCACAGCACAAATAAAGAAGAGGTCAGGAATGAAGTGAAGAGAAGTAGGTCCTTCAGCAGTTCTAACCTTGTCTTCATATAAAAGGTCCTTTGAAGTATCGACGACAGCAACAAATAAACCGGAGACAAAGAAGCAGAGGCCACCAAAGCCTAGGAACAAATAATCATCTGATTCTGTAGATGATGTTTTTAGTGTGACAGATGATTCGTCCATACTTAGTAGCGTCTCGGCCGACAGTGCACCCACAAGTGAAAATGGCAATTACCTCTTTTGCTCAGATAAATTTTCGCAGAACAAGGCAGGGGAAGATTGGGTAATATGTCTAATGGGCGAAATATGTGCGCACACTGAATGTGCACATTACAATAAATACCGATATGTGTGTAACTTCTGCAAATGAAATTACTTAGAGTAAGGAGCCGGCCAGTGTGGCCGTGCGGTTCTAGGCACTTCAGTCTGGAAGCGCGTGACCGCTACGGTCGCAGGTTCGAATCCTGCCTCGGCCATGGCTGTGTGTGATGTCCTTAGGTTAGTTAGGTTTAAGTAGTTCTAAGTTCTTGGGAACTGATGACCTCAGATGTTAAGTCCCATAGTGTTCAGAGCCATTTGAACCGTTGTTAGAGTAAGGAATGTAATAACTGAAAACGGTATTTTTCGTGTGTTTTTTATGGTGCTACTATGTTTTATAGCGTTTTCTTGGACGGTGAATTATTCGATTTACCATTGTTTGTTTTAACTTTCAAAAAAATGGTTCAAATGGCTCTGAGCACTATGGGACTTAACATCTGTGGTCATCAGTCCCCTAGAACTTAGAACTACTTAAACCTAACTAACCTAATGACATCACACACATCCATGCCCGAGGCAGGATTCGAACCTGCGACCGTAGCAGTCGCGCGGTTCCGGACTGCGCGCCTAGAACCGCTAGATCACCGCGGCCGGCTGTTTTAACTTTAACAAACTTGAAACGAATGGAGTATTCCGTATTTGTACCCTATAATTTGAAGTGCCAAAAATGTCAGACGTTGTGTTAAGCCTAATTTAGAAATGTTTCTAATGCATATGTATTCGAAAATACAGGAAGCATTAAAATATATTCCAAAGTATGCTAGAGATATTTAGTTTGCTTAATGTGAAAAACTGAGAAAATTATGAACGAAAAACAGAGTAGTATTCTATATTTGTACCACTTCCTCTAATAATAATAATGGCATCGTCTCGGGCAAATCAAGGACGTAAAACAGTCCCCCATTCGATATTCCAGACAGAGGTCATTCAGTGGGATCTTTCATCAGGAAAAACAGTTGCACAACTTGACTAAAAGAAGGGATCGGCTGATAGGATACACCCTGACGCATTGAGGCATATTCAGTATGGTAATGGAGGTGTGTGTGTGTGTGTGTGTGTGTGTGTGTGTGTGTGTGTGTGTGTGTGTGTGGAGAGGGAGGGGGGGGAGGGAGAGGAGAGCCAGAAATTGTAGCTGAATACAGTAACCAGGCCCAAATGGATGTAAGTTACAGTAGTGATGACATATGACGCTTGCACATAATAGATTAAGATAAAGAACAACAACAACCCCAATTACTTTGTTTCTGTGAAAATATCCACACAACAGTGAAACAGCTTGTAAATATCATCAACAAAATCAGCACATGCGTACAGCTGCAAAAGTAGTGTAATTTGGTTGCCGTCGCTGCAGGAACAGCTTAGCATTCTGTGGTTGCGCCGCTATTCAATTCCGTTCAGTGAATCCATACCCAAGTTGCATATTGGCCAACTCTTCCATCATTAAACCTATCCATATTGACTGCGTCACTGTTAACGTACAACTAACACTGTCGGAAAAACGAAGCTGAGACGATACCGAGCAGTACCGAACGCAGTGGTCGTTACAACAGCAACTATCGGGAGTGAACAGAGGATGCTTATTTACAAACGGGACAAACAGGGCATGCCGTCGATATTTGCACTGTTACCAAAAACGTTTTTAGCACAATACAGAGAAAAGATAAATGGGGTAAGAGATCAAACGAAATGTAATTATTCTAGAATGAGCTACCAGAGCCTGGCCGGCCTGAGTGGCGGAGCGGTTCTAGGCGCTACAGTCTGGAGCCGCGCCACCGCTACGGTAGCAGGTTCGAATCCTGCCTCGGGCATGGATGTGTGTGATGTCCTTAGGTTAGTTAGGTTTAAGTAGTTCTAAGTTCTAGGGGACTGATGACCTCAGAAGTTAAGTCCCATAGTGCTCAGAGCCATTTGAACCAACCAGAGTCTGCAGGTCTCTTGTGTAGAAATACTACGAAAGTATCCTTGACAAACTTCCGAAATTTTGTTAGTGGACTTCGTGTTCCACCAAGTACATGCTTTGAGCCTGCTTCGCAACGTCAGTCAACCTAGATGGCCGATATCAGCTATTTACCACATGAGGTTTAACCGTGATCGACACACCTTCGCAGCAGTGGAGTAAAGGCAACGACGACATGTTACTGCACAAACTTTCAATGAAACGAAACTGACCACATTCTGCTTGCATGCGCAAATAGGCAGTAAATATTTTTATATTTTATTTTTGCAGCTGTACCGCCTGAAAGTAGAATATCTCACAAGTGTTCCCACTCTGCTCTCTGTGAGCAATCTTAGTAGTAACAAAGAGTAAATTTCTACGCTGTGTCAATATATTCTTGTACTTACAATGCACCTCTTGGAATTATACACTCCTGGAAATGGAAAAAAGAACACATTGACACCGGTGTGTCAGACCCACCATACTTGCTCCGGACACTGCGAGAGGGCTGTACAAGCAATGATCACACGCACGGCACAGCGGACACACCAGGAACCGCGGTGTTGGCCGTCGAATGGCGCTAGCTGCGCAGCATTTGTGCACCGCCGCCGTCAGTGTCAGCCAGTTTGCCGTGGCATACGGAGCTCCATCGCAGTCTTTAACACTGGTAGCATGCCGCGACAGAGTGGACGTGAACCGTATGTGCAGTTGACGGACTTTGAGCGAGGGCGTATATTGGGCATGCGGGAGGCCGGGTGGACGTACCGCCGAATTGCTCAACACGTGGGGCGTGAGGTCTCCACAGTACATCGATGTTGTCGCCAGTGGTCGGCGGAAGATGCACGTGCCCGTCGACCTGGGACCGGACCGCAGCGACACACGGATGCACGCCAAGACCGTAGGATCCTACGCAGTGCCGTAGGGGACCGCACCGCCACTTCCCAGAAAATTAGGGACACTGTTGCTCCTGGGGTATCGGCGAGGACCATTCGCAACCGTCTCCATGAAGCTGGGCTACGGTCCCGCACACCGTTAGGCCGTCTTCCGCTCACGCCCCAACATCGTGCAGCCCGCCTCCAGTGGTGTCGCGACAGGCGTGAATGGAGGGACGAATGGAGACGTGTCGTCTTCAGCGATGAGAGTTGCTTCTGCCTTGGTGCCAATGATGGTCGTATGCGTGTTTGGCGCCGTGCAGGTGAGCGCCACAATCAGGACTGCATACGACCGAGGCACACAGGGCCAACACCCGGCATCATGGTGTGGGGAGCGATCTCCTACACTGGCCGTACACCACTGGTGATCGTCGAGGGGACACTGAATAGTGCACGGTACATCCAAACCGTCATCGAACCCATCGTTCTACCATTCCTAGACCGGCAAGGGAACTTGCTGTTCCAACAGGACAATGCACGTCCGCATGTATCCCGTGCCACCCAACGTGCTCCAGAAGGTGTAAGTCAACTACCCTGGCCAGCAAGATCTCCGGATCTGTCCCCCATTGAGCATGTTTGGGACTGGATGAAGCGTCGTCTCACGCGGTCTGCACGTCCAGCACGAACGCTGGTCCAACTGAGGCGCCAGGTGGAAATGGCATGGCAAGCCGTTCCACAGGACTACATCCAGCATCTCTACGATCGTCTCCATGGGAGAATAGCAGCCTGCATTGCCGCGAAAGGTGGATATACACTGTACTAGTGCCGACATTGTGCATGCTCTGTTGCCTGTGTCTATGTGCCTGTGGTTCTGTCAGTGTGATCATGTGATGTATCTGACCCCAGGAATGTGTCAATAAAGTTTCACCTTCCTGGGACAATGAATTCACGGTGTTCTTATTTCAATTTCCAGGAGTGTATTAAGAGTCATTGCAAACTCGCAGAATGGAATAATTCAGACACTGTTATTTTTTAAAGTGTTTTGTGCTGTGTGTTCACTTTTTTATGTTTTGATAACAATCGTTTTTGATAAATCTGCACTTCCATACTGTAATTATTATTCAGTAAACTGTTTTCATATTATTTCAATCAACATACGCACTTTTAGTTGACCAGAAGGTGATTTTATTAGTTTCACATTATGTCTACCAATTAATCTGTTTCTTGAGAGGTATTATGTCGCTGTGTGTATTTTTTAGCTGGCTAAATGAATATTTACCGGAGGCAAAAAAAAGCAATAGTAAAATATGTATTCTTGGTTCCTGAAGCGTTGGTGATGAATCTTACTGAACAATCTGAAAATAATCCCCTTTACTTTAAAATACTGAAACATAAAATCTTCATACCAATGGCCTCCGAATGCTAAGATGTGTTATTTATTACGTTATCTGTTGTACATACGCCTAAATAGGAAGTTCCTGTGGAAAACTCGTGGTGGGCAGCATGCGTTCGGTTCAAATGGCTCTGGGCACTATGCGACTTAACTTCTGAGGTCATCAGTCGCCTAGAACTTAGAACTAATTAAACCTAACTAACCTAAGGACATCACACACATCCATGCCCGAGGCAGGATTCGAACCTGGGACCGTAGCGGTCGCTCGGTTCCAGACTGTAGCGCCTAGAACTGCACGGCCACAACGGCCGGCCATGCGTTCGGAATCACTAAAAATACAGAAGTGTCTTTAACGCAACACACTTACTTTTATCTTACTTAAAATTCTATGTTTGGGTTATAATTAATATATTCATTCGTAATTCACGACCGCACGGTTGGGGGCGCCATGTCACGAATTGCGCGGCGTCTCCCGCCAGTTGTACGGACGACTTAGCTAGCGATGCAACACTGACGAAGCCTCGTTTATTTGCAGAGAAGATAGTTAGAATAGCCTTCAGCTAAGTCAATGGCTACGACCTAGCAAGGCGCCATAGCAATTGACAGTTATCGTATGAAGCATGTCTCATCAAGAACGATGTATACAAATGGTGGATTAAAGTTAAGTATTCCAGAAGCTACGTACTTTTCTTTATAGCATTCATTACGTATCCTGTTTCAGACCTCACGCCATCCTGCGTGAGCTTATAGCGTGCATTTCGGCCTCCTCTAGCAATATAACAGTTCTTGCCGTAAGTTAGTTTAAAGTAGTGTGTAAGTCTATGGACCGATGACCTCAGCAGTTTGGTCCCTTAGGACTTCACACACATGTGAACATTTTTGTAATTCACGTCAGAGTAGTCCGTTTCGCATTCAGATTAATTTTGTATCTGCTGTTCTGTAATTCGACAGTTTTTACAACAACAGTAATGTTTCCACGAATGGGGAGATGGTTCACTGCGTTAAGCACCGACTTGGAGTGTCAGATAAATTATGTTCAAGGTTTTCCTTTAGCCTTTGGTAATAAAGTCCACAAAAGGGTGCTAAAAGAAGGGATTCCAGAGTGCATAATGGACTGGTTACCAAATCGAAGAAGAAAAAAAGGATGACCAGCTAATTCTTGGAGAGTGGAGATTCAGTCATTTATGAGGCAGAAGAATATTCCGAAGAATTATATAGGGATACAGAAGAGAGGTGAAAAAATATTAGTGGCGCTCTGGTGAAATGTTTAAATATTCTATTGCTACTACATGGAAATAATAACAATATTAACATAAGATCTATCTTGGTATCTAACAACCCGAACTTACATCGTGGCGTAAGCTTAACATAAGCTTTGTCGAACCGGTACATATAAACGTTCGGAAGATTTATTACAGAGAACCGTTTTCGGTGTTTTTTCCATAGCTCAGGTGAAACTAGGTGTTACAATTTATCAAATGATCTCAAAAAATACTTCAAATGTCTCTAAGCACTATGGGACTTAACATCTGAGGCCATCAGTACCCTAGACTTAGAACTACTTAAACCTAGCTAACCTCAGGACCTGACACACATCCATGCCCGAGGCAGGATTCGAACCTGCAACCGCAGCAATTGCGCGGTTCCGGACTGATGCGCGTAGAACCGCACGGCCACAACGGCCGACCGAATGATTTCGTTATCGTCAATGTTCCACGCATTTAATCTCCCGCGATAAACACAGGTTTTGATCCATAGTCCAACCATTCACTTAACCGTGAGGCTGAGATACCTAAGACAGCAGTACGGATACCCGAGACAGGAAAAAAACAACTCCGTGCAAGGCCGAAGGTGTAGCGTACTGCCGCCGCTCATGCGTAATCAGGCGCCGCGCCATCGTCGGCAAAACTGAAAGCTGACGCGCTGACGAACAGCAGAAAGCGACTAAACAGCAAATGACTCATAGTGCAAATACGACTGACGTGAAATACAAGTACCAAGGCGACACATGACATTGTCTGCAGTGCAGAACCTAGTATGATATTACGGCTAAACAGCGAAATTAAACAGAATTTTCTTTGTGATCGTGAGGAGGATCTCACAGGTTTTATTGTTCAGAGATGAGTGTCACATTTCGTACCATATACCTAAATCATTGTGTAATTCGTCTACATCGTATAGTGGTTATAATAGGCGATAAACGACGGCACCATACCTAAACAATCTGCTCAGATTGTCTCCTATGTCGTTTATATAGATTAAGAACAGTGAATTCTTCTCTGGGGTACCCTAGACATAACTTCTGCTCTACTACACTGCTGGCCATTAAAATTGCTACACCAGGACAAATATATTAACTAGAACTGACATACGATTACAATTTGGGTGTGGCCCTGGTGGCCAGGGCAGCAGTCGAACATTTTCTGTATCCAGAAAAGCCCGTAGAGGACCTGCAACATGCGGTCGTGCATTCTCCTGCTGAAATGTAACGTCCACTCTTCGAAGTGCCGTCAATGCGAACAAGAGGTGGCCGAGACTTGTAACCAATGGCACCCTATACCATCACGCCAGGTGATACGCCAGTATGGCGATGACGAATACACGCTTCCAATGTGCGTTCACTGCGACGTCGCCAAACACGGATGCGACCATCACGATGCTGATGCGAACAAGAGGTGGCCGAAACGTGTAACCAATGGCACCCTGTACCATCACGCAAGGTGATACGCCAGTATGGCGATGGCGAATACACGCTTCCAATGTGCGTTCACCGCCATGTCGCCAAACACGGATGCGACCATCACGATGCTGTAAACAGAACCTGGATTCATCCGAAAATATGACGTTTTGCCATTCGTGCACCCAGGTTCGTCGTTGAGTACACCATCGCAGGCGCTCCTGTCTGTGATGCAGCGACAATGGTAACCGCAGCCATGGTCTCCGAGCTGATAGTCCATGCTGCTGCAAACGTCGTCGAACTGTTCGTGCAGATGGTGGTTGTCTTGCAAACGTCCCCATCTGTTGACTCAGGGATCGAGACGTGGCTACACGATCCGTTACAGCCATGCGGATAAGATGGCTGTCATGTCGACTGCTGGTGATACGAGGCCGTTGGGATCCAGCACGGAGTTCCGTATTACCCTGCTGAACCCATCGTTTCCATATTCTGCTAACAGTCACTGGATCTCGACCAACGCGAGCAGCAATGTCGCGATACGATAAACCTCAGTCGCGATAGGCTACAATCCGACCTTTATCAAAGTTGGAAACGTGACGGTACGCATTTCTCTTCCTTACACGAGGCATCACAACAACGTTTCACCAGGCAACGCCGGTCAACTGCTGTTTGTGCATGAGAAATCGGTTGCAAACTTTCCTCATGTCAGCACGTTGTAGGTGTCGCCACCGCCACCAACCTTGTGTGAATGCTCTGAAAAGCTAATCATTTGCATATCACAGCACCTTCTTCCTGTCGGTTAAATTTCGCGTCTGTAGCACGTCATCTTCGTGGTGTAGCAATTTTAATGGCCAGTGGTGTAGATGGCTTTGCGTTAATCACTATGAACTGTGGCTTTTATGGCACACAATCACGAATTCAGTTGCACAGGTGAGACTATACTCTCTCTACAGGCTCGCAATTTAATTAAAAACCGCTTGTGGAACTGTGTGAACGAGTATCTTGAAAATGGCAAAGCTGACCGACGGCAGCGTAATTGTCCGTGTCTCGGAGCCAGAACCGTGCTACTGTGGTAGCAGCATTATAGTGAACTCACGGTGATATATTGGTGGCCAAATTCACGTGATGTAAATGCTATGAAACCTATCTGGATCGCTATCGGGCGCCATCACAGTGGATTTCAGAAATGCTGCTCCACTGAGACAGCAATATACAATTTCACTGTCCACATAACAGAGTCTTTAAATAGTAAAATGCCACCAGTAGGAATATTCTGTGACTTATACAAAGCATTAGATTGTGTGACCCATGACATTATTTTAGAGAAATTAAAATTCTATGGTATAAATGGAACAGCATGTGAGTGGTTTAAGTTATATCAACAGAACAGGAAGTAAAAAGCCTCTTTATATGCTTCAAGTGATTCAAAGGAGTTTGCCACTTCATCTAACTGGGGTGAAATTGCATTAGGTGTTCCATAAGGTTCGACCGTGGGTCCCCTCCTGTTCTTGATGTACGTGAATGACCTCCCTTCTTATGTGAAACAAGATGCTGAACTGACACTGTTTGCTGATGATACAAGCATAATTATTAAGCCAGTAAAAGAAAGTCCGATAGAAAATGATACAAATAAGGTCTTTGGGAAACTTATTAATTGAGTTTCTGCGAATGGGCTTGCTCTGAACTTTGAAGAAACACAGTACATCCAATTTTCTGCTGCAAAAAGTATAATTCCTTCAATAAACATAACACATCAAAAGAAGTCAGTAGCCAGGGTAGAACATATTAAGTTTTTGTGTGTACATATGGATGAGAATCTTAATTGGAAAATTCATATTTCGGATCTCCTAAAGCGACTAGGTTCAGTAACTTTTGCAATCAGAATAATTACCAATTTTGAGGATGTAGAAATTAGTAAGCTAACATACTTTGTATACTTCCACTCTCTGACGTCATACGGAATATTATTGTGGGGCAACTCAACACTTAAGCTCAAGGTATTCACTGCTCAAAAGAAAGTAGTTAGAATAATGTGTGGGGTTCATAGTCGCACATATTGTAGGCATATGTATTAAAGGTTAGGAGTTCTTACAACTGCTTCACAGTACATTTACTCAGTAATGAAATTTTTCCTCAACAACATGGACCAGTTTAAAATCAACAGCGACATTCATGATTACAAAACCAGAAAAAAGAAAGACCTACACTATCCTTTACTTAACCTATCTTTGGTACAGAAAGGGGTAAAATATGCTGCCACAATACTTTTAGATAAATTACCAGATGAAATAAAATGTCTGACAGACAGCAGTAATAGTTTCAAAAACAAATTGAAATCATACCTCCTTTACAACTCCTTCAATACTAAATAATGTAAAGAAAAAAAGAAAAAGAAAAAAAAACTTGTTTCCTGTGCGAATTTCTTGTGCATCTGACACGTTCCACATCATAACGGTTTTTCCGTGCGATTGATCAATGGAACACGTAACGCAAATCAGCGGTCCGGAATTTACGGGAATTACAAGACCTGTGTCTAGACATCTAATGCCACATACCACGACAAATCCACAAAAAAAAAACTGTCGAATCCCTGATGTACTGCGTTCCAAAGACGGACAAACAAGGTATTAAGCAGCTGGTCATAGTGTTTTGACTCATCAGTGTATAATTCAGTGGATTGTATATGGTAGATATAGTGTGACCTGTGCAACGAGCTTCAAGAAAGCAGCCGGCCGGAGTGGCCGTGCGGTTCTAGGCGCTACAGTCTGGAACCGACACACCGCTACGGTCGCAGGTTCGAATCCTGCCTCGGGCATGAATGTGTGTGATGTCCTTAGGTTAGTTAGGTTTAATTAGTTCTAAGTTCTAGGCGAATGATGACCTCAGAAGTTAAGTCGCATAGTGCTCAGAGCCATTTGAACCATTTTTTTCAAGAAAGCACACTTATCGGCAACTAAAACCACCCCATCCACAAGCCATTATCCGGTGACCATAACCATTCAAGATGGGAATTCTTTTGCTCGATAGGCTGGTTTGATGAAGCTCTTAATGCCGATCCAACCCAGTCTTCTTCACCTCTGCATAATCACACAGTAACCTACATCCATCTGCCCTAGCTTACTACCCCCACATAACTGCAATTTTCTAGAATTGCGTTATCGCTATGGATGGGTAACAGTGAAGTTAGTCCTACCGGACACACAAACATTTTATTTTGCTGTCGATAACTTACATGGTGGAACAATGTTATTTTTATGTTTTACATTTGACTACGAATTTTTTACCTATGGTGTAGAACCAGTCTCATTTTCGTTTTGCTGTTGCAAACAAAATTTTTCATTGAACTTGCCTCCTAGACAAGTGCAAGTTATTGCATGACATAGTTATTACTGGTGCACCCAGTTTTCGTTCAACTTGCGTCTCGTACGAGCATAATCTGAGGATCGTTGCAATGGCGACTGAAACTAGTCTAGTCATCATACAAGGTATAATTAAAGTGAAGCTACTGACGGAGGTCCAGTGTGATTTGTAATTATCGTACGGTAGCGAAACTTGGTAGATATTCTAATCTGTTAATGCGGAATCGATTTACGCTGGAAACAATAAGTTCCGGTTCTGGCCACCAGGTGCAAATCTGGCGCTGTGCAGCATCTGGTCGACGTCTCTGGTGTTCACATTGAACAAATTGCGTAATCGGCAGTTAATAGCAAAATCAACATCATGCCTTTCGCACTTGTTTGATCTTTTCTGGTCACGTCCCGTTCCTAATCCATTACATATGGAAACATTTCTATACGTGTTTCTTATATTGACAGCATATTTGCACCTGGTGACCAAAATTGGAACAATTTTTTTTCCCAGCGTATATCGGTTCCGCATTAACGCATTATCTACTAAGTTTCGCTGCCATACGGTAATTTGAGCACACACTGGACTTCTGTGAGTAGCTGCTCTTTAATTATAACCACTCGGTATTTTAATTTCTATACAGGGTGGTCCATTGATCGTGACCGGGCCAAACATCTCACGAAATAAGCATCAAACGAAAAAACTACAGATAAACGAAACTCTTCTAGCTTGAAGGGAGAAACCAGATGAGGCTATTGTTGGCCCGCTTGATGGCGCTGTCATAGGTCACACGGATATCAACTGCGTTTTTTAAAAATAGGAACCCCCATTTTTATTACAGATTCGTCTCGTACGTAAAGAAATATGAATGTTTTAGTTGGACTACTTTTTCGCTTTGTGATAGATGGCGCTGTAGTAGTCCCAAACGTATAAGTACGGGGTATCACGTAACATTCCGCCAGTGCGGACGGTATTTGCTTCGTGATACATTACCCGTGTTAAAATGGACGGTTTAACAATTGCGGAAAAAGTCGATATCGTATTGATGTATGGCTATTGTGATCAAAATGCCCAACGGGCGTGTGCTATGTATGCTGCTTGGTATCCTGGACGACATCATCCAAGTGTCCGGATCGTTCGCCAGATAGTTACGTTATTTAAGGAAACAGGAAGTGTTCAGCCACATGAAAAACGTCAGTCACGACCTGAAACAAATGATGATGCCCAAGTAAGTGTTTTAGGTGCTGTCGCGGCTAATCCGCACGTCAGTAGCAGACAAACTGCGCGAGAATTGGGAATCTCAAATACGTCGGTGTTGAGAATGCTACATCAACATCGATTGCACCCGTACCAAATTTCTATGCAGCAGGAACTGCATGGCGACGACTTTGAACGTCGTGTACAGTTCTGCCACTGGGCACAAGAGAAATTACGGGACTATGACAGATTTTTTGCACGCGTTCTATTTAGCGTCATTCACCAACAGCGGTAACGTAAACCGGCATAATGTGCACTATTGGGCAACGGAAAATCCACGATGGCTACGACAAGTGGAACATCAGCGACCTTGGCGGGTTAATGTATAGTGCGGCATTATGGGAGGAAGGATAATTGGCCCCCATTTTATCGATGGCAATGTAAATGGTGCAATGTATGCTGATTTCCTACGTAATGTTCTACCGATGTTTCTACAAGATGTTTCACTGCATGAAAGAATGGCGATGTACTTCCAACATGATGGAAGCGGTATTGAATAGCATATTTCATGACAGGTGGAGTGGTCGTCGAAGCACCATACCATGGCCCGTACGTTCACCGGATCTGACGTCCCCGGATTTCTTTCTGTGGGGAAAGCTGAAGGATATTAACTATAGTGATCCAACGACAACGCCTGACAACATGCGTCGGCGTATTGTCAATGCATGTGCGAACATTACGGAAGGCGAACTACTCGCTGTTGAGAGGAATGTCGTTAGACGTATTGCCAAATGCATTGAGGTTGGCGGACATCATTCTGAGCATTTATTGCATTAATTTGGTATTTACAGGTAATCACGCTGTAACAGCATGCGTTCTCAGAAACGATAGGTTCACAAAGGTACATGTATCTCATTGGAACAACAGAAATAAAATGTGCAAACGTACCTACGTTCTGTATTTTAATTTAAAAAACCTACCAACTGTTCGTCTAAAATTGTGAGCCATATGTTTGTGACTATTACAGCGCCATCTGTCACAAAGCAAAAAAAGTGGTGCAACTAAATCATTCATATTTCTTTACGTACTACACGAATATGTAATAAAGAATGAGAGTTCCTATTTTAAAAAAAACGCAGTTGATATCCGTTTGACCTATGACAGCGCCATCTAGCGGGCCAACCATAGCGCCATCTGATTGCCCCCTTCAAGCTAGACAAGTTTCGTTCATTGTAGTTTTTTCGTTTGATGCTTATTTCGTGAGATATTTGGCCCGGTCACGATCAATGGACCACCCTGTATATGTACGCTGTCTACGCATTTAAAAGGTTTAAAAAAATAATTTTAAGAGATAACAGCACTGCCACTGTAGCATCCACTTTAAGCGTGCCTGGAAGTGTTTTCTTATCTGACAACTGCTCCCCATTGAGGAGGAAATCTAGCGTATTCTTCGTCGAATTCTCTTTCGTATCTTGGATTTCACGGAGACTTCAGACGTGGTAAATGGTAGCGGCCTGGCGGTGTGGCCACCGGAGCCCGTGTGCCGAGCTGAGAAAGGCGACCCGCAGGCTGGCACGCATGAGAACAGCACTCCTTGCGCCCTGCCGGGGCTCACAGGGATCAGGTTTAGCCGGCGAAGCTTCCGTTGCCGCCGAGGACTAGGCTGCTGATTAAACCGGATGCGTCACCGCTCACACGTTCCGCACGTTATGCTACTGACGCGGAGAAGATCGACTCCCAGCTCACTTGCGCTCCTAGCCTACTGGAGATCTCATGGATTCTCATAGCCATTCCGCAAGATGTTTTTTCCCCTTCTTACGAAAACACAGTAGTCTCAATTCGGGATACTAAGTACGATGTGCACTACCGGTCATCTGCTCAGTTTAAATTGCTATACCAGGAAGAACAGCAAGTAACGAAATTTTAATTATTGTGCATAAACAATCTAATAGGAAAAATACACGATAAGATACACCACTGGCCATTAAAATTACTACACCAAGAAGAAAAGCAGATGATAAACGGGTATTCATTGGACAAATATACTAGATCTGACATCTGATTACACTTCACGCAATCTGAGTGCATAGATCCTGAGAAATCAGTACCCAGAACAACCACCTCTGGCCGTAATAACGGCCTTGATACGCTTGGGCATTGATTCAAACAGAGCTCGGATGGCATGTACAGGTACAGCTGCCCATGCCGCTTCAACATGATACCACAGTTCATCAAGAGTAGTGACTGGCGTATTGTCCCGAGCCAGTTGCTCGGCCACCATTGACCAGCCGTTTTCAATTGGTGAGAGATCTGCAGAGTGTGCTGGACAGGGCAGCAGTCGAACATTTTCTGTATCCTGAAAGGACCTTACGGGACCTGCAACAGGCGGTCGTGCATTATCCTGTTGAAATGTAGGGTTTTGCATGGATCGAATAAAGGGCAGAGCCATGGGGCGTAACAGATCTGAAATGTGACGCCCACTGTTCAAAGTGCCGTCAATGCGGAAAAGATGTGACCGAGACGTGTAACCAGTGGCATCCCATACCATCACGCTGCGTGATACGCCAGTATGACGATGACGAACACACACTTCCAATGTACGTTCACAGCGATGTCGCCAAACACGAATGCGACCATCATGATGCTGTAAACGGAACCTGGATTCATTCGAAAAAATGACGTTTTGCCATTCGTGCACCCAGGTTCGTCGTTGAGTACACCATCGCAGGCGCTCCTGTCTGTGATGCAGCGTCAAGGGTAACCGCAGCCACGATCTCCGAGCTGATAGTCCATACTGCTCCAAACGTCGTCGAACTGTTCGTGCAGATGGTTGTTGTCTTGGAAACGTCCCCATCTGTTGACTCAGGGATCGTGACGTGGCTGTACGATCCGTTACAGCCATGCGCACAAGGTGACTGTCATCTCGACTGCTAGTGATACGAGGCCGATGTAAGATGAACATCAACAAAATCAAAACGAGGATAATGGAATGTAGTCGAATTAAATATGGTGATGCTGCGGGAATTAAATTAGGAAACGAGACGTTTAAAGTAGTAAATGGGTTTTGCTATGTCGGGAGCAAAATAACTGATGATGGTCGAAGTAGAGAAGATATAAAATGTAGACTGGCAATGGCAAGGAAAGCGTTTCTAGAGAAGAGAAATTTGTTAACATCGAGTATAAATTTAAGTGTCAGGAAGTCGTTTCTGAAAGTATTTGTATGGAGCGTAGCCATGTATGGAAGTGAAACGTGGACGACAAATAGTTTAGATAAGAAGAGAACAGAAGCTTTCGAAATGTGAAGATTAGAAGGGTAGATCACATAACTAATGAGGAGGTATTGAATAGAAATGGAGAGGAGAGAAATTTGTGGCACAACTTGACTAGAAGAAGGGATCGGTTGGTAGGGCATATACTGAGGCATCAAGGGATCACCAATTTAGTATTGGAGGGCAGCGTGGAGGGTAAAAATCGTAGAGGGAGTGCAAGAGATGAATACACTAAACAGATTCAGAAGGATGTAGGTTGCAGTAGGTACTGGGAGATGAAGAACCTTGCACAGGATAGAGTAGCATGGAGAGCTGCATCAAACCAGTCCCTGGACCCGAGAGTACAACAACACAACAATGATTTGTCATGTGCACCACATCTACCAATTTCCGTCCTAGTAGAATAATTTCTTTGTCTTACAGTATAGTACACAAAGCTGCCATCTCTGGCTACAAGAACTGCTGTAACGCGGCTCGCCATAGAGTTAAACTGAACACGGGTCACTGATGCGGGTACATCATTCCATACTGCTTCAGCTCTGTGTATGAGTGGCGAGTGGTGGGTTGCCAGTCGCTCAGAAAACCATGACCAGATGTTTTCACTGGGCGAGAGATATGGATAACGAGGCGGCTTCGGCAACAGTGGAAGACCCTCTGTATCGAGGTGTCTTAGGACAGTGCGGTGTCTCGTTATCTTGTTGACAGATACGTCACCAAGACCTCGAAGATACGGTACAGCCACTGGACTTATCGCATCAGAAATATAGCGGCTGCAGACCAGATCAACGGCTACGCGAAGTACCACCGCCCCACGTGCCGAGTCCGCACCACGATGACGTATGCAGTATGGCAACGTTCGTTCTATTCAAAAGCTCCACATATTGGTACTCTATCGTACTGCTGCACGCACAACCGAAAGTGCTCTGAAAAGGCCACTTGTGCCACACCTATGTCATGTGTTGTCGCTGCACGCACCAACACCGTCGGGGCGTCTCTATTACTGCTCTGCGGGAAGCCGCAACAACCGTGCCGATATTCCGTAGTGCCACAGAGGCCGTCGCATGTCCTTTTCGACACTGGTCTTGTTGCAAACGAACCCATTTTATGACTATACATACACGTCGTGGTTGTACGACCCTCCACAGCCGAGTAAACAATACTTCTGTCCTCTCGGGCGCTAGACGCGTGTGGCAATTGGGATTTTTCATGGAGTTGAGTATGGCTCTCCTGAACTCATCCATTCCATTTTAGCGTGACAGTCGTGGGATCCTGACCAAGAGGACAAGCAATATCGCGGAACGATAAATTGCAATCTCGATAAGCCACGGTAATGTAGCTGTCAAAATCCGACTAAGCAAAACACGATCAATGAGAAACCCACTGCGTAATCTTTCCTTACATACGAAATGCAGATGGCGTTACACCTCCTCCTATCATAAATGAGTTCTTCTAGCTCCCTTTAAACTGTTCTTTATTGGCAGATAAGCTTAGTTTCGTTGCTGGCAAGTTATTGAAAATGTATAGTCCTGAATAACTAACACCTTTTTGATATATATATATATATATATATATATATATATATATATATATATATATATATATATATTCGAGTCTTCGTGTAGAGTGTTCTTATTCCTGATATTTTGTTTGTTAATTAAACTCTTGGTTGAAGAACAGATATATTACGAACGATAAAGTACTGAGAAACCGTAATTATTAGGAGCAGTTTTTTGAACACATTCCGGCCGAATACTCTTAAATTCTCACCAGAAATAATTCCTATCAACTGCTTTTGGGATCGGTATACTTAAACTGGGCTTAAATATATTGTAAAAGATTATGAGAAGAATGAAACTTCCTGGCAGATTAAAACTGTGTGCCGGGCCGAGACTCGAACTCGGGATCTTTGCCTTTCGCGCGCAAGTCCTCTACCAACTGAGCTACCTAAGCACGACTCACGCCCCGTCCTCACAGCTTTAATTCCGCCAGTACCTCGTCTCCTACCTTCCAAACTTCACAGAAGCTCTTCTGTGAACTGCAGAGTGAAAATCTCATTCTGGCAACATCCCCCAGGATGTGCAGTATGCTTTCTTCCAGGAGTGCTAGTTCTGTAAGGTTCGTAGGAGAGCGCGGTTCCGGACTGAAGCGCCTAGAACCGCTTGGCCACAGCGGTCGGCAGACAAACTTTCGTAAGTTGTTTAGGTATACAGCGTGTTTCCGTGAGAGCGTGCAAAAATGTAACAAGACATAGATAGTGCTCCAATGGACAATTTGAGGTAGGAAACCTGAGGTCGAAGAAGGCAGTTTAATGAGATATGGAAGTAAACTTGGGTACCGTTTTGTCTACATTTACTGCTATGCAGCTTATTTACAACTAACATTCGTACAAGTTTACACGTACTCTGTTGTTTTATTTACATGTACAGTCTTTATTTTCTGCAAGGAAACAAAAAGCACGAGCCTGATTACTATGAAGTCGTGATGCAGGTGCTAGTTACTTTACTTGTCCAAAGTTGGCTCAGTTTTATCGTATTTACATTGTCCCGTGGCAGGAACTTGCTATGAATCAACGACAGACCCATTATTACTCACTGCTATTCAGAGACGCGGAGTACAACACGATGGAGCAGAACCGGTAGAGTATTTCTTAGCCACTGGATTCAAAGGGGAGGTCCTATTCCATGGCCTGCGAGGTCACCTGGCCTGAATCCCCTCGATTATTTCCTATGGGGACATACAATGAAGAACCAGAGAAACTGGTAAATATCGTGTAGGGCCCCCGCGAGCACGCGGAAGTGCCGCAACACGACGTGATATGGACTCGACTAATGTCCGAAGCAGCGCTGGAGAGAACTGACACCATGAATCCTGCAGGACTGTCCATAAATCCGTAAGAGTACGAAGGGGTGGAGGTCTCTTCTAAACAGCACGTTGCAAGGCATCCCATGTATGTTCAATAATGTTCATCTCTGGGGAGTTTGGTGGCCAGCGGAAGTGTTTAAACTCAGAAGAGTGTTCCTGGAGCCACTCTGTAGCAATTATGAACGTGTGGGGTGTCGCTTTTTCCTGCTGGAATTGCCGAAGTCCGTCGGAATGCGCAATGGACATGAATGGATCCAGGTGATCAGACAGGATGCTTCCGTACGTATCACCTGTCAAGACTCGTATCTACATGTATTGGGGGTCCCATGTCACTCCAACTGCACACGCCCCACGCCATTACAGAGCCTCCACCAGCTTGAACAGTCGATGGATTGATGAGGTTGTCTCCATACCCCTATACGTTCATACGCTCGATACAATTTAAAAGGAGACTCATCCCACCAGGCAACATGTTTTCAGTCATCAACAGTCCAATGTCGTTGTTGGCGGGCCCAGGCGAGGCACAAAGCTTGGGTCTTCACTCCGATGATGTTTCGTTGAATGGTTCGCACGCTGACACTTGCTGATGGCCCAGCATTTAAATTTGCAGCAATTTGCGAAAGGATTGCACTTCTGTCATGTTAAACGATTGTCTTCAGTCGTCGTATGTTCTGTTCTTGCAGGATCTTTTTCCGGCCCCAGCGATGTCGGAGATTTGATGTGTTACCGAATTCGTGATATTTACGCTACGCTCGTGAAATGGTCGTACGGGAAAATACCCACTTCATGGGTGTCTCGTAGATGCTGTGTCCCATCGTTCGTGCGCCGACTATAACACCAAGTTCAAACTCACTTAAATCATGATAACCTGCCTTTGTAGCAGCAGTAACCAATGTAACAACTGAGCCAGACCCTTGTTGTCATATGTTGGCGTTGCCGACCGCAGCACCGTATTATGCTTACTTACATACCTCTGTGTTTGAATACGCGCGCCTACACTACACCACTGGCCACTAAAATTGCTACACCACGAAGATGACGTGCTACAAACGCGAAATTTAACCGACAGGAAGAAGATGCTGTCATATGCAAATGATTAGCTTTTCAGAGCATTCACACAAGTTTGACGACACCTACAACGTGCTGACATGAGGAAAGTTTCCAACCGATTTTTCATACACAAACAGCAGTTGACCGGCGTTGCCTAGTGAAACGTTGTTGTGATGCCTCGTGTAAGGAGGAGAAATGCGTACCATCACGTTTCCGACTTTGATAAAGGTCGGATTGTAGCCTATCGCGATTGCGGTTTATCGTATCGCGACATTGCTGCTTGCGTTGGTCGAGGTCGCAATGGCTGTTGGCAGAATATGGAATCGGTGGGTTTAGGACGGTAATACGGAACGCCGTACTGGAGTCCAACGGCCTCGTATCTCTAGCAGTCGAGATGACGGACATCTTATCCGCATAGCTGTAACGGAACGTGCAGCCACATCTCGATCCCTGTGTCAACAAATGGGGACGTTTGCAAGACAACAACCATCCGCGCACGAACAGTTCGACGAAGTTTGCAGCAGCATGGACTATCAGCTCGGAGACCACTGCTGTGGTTACCATGGACGCTGGTTCACAGACAGAAGCACCTGCGATGGTGTACTCAACGACGAACCTGGGTGCACGAATGGCAAAACGTCATTTTTTCGGATGAATCCAAGGTCCCTTTACAGCATCATGATGGTCGCATCCGTGTTTGGCGACATCGCGGTGAACGCACATTGGAAGCGTGTATTCGTCATCGCCATACTGGCGTATCACCCGGCGTGATGGTATGGGGTGCCACTGATTACACGTCTCGGTCATCTCTTGTTCGCATTTATGGCACTTTGAACAGTGGACGTTACATTTCAGATGTGTTACGACCCGTGGCTCTACCCTTCATTCGATCCCTGCGAAACCCTACATTTCAGCAGGATAATGCACGACCGCGTGTTGCAGGTCCCGTACGGGTTTTTCTGGATACAGATGTTCGACTGCATCCCTGTCCAGCACATTCCGCAGATTTCTCACCAATTTAAAACGTCTGGTCAATGGTGGCCGAGCAACTGGCTCGTCACAATACGCCAGTCACTGCTCGTGATAAACTGTGGTATCGTGTTGAAGTTGCATGGGCAGCTGTACCTGTACACGCCATCCAAGCTCTGTTTGACTCAATGCCCAGGCGTATCAAGGCCGTTATTACGGCCAGAGGTGGTTGTTCTGGGTACTGATTTCGCAGGATCTATGCACCCAAATTGCGTGAAAATGTAATCACATGTCAGTTCTAGTATAATATATTTGTCCAATGAATACCCGTTTATCATCTGCATTTCTTCTTGTTGTAGCAATTTTAATGGCCAGTAGTGTGGTTTTTTTGGCACTTCAGTGTACTCGTATAAAGTCACTTGTGCGTGAGACCCCAATTGATACACAATTGGAATTAGTTGCCAGAATTGTAGCTACCTGTGATGTGCTTCGAAACACACCAGGCATATTTGTCTCGGTGTTTCAGAATCTTGTTCGCCGATATCTACATCTACATCTACATCTATACTCCGAAAGCCACCTGACGGTGTGTGGCGGAGGGTACCTTGAGTACCTCTATCGGTTCTCCCTTCTATTCCAGTCTCGTATTGTTCGTGGGAAGAAGGATTGTCGGTATGCTTCTGTGTGGGCTCTAATCTCTCGGATTTTATCCTCATGGTCTCTTCACGAGATATACGTAGGAGGGAGCAATATACTGCTTGACTTTTCGGTGAAGGTATGTTCTCGAAACTTCGACAAAAGTCCGTACCGAGCTACTGAGCGTCTCTCCTGTAGAGTCTTCCACTGGAGTTTATCTATCATCTCCGTAACGCTTTCGCGATAACTAATTGATCCTGTAAGGAAGCGCGCGGCTCTCCGTTGGATCTTCTCTCTCTCTTCTATCAACCCTATCTGGTACGGATCCCACACTGCTGAGCAGTATTCAAGCAGTGGGCGAACAAGGGTACTGTAACCTACTTCCTTTGTTTTCGGATTGCATTTCCTCGAAAAAGAATCGGGAGGCTGGCCCAGAACATCCTGTACAATGTCTTACTAATAGAATGAACTGCAGCAATTGAAACCAAATGGTAAACGGCTGGGGACAGAGAAGGATGTCTAAATCGGTAAGTTAACAATTTGGTGTGTGGTGATGGGGAATACGAGCGGGCTAGCTAGCGACGTGTCGCGGCCACCTGGCGGCGTTGCAGCGGCGGACGCGGCGCAGCTGCTGCGGCCGCCGCGCGTCGTAAATTAGGTCGCAGCCGCTGGCGGGGTGTCGGGCTGGCCCCTTATTTCTGCCCGCGCAGGCGCACACGGCTGCCGGCAGGTCCACGCCGCCGTCTGCGGGCGGCGCTGACCAGCCCACGGCTGCGCCGGGTGCGAATTGAGGCGAGTTATCGCTCGGCTCAATGGGACGAGGCCTTCTGGCTGTTCCGTGGTCAGGGGCAGGCGGGATCCCGCCGCTCGCGTTGCCGTGTAGCGGAGCGCGGTGTCAAGCTGAAGACATCGCCAGGGTGAAGCACCGTCGTGCTTACGCCCACGGAATAGGGAGAAGAACGCGTACAGTACATCACACGCCACACGCCTTTTCCGCCAGTGTCCTGCATATAGCAGCAATTAAACAGTGAGCGGCACTTCTCTAAGAGGTACTCCTCGTACATTATCGCCTCGACAGCACTTGTTCACAATATAATCCACGTTGCGTCTGAATAAACCACTGTCCGCTTTAAATCTGATGCTTTATGGAACTCCATCATCTCGTTTATACGCCCGACAACTCGTTTATTCTAATAAAAAAATGGTTCAAATGGCTCTGAGCACTATGGGACTTAACATCTGAGGTCATCAGTTCCCTAGAACGTAGAACTACTTAAACCTAACTAACCTAAGAACATCGCACACATCCATGCCTGAGGCAGGATTCGAACCTGCGGCCGTAGCGATAGCGCGGTTCCAGACTCATGCGCGTAGAACCGCTCGCCACTGCGGCCGGCTAGAATTTCTTTACATAACACCGTGGAAATTTCGGCCTAATAACGCATGCATCCATTTCGTCAGTGGTACACAACACACACACACACACACACACACACACACACACACACACACACACACCAAGAAAAGTTTTGCATCACCCCTTTATCTCGAAATTCGTAACACAGAAACCAAAAATTGGCTATGAGGCATCCCTTTATATTCATTTGCAATGTGCCCAGATCACCAAATCATAAATACTCATTCGTGTAACAACAAAATGATCTTTTTCCTATTTTTCTTTTAATTTTTTCCCCAACACTCCTGAGCAACGACAGTATGTGGTGTAGCACTCCCTTGCTCCTATGCAGGCTTCAATCCGTCGTGGCATACCATCGATGAGAGCATAAATAGCATCGGCATACGTCGCGCACAGTACAAGGTCGTTTTCGACGTCCAAAAACAACTCGTTTCGATCGGTCTGAAACATGCTCTATTGGTTCAAATGGCACTGACCACTAAGGGACTTAACATCTGAGGTCATCAGTCCCCTAGAACGTAGAACTACTTAAACCTAACTAACCTAAGGACATCACACATATCAAGCCCGAGGCAGGATTCGAACCTGCGACCGTATCGGGCGCGCGATTCCAGACAGTAGCGCCTAGAACCGCTCGGCCACCCCGGCCGGCCATGCTCTATAGGGTTCGCATCCACGGGAAAGGTATGCCACTCCACACTGGTGATCCTAATATGCAGAAGGAAAGTATTCACGAGACAGCACGATGATCACGTTAGTTGTCTTCCACCGAGATGACACTGTCACACCGACCGGAGTTGCCGAGCGGTTCTAGGCGCCACAGTCTGGAACCGCGCGACCGCTACTGTCGCAGGTTCGAATCCTGCCTCGGGCATGGATGTGTATGTAGTTCTAAGTTCTAGGGGACTGATGACCTCAGCAGTTAAGTCCCATAGTGCTCAGAGCCATCTAAACCAATTGAAGTTCCCATGCTTGGCCTGCGAGGCAACAACACGCACTGCTTTGAAATCGGATGTTGATGTGCCTACTCACTTGATGGAGGTACTTCCGGTAATGACCAGGAGTACAGGTCGCTTTGTATAGTACTAGACTGTGCGGACAGCGCGTAGAAATAGTAAGTACGCTAGCACACGTGTGATACACGAGTACATTTTACTGATGCCTAAATTGTCGAAGAGTCAAGACAAAATCCGGTTGCACAGGTAGGACGAGCACTTTACCCTCCTCAGCTTTGCAAGGGCTTTCAACGTTGAGCGTGCCTCAACAATTCTCGCTTCCCACGCCCGGGATCCCAGGTTCGATTCCCGGCGGGGTCCGGGATTTTCTCTGCCTCGTGATGACTGGGTGTTGTGTGATGTCCTTAGGTTAGTTAGGTTTAAGTAGTTCTAAGTTCTTGGGGACTGATGACCATAGATATTAAATCCCATAGTGCTCAGAGCCATTTGAACCATTTGAACCATTTTGAGCCTCAACAATGAGTACCGATAATATTATCGGCGAATACCGCGATTACTACTACAAAATGCCTGAATTCTTAGGAGTCATAATCGCTTGGTGCATCCACTGGCGCACGAAACGATGAAAGAGATAGTGTTTTGGCTATGCCCTTCAGGAATACAGGCTGCTAGATTGTGGTCACCACGTTAGTGTGTGCCGCGCAGGGTAGCCGCGCGGTCTAAGGCGCCTTGTCACGGATCGATTGGCTGCCCCCGTCGGAGGTTCGAGTCCTCCCTCGAGCATGGGTGTGTGTTGTCCTTAGTGTGTTAGTTTAAGTTAGATTAAGTAGTGTGTAAGCTTAGGGACCGATGGCCTCAGCAGTTTGGTCCCATAGGACTTACCACAAATTTCCAATTTCCGTTAGAGTGTAACCCGCGTACGGACGTCATTACATGACACGTTGAAGAGGTACGAGTTTGAAAAACTCTGCAGTTTGTCACTTACAAGGGAAACTCTCAGTCGTATCCCCACTCAGATATTGTGTAAGATTGTCCAGTGGATACCCCGCAAAAACTGAACACAGATCGAGCTTGAGAACACGAAGAAGATTACAGTGAAAACAGACGCAAAATATAAACAGTGAACGGTCCAAGCTCAAGATGTGAAACATAGAGCGAAGTTGAACTGCCACGGCGTTTTGGTTATGTGGTCACGATGTCGGACTAGCGAGGGATAGACCCTGTCCAATTTCTCACTTGTTCTCGCAACGCTGAAGGAACCCCATTCCAGTCTTCTTGCCACTAAAACATCCGTAACATCATCAAGAATATGGTACAAGTCTTCCCGGTACTTCATTGTTCACTCTGGTCACAATACAAATGAACAACTGCAGATGAGCCGGCCGGTGTGGTCGAGCGGTTCTAGGCGCTTCAGTCTGGAAACGCGCGACCGCTACGGTCGCAGGTTCGAATCCTTCCTCGGGCATCGATGTGTGTGACGTCCTTAGGTTAGTTAGGTTTAAGTAGTTGTAAGTTCTAGTGGACTGATGACCTCAGATGTTACGTCCCATAGTGCTAAGAGCCATTTGGACCGTTTGAACTGCAGATGATATGGTTCAAATGGCTCTGAGCACTATGGGACTTAACTTCTGAGGTCATCAGTCCCCTAGAACTTAGAACTACTTAAACCTAACTAACCTAAGGACATCACACACATCCATGCCCGAAGCAGGATTCGAACCTGCGACCGTAGCGGTCGCGCGGTTCCACTCCGGCCGGCTGCAGAAACATATCTCGTTTTTTGCTTTGTTTTTTTGAGTCTGATGCTGCCCGCCACCCTCTTCATCTCAGAGTAGCACTTGCAACCTATGTCCTCAATTATCTGCTGAATGTATTCCAAACCCTGTCTTCCTTTGTGGTTTTCGCCCTCTACAGCTCCCTCTAGTACCGTGAAGGTCTTTCGCTGATGTCTTCACAGACGTCCTATCATTCTGTCCCCCCTCCTTATCAGTGTTTTCCACATATTCCTTTCCTCTCCGATTCTGCGCAGAACCTCCTCATTCCTTACCTTGTCAGTCCACCAAATTTTCAACGTCGTCTGTAGCACCACATCTCAAACGCTTCGATTCTCTTCTTTTCCGGTTTTCCCACAGTCCATGTTTCACTACCATACAATGCTGTGCTCCAAACGTATAGACAAAAAAAAAAGAATTTTATGTTTTGCTAAAGACAACCATAAGAGCCCATTTAGTATTGTTAAGCTAACACATATAATAACGCGGGAGCATGAGATCGCATTTGTTCGGAAGGTGAGAGCGGACACAAGTGGATTCGCACAGATGATCACATTGCGTACCACAACTGTGATGCACGGGTATGGAGGGACGTTTTCCGTAGATAATCGAAACATAGCAAGCGGTCCACAGGTTCTTCGTGCAACAGCTCTCCCAGAACAATAGGAATACTGCAGTACCTTTACGGCACGTAGTAACGACGAGAAGTGGTAACTGAACGCGAATAGCAACGTAAATGGAAAGCGTGCTACTAGCAGACAGAACCGCGACCTGGATAAGCCGGAGACGGCAGGTCTGTGACAGCAGGAGCGAAAGGCGCGCTGCCAACCTCTGCGGCAAAATTAGCGACGGCGAAGAGATTTCAGGAACGCCTCGTCCGAGTCCGGCGAACGCGCCAAAATACTTTCCGCTGTCTGGCCACTTACCGACCAGACACGGCAACCCCTGTTGCGTCGCACAGCCAATCTGCGAGGACAGCCACTCGTGATGCGCAAAGGACCTAATTTAAGAAGCCGTCACGCTTAGGGCCAGATGCGCACTGGGGCACCGTGTGGAATATAATTCTTCCCTCGAGAGAAGTGTCACCCACCCCAGCAGCCGCGCTTGATTCATTACCAGTGAGCTGACCCCGCTTGGCAGGGATGCGTAATGCAGTCCTCACCAGCGACCTCTGACACTAGAGCGTTTCAAACTTTGGGAGAAAAGAAATGGGATTGATTGCATACGAGAGGTAAACAAAGTCTGGCGGATGTGCTACTCCTACGCTTTCGCTGAATTCCAGAAAGCATCCACAACAAGAGGTCAGATTGCGAGGTGCCGTTTAGAACAAGCGTAAATTTCTGGTATATTTCCGTGTTACCCGGCCACGACATTACTGCACTTGGCTTCCCGTCGACGTTGTCAAAAAATGGTTCAAATGGCTCTGAGCACTATGGGACTTAACCTCTGAGGTCATCAGTCCCCTAGAACTTAGAACTACTTACACCTAACTAACCTAAGTAAATCACACACATCCATGCCCGAGGCAGGATTCGAACCTGTGACCGTAGCGATCGCGCGGTTCCAGACTGTAGTGCCTAGAACCGCTCGCCCACTCCGGCCGGCGACGTTGTTAGAAATGCGCCGTGATCTTAGGTGCCGGCCGGTGTGCCCGAGCTGTTCTAGGCGCTTCAGTCTGGAACCGCGCGACCGCTACGGTCGCAGGTTCTAATCCTGCCTTGGGCATGGATGTGTGTGATGCCCTTAGGTTAGTTAGGTTTAAGTAGTTCTAAATTCTAGGGGACTGATGACCTCAGATGTTAAGTCCCATAGTGCTCAGAGCCATTTGAACCATATCATCTGCAGTTCAAATGGTTCAAATGGCTCTTAGCACTATGGGACTTAACAAAAAAATGGTTCAAATGGCTCTGAGCACTATGGTAAACACTGGTCCGACGCAACGTACTTTGCCTGGAGATTCTAAATCTACATTTACTCTGAAATTCACAATTAAAGAGTCTGGCAGTGGATTCATCTAACCAAATGGTTCCCAGCCTGGGGGTAGTTACCCCTGAGGAGTAAAATGAAATTTTATGAGGGGTAAAACTAAACGATTCAATTCTGTTTCAGTAACGAAATAAATTATTTTCAAAAGACCATTACTGTTATAATAATTTTGTACGAATTTAATAATAATTACATAAAGCACTCCGTCATCAGGCCACACGTGGCCTACCGGGACCATCCGACCGCCGTGTCATCCTCAATAAGGATGCGGACAGGAGGGGCGTGTGATCAGCACACCGCTCTCCCGGTCGTTACGATGGTTTTCTTTGACCGGAGCCGCTACTATTCGGTCGAGTAGCATCACGAGGCTGAGTGCACCCCGAAAAATGGCAACAGCGCATGGCGGCCCGGATGGTAACCCATCCAAATGTCGGCCACGCCCGGCACCGCTTAACTTCGGTGATCTGACGGGAACAGGTGTATCTACTGCGGCAAGGCCGTTCCCAGAATAATTACATAAGTTGTCAATAATTACTTTATCTCAATTAGTAGCATTAATGCGGTAGAGGTTACAGGTTCCTCATATGGCCCACCCACTACACACATACGTTGTGCTTTGTTCCGTACATCGCTGATGATAAAAGTGAGACACATACCTAAAAAATGCTAAATATCTCAAGAAATCTTCTCCATGTCGTAGACAGTACCTCCAGTAGTCCAGAAATTGCTTCATTATTCACTTCGAAACAGGTAAATGAAAGTTGACAGCATGACGCAGCAATAACTACATAAGAGCTACTATACTGCTATACCCAAAATAATTATTATTACTGTTACTATTAGCGGCTTTGGTCAGACACAAAGCATTAAAGGCCTGAAATCTTCCAATTTCTGCCAGTTCAGAAGTATGTAGTACAGCATTCAAGTGATTTACGAACAATAAGTATAGTGCACACATTTTAGCTAGGTTGACTTTAAATGGTGTTGCAGTGTGTAGGTCAAGCAAGTACAGCTATGGAGAGGAGATATGAGTGGAAGTATGTTTTGTAACAGGTGTCCACCCTCATTGTGAATAGTTAGCTTTCTTATGTCAGAAGGATTTGTAGGTACCACTTGCGATGCACCACGAATTCTTTTGTCATTCATTCTAACACACACACAAACACACACACACACACACACACACACACACACACACACAGACACACACACACACAAACTAAATCTCATTCATCTTTCATCATTTTAAAAATAAAAGTGTTCCAAGAAAAGTCTTTCATTCAACAGTTTAGTTAGGTATTAAAGCGGGGGATAACGTGGTGGACGGGCAAAGGGGGGGGGGGCGAGTACTAGCTAATATCTAATTGCACTCAGAGGTAATGGTCAAAGAAAGTTTGGTAACCAGTGATTTAACCACTTTCAAGCTATTTCTTTACTGTTCTACTGTCGAACAACGCGCCGGAAGAACGAACACATAAATCTTTCCGTGTGAGCTCTGATATCTCTTATTTTATTATGATGATGTACTACGCTTCATTATTATGTTTTTTATTTTTTAAATCATTCCTGGTCGCGATATAATACACGTTAGTGTTTACAGTGAAACTTTTCCAAGATAAATAAAGCAGCCGGGAAAGGTGCAAAATGTGAGGTTCGAAACTGACGTCATGTTGTAGTTTCGGAGGGTTTTCAAGGATATTTTCGGAAAATTTGGTATCATGGGCCCGTGGTCTGCAGTTGCTAGTTATTTTTTTCTTAACAATTATTTCTCACCACAACCTACCCCGCAACACCATTATAAGTTTTCCAGACTGTTTCTGACCATTCGGTATAACGAGCCACCAAGGCAGGAAGCTCTCTTGTACAAAATATTCAGAAAATATCCCTAAACAACCTCCGAAATTTTGTCGGTAGAGTTTGGTTTTACTCTATAGAATTACTACGGGAGAAAAGGAAACAGAAAAAAAAAATCGCAGTCTTCAAATTGAAAAGCGCCTGTAATGATCTCCGAAATTGACTGTGACAGAAAATCTTCGCAGCAACTCAATGTAACTTCTGGCATGTTTTCTGTATGTTTTTGTCGTAAACTGAAAACCAATGTATGTATGTATAGTGTAAGTGTCAAGCGAATAAAGAGGCACGAAAATGGGGAAGTAAATATTTGCAGTAACTTTACTTCCAACAGTAAAACTGAATATTTTTAAAGTATGTATTAAACTGGTACAAAAATGTGGTAATATTGCAAGTATTTTCGTAAACGGCCGATAATCAATTAAAGAATATGATCTGATTTTCAGCATCACATGGTGGTGATCTTACGAGAGGTATCCTTGAAGTTTTAATTATCATTTCCAAAAATGAGGGCGTACTGGATTAGAAATGCGTTGTCGTTTAATACATAATATAGTCTTAATGCTGTGATGCTTGGAATGGTGACATCGATTAAATATCGAGGCATAACTATGCAAAACTATATGGAATGGAACGAGCACGTAAGGTCGGTTGTAAGGGAGGAGAATGGTCACCTTCGGTTTATTGGGAGAATTCTAAGAAAGTTTAGCTTATCTGCAAAGAAGACCGCGCACAGGTGCTGCTAGAAGTGCTATCGCTAGGTTTGATCAGCACGCGAGTATTACGGAAAGGCTCTGTGATCTCACATGGAAATCCGTGGAGGAAGAAGACGTTGGGAAAGTTCACAGAAGCAGCATTTGCGACAGACTGCAGAACGATTCTACTGACACCAAAGTATATCTCGCATAAAGACCGCGGAGACAAGATAAATCAGGGCTCGTGCGGATCGACATAGACATTTCTTCTTCCCTCGCTCCATTTGCGAGAGGAACTGGAAACGAATGACCATCTGTGGTGCAAGAAGAGATCACGTAAGACCTGGGGTACAAGGTACCCTTGGCCACGCATCGTATGGTGGCTTGCGGAAAATGAATGCGGATGCAGAATAACGATTATAAAACAATAGTCGATAACAAAATAGGTACATTGATTAAGTAACATGTTACGACCCAAGGTTGATGCGCTGTGATCTTTACTGCATCTCGCCAATACCCATTTTCTCAACTGAAATTATTATCGGTACCGTTTTGTGTAAATTCGAGCGTACCTCTGTTTTTGCAGTATCCATACTATAAGCGACGATCAACAACTTTATGTTTGAGGGCGTGCTGCAGCGTATATGACGTAGTACGACTGCGATGCGGGTATATAAGCACAGACATGTATGCAAGGGAGTATCATGGAAAAAATGCGGAGTTCTCAGAAAAGTATTTCAGTCATTTCGTAGCAAGCCCGGATCTCATTTTTGGAGTAGCTGACTGGAATTCAGCTGTCCCTGGACACTGACGCCGAAACAAAATAAGTTAAAATGATCTTCTTTTCTATTTTCTACCACTGCTAGTGTTGTATCATTCACGTCATTGCATTAAATGTGGTATGCACATAACACGCAACGCTGATAAGTCATCTACTAAATTCATTAATAATTGTTGCTCACCTGCTGTCGAAGGTTTAGAAACTGAATGCTGTCCTAATACGATAGTGAGCTGCAACGGCGTTTCGCGCCATATAGTGCCAACGACAGCCATAGCATCCCTGTTAGTCGCGGTCACTAAAGGAGCTCCGACGAGCGGATACTGATCCGTAGGGACAGCTCTGCCCGAAACATAAATAACCAAAAGTATTTCGGGGTAGCGAGAGCCAACAGGATTGCTTCGTTTCGGATGAGCCTGTGTGAAGTTTCATGAAGACACTTTTATCTTTGGTTTATTGTGCCTGCTAAGGCAGACGAAAGCTGAATGTTTACATGAGAAACATGGCGGGAACAATTTGTCAGCAAATGATTCAAGGAACAAAGTGTCTTGTCAGTTGGCCACTGCAGTTATTTTTGTGAAAAATGGGAGGGAAATAAAATTTGGTCCATATTTTCAATACGCGATTCCTCGTGTTGCTGGCTTCTGCTTCTGGAACATAACGTATTGTAGAGATTCACCGAAAACTTTTTAGTGACTTTAGCAGTCAGAATACCGTATAGTATTGGCGAATAATGTCGCTTGGTACAATCAACTGTATATTTCGTCTTTAAATGATCATTTAACGAGGTTAAAAGCGAAGTATGGAAATTATGGTACAATTCACAATCGGACACGATAACATCAATCTTCATTCTCTATACCGAGCGAGATGGTGCAGAGTTTAGCACATTGGACTCGCATTCGGGAGGACGACTGTTCAATCCCGCGTCCGGCCATCCTGATTTAGGTTTTCCGTGATTTCCCTAAAGTCTCTCCAGGGAAATGCCGACTTCCTTCCCCCTCCTTCCCTAATCCAATGAGACCGATGACCTCGCTGTTTGGTCTCCTCCCGCAAACAACCCAACCCAGCCCCATTCTCTATTTTGCACGAAGTTCATTATCACCCGTTAAGTGGTGCGATCTTCGTCTTGACCCCTGCATTTACGGTTCAAAAATGGTTCAAATGGCTCTGAGCACTATGGGACTTAACATCTGTGGTCATCAGTCCCCTAGAACTTAGAACTACTTAAACCTAACTAACCTAAGGACATCACACACATCCATGCCCGAGGCAGGATTCGAACCTGCGACCGTAGCATCGCGCGGTTCCGGACTGAGCGCCTAGAACCGATAGACCACCGCGGCCGGCTGCATTTACGAAACTGTTGTCAACGATTCGATCGCAGCTAAACATCTGCGATAAGCAACACATCCTCCGAAACTGGGACATGCTCGGAACAAACAGCAAAGTATTTCTGCTGCTTGTTTCACTCCTGCAATTTACGCTGACCTCTTAGGTTCCTGCTTATCGGCATCCTCGGAAATTGCGACATATTCAGAATAAACAGCATAGTATTCGCTACAAGCTACAATACAAACATCACTGCTTGTCGTTTCACTTGCAGGAGTTTCATCTTTCGTGTTTTAAACAGGCCGTAGTCACAAAATCGAAAAAACTCGTTCCTAAGACAAAAATGGCTCGGAGCACTATGCGACTTAACTTCTGAGGTCATCAGTCGCCTAGAACTTAGAACTAATTAAACCTAACTAACCTAAGGACATCACACACATCCATGCCCGAGGCAGGATTCGACTCTGCGACCGTAGCTGTCCCGCGGTTCCGGACTGAGCGCCTAGATCCGCTATACCACCGCGGCCGGCCGTTCCTAAGACAGCACGCTCTTTAGGTAAACCGCATGGAATATTGTGAAACGTTCTTCTATTACATGAATAAGAAAGAATCAGAAGCTGTTAAAAACGTGATAATGAAAAACAGTATGTGCATCTTACAGGACGCAAACCTACTTCCTCCGACAACACAACCATATGTCTCTAACCAGTAGCCCCTGTCGCTCACAGCCAAATTTCGTGTTAGTATTGTTTATAATGCGATCTCCAAAAGGGTTTTTACCGATTATGTGGGCTGAACTGACATTTAATTGTAACAAATCGTACAAGAATGACGTTTGTTATAAACCTTCAATGCTCTATTGCCTTGAAACAGCATACTGTCCTCACACGCAAGTTATGATAAAGTAGCCAGATGCAGTCTTACCCCACGTCTTGTAATGAGACCAAGATGAGGCGTTTGTGAGGTGCGGCAAGAATTTAGTATTTTGCAAATGGGGCAATTTACAGCAATAGAACAGTCACGATATGAAGGGAACCCTCACTGAGGATGGATAATTTGGCTAAGAGGTGCACAATGTAGTGCGTCACAGGAAAATTTCTTGCTTTTATACCATAATTTACCTTACAAAATTTCACCATCTTGCCGTTTATTTGCAGTTCTGCGTTGTATTAGGCCAGTGAGTAGGCTGGCAGAAGTCATTGTTCGGAAACAGAAACCGATCAGACTTGTGCAGTTTTAATTGTATCTACATCTACATCTACATTTATACTCCGCAAGCCACCCAACGGTGTGTGGCGGAGGGCACTTTACGTGCCACTGTCATTACCTCCCTTTCCTGTTCCAGTCGCGTATGGTTCGCGGGAAGAACGACTGTCTGAAAGCCTCCGTGCGCGCTCTAATCTCTCTAATTTTACATTCGTGATCTCCTCGGGAGGTATAAGTAGGGGGAAGCAATATATTCGATACCTCATCCAGAAACGCACCCTCTCGAAACCTGGCGAGCAAGCTACACCGCGATGCAGAGCGCCTCTCTTGCAGAGTCTGCCACTTGAGTTTGTTAAACATCTCCGTAACGCTATCACGGTTACCAAATAACCCTGTGACGAAACGCGCCGCTCTTCTTTGGATCTTCTCTATCTCCTCCGTCAACCCGATCTGGTACGGATCCCACACTGATGAGCAATACTCAAGTATAGGTCGAACGAGTGTTTTGTAAGCCACCTCCTTTGTTGATGGACTACATTTTCTAAGGACTCTCCCAATGAATCTCAACCTGGTACCCGCCTTACCAACAATTGATTTTATATGATCATTCCACTTCAAATCGTTCCGCACGCATACTCCCAGATATTTTACAGAAGTAACTGCTACCAGTGTTTGTTCCGCTATCATATAATCATACAATAAAGGATCCTTCTTTCTATGTATTCGCAATACATTACATTTGTCTATGTTAAGGGTCAGTTGCCACTCCCTGCACCAAGTGCCTATCCGCTGCAGATCTTCCTGCATTTCGCTACAATTTTCTAATGCTGCAACTTCTCTGTATACTACAGCACCATCCGCGAAAAGCCGCATGGAACTTCCGACACTATCTACTAGGTCATTTATATATATTGTGAAAAGCAATGGTCCCATAACACTCCCCTGTGGCACGCCAGAGGTTACTTTAACGTCTGTCGACGTCTCTCACTACACTACAGCCTGATACACTTTTTTTCAATTTTTAATATATTTGCTTTCACTTCTTTCCTGCTTTACTTTTATCATACACTGAAAAGGTTATTTCAGAAAGAGTTTTGTAAATTTAATTCTTGGTATACTAAGGTTTCTGCTTACGTAGTGTAATTGTTGTGAATGTGATTGTCATTTTCAGTTTTTCTGATGTTGCATATTCCTTACTTGTTAACATCTTACTTGAATTAATTTTCTGTGGACAGAGTGATATGAAATTTTGTGTAAAACTGTAAATCGATGTAATCAGGATCATTGAAAGTGTTACTTGGCGCAAGGTGTATAAGCGATGCAATATCATACCGATAGGTCGATAGAGAAGGCATCAACAAAAGAGTCGGGAATTAGAACAGAGTGGGGGTGATTGTCGTTCCGCGCGTATCTACTGCTGCACGTTGTGTTCGTGGGCGGTGAAAAATGTCAGTGTTTGAAGAGTGCTGCAATTATTATCTCCAGAATTTGAAACACGAACAGCTGCTAGCATGAGTTTCTTAGAAGTAGATACCTTAGGGGTTGCGAAGCAACTCAAATCGCTTGATACGGGCAAGTCTTCAGGTCCAGATTGTATACCGATTAGGTTCCTTTCAGATTACGCTGATACAATAGCTCCCTACTTAGCAATCATATACAACCGCTCGCTCACCGATAGATCTGTACCTACAGATTGGAAAATTGCGCACGTCGCACCAATGTTTAAGAAGGGTAGTAGGAGTAATCCATCGAACTACAGACCTATATCATTGACGTCGGTTTGCAGTAGGGTTTTGGAGCATATACTGTATTCAAACATTATGAATCACCTCGAAGGGAACGATCTATTGATACGCAATCAGCATGGTTTCAGAAAACATCGTTCTCGTGCAACGCAGCTAGCTCTTTATTCGCACGAAGTAATGGCCGCTATCGACAGGGGATCTCAAGTTGATTCCGTATTTCTAGATTTCCGGAAAGCTTTTGACACCGTTCCTCACAAGCGACTTCTAATCAAGCTGCGGGTCTATGGGGTATCGTCTCAGTTGTGCGACTGGATTCGTGATTTCCTGTCAGGAAGGTCGCAGTTCGTAGTAATAGATGGCAAATCATCGAGTAAAACTGAAGTGATATCAGGTGTTCCCCAGGGAAGCGTCCTGGCACCTCTGCTGTTCCTGATCTATATAAATGACCTGGGTGACAATCTGAGCAGTTCTCTTGGGTTGTTCGCAGATGATGCTGTAATTTACCGTCTAGTAAGGTCATCCGAAGACCAGTATCAGTTGCAAAGCGATTTAGAAAAGATTGCTGTATGGTGTGGCAGGTGGCAGTTGACGCTAAATAACGAAAAGTGTGAGGTGATCCACATGAGTTCCAAAACAAATCCGTTGGAATTCGATTACTCGATAAATAGTACGATTCTCAAGGCTGTCAATTCAACTAAGTACCTGGGTGTTAAAATTACGAACAACTTCAGTTGGAAAGACCACACAGATAATATTGTGGGGAAGGCGAGCCAAAGGTTGCGTTTCATTGGCAGGACACTTAAAAGATGCAACAAGTCCACTAAAGAGACAGCTTACACTACACTCGTTCGTCCTCTGTTAGAATATTGCTGCGCGGTGTGGGATCCTTACCAGGTGCGATTGAGGGAGGACATCGAAAGGGTGCAAAAAAGGGCTGCTCGTTTTGTATTATCACGTAATAAGGGAGAGAGTGTGGCAGATATGATACGCGAGTTGGGATGGAAGTCATTAAAGCAAAGACGTTTTTCGTCGCGGCGTGGTCTATTTACGAAGTTTCAGTCACCAACTTTCTCTTCCGAATGCGAAAATATTTTGTTGAGCCCAACCTACATAGGTAGGAATGGTCATCAAAATAAAATAAGAGAAATCAGAGCTCGAACAGAAAGGTTTAGGTGTTCGTTTTTCCCTCGCGCTGTTCGGGAGTGGTATGGTAGGGAGATAGTATGATTGTGGTTCGATGAACCCTCTGCCAAGCACTTAAATGTGAATTGCAGAGTAATCATGTAGATGTACATGTATACCGCGGGTAAAGAACGTGTCGCGTTACTCATTTGTTGCCAGTTTTGACTCTTTAAGCATAAAACTACGATTACGACGAAATCCGATATGAAGTCTCCGAAGTAGCAAGCGAATGACTGACCCGATCGGAATGCTGCGAAACGCTATTGGTTACTCTGGTTTCAGATCGATCTGTGCCTAACGATAAGTGGAGCGGGTTGGCGGTGAAGGCGCGCGCGGCAGGGATGGTCTGGAGAGTTTGCGCAACCCTTTGTGTGGCCCGCTCCGGCCGGCGCAAGACTGGCGTGCGAATCCGGTGGCAGGCGGGCTCTCTCCTGCAGTTTCACTTCCCAGCCAAACCGCGTTACATCAACAAAAAAGCTGCCCCCCGCCGACACTTTCTCGCGCTCGCGCGGCCACGTGCCGCCTGCTTTCCATTTCTACCTGCCTCACTGTCTCCCAGGGGTCACCACCACCTTTCTGCCTCGTGGTGAATACCTCAACACACTAACAATCCCAGAGCTCGAAGAAAAAAAAAAAATCGATCCGCGGCGTTATTAAAATTTTTGAGACGATACACTTGTGGCAATTAAATTTACACCAGGAAGAATAGCGACCGACGAAATTTTACTTTGCAATCGAGTCCAACTAAGCTCGGATGACAGGTATAGGTACGTCATTCCATGCCGCTTCACCTCCGAGCAGGGTTCACCAATCGTAGTGGCTGGCGGGCGGTGGCGTGCGAATCTCTCGGCAACCAATGACCCGATGTGTTCGATAGGTGAGAAATGCTGGAGACAGGGCAGTAGTTGTAACACCTCCGTTTGTATCCCGACCTCATCTGATCGAATAGCAGCCCAATATTTATTATTAACATGACCGTGAACCTAATGGGGCTGGTAGTCGGAATTGACTGCTACGGAAGTTGTTACTTTCCAGTTCGTCCTGTTCAATACTATAATACTCAATGTATGGTAATAAGGAACACCAACACAGTTTTACTAATTACGAACTTATATTCTTCTCAGAACACAAAAAGGAGACAGCCACTGCCTTTGTCATACACATCTAACTACGGCAAATCTCAGCAGAGGCTTTCTTCATTTGCCATTATCGTCACACGCTAATCCATCACTGCATCCAACACTGCAATCCAAAGTTAGGCCGGCGCGGTAGACGCGAAACTAAATATCGGCACTAGTAACGTCACTGCTCACTTTTATAAAGATACTTCATCACTTTCCCGGTATTTATATATTATTTAGGGGTCTAACCACGGCGATGGCGACACCCTTCTCGGTTCAAAACCCTGTATTCCAATAATGGCCTCCACACACACACCACTCCCGCCAACCACTCTGGCGCATCTCGACATTCACTCTCGCAACACGTCACAATCGATTGTTCGCCCATCCACCTGTGCCGAGTGCAAAGTTATAGTAAGGGCCTACGGACCCCTTACACAGTGGAACACACTTTATCGAGGTAGGTCAGGACAACATGCGCTACACGCTGTCTTGCGTTATCTTGTTGAAAGATAACGTCAAGGAGAGCTCGAAGATAAGGCACAGACACCGGCCTTAACCTGTCAAAAGGTAAAGGCTGCTGTCCGAATACGAGCTATGTGAACCAGAGTGTTCCTGTTGTGTACCCAGTGGCATCTTAGAGCTACACGCCAGGTGACCGGTCTGTACGATGATCTAGAATGTACACTACTGGCCATTAAAATTTCTACACCACGAAGATGACGTGCTCCAGACGCGAAATTTAACCGATAGGAAGAAGATGCTTTGATTTGCGAATGACTAACTTTTCAGAGCATTCACACAAGGTTGGCGCCGGTGGCGACACCTAAAACGTACTGACATGAGGAAAGTTTCCAACCGATTCCTCAAAAAATGGTTCGAATGGCTCTGAGCAGTATGGGACTTAACTGCTGAGGTCATCAGTACTCTAGAAGTTAGAACTACTTAAACCTGACTAACCTAAGGACATCACACACATCCATGCCCGAGGACGGATTCGAACCTGCGACCGTAGCGGTCACGCGGGTTCAGACTGTAGCACCTAGAAACGCTCGGCCATTCCGGCCGGCCAACCGATTTCTCATACACAAACAGCAGTTCACCGGCGTTCCCTGGTGGAACGTTGTTGAGATGCCTCGTGTAAGGAGGAGAAATGCGTACCATCACGTTTCCGACTTTGATAAAGGTCGGTTTGTAGCCTATCGCGATTGCGGTTTATCGTATCGCGACATTGCTGCTCGCGTTGGTCGAGATCGAATGACTGTTAGTAGAATATGGAATCGGTGGGTTCGGGAGGGTAATACGGAACGCCGTGCTGGATCCCAACGGCCTCGTATCACTAGCAGTCGAGATGACAAGCATCTTATCCGCATGGCCGTAACGGATCGTGCAGCCACGCCTCGATCCATGAGTCAACAGATGGGGACCGTTTGCAAGACAACAACCATCTGCACGAACAGTTCCACGACGTTTGCAGTAGCATGGACTATCAGCTCGGAGACAATGGCTGCGGTTACCCTTGACGGTGCATCACAGACAGGAGCGCCTGCGTTGGTGTACTCAACGACGAATCTGGGTGCACGAATGGCAAAACGTCATTTTTTCGGATGAAGCCAGGTTCTGTTTACAGCATTCGTGATGGTCGCATCCGTGTTTGGCGACATCGCGGTGAATGCACATTGGAAGCGTGTATTCGTCATGGCCATACTGGCGTATCACCCAGCGTGACGGTATGGGGTGCCATTGGTTACACGTCTCAGTCTCCTCTTGTTCGCATTGACGGCACTTTGAACAGTGGACGTTACATTTCAGATGTGTTACGACCCGTGGCTATACCCTTCATTCGATCCCTGCGAAACCCTACATTTCAGCACGATAATGCACAACCGCATGTTGCAGGTCCTGTACGGGCCTTTCTGGATACAGAAAATGTTCGACTGCTGCCCTGGCCAGCACATTCTCCGGATCTCTCACCAATTGAAGACATCTGGTCAATGGTGGCCGAGCAAATGGCTCGTCACAATACGCGTCACTACTCTTGATGAACTGTGGTATCGTGTTGAAGCTGCATGGGCAGCTGTACCTTTACACGCCATCGAAGCTCTGTTTGACTCAATGCCCAGGCGTATCAAGCTAGTTATTGCGGGCAGAGGTGGTTGTTCTGGGTACTGATTTCTCAGGATCTATGTACCCAAATTGCGTGAAAATGTAATCACATGTCAGTTCTAGTATAATATATTTGTCCAATGAATACCCGTTTATCATCTGCATTTCTTCTTGGTGTAGCAATTTTAATGGCCGGTAGTGTAATCTGTCAATGTTCATCCTCTTCAGAGGCTCTGCACGCGGATACGTCCATCGTGATAGCGTGCGTAGATCCACGACTCCTCTGAAAAAAGGGCGAATTGGTGCCACTTCTTTGTCCAGTGTCGTCCTTGTCCGCATGCACCTGCTGCAGGAAGAAAGCCGCAACAATGGTCGCCTTGCTGACAATCCGCGGTACTTCAGATAACGTCGCACTGCCCCTCTCTGTGTTGATGGTTTAAGGCAAACAAGTCAATTTCCTGATTCAAGGTACGTGAAGTGTCTGTATGATCATTCACTGACGAGCGACCAATATGTCGACTTCCGCGGGCGTTGAGATTCTACACGGCGTTGAGAATGGCCCTCCTAAACCCATCGATTCCATATTCGCATACAGAGCGTGGGATCTCAAACAACTCGAGCAGCAATATCGCGGAACGATACACCGCAGTCCCGATAGGCCTTGATTCTGCATCTGTTGAATTCCAACACGCAGTGGTAGACTTTTCCCTTCTTACACGCGAAATACATCTAAATCAACATACATACTCCGTACGCCACCGCATGGTGCGTGACGGGGGGGTACCTTGTACCAGATTTGGTTTCTTCTTTTCCTATTCCACTCGCAAATATACGCCACCTTATCTTCGTGACCTTTCCGCGAAAAGTGCTTTGGCGGGAGTAGAATCTTTCTGCAGTTACCTTCAAATGCCGGTTCTCTAAATTTTCCCAACAGTGTTCATCGAGAAGAATTTCGCCTTCCCGCCAGGGATTCCCATCTGAGTTCCTGAAGCATCTCCGTAATATGTGCGTGTTGTTTGAATCTACCGATAATAAGTTTAGCAGCCCGCCTCTGAATTGCTTCGATGTCTCCCTTCAGTCCGACATGGCGGAGATCCCAAAACTTGGGCGGTCGGGCGGTATTCGAGAATCGGTCGCACTAGTGTTATATACGCGGTCTCCTTTACAGATGAACCAGACTGTCTTAAAATTCTCCCAACGAACCGAAGTCGACTATTCTCCTTTAATACTAAAATCCTTACATGCTACTCCTATTTCATATCGCTTTGTAGCCTTGCGCCTAGATATTTAATCGACGTGACTGTCTCAAGGAGTACTTTACTAATGTTGTATTCCAACATTACTTGATTGTTTTTCCTACTCATCTGCATTAACTTACATTTTTCTACATTTAGAGCTAACTGCCATTCATCACACAAACTAGATATTTTGTCTATGTCACCTTGTATGCTACAGTCACTCGACGGTGACAACTTCTCGTACACCACAGCATCATCAGAAGATTTCTGCTCGCTCTGTCCTCTGATAATTTAGATATGTCGAGAATAATAGCAGTACGATCACAGTTCCCTGGCTCTGATGAACACTCGCTGTTGAGGCAACGTACTGGGTTCTGTTACGAAGTCTTCGAACCACTCACATCTCTGGGAACCTATTCCGTGTGCCCGTTCCTTCGTTAACAATGTACAGTGCGGCACATAACACGATCACCTGAAATAAAAAAAAAAAAAAAAAAAAAACAAGAAGTCATACGCCACATCTGAAACAGAAACCTGCTGCTTAATCTTCGACCGAGCATTCGGAAGGACGTCCGTTCAATTCCGCGTCCGGTCATCCTGATTTAGATTTTTCGTGATTTCCATAAATTGCTTCAGGCAATTGCCGGGATGGTTCCTTTTTCAGGGCACGGCCGGCTTCCTTCCTCATACTTTCCTAATCCGATGAGACCGATGATTTCGCTGTTTGGTCTCTTCACCCAAATCAACCCAACCCTTAATCTCCTTATATGCGGAATGCATTAATCCTGTCTATTTTGTACGGTTGCACTGAATTGCTAATTATTTGCATTTCTAAGCATGCAGTAACCCAACACTTCATGCCAATTTGATATCTGTTGCGTGTTGCTTTCATGGAGTTGTAGTTTTAATGGCCAGCACTGTAAATATCGCTTGCGATTGAAATATCGACGATTCGTCATTTTCAAACATACATATCGGGTGCAGTGCCAAACATTATCTATATCAGAAGCGTACAAAATTGGCCAAGGCCCATTTAATGGGTGCAAAAACAAGTACCACCACCAAAAGAAGCAAGTGAGAGGTTTCAGATACCATGTTTTTCTTCTCTAGTCGATATTAATTGCTCTCATCGCCATGAAATGGGATCCGGCCGATTTTCTTTGATTGTGCTAGGCCTATTCCTTACGTGTGCCACGGATTTCGATGTGTAATCTTGAAAATAACAAACCGTTAGGATTACAATCACAGCTAATAAGTATATTGACCGCCTTGAACCGTGATTATTATATGTAGAAATTAACACACATCATTTTTAATAAAATAATAGGTTCTTTCATGAGGAAACGGTCATCCAAGTCCAAAGAAAAACTGTCGACGTGGTAATGAAATAATGTGAATTAGAGTCGCAGCATTGCACTTACACTGATGAGCCAAAACATTACGATTAGCTGCTTAATAGCTTGTTCGTCCGTGTTTGGAACGAAATACGTCACTGATTCTGCGTATCAGGCATCCCACAGTACGTTGGTAGGTTTTTGGAGGTATGGGGCATTATACACTCCTGGAAATGGAAAAACGAACACATTGACACCGGTGTGTCAGACCCACCATACTTGCTCCGGACACTGCGAGAGGGCTGTACAAGCAATGATCACACGCACGGCACAGCGGACACACCAGGAACCGCGGTGTTGGCCGTCGAATGGCGCTAGCTGCGCAGCATTTGTGCACCGCCGCCGTCAGTGTCAGCCAGTTTGCTGTGGCATACGGAGCTCTATCGCAGTCTTTAACACTGGTAGCATGCCGCGACAGCGTGGACGTGAACCGTATGTGCAGTTGACGGACTTTGAGCGAGGGCGTATAGTGGGCATCCGGGAGGCCGGGTGGACGTACCGCCGAATTGCTCAACACGTGGGGCGTGAGGTCTCCACAGCACATCGATGTTGTCGCCAGTGGTCGGCGGAAAGTGCACGTGCCCGTCGACCTGGGACCGGACCGCAGCGACGCACGGATGCACGCCAAGACCGTAGGATCCTACGCAGTGCCGTAGGGGACCGCACCGCCACTTCCCAGCAAATTAGGGACACTGTTGCTCCTGGGGTATCGGCGAGGACCATTCGCAACCGTCTCCATGAAGCTGGGCTACGGTCCCGCACACCGTTAGGCCGTCTTCCGCTCACGCCCCAACATCGTGCAGCCCGCCTCCAGTGGTGTCGCGACAGGCGTGAATGGAGGGACGAATGGAGACGTGTCGTCTTCAGCGATGAGAGTCGCTTCTGCCTTGGTGCCAATGATGGTCGTATGCGTGTTTGGCGCCGTGCAGGTGAGCGCCACAATCAGGACTGCATACGACCGAGGCACACAGAGCCAACACCCGGCATCATGGTGTGGGGAGCGATCTCCTACACTGGCCGTACACCACTGGTGATCGTCGAGGGGACACTGAATAGTGCACGGTACATCCAAACCGTCATCGAACCCATCGTTCTACCATTCCTAGACCGGCAAGGGAACTTGCTGTTCCAACAGGACAATGCACGTCCGCATGTATCCCGTGCCACCCAACGTGCTCTAGAAGGTGTAAGTCAACTACCCTGGCCAGCAAGATCTCCGGATCTGTCCCCCATTGAGCATGTTTGGGACTGGATGAAGCGTCGTCTCACGCGGTCTGCACGTCCAGCACGAACGCTGGTCCAACTGAGGAGCCAGGTGGAAATGGCATGTCAAGCCGTTCAACAGGACTACATCCAGCATCTCTACGATCGTCTCCATGGGAGAATAGCAGCCTGCATTGCTGCGAAAGGTGGATATACACTGTACTAGTGCCGACATTGTGCATGCTCTGTTGCCTGTGTCTATGTGCCTGTGGTTCTGTCAGTGTGATCATGTGATGTATCTGACCCCAGGAATGTGTCAATAAAGTTTGCCCTTCCTGGGACAATGAATTCACAGTGTTCTTATTTCAATTTCCAGGAGTGTATGTCTGCACACACGTCATGTAATTCGCGAAAGTAACGGGCGGATGATCTGCATACGCGATTACGGTGTCCGATAGCGACCTACATGTGTTCCTTAGGATTTATATCAGGCGAATTTGGTCGGCGAGACATCAAAGTGACTTCGCTACAATGCTCCTCAAACCACTGTAGCACGATAATGGGCATGGTTGTGTGTGTTTGTCCTTAGGATAACTTAGGTTAAGTAATTTGTAAGCTTAGGGACTGATGACCTTAGCAGTTAAGTCCCATAAGGTTTCACACACATTTGAACATTTTTTGTTGTTGATGAATTTGGCGCTGCTGTAATAAAAATGAAGGGAGTTTAGGGTTTATTGTCCCATTGACGACGAAGTGATTAGAGAAACAACAAAATCTTGGACTGCTGGAAGGATATGGAAGGAAACCGATCGCGTTCTTTTCTAAAGAACTACTCCAGTGTATCACGGAAACACTAAATCTACATGATCGGGTGGGAATTCGAATCACCGTTCTCACGACCGCAAGTCAATTGTCTTACCTCGATGCTCAAATTTTTCGTCCTTGAAATCGCTCATTTTTCTCATTGTTGAAACACTTTTACTCGCAGGCGTATTTTCATGTAAAACATGTACTCTTTTCTTCAGTTCGGGCCTAATGTCACGTAATGCAGTTGGTAGGGCAGTTATTTGCCCTTTGCAAAGAAATCAATGACAGGAGTCCGTTTCGAAGGCCACGAAACACTGTCCACAATATTCCCAGCACATGAAATATACGTCACACTTGTCTGTGGTATCGTTTCTGGCGTGAAGCTCTAGATCCGTGTCTTATTCACGGTAACGAGTTGACGCACAAAAATAGATGGATACGTTTTAAAGCGGCCTAAATATTACTTATAAATACGATTTTTCGGATTTATTTTGGTCAGAATTCATCCACCTGATACAAAGCTTCCTTAAATATACTTCTTCGTGTAAAATGCACCGTACTCTTTCTCCTGGTATACCTGTGGCGTCAGAAAATCCCCACACCTTTAATCGCCGATCTTCTAACGCCATACTGTACTTTTTTTCGAAGCTTTCATACACGGTTGCAGTTATGGTATTTCCTTTACGCCAGTCATCCTGAAGAGAAGTACACTCACGACGAAATTCTGAAATGTAATTTCTAGGCCGGCCGGTGTGGCCGAGCGGTTCTAGGCGCTGCAGTCTGAAACCACGCGACCGCTACGGTAGCAGGTTGGAATCCTGCCTCGGGCATGGGTGTGTGTGATGTCCTTAGGTTAGTTAGGTTTAAGTAGTTCTAAGTTCTAAGGGACTGATGACCTCAGAAGTTATGTCCCATAGTGCTCAGAGCCATTTGAGCCATTTGTAATACCTAACTTTTAAAAATGAAGGAGCAAATTTCTTATAAATATTCACCAACATGTGATGAATATCCAAAGGCGTCATAGCGTCCATTTCATAAACAGTTATTTGGTTACGGTACCGAGATTATTAATTTGAAAGAACGCAAGTGACCTGGCATCCGATACAAAAAATACAGTTAATCTGTTTAAAAGAGACACACAACGGTATTCAGACAATAATATCGATAAAAGTATTCCATAGCCCTGGCTGACAAGTTATGACGTGAGAGGCTTTCCGCCGAAGTTTGAGGACGAATTTCGAACCTTGCATCCGCTGGAATCTGTTGGAAATGTGAGGAAACGAAATTAGATTCAGAATTTCCTATGGAGAGATGGTGCAACATTAGTGTTGTTGGATATAGCTCCTAAAACTGTGCTTTTTCGATAAAACAATTTGGTCTAATGCACCCATTCAGAGACATCATCAAAGAACGTCCCCGCTGAGTAGAACAGTGCTTTATGAGAGAAACAGACTATTTGTTGGGATGGATGTGCGTCAAAATACGTGTTTCGATGTCGTAGTACGAATGAAACCTTTTTTTTTTTTTGTACTTTCTTATAGTTTTGTAGTGAGCAGTAACTTTTAATTTCTGCTGCCAAAAATGACCATGTTGCCATCAGACATTCCATTAGCAGCACCACTGTGAGTGTTGAAAAAAGATGGATGGCAGGCTTGTTTTACTTGAAGAGCAGGTGTTTTTTTTAAACAGAAAACCAGCATTGTCTCCGCCAAGGTCACCTGGCTTAAAACCTCACGTATATTTTTTTACATTTTCTTTAAAAAGCGGAGTGGCATCCTAGACATACTATGCCACCAAAGTCCTCCAACGAGGGATAAAATTAAAGGCCAAATTCGGTATTCTATCAGTCGTAGCCAGCTGCAGACATACTTCGGAGTACCCAATGTGCATATTATATTACTATAATATATCATAGTAATTCGGAATTAGGCAGTGGTGCCTTTCCTCACAAAATCGGTACAAAAAGGCTACTCGAACACTAAAATCATAAATCTTTGTTCTATCGCTAAACAGAAAATCATTTGAAACTTAAAAATAAGAAAGATCAGTTTTAAGTGCTATATTCCTAAAAGTATAATCGGCGATCAAAAAGTTTATGTTTCAGGACACTGCTGCACCGTATATGCGACCCTGTTCAACTCCTATGGCGGTATATAAGAACCGAATGTAGGCATGGAGCTACTGTGGCATTCTAACGGAAACTTCCGTTTCAGGACGTTGCTCCTGCGTAAACGTGGTCTAGCGCAACTCCTCTGCCGGTATATAAGCAGGGACATGTACGCAAGGGATTAGTCTGGCATTGGAACGGAAATTTTTTGATCGTCCCTTATATATACGACAATCTGACGACGACCACTGACAGGTCGAAAGAGCAAGAAAATAGAAGAAAAAAGTACATCCATTATTTTCTGTAGTAATTTATTTCCTTCCTAAGGCGTTGCTCAACTTGTCAACGTCAGGATTATTACCTTGAGGATAACGAAATGGCGCAACATGAGAAAACATCCTAGACTAAAGAAAACGTTCAGTCTTAAGAGCTCTCTTCCAAGAGTCTGATTTTGTACCAGCCTCCCGTTTGAAATTTTGAAGTTGACCACTTTTACGTTTTGCAGTGAGAATCCAAGCAATGAAAGGTTCACCATTCAGTTTGTCCGTAAAAGTTAGCCAGAAATGTATTTTATCGGGAAAAATTAGGACGAAAAATTTTCGAGAAAATTGGCTGGTTCGGTTCGTTTCGGGTATCTGCTTCCCAATACCATTCAAGATAGAGCTACCTGAAAGCATGAAAAGATACGCGGGCAAGTAATCCTTTCCTGGTTTGCATTTTTGCCAGTAGAATCGTTTTTTACCCAACCTCATCGAATCACAAGGAAAGTTAGAAACTACCGTTTCGCTAGGTTTCTGTGGGAAATAGGTAGTATTAATTTTAAGGCATTCAATCGAAGTGATTTACGGAAACCATCGACAATTTGGATGGCCTTACGAATATTTTAACCACATTAGCCATGAATAACAGTCCAGTGTTTTAGTTAGCACTTCACCTCACTCGACAAACGATATGGTGGAAAAATTCAAATTATCAACGTGCCGGACACCGTGTGTTTCAGATACCTGCACCTCTATTTAAAATGGATCATATCTGCATCAGACGTACGATCTTCAGTATCGTCCATACTTTCAGCTCTTCATGTATATCTGTCTTTTCCTAAATCACTGTACTTGATCAATGATGATTTCAGATGACAGATAAAAAGACTGTTAACTACACAAAGAAAGATCCTTCAGGACGTTGTGGCTTTACACCTCGTCTGTCCACGGCTTCCGCTAACAAATGGAACCCAATGAAAGTGATGCCGGGCCGTATGGCCTCGGAAGCAACTAACTCGATCTTTCTTGCAAGTGTGAATCAAGCAATCTCTCCGAATGTTGATTAAGCGAAGCTAATCATGGGGATGTACGTGAACAGGGAGGGCAGTATCATAACAATGGCAAGAACTAAAATTCGACTCCTTAATTGCGATATAATCTGTATTTAAGATTTACAAAGCAGCAGAAAACGAATATTAAGCACTGAAATCGGGAGGGAAAAGTTCAGTATGAAGATCACACCTTATCACACATCAAAGCCGCCAAAAAAAGAAGAAAAAATGTAATCAATGAAGCCTCTGTAACGTAGAGACGGGCGAAACAGAGAAATGCTACTTGCATTGAGGAGTTGTCCACGAAGTTCGTTTTCTGAATTCTGCTTCCCTTAAGCGCCACACGCCGAAAGCTCCGCACGGCCATCTGCCGTACTCTTAAGACACGATGAAGGCATCGCGGACGCTCCTTAGCTCCCGAAACGGCAGAATCTGTAGTCGATCTACAAGGTGATACGCCCTTCGACCACTTCCGACCTGAGAACCAGTTCGCTGAACCGGTTATGGGAGGACCTCCAGTTTCCCTTCAGTCCGAAACAAGTAGCGACTTTGCAGTCTTCACTTACACAGGCTACAGGGAGATCTGAAAGTCATCAAAGTTGAACACATGAGCAGATTTGACGCTCATGGGCTCATGAAAATGAAGTTTTCGGACGTGCTTTCCATATAAACCTTTATGTACCAAGTCCCCTTACATCCTCTAGAAGTGCGTGGCAGCAATTACGGAACACCATGCAGATACAAACACGAAAACTGATAAAGGGAAAAGTAAATAAAGATCGTTATTTACTGACAAGGGCAAATTACAAGGAAACCATTATAATTTTCACGCGAATTTTTTCCCATATCCGGCCGTGTGTTCTAGCGAGGCCTCGTAAAGAAACGGAAAGTTGAAGACATGTAAACAACAAAGTATTAGCGCGTGGAATATAATTATTACGTACAGAACACTGCAAACACGAAAGGTGATGGAGAGAGACAATTCCACCTGAGACGTTACATATAAAAATAAATAATATTTACTTAAAGGCCAACAAACAGACTGTATAATACTGACAGTGCGATGACAGTTGAAAACTACCTGTATCATGTTTTCGCGGAATCTTTGATATACTCGTATTATGGCATTCTATAATAGTCTATTTGACTCCAGCTTCCGTTGTTAGATGTTCTTCAGTGTTGTCACAATCGTTCGAATGCAGCTCCGTCTCCACAAACGGGCACAAAGTGAAACCATGACGCATTATGTGCGTCAAATGGCTAAATCCGGGAACCCACATAAGACAAAATGTACAGTCCAATGCGCAAGATGAGCATGGATATGTTGTTACTGCGGGTACCTCTCTCCCCAGCACTATTGGTCACTTCTGAAAGTGAACGACTAACGCATGCATGCAGTTTTGAACAAAAAGGGAAAGACTCTTATAACAAGATTAGTCACAGACTCCTGTATGGGGCTAATACCCCGAAGTGATATGATGTGGAACGAAGACGAGAAATCTGTATTAGGAAAGGGAAATTTACATTTTTTGGGTGAATTCTGAAAAACAGGATGCTTCTGTACAAGAAACCGCATACAAACGGCTATTACCACCCGTACCGCACTGGTTGGAGTCAATTTCTAATAGGCATGGCAACAGACATCGAAGTTTTTCAGAGACGCATTGCCTGGATTGTAACAGCCGATACAGTTTGTGTGACGGAGTTGAAGAGTGAACTTCAGTGGGAAATATTTGGAAAAATGATGAGGTATATTTAAAAGATTGATAATCGAGGAAGGCAAAGTAGCAATTCTGCCGCGTCTACTACATACCTCCCGCGGGACCTACGATAAAAAGATAAGACAGATTACGAGTCCTTAGGAATCATATTTCCAAATGAGAAAGTGGCAGACAATGAAGCACCATCTTTCCTGTACTGTGCAGTTGCTTGCGTAGCATATGAAGGGTGTCTCTCCTAAGAGATGTCGGCCGCATTTTCTCTGGTGTTTCGGTTGATATTTGCATTTTTTTTTTTTTTTTACGTGTAGCTGGGGTCAGCGCAAACAAACGCCTTTCATTCGTCGCCCGGCGTCGGTGTAAAGCGTCGGTTTGTTTCCGGTTACAATCAAAATTATTTTTAAAGCGGAATTTTACGAACATATTCGATAGAGCGATCCAAAGTTAGTCTAGTGCGAATCCGTTTTATCGATGTGTATTATCAGGGTCAGTAAAAGACGAAGAATAACCGGCCCGCCAGCAGCTACCATCATAAAAAGAGCTGCTAAGTCGATTCTGGAGAACTGATTGTTCCTCGTGTTTTACAGTTCTTGTTAATACATATCGATATTTATCGCTGGGAGATTCGAAGCTCTTTCCACTTGTACACACCAGCGTCCCTGCTGAAGGGTAGCGGCTGAGACTGCCTATTTAAGCGTGGTTCTGCACGAACCCGAGAGACATATGAAGCTACGTTTTGTGGAATGCTTGATGCACGATGGAGGAACAGACGTGCTAAAATCCCTTACCGGGACAAACACACTTCTCGACACTGTCAGCGCGGATCCCTGGATACCGACTAGAGCTCACATGGCTGTAGCATCAAGTGTCCTTGCAACACAAAGGAAATTGTGAAATGAATAGCTTACACATTATAGTATTCGCGCTTGAAAGTGTCACGGAATAACAGATGTGACTCAGACAATCCTTACATATGCGCAGCCACGACTCTGGATCAGGTTTCGTAAATAGATGACAACGATGTTGGCTCTGAAACTAGGGATGTTTCTAAGTTTCAGTAGCCAGCATAGCTTCCGTTGTGTCAGCGTCATAAGAGTTGGCATTTCGATGCATAACGCGGACGGACTCGACAACTTATCTTCATTTCTTTAACATAAGCTGTTAGTTTGGCTTTTCAGTCTGCTAATCCTAGAAAGAATGCTACATCAACATATATCGTTACAATGGCGACCATCTCTGAGCTAAGTAGTTCTGCTTTTGAGATACTGCCACCGACAGACACAGACATGTAACAAAGTTGACTCTAGTAATGCGTCTTATACTGTGTCGCTATAAGGGTATAAAAAAGAGCTATATAAGACCATAGCGTCGAATACAAGTTTAACGTTGGTTTCGTTGCACTACCTTTAAAGTTATGTCTGCCAACGACTGCCGCATATGAACCTTTTCTTTAGGAGCTGCATTTCTTTCTTTCCTCGAGCAAATCTGTGTTTGCCATCCCCTAATTGCTCAACGCACAACTATTCGTTGGTATTAAGGGCGCAGATAACTATGTATACAGGTAACGTTATGCTTTTCGCAGGTTTTTCCACGCAGTTTACGTCTCTGGTTGATAATCGGTACGAAAAGTTGTATTGTAAACTAACGGTTTTGCTTAATAAAAGGTAACTATGACTGAAATGTTGCCCCGGCCGTGTATTCCAGAAGAAAGTCTATACACGGCGACAACCCAGATCCTGTGCAATGCTGTTTAATTTTGTCTACAGGAGTCCGGGTTGGGCGCTATTTTACAGTTCGTAAATTACCTGGCCGACTGATGCATACGATATTCCGTATTCTTATCCCCAGCCTCACTACGCTTGTAAAATACAAGTGGGCTTCACAAAGTTCCAGATCTTTTAGAATTTTTTTTCCAAGCAAACTCGAAATCAAACAGAGAATTACAAGACGTGGGACAATTTCTTACCAGTAAGATGCTGCAGTTTCTGGCTATGAATGTTCATCGAGGGTTTCGTCAGCGTCCACAAACTAAATATCTTAAACGCAGAACGAATGCACGTGCATGGTACAATCGATGAAAGTTTGATGTTACCCTAAAGGTCACAACTCACCAAGTAGATTGGGAATCACATTAAGCGATTATTTACTCTCGAAAAATTGCTAACCTCCTCTTCCCACGTATAATTTATCTGTTATTCCTGCATTGTAGTTCGAAATGAATGGCACTCACGATCTTTATAAAGAAAGAGAAAGAAAAGAAAGTGATTTCCGACTCTTATACCGCCAAACTTTCTCCTTGTAAGCTTGCGCTCGCCGCATATCCTGTTCGCCCCTGTATGACTAAACAATCTGTATTACTGCTTCCAGGCTTGCATGTAACTACCGGATTCAACAGGCTCTGTGCTGGACAGTTTCCACTCGTTCGTTCCCCTCTCCCCACCACTTCCTATCTGCTAGATGGTACTCTGAATTCAAACATTGCGTTCCAGTTCAATGTCTAAATTTCGGGAGCTTAATTTCTTCATTATGTTGCGTAACACAAAGCTTGTCACGACTACCGTTAAATTATCGATTAGTCACGTTTCATAATCTGCGAGGCCGGTCTATGTCCACAGCAGTACGGCTCCGCTGCTGGTTATCGTAAAAAGGCAACACAGAGAGGCAACGTGCGACAAAGGAGCCGGGCTGATGGGTGCAAGCATTTCCTGCTGGCGGAAAGTTCGCCGCCACCTTGAATCTTGTGAGTCACCATCGTTCCTGTTCGGCAGCTGAATGCTACTTCGCCCTTTACTTGTCTCCGCGTCTTTGCCAGAGCTCGTCCACACTGCCGATGAATGAGAATACTCTTTCGGCAGCTCACCTCGTCAAATTTGCAGATATAGGATAGAGAAAGCAGATATTCCCGATAATGCGATTTCCTATATTTCATTTCGAGGAAATCTGATGGCACCGAAATAGTTTTTACATCTTGTTCTATGCATTTCTCTAAACAACCACAACAGAAACAGTGATCTGATATTAGAACTCGTCCTCGGGTGAATGAAGTCAAAGTACGGATATATATGCTCTACTGGCCACGTGCACATTTGATAAGTGATGCTCGCAAATCCACATAAGAAATGGGTGCGTTACATTCTGTAACTATAACTGCCAGGAACAAGTAATACCACTTGGTACTAGACCAATGGCGAATATTTTGTCCACGACGTGTGAATTTAATACTGATAATCGTGCTAGATAATTATTGCCTGAACACTCTCTTATGCTATTAAACAAATGTCAATCTCTGACATGAAACATTTACCAAATTTAACGGCAGAACCCTGAAAATGAACACACTAATGTAATACTGACGTCATGAGCAAGCTACATCTACGGAAACTTGAGATTACTGGTTTTGTGCTGTATCTTACTGTTCCCTGTTCCTTCTCAAGTACGAACTGCCTCTGTTACTCAACATATGTCACATTTAAATGCATTTTATCTACAGTTTCTCTATATTTGTAACTAGGATTCTTTAACGACGCTAGTCAGAAGCGCTATTTCAAATCAAAGTTAATTCTTTTGATGTTAGATAGTCTTGAAACACGCCGCGTGTTGCGCTTCATATTTCAACATCTCTTCATGGAATACGGTACCCTAAAATTTTCTAGAGCTGCAAACAATATGAAAATCTAAAAACCACAGCTGAAGAATTTATTTGGTATTTTCTCTCTATAACACAGACTACTCTGGGATTACTTTTTAGTTTCTATGAAAACAGAACAAGCAAATTGTTTGTTCTGTGACAATAGAGTACGCCTGTTCCAGTGACCCTGACAAACCCGGACGCCAATATTTACTGATATAAAACTGGAAGTTCCTCCACATTCTCGTACGCATTATGCGATTTTGCGATATATCTACTATCTATGTTCAGTTCGCAATATGCGGCCGCGTGAGTACTTCGTTTGTTCTTAGCTCTGTGTTTTAAATAATGTTTACACGTGCACAAATCCGAAAGAGAGCGCCGTCGCAAGCGTTACAGATAGGCGAAGTACATTCCAATAATTAACGACAGATCATTCAGTCACACGCATCAACTGGCAGACTAATAAACAATTACAATCTAATGCGTTCACCACGCATATCACTCTCTCCCAATTACGAACTGTTCTCCATATCCTGATATAATTTTCAACAAATAACACTTCTATTCGTATCTGTACAAAATATAAGTTTGTTGCACAATAAAAATTACTACACGTAACTGGTATAACATTAAAAAAGGTGGTATCCTATAATACTCAACAGTGTTGTATTTTTCGGCAATTTAGTATACAAACGAATGCAGAATACAATTTAATTCTACAAGGCTAATTCTCACTGTTGTCTGCCCATCAGCTATTCTCTTTGAACCAATATTTATAATGTAAAAAGAATGTTGTTGTATCAATAACTGCTAAAATTTTTGACTACCTATGAAACCATTTACTGGTCAGTGACAAATTCTGCTGGCACTGAATTTAAAACAGAATGAAATACACAATACACATTTATCCGCAACCGCTATCATCGAGACAGGCAAATGTTTAATTCAAACTACCAGGCTCCTGCGACTTACACAAGTTAGAAAGTAGTTTGGTTACTCTTTATTACGAAATAATTATTTCCATCACAGTTTTTCTATTTAATTAAAAACATTTCTTTTTTCATCTTTCCCTACATTCTAAAACGGTGCTAGTCTCACATAACAAAATTCCTCAATTCTGGTAACGTAATCGGTTGCGAAATGAATATTTCTTTCTGTGATTGTGACAATAGGGCATACCGAAGCGGGAGCTGCATGAAACAGCTGTTCTTACGTGTTAGTTCCACGATCCAAACACAAATCCCAAAGTATATGTACCTATTTCGTGACATAACGAGGAAATTAAAATTACGCTTGAAAATTATATAAACTCCACACGATACATTCATCAATTTCCACATTTGAAACACATGTTTAAGGCGGAATCAAAGCCCAAATTTCAATCGGTTTAGATGCACGGTAGCGGTGCATGGTTGTTTCCCCGCGTGGGTATGACATATCTGAGCATTGTTACTTTCATGATTCGATAACTATTTGGAAACCGGAAAACACAGATAACGACAGCTGTAAAAATAACAGTAAAATGTAACTCAGGAGAAACAAGGAAATAAATTCTCGCAGTGGTACCTGTCATCACAACTAAAAGTTCCAGCAGAAATTCACGAACTACCGGCGACAACAATACAAAGAAAAGAAAATCAGTTTGAAATACAGGCACACACGGTTGGTTACCTCCACGAGGGCAGAGCACTAAGTTCTCATGGTATTTTAAAAATATAGTAAGTGTATTCGACATGAAACGATGTAAATTCTAATTTGAAAAAATGTTTAAAAACTTACCGCAGCCGCCTTTTTGCCTCTGTATTGTTTCCCAACGAGTAGAAAAATGTGTTTATTACTCTTCACTGTTATGTTTAGTAAAATGTAATGCAGGTTCAACAATTAATTATAACCACACCTTTTTTTATTTATTTTTGTTAAATTGGCCAATTTTCACTTCATGTCACAAACACAGCGCACACGTGTTCCGAATTGACAGTCCCTCCCAGCAGCTCGATTGCGATGCTAGAGATACAGAATGTGGCGACGGCATAAATAATTAGCATACCGCGAGACACATCTGCTACTCAAACCTTCGCGCACGCGGCAACAATAATACTGTCTGACACGAAGCGTCTGCTGGCCAGCGCCGAAAGAAGTGGTTCTTCGTCCCGAATGCAGCCGAAATGCGCCGAAGGGTTACGAACATCTTACGGTCTTGCTTTTTCACGGGCTTTTAATGCACCGGACACTTGTAGTACGTCGTGAGTGGGGAGGCGGTCCGTTTGTGGTCTGGCCCGCCCACCCAGTGGAGGGGGACCGCGCAGTGATGGTGGGGGGAGCGCTCTCCGCCATGTTGGGTGCCTGCGCGAACTTAAAGCTCCACGAATAGAACCAGATAACACCGCGGAGGCCTGTCCGGGCGCACTGTCACCTTCTGAAGGTTGCGTTACTGCCAGCCAAGTCTCGTTAGGAAATGCTGCCTTTCCTTACCTTTGTGTTAGAACAGTTGTTAATGCAGAATCACGATGCTGCTGTAGCCTGCATCGTTCTCGCCACGTTCTTCAGGGCTGTTCACTCGCTTCTACTACCTCGCTTCGAACAGCGCATCTGAAGGAAGCGCGGGCATTGAGCTTCGGGCGGAAGAATACTACGTTCAGGTTTTCCCGCTCTTTTTTGAAATGTCAATTGTGAGGACAACGATATCTACAGATTTAAGCAGTTATTTAGACGCTACTAACGTCCAGATTCGATAATCTCTGATTAAAAATGTGTTATTCACATAAAATTTTCCGGAAAACAAATTAATAACGAAACTAGATTACTAAATTTTACGTATAGTAAGATTCATAAATGAGGTATAGTAGAGTGTCAATAATTTTAATCGTGGGACGTTATTTAAGACTAGAGTATGTATCACGATGATATAGGCACCTGTTGCTTGAACTGCACATCCTTTAGCGCACGATATCTGAAAACTGCTCCTGTCTGTCAGAGATACACCTAAGTGTAGAGCAACAGCCCCTTGCCCTTCCACATTTGGCCCAGACATATTAGAGAATAGCTGTTGCCCCTGGAGAACGTATTCCTGCGTCGGAGATTTGCAGGGCGGGTTGCGTAAGTGAAGGCGTCAGGCACCTGAGTTGGCAAGCGGTTCGTGGATCCCTTTTCCGGGATGACGCGAGCGGCTTCGTCCTGTAATATCGAAGACTCAGGGTAAATAACTTCCACTTTAAATAAATATACGTTACTGTGTGGAAGGGACAACTGCGTGATGGACAGGATTTGAGTGATGATAACACTAGCTTTTTCCTTTGTTTTGCCCAATTGTTTTAGTAACACACGCTGAAACTTTGCATGAGGCTCTATATTATTGCATCATCTAAAGATACAGGGTAAAAACCCGATTTTTAATGTTAGCGTCTGTCGTGACCAGAAGAAATGAGTAAACGCTCTAGCGTAATTTTGTTTTCATTCCGTCACTTTAACGATAGTGTCGGCAATGACTGATCATGATTTCTTCAAAGACAAAGGCTAAATAAAGTAGATTTTTAAAGATTGAATACATTAATAGTTATAATGATGTTACAGCAAGAACGAGAACGATAAGAACAAAAATTAATTACTCGTTAACTATTGCGAATATGTGGCACATGGACTGTCACATAGAGAGATTTAACAGCATTCACTTATGATTGTTCCAGTCCCGAATGTCAAATATATTTCATCGTGCAAGTAAAATCATATAATATCTCAAGCGAATGCCATTCTAAAATCGAATTTCAAGGAAATGTAGACGACAAGGCTCCTCCTGATTGTTCATAAGTTAAAAATATTGAAAAATAGCACTTTATAAACAATTTTCCATACAGCTGAATTCTTTATTATTTTATTCATTTCGCTCAGCTATCGATTTTGGGACCATACATCTCATTCTTAAAGCACATGGAGATGAATGGTATAATCATCGCTTGCAAAATATTTCCAGTCATTTTTCAAGAGAATTTTGGTGAACCTTCACATTCCCGCCCTGTAATCCTGTCTCAACAAGTCTGCGAAAACCATAGGAAAATAAAATCGATCAAACCATATCAGCTTGATGTGTCGCCTCAGCTGACAGAAGATACAAATGATAATCCTCTTGGGCAGGCCCAGAGAACAGTTCGATTAACCTTATTTGTTTCTTCGTTTTTAATCAGAAATCGTAGCACTATGAAATGAACACAACTATAAACGATGCAGCTGTAAAGAAAATTGTTTACACTGGGAAATCACCAACAACTGACTGCCTCCTACTGACCTACTGTAATGCAGCACACTAAGTTATATGTTGCCAAGTCTGTCACTGGCATTTTTTCCCATCATGTGTTGCAACTGCTTCACTATTATCACACTAGAAGTAAGGACTCTGATAACTGCCGAATAATCGTACATACTTCACTATCGCAAAACTAGTGACTGGGCCAAATATCTCACGAAATAAGCATCAAACGAAAAAACTACAAAGAACGAAACCCGTCTAGCTTGAAGGGGGAAACCAGATGGCGCTATGGTTGGCCCGCTAGATGGCGCTACCATACGTCAAACAGATATCAACTGCGTTTTTTTTTAAATAGGAACCACCATTTTTAATACATATTCGTGTAGTACGTAAAGAAATAATGGTTCAAATGGCTCTGAACACTATGGGACTTAACATCTATGGTCATCAGTCCCCTAGAACTTAGAACTACTTAAACCTAACTAACCTAAGGACAACACACAACACCCAGCCATCACGAGGCAGAGAAAATCCCTGACCCCGCCGGGAATCGAACCCGGGCGCGGAAAGCGAGAACGCTACCGCACGACCACGAGATGCGGGCGTAAAGAAATATGAATGTTTTAGTTGGATCACTTTTTTCGCTTTGTGATAGATGGCGCTGTAGTAGTCACAAGCATATGGCTCACAATTTTAGACGAACAGTCACTTTGTGGCAACAGTCTTCTGGCTAGAAGAAACAATCCTCCTTACAGCCCCCTGACTCAATCACTCAGTAATTTCAATATCTGGGGAAGGAGGTTTTCCGTTAACTCTATTTTCTGTTGCGAGTGTGGATACAACAGTTCTAGATACCGAAAGCAGCTTTTCAGCTGCCACAGACACCGGCAACTTGTCAGTTTTGGGAATCTGTTAGTTCCGACATGACGACATATCAACACTACAATACTCCGATAATACACACAGTGCCGGCCGGGGTGGCCGAGCGGTTCTAGGCGCTACAGATTGGAACCGCGCGACTGCTACGGTCGCAGGTTCGAATCCTGCCTCGGGCAAGGATGTGTGTGATGTCCTTAGGTTAGTTAGGTTTAAGTAGTTCTAAGTTCTAGGGGACTGATGACCTCAGCAGTTAAGTCCCATAGTGCTCAGAGCCATTTGAACCATTTGAATACACACAGTGACGGGTGAGAACATTTGAAGAGAATAAGAAACTACAAGATGTGTTGCACAGAAATAACAAGCAACGGAAGTGAGCTAGTTATACTAAGGTGTTCATACTACCTTGTGCCAAAGAAACGCCAAATATGAAGTCGGTAATCCAGTAGTGGAACGTTTTTGATCTGATAGTGAAAGATTGTGTTTTGAGAGGTCTGTATGCACTTAGCGTTAGATATAGTCTTCAGTTAGGTCCACGGATTGTTCATCGTTTTTCTAGTGTGTAGCTTCCATAACACTAGTGTGATTCTCCGAGTGAGGCGCCCAGTGGTTAGCACACTGGACTCGTATCCGGGAGTATGACGGTTCAAACCCGCGTCCGGCCATCCAGATTTAGGTTTTCCTCGATTTCCCTAAATCACTCCAGGCAAATGCCGGGATGGTTGCTTTGAAATGGCACTGCGCATTTCCTTCCCCATTATTGAGACAACCCGAGCTTGTGCTCCGTCTCTAATGACAACGATGTCGACGGGACGTTAAAACCAACCTTCCGTCCTTCCTTCTAGTGTGATTGAGGAAGTTCCTCCTCAAAATGTCCATCTACGGGTACCATAGCGTCATCTCTGTACGCTGAATGCTTCTCAGCCACAACTTGTTTTGGACGTGGGAAGTCAGAAGGTTCTAAGCCTTGTGAATGGCAGATTCCATATCTCTAGATTTCTGGAAAGCATATGACACGGTGCCCCTCTGCAGGCTGTTAACGAAGGTACGAACATATGGAGTAAGTTCACAGACATGTGAGTGGCTCGAAGATTTCTTGAATAATAGAACCCAGTATGTAGTCATTGTCAGTGGAAGTTCATCGGAGACAGGGGTACCGTCAGGAGGCCCCAAGGGAATGTGATAGCACCGCTGTTGTTCTCTGTACGGGGTGGTCCATTGGTAGTGACGGGACCAAATATCTGACGAAATAAGCATCAAACGAAAAAACTACAAAGAACGAAACTCGTCTAGCTTGAAGGGGGAAACCAGATGGCGCTATGGTTGGCCCGCTGGATGGCGCTACCATCCGTCAAACGGATATCAACTGCATTTTTTTTTTTTTTAAATAGGAACTCCCATTTTTATTACATATTCGTGTAGTACCTAAAGAAATATGAATGTTTTAGTTGGACCACTTTTATCGCTTTGTGATAGATGGCGCTGTAATAGTCACAAACGTATAAGTACGTGGTATCACGTAACATTCCGCCAGTGCGGACGGTATTTGCCTCGTGATACATTACCCGTGTTAAAATGGACCGTTTACCAATTGCGGAAAAGGTCGGTATCGTGTTGATGTATGGCTGTTTTGCTCAAAATGCCCAACGGGCGTGTGCTATGTATGCTGCTCGGTATCCTGGACGACGTCATCCAAGTGTCCGGACCGTTCGCCAGATAGTTACGTTATTTAAGGGAACAGGAAGTGTTCAGCCACATGTGAAACGTCAACCACGACCTGCAACAAATGATGATGCCCAAGTAGGTGTTTTAGCTGCTGTCGCGGCTAATCCGCACATCAGTAGCAGACGAACTGGGCGAGAATCGGGAATCTCAAAAACGTCGGTGTTGAGAATGCTACATCAACATCGACTGCACCCGTACCATATTTATATGCACCAGGAATTACATGGCGACGACTTTGAACGTCGTGTATAGTTCTGCCACTGCGCACAAGAGAAATTACGGGACGATGACAGATTTTTGCACGCGTTCTATATAGTGACTAAGCGTCGTTCACCAACAGCGGTAACGGAAACCGGCATAATATGCACTATTGGGCAACGGAAAATCCACGATGGCTACGACAATTGGAGCATCAGCGACCTTGGCGGGTTAATGTATGGTGCGGCATTATGGGAGGAAGGATAATTGGCCCCCATTTTATCGATGGCAATCTAAATGCTGCAATGTATTCTGATTTCCTACGTAATGGTTCACATGGCTCTGAGCACATGGGACTTAACTTCTGAGGTCATCAGTCCCGTAGAACTTAGAACTACTTAAACCTAAGGACATCACACACATCCATGCCCAAGGCAGGATTCGAACCTACGACCGTAGCGGTCGCGCGGTTCCAGACTGTAGCGCCTAGAACCGCTCGGCCACTCCGGCCGGCCCTACGTAATGTTCTACCGATGTTACTACAAGATGTTTCACTGCATGACAGAATGGCGATGTACTTCCAACATGATTGATGTCCGGCACATAGCTCGCCTGAGATTGAAGCAATACTGAATAGCATATTTCATGACAGGTGGATTGGTCGTCGAAGCACCATACCATGGCTCGCACGTTCACCGGATCTGACGTCTCCGGATTTCTTTCTGTGGGGAAATTTGAAGGACATTTGCTATCGTGATCCACCGACAACGCCTGGCAACATGCGTCAGCGCATTGTCAATGTTAGACACTGGACTCGCACTCGGGAGGACGACGGTTCAATCCCGCGTCCGGCCATCCTGATTCAGGTTTTCCGTGATTTCCCTAAATCATTCCAGGCAAATGCCGGGATGGTTCCTCCGAAAGAGCACGGCCGACTTCCTTCCCTAATCCGATGAGACCGATGACCACGCTGTCTGGTCTCCTTCCCCAAAACAACCAACCAATCACTGTCAATGCATGAGCGAACATTACGGAAGGCGAACTACTCGCTGTTGAGAGGAATGTCGTTACACGTATTGTCAAATCCATTGAGGTTGACGGACACCATTTTGAACATTTATTGCATTAATGTGGTAATTACAGGTAATCACACTGTTATATCATGCGTTCTCTGAAATGATAAGTTCACAAAGGTACATGTATCACATTGGAACAACCGAAATAAAATGTTTAAACGTACCTACGTTCTGTATTTTAATTTAAAAAACCTACCTGTTACCAACTGTTCGTCTAAAATTGTGAGCCATTTGTTTGTGACTATTACAGCGCCATCTATCACAAAGCGAAAAACGTGGTCCAACTAAAACATTCATATTTCTTTACGTACTACACGAATATGTTATAATAATGAGGGTTTCTATTTTAAAAAACGCAGTTGATAGCCGTTTGACCTATGGCAGCGCCATCTAGCGGGCCAACCAAAGAGCCATCTGGATTCCCCCTTCAAGCTAGACAAGTTTCGTTCTTTGTAGTTTTTTCGTTTGACGCTTATTTCGTGAGATATTTAGCCTGGTCACGATCAATAGACCACCCTGTATACACAAGTGATTTGGTGGACAGGGTGGGCAGCAATCTGCGGTTGTTTGCTGATGATGCCTTGGTGTACGGTAAGGTGTCGAAGTTGAGTGACTGCAGGAAGATACGACTAAATTTCTAGTTGGCGTGAAGGATGGCAGCTAGCCCTAAATGTGGGAAACTTAAGTTAATGCGGATGAGTAGGAAGATCAAACCTGTAATGTTCCGATACAGTATTACTAGTGTTCGGCTTGGCACAGCTACCTCGTTTAAATGCATGTGAGAACAGTTGTGCGGAAGGGGAATGGCCGACTTCGATTTACTGGGAGAATTTTAGGAAAGATTGGTTCATCTGTAATGAAGACCGCATATAGGACGCTAGTGCGACCTATTCTTGAATACTACTAGAGTGTTTTGGATCCATGCCAGCTCGGATTGAAGGGAGACACCGAAGCAATTCAGAGGCGGCCTGCTAGATTTGTTACCGGTATGTTCGAACAACACATAAATTTACGGAGGTCCTTCGGGAACTCAAATGGGAATCCCTGGAGGAAAGGAGACGTCCTTTTCGAGAAACACTATTGAGGAAATTTAGAGAACCGGCATTTGAAGACGACTGCCGAACGATTCTACTGCCGACAACATACATTGAGCGTAAGGACCACGAAGGTAAGATACGAGAAATTAGGGCTCATACTATTACTACTACTACTACGTGATCAGGCTCAGTGGACCGCACGCATCTACAAGGTTCCTCCTCCACTGTATTCTGTCCATTGCTGCTATCCGCCATCCGTTCAAATCTATTGACACTTGGTTTAAATCTTCATGGAGTCCATCCCTGCAACGCTTCTTGGGTCTCCCTGGCCGTCTCTTTCCTGTGGCTGTGAAATCCAGGAGCTTCCGAGGCCATCTGTGATCCTCCATCCGGGCCACATGGCCGGCCCACTGCATTCGTTTGGCTTTGACAGTTCCTGCTATGTTGGGCTGCTGGTGTAGTTTCCTCAAGCTCTTGGTTGTATTTGATCCTCCATTCCCCTGTATATACATCCAGAACCGGACCGAAGATCTTCCGAAGCACTTTTCTCTCAAAAACAAGGAGCTTAGGGAAGTCCTGTTTCCGGATAACCATGTCTCACAGCCATATAGAACAACAGGCTGGATCAGGGTTTTGTACAGTCGAATCCTGAACTGTCTGGATAGGTATCTGTACCGAAGCAGTTGTGCTAGGCTGTGGTAAGATCGGTTTCCTGCTTGTAATGGCTCAAATGGTTCAAACGGCTCGGAGCACTATGCGACTTCACTTCTGAGGTCATCAGTCGCCTAGAACTTAGAACTAATTAAACCTAACTAACCTAAGGACATCACACACATCCATGTCCGAGGCAGGATTCGAACCTGCGACCGTAGCGGTCGCGCGGTTCCAGACTGTAGCGCCTAGAACCGCACGGCCAAACGGCCGGCTCCTGCTTGTATTCTGGCATTGATCTCTGCTTCCCATGACGAGTTCTCAGTGAAAAGTGCCCCTAGATATTTGAATTCTTGCACTCTCTTGTAGGACTGGTCCCCAGCCTGCAGTGATTGTAGATGATCAGCAGTCTGACAATGACCACGCGTCATAAAGAGGTATTCTGGCTTGGCTTCGTTTATGTTTAGACCAAATTTGCTGGCAGCCCCCTTTAGTGCTTTGGTTATTTGCTCCAACTCCTCTTCCGACATAGAGCTCATACGGAGGCATATAGACAGTCGCTTTTCTCTCGCTCTGTTTGCGAGTGGAAGAGGAAATGAAATGACAAGTAGTGATACAGGGTACCCTCCGCCACGTACCGTACGTTAGCTTCCGGAGTGTAGATGTAGATATGGAATGTATGGAATTTTCAACAATCTGCATTCAAAGTCGCTCAGTTTTCCTATTGCGCACCACCTTCGTGCATTGTCCGAGTAAAAGATACTTTAGTTTGATTTTCAGTGACCTTTTCTCATGTGTTTGTTCATCCATTTGGTCCAGATATCCGTAGTTTATTATTTTATCTTTTGGATGGTAATCGATGACAAAAGACCCTTTAGCACCTTAGAAAACATTCACCATAATCTTTCCAGCAGATTAAATGGGCCATACAAGTCTGATACAGCCTAGCGGTCTAAGGCGCTGCAGTCATGGACTGTGCAGCTGGTCCCGGCGGAGGTTGGTCTTAGGATAATTTAGGTTAAGTAGTATGTAAGCTTAGGGACTGATGACCTTAGCAGTTAAGTCCCATAAGATTTCACACACATTTGAACATTTTGAACAAGTCTGATACAGAATTACCTACTATCACCACTGCTTTGAGCTCTGTTTGGTTACACACAAACGCCAAAATCCACTGCCTTTAGCGACACTGACAAAGGGCAAATTGCTATGACCCGTCGCCTGGAAACGAGAATCTCGGCAACGGCAAAGCTGGACTGCTGATCACGTGCTACTGTCGTGAATATCTATGGAAATGACTGAAGAACGTTGGAAGCACAAATAAAGATACAAGGTGGTCCACGCGCACGTCTCATCACTGAACGAGGAAGTCAAGAATTCGATATTGCTGAAAAACAGGATAGGCGTCGATTTGTGGCAGATATGACGACAGAGAACATTCTGGTCCAAGGTTAAGTATTTGGAATACACCGTGCAACGCGCATTGTTCAACATGAGGCTCTGCAGCAGGCGATGTCACGTGTTCCCATGCTGACTCAATGACGTCACTAGTTACTATTGCAGTGGACGCGGAACCATCGAAACTGGATCGTGGAGCAGTGAAAACGTGTCGCCTGGTCGTACGAATCGCGGTTCTTGTCACACGTGGTCGGTGACAGCGTCCGGATGCGCCGCCATGCAGACAAACGGCTACTCGAAACAAGCAGCGCGTTAAGTCTGTTTTACACGAGCGACCTTCTGGTCCAAATCGACTACTCGAAGTGCGTGCGTCTTTCGTGCCTGCGTGTAAATCAGCAACCAATCATGACTGGAGAGTAGCTGTGACCTTAATGATCTATAGATTGTGTCGAGGGTGGAATTCTAAATTTCCGAGTATGCCGCACACTAAGACGATTAATATTTTTAAAAATAGCGGGAACCGATGTATTGATATTTAAAAAAATAATTACCTGTCCTCGATATATCTACATCTACATCTACATCCATACTCCGCAAGTTACCTGACGGTGTGTGGCAGAGGGTACCTTGAGTACCTCTATCGGTTCTCGTTTCTATTCCAGTCTTGTATTGTTCGTGGAAAGAAAGATTGTCGGTATGCCTCTGTGTGGGCTCCAATCTCTCTGATTTTATCCTCATGGTCTCTTCGCGAGATATACGTAGGAGGGAGCTATATACTGCTTGACTCCTCGGTGAAGGTATGTTCTCGAAACTTCAACAAACGCCCGTACCGAGCTACTGAGCGTCTCTCTTGCTGAGTCTTCCACTGGAGTTTATCTATCATCTCCGTAACGCTTTCGCTATTACTAAATGATCCTGTAACGAAGCGCGCTGCTCTCCGTTGGATCTTCTCTATCTCTTCTATCGACCCTTTCTGGTACGGATCCCACACCGGTGAGCAGTATTCAAGCAGTGGGCGAACAAGTGTACTGTAATCTGCTTCCTTCGTTTTTGGACTGCATTTCCTTAGGATTCTTCCAATGAATCTCAGTCTGGCATCTGCTTTACAGACGATTCCATTTTAAATCACTCCTAATGCCTACTCCCACATAATTTTTGGAATTAACTGCTTCCAGTTGCTGACCTGCTATATTGTAGCTAAATGATAAAGGATCTTTCTTTCTATGAATTCGCAGCACTTTACACTTGTCTACATTGAGATTCAATTGCCATTCCCTGCACCATGCGCCAATTCGTTGCAGATCCTCCTGCACTTCAGTACAATTTTCCATAGTTGCAACCTCTCGATATACTACAGCATCATCCGCAAAAAGCCTCAGTGAACTTCCGATGTTATCCACAAGGTCATTTATTTATATTGTGAATAGCACCAGTCCTACGACACTCCTCTGCGGCACACCTGAAATCACTCTTACTTTGGAAGACTTCTCTCCATTGAGAATGACATGCTGAGTTCTGTTATCTAGGAACTCTTCAATCCAATCACACAATTGGTCTGATAGTCCACATGCCCTTACTTTGTTCATTAAACGACTGTGGGGAACTGCATCAAACGCCTTACGGAAGTCAAGAAACACGGCATCTACCTGGGAACCCGTGTCTATGGCCCTCTGAGACTTGTGGACGAATAGCGCGAGCTGGGTTTCACACGACTGTCCTTTTCGAAACCCATGCTGATTCCTACAGAGTAGATATCTAGTCTCCAGAAAAGTCATTATACTCGAATATAATAGGTGTTCCAAAATTCTACAATTGATCGACGTTAGAGATATAGGTCTGTAGTTCTGCACATCTGTTCGACGTCCCTTCTTGAAAACGGGGATGACCTGTGCCCTTTTCCAAGCTTTTGGAACGTTACGCTCTTCTAGAGACCTACGGTACACGGCTGCAAGAAGGGGGACAAGTTCCTTCGCGTACTCGGTGTAAAATCGAACTGGTGTCCCATCAGGTCTAGCGGCCTTTCCTCTTTTGAGCGATTTTAATTGTTTTTCTATCCCTCTGTCATCTATTTCTATATCTACCATTTTGTCATCTGTGCGAAAATCTAGAGAAGGAACTACAGTGCAGTCTTCTTCTGTGAAACAGCTTTGGAAAAAGACATTTAGTATTTCAGCCTTTCGTCTGTCATCCTCTGTTTCAGTACCATTTTAGTCACAGAGTGTCTGGACATTTTGTTTTGATCCACCTACCGCTTTGACATAAGACCAAAATTTCTTAGGATTTTCTGCCAAGTCAGTACATAGAACTTTACTTTCGAAATCATCAAACGCCTCTCGCATAGCCCTCCTCACACTACATTTCGGTTCGTGTAATTTTTGTTTGTCTGCAAGGCTTTGGCTATTTTTATGTTTGCTGTGAAGTTCCCTTTGCTTCCGTAGTAGTTTTCTAACTCGGTTGTTGTACCACGGTGGCCCTTTTCCATCCCTTACGATCTTGCTTGGCACATACTCATCTAATGCATATTGTACGATGTGTTTGAACTTTGTCCACTGATCCTCAACACTATCAGTACGTGAGATAAAACTTTTGTGTTGAGCCGTCAAGTACTCTGAAATCTGCTTTTTGTCACTTTTGCTAAACAGAAAAATCTGCCTACCTTTTTTAATATTTCTATTTACGGCTGAAATCATCGATGCTGTAACCGCTTTATGATCACTGATCCCCTGTTCTACGTTAACTGTTTCAAATAGTACGGGTCTGTTTGTCACCAGAAGGTCTAATATGTTATCGCCACGAGTCGGTTCTCTGTTTAACTGCTCAAGGTAGTTTTCAGATAATGCACTTTAAAAAATTTCACTGGATTCTTTGTCCCTGCCACTCGTTATAAACATTTGAGTTTCCCAGTCTATATCTGGCAAATTAAAATCTCCACCCAAAACTATAGCATGGTCGGGAAATCTACTCGAAATATTTTCCAAATTTTCCTTCAGGTGTTCTGCCACAACAGCTGCTGAGAAAGGGAGCCTATAGAGACTTCCAATTACCATGTTTGATCCTGCTTTGACCGTGACCGTCATCCAAATTATTTCACATTTCGGATCTCCGTCAATTTCCTTCGATACTATTGCACTTTTTATCTATATAAACACGCCTCCCCCTTCACTGTCCAGCCTGTTTCTGCGATATACATTCCAATCTGAGTTTAGAATTTCATTACTGTTTACATCTGGTTTCAGCCTGCTTCCCGTCCCTAGTACTACGTGAGCATTGTGACCGTTTATTAATGAGAGCAGTTCTGGGACCTTGCTATAGACGCTCCTGCAGTTTACTATGACCACATTAATATTGTTATTCCTTGTTGCATTTTGCCTACTTCTACCTTGTCGCGTCTCAGGAGGCGTCTTGTCGGGCCTAGGGAGGGAATTCTCTAACCTAAAAAACCCACATGTGCACTCCACACGTACTCCGCTACCGTTGTAGCCGCTTCCTGCGTGTAGTGCATATATCGAAGAAAGTGGTCGATACATCGATAAACGACGGAAAAAATATCAACGTACCGGAAAAAAAGAGGAGATATCGGCTGCACATTGTAAATATACTTCCAGTTTTGGAGCTGTATATTTAAGTATTGATTTATTATTAGATATTCAGTACATCAAGAAGCTAGCAGCCCGCTTACCACCTAAGAGAAAGAATTGAAGAATTGAAAGGAAAAGGATGCACGTTCATGCATGGTGACAACCACTTTGCTGACAATGTGACTGCATGTATGTGGCACAATAACAGGTGTCCGATGAGTGCGTCGTTAGGTTTCGTCAAGAATCGGACTTGTCTCGAACACTTCATGTCGACTTCCCTCTTTTTTCATTTCTGCAAACGCCAGCGAACTAGCAGTCGTAGTGTCAAAATTGCGTGGTGAAGTTAAATTGCATTTTCTGTTGGAAACGCCGACCGCCGATTACATCAGCATTTCCTCTCACACGTCTCCGGCCACCGCAAAGACCAATCATGTCATTTAGATTTTTTTTTCATCAGTTTCGGCAACTGTTTTTAAAGAGTGTCGATGTGAATAAATAGCACACTAGTTGCGTTAAAAACTGTTTTTTTTTTTTTTTTTTTTTTTTTTTTTTTTTTTTTTTTTTTTTTTACGAAACTGGTGTGCTGTTTCTTCACATCGGAAATCTTGTTATTCCTTTCACACTGCCACTCGCCAGTGCGCTCAAACTATTTGTTTGTGTTATCTATACAAAAGCTTCGCACAGTCAAAGAGAGATATAAACATCATGAATAGACGTTAGTTCTCAACATATATTTCGTTAGGTTGGCAACATGTAGTTGAAAGAACCAAACAGGAGGAAACACATAATGAACTCACAATATTTACATCTTTAAAAGCACAGTGTTGCAACAAATAGTTATAACTAGTGGCAAAAGAATGATAGTGCACCACAAAGAAGGAGAAACATGGTGAACAACGTGAAAGAAAAAGTTCGGAATACAAAACTGTGCTTATGTTTCGAAAATGAAGTGGTAGGCGGTCCGTGGGGGCCGAGCCATTCTAGGCGCTACAGTCTGGAACCGCGCGACTGCTACGGTATCAGGTTCGAATCCTGCCTCAGGCATGGATGTGTGTGATGTTTCAGTAGTTCTAATTTCTAGGGGACTGATGACCTCAGAAGTTAAGTGGCATAGTGCTCAAAGCCATTTGAACCATTTTTTGAAGTGGTAGTGTGACCTACTGACGAGATGAGAGAAAACACCGATGCCAACAAACTCATTTAGTTGTCAACATATATTTCGTTAGGTTTGCAACATGTAGGTAAACAAACCAAACAGGAGGAAACACATAATGAACTCACAATATTTACGTCTTTAAAAGCACAGTTTTGGAACAAATAGCGATAACTAGTGCAAAAGAATAATTAAAAAAATGGTTCAAATGGCTCTGAGCACTATGCGACTTAACTTCTGAGGTCATCAGTCCCCTAGAACTTAGAACTAATTAAACCTACCTAACCTAAGGACATCACACACATCCATGCCCAAGGCAGGATTCGAACCTGCGACCGTAGCGGTCGAGCGGTTCCAGACTGTAGCGCCTAGAACCGCACGGTCACTCCGGCCAGCAAAAGAATAACAGCGCACCACAAAGAAGAAGGAGAAAAATGGTGAGCAGCGTGAAAGAAAAAGTTCAGAATACAAAACCGTGCTTATGTTTCGACAATGAAGTGGTAGTGTGACCTACTGACTAGATGAGAGAAAACACAGATGCCAACAAACTGAAAGTAATTACTCATTTACATAAAAAAGTTACGTGAAGTGTTTCGTAATCTAAAAATAACAAAACTGTATAGTTCTAGATCCCGCTGAAGATGCCTTAGAGTAAGAAAAAGGCGAAACGGTCTGGGAAAAATAAATTAAGTTGCAACAAGAAAACGCGGTTTTATTTACAAAACAAATATTTCTGTGCTTGCTGCGGCAGATGACCACGCAAACAAACTTGCTGTACAGACAGATTACAGTCAGGTAGATTCAGACTGAGAGCACTGGGAACAATGGACTGCAGAGAAAGAGGAATGTGACAGAACACAAGTGATGAAGAGAGGGGGAAGGAAAACGACCTGACTGAATGAGAAACGAAAAGATGGTGAAAGGTAACTGGGAGCAGATGGGAAGTATTACTTTTCCGTTTGATAGGGAGCAACTGACCATATTGTTAACTGATTGAGGAGACGTTGAAACGTTGAGAAAAGGAAATGCTTAATCTTTTTATTAAACGTAACAGGGCATTTCATTTTGCACATTGTGCAGGGTAGCTTGTGAAAAGCGGACAGCAGCAGGATCCAATTTGGTTAAATAAGGACATGATTGGAGGCCGTGGCTGTTATATCAAAGAAATTGTTGATAGCGTACAGTGACCGGCCATACAAATTGGTTATAGATTACTTCACTTAAAAAAAAAAAAAACCGTTACCGGTTTCGAATTCACACAGTTCACCATCAGACGAGTTTCATGCTTCCGTCAAAACATTTGCTGCATTGGTTTACTAGCGAGTTTCACTAGGATAAACAAAAATTCACTTCACAGTTACATAGGGTAATAAAGATGGTTGCACTACAGAATTGTGTTACAATGCAACTTACGTGAAAAGTCCATCTCGAGCATTTGTTTTTACAGTTTTCTTTCACTGCGTCAGATTCGCGATGTTATGACCTTCACGTACGTCGGTTTGCAGTATTAAACACTTTAGTTTGGTCACAAAACGAATTTGCGATGGTCACCACACTTTTTAACTCCAGAATATGAAAACAAATACAGAGTTTACAGCCGGCCGGAGTGGCCGAGCGGTTCTAGGCGCTTCAGTGCGGAACCGAGCTGCTGCTGCGGTCGCAGGTTCGAATCCTGCCTCGGGCATGGATGTGTGTGATGTCCTTAGGTTTAAGTAGTTCTAAATCCTAGGGGACTGATGACCTCAGAAGTCAAGTCCCACAGTGCTCAGAGCCCACAGAGTTTACAAAGTACATGAGCGTCAAAGATGCTGCGGTACAATGATCTATTACAAAGATATAGCATGTTGGGAAAGGAAGCGTGTTGTGTTACATTAAAAAAGTTTTTACGTTAAATGAAGTGCATTAAATACAGATAGATAAATGAGATTTTGTGAATTAAAGCGTTACAAGCTTATTTTATACAATGATAGAGAAATAAAAATACATACACGCACAAACAGTTCCCTTGATAACATCCTTCATGAGCAGACTGAGTTGGCTAACATTGCGTTCCTGGAAAACATTCAAAAAGTGCTTTCCACACCTCAACATAAATAATGTTTCTACAGCTACCTGAAGATCAAGTAACATAATACTGCATGTGCCTACAAAAGTCATTATATTCGTGGCACTTAGGCATAATATGAATAAATTTTAATGCACTATCATCATCACTGTTCAAACACCAAGTAAGAGTTTCAAATACTTTCTTATCCACATTTATTTCTCCATCGTTTTGGAAGTTTGTAACACTGTAATTCACAAACTCCTATTTATCAATTTGTATTTAAGGCCCTACATTTAATGTAAAATACTTTTTCAGTTTAACACAACAATAATTTACGCGTCCTTTGCCAAAATGGTATGTCTTTGTAACATATCACTGTACCGCAGCATCTTTGATACTCATGTACTTTACATCTTCCTATTTGTTTTCGTACGTTGGGAGTCAAAAAGTGTGGTGCGCATTACTAATTCGTTTTGTGATCAAACGAAAGTGTTTGATAATGTAAACTTACGTACGTGATGGTGAAAATACAAATAAGAATGCGAATATGATACATTGGAAGAAAACCGTAAAAATAAATGCTCTAGACCAACATTCACGTAAGTTGCATTACAACACAAGTCAGTAGCGTAACCATCTTTAATTCACGTTTGCAGCTGTTGGCTGGTTGATTTGTGCGGAGGGGACCAACCAGCGAGGTCATCGGTCCCATCGGATTAGGGAAGGATGGGGAAGGAAGGTGGCCGTGCCCCTTGAAAGGAACCATCCCGGCATTTGCATGACGCGATTTAGGGAAATCACAGAAAACCTAAATCGGGATGGCTGGACGTGGATGAGAACCGTCGTCCACCCGAATGCGATTGGATTGGATCATTTGGGGGAAGAGACCAAACAGCGAGGTCATCGGTCTCATCGACTTAGGGAGGGGCGGAGAAGGAAGCCGGCCGTGCAGTTTCAAAGGAACCATCCCAGCATTTGCATGACGCGATTTAGGAAAATCACAGAAAACCTAAATCGGATTGGCCGGACGTGGATGAGAACCGTCGTCCACCCGAATGCGATTCTTTTGGATTGTTTGGGGGAAGAGACCAAACAGCGAAATCATCGGTCTCATCGACTTAGGGAAGGGCGGAGAAGGAAGTCGGCCGTGCCCTTTCAAAGGAACCATACCGGCACTTGGATGACGTGATATAAAGAAATCACAGAAAAACTAAATTGGGATGGCCGGACGTGAATGAGAACCATCGTCTACCCGAATGCGATTGGATTAGATTGTATGGGGGAAGAGACCAAACAGCGAGGTCATCGGTCTCTTCGCATTAGCGAAGGGCGGTGAAGGAAGCCGGCCGTGCCCTATCTAAGGAACCATCCCGGCATTTGCATGACTCGATTTAGCGAAATCACAGAAAATCTAAAGCAGGATGACCGGACGTGGATAAGACTCGTCGTTGACCCGAATGCGACATAGGGAAGAGCGGAGAAGACAGTCGGGCGTGCCCTTTCAAAAGCACCATGCCGGCATATGCGTGATGCGATTTAGGGAAATCACAGAAAACCTGAATCAGGATGGTCAGACGTGGATGAGAACCATCGTCCACCCGAATACGATTGGATTGGATTGTTTGGGGCAAGAGACCAAACAGCGAGGTCATCGGTCTCATCGCATTAGGGAAGGGCGGTGAAGGAAGTCGGACGTGCCCCTTCAAAGGAACCATCCTGGCATTTGCATGACGCGATTTAGGGAAATCACAGAAAACCTGAATCAGGATGGTCAGACGTGGATGAGAACCATCGTCCACCCGAATACGATTGGATTGGATTGTTTGGGGGAAGAGACCAAAAAGCGTGATCATCGGTCTCATTGACTTAGGGAAGGGCGGAGAAGGAAGTCGGCTGTGCCCTTTCAAAGGAACCATCCTGGCATTTGCAATACGCGATTTTGGGAAATCACAGAAAACCTAAATCGGGACGGCCGGACGCGGGTGAGAACCGTCGTTAACCCGAATGCAATTGGATTGAATTTTTTGGGGGAAGAGACCAAAGCACGAGGTCATTGGTCTCATCGGATTAGGGAAGTGCGGAGAAGGAAGTCAGCTTGGCCGTTTCAAAAGAACCATCCCGGCATTTGCATGACGCGATTAGGGGAAATAACACAAAACCTAAATCAGGATGGCCGGACGTGGATGAGAACCGTCGTCCACCCGAATGCGATTGGATTGCATTGTTTGGGGGAAGAGACCAAACAGCGACGTCATCAGTCTCATCGGAATAGGGAAGTGTGGGGAAGGAAATAGGCCATGCCCTTTCAAAGGAACCATCCCGGCATTTGCATGACGCGATTTAGTGAAATCACAGAAACCCTAAAACAGGATGGCTGGTCGCGGGTGAGAACCGTCGTCCAAACGAATGCGAATGGATTGAATTGTTTGGGGGAAGAGACCAAACAACGAGGTCATCGGCCTTATCGGATTACGGAAAGCCGGGCAAGCAAGACGGCCGTGCCCTTTCAAAGGAACAATCCCGGCATCTGCATGACGCGATTTAGGGAAATCACAGAAAACCTAAATCAGGATGGAAGGGCGCAGGTGAGAACCGTTGTCCACCTGAATGCGATTGGACTGGATTGTTTGGGGGAAGAGACAAACCAGCAAGGTCATCGGTCCCATCGGATTAGGGAAAGAAGTCGGCAGTGCCCGTTCAAAGGAACCATCCCGGCATTTGCATGAGACGATTTAGTGAAATCACAGAAAACCTAAATCAGGATGACTGGACGTGGATGAGACTCGTCGTCGACCCGAATGCGACTTAGGGGAGGGCGGAGAAGGCAGTCGGGCGTGCCCTTTCAAAAGCACCATGATGGCATATGCGTGACGCGATTTAGGGAAATCACAGAAAACCTGAATCAGGATGGTAGGACGTGGATGAGAACCATTGTCCACCCGAATGCGATTGGATTGGATTGTTTGGGGGAAGAGACCAAACAGCGAGGTCATTGGTCTCATCGCATTAGGGAAGGGTGGTGAAGGAAGCCGGCCGTGCCCTTTCAAAGGAACCATCCCGGCATTTGCATGACGCAATTTAGGGAAATCACAGAAAACCTAATTCAGGATGGCCAGACGTGAATGAGAACCAACGTCTACCCGAATGCGATTGGATTGGATTGGTCATCGGTCATCGGTCTCATCGCATTAGGGAAGGGTGGTGAAGGAAGTCGCCCATGCCCTTTCAAAGGAAACATCCCGGCATTTGCATGACGCGATTTAGCGAAATCACAGGAAATCTATATCAGGATGGCTGGATGTGGATGAGACCTGTCGTCACCCGAATGCAACTTAGGGAAGGGCGGAGAAGGAATTCGGGCGTGCCCTTTCAAAGGAACCATCCCGGCATTTGCATGACGCGATTTAGGGAAATCACAGAAAACCTAAATCGGGATGCCCGGATGTGTATGAGAACCATCATCCCCATGAATGCTATTGGATTGGATTGTTTGGAGGAGGAGATCAACAGCTAGATCTTTGGTCTCATCGCATTAGGGAAAGGCGGAGCAGGAAGTCGGCCGTGCCCTTTCAAAGGAACCATCCCGGCATTTGTATGACGCGATTCAGGGAAATCACAGAAAACCTAAATCGGGATCGCCGGACGTGGATGAGAAGAGTCGTCCACCCGAATGCGATTGGATTGAGTTATTTGGGGGAAGAGACCAAACAGCGAGGTCATCGGCCTCATCGGATTACGGAAGGCCAGGCAAGCAAGACGGCCGTACCCTTTCAAAGGAACAATCCCGGCATTTGCATGACGCGATTTAGGGAAATCACAGAAAACCTAAATCAGGATGTGCAGACACGGTAGACAACTGTCGTCCACCTAAATGCGATTGGAGTGGATTGTTTGGGGTAAGAGACCAAACAGCGATGTCATCAGTCTCATCAGATTAGGGAAGGGCGGAGAAGGAAGTCGGCCGTGCCCTTTCAAAGGAACCATCCCGGCATTTGTATGACGTGATTTAGGGAAATCACAGAAAACCTAAATCCGGATGCCGGATGTGGATGAGAAGTGTCGTCCACCCGAATGCGATTGGATTGGATTGTTTTGGGGGGAGAGACCAAACAGCGAGATTATCGGTCTGATTGACTTAGGGAAGGGCAGAGAAGGAAGTCGGCCGTGCCCTTTCAAATGAACCATCCTGGCATTTGCATGACGCGATTTAGGGAAATCACAGAAAACGTAAATCGGGACGGCCGGACGCGGGTGAGAACTGTCGTTACCCCAATGCAATTGGATTGGATTGTTTGGGGGAAGAGACCAAACCACGAGGTCATTGGTCTCATCGGATTGGGGAAGCGCGGAGAAGGAAGTCAGCTGGCCCCCTTCAAAAGAATCATGCCGGCATTTGCATGACGCGATTTAGGGAAATGACAGAAAATCTAAATCAGGATGGCTGGACGTGGATGAGAACCGTCGTCCACCCGAATGCGATTGCGATTGGATTGAATTATTTGGGGGAAGAGACCAAACAGCGAGGTCATTAGTCTCATCGGATTACGGAAGGGTGGAGAAGGAAATCGGCCGTGCCCTTTCAAAGGAACCATCCCGGCATTTGCATGACGCGATTCAGGGAAATCACAGAAACCCTAAAACTGGATGGCCGGACGCGGGTGAGAACCGTCGTCCAAACGAATGCGAATGGATTGGATTGTTTGGGGGAAGATACCAAACAGCGAGGTCATCGGCCTCACCGGATTACGGAAGGGCGGAGAAGGAAGTCGACCGTGCCCTTTCATCGGAACTGTCCCAGCATTTGCCTGAAGTGATTTAAGAAAATCACGGAAAACCTAAATCAGGATGGCCAGAAGCGGGATTGAACCGTCGTCCTCCCGAATTCGAGTCCAGTATGCTAACCACTGCGCCACCTCGCTCGGTGCACCCGAATGCGAGTTCAGTGTGCTAATCGCTGTGCACTGTTTGTATCTCTGATTTTTTTTTAATCCTAGAGCTATTTTACCAGTAAACCAATCCAACTAATGTCGTGATGAGAGCAGTCTGATGATGGACTGCATAAATTTGAAACCGGTAATGGTATTTTTGAATAAAGTAACTTAAAACCATTTTGTGGCTGGATGCTGTACACCATCAACAAAGGAGAAGGAGTTAGAAAAGGTTTTTGTTTTTCAGATGAGTACAGTTAGGGTACTACAAAGATTACTCCAAATGAAATGCACACAATTCTTTTTAAAACCCATCTTTTATCCTATATGTTTGAAAGTTTTACTGTGTGTAGACACATCCTTTAGGAACAATATTTTCATTTCTCCACATAATTTCCATCCCTCTCAACTGCCTTACGCCATCTTGGAGTCAGTGCCTGTATACCCGCAGGGTAAAATTCTGGACCAACCTGTTGGAGCCACTGTTTGGCAGCGTGCACAAGGGAGTCATCATCTTCAAACCTTGTTCCAGGTAGAGAGTCTTTCAGTTTCCCAAAGAGATGATAGTCACAAGGAGCCAGGTCAGGACTGTAAGGTGGGTGTTTCAGTGTTGTCCATCCGCATTATGTGATCGCATCCATGGTTTTCTGACTGACTTGTGGCCGTGCATTTTCGTGCAACAGCAAAACATCCTGCTTTTTCCGATGTGGTCGAACACGACTCAGTCGAGCTTTCAGTTTCTTCAGTGTCGTCACATACACATCAGAATTTATGGTGGTTCCACTTGGCATGAAGTCCACAAGCAAGAGTCCTTCGGAAGCGAAAAACACCGTAGCCATAACTTTTCCAGCAGAAGGTGTTGTTTTGAATTTTTTTTCCTTGGGTGAATTTGCATGGTGCCACTCCACTGATTGTCTCTTCGCCTCTGGTGAAAAATGATGGAGCCATGTTTCATCACCTGTCACAATTCTTCCAAGAAATCCATCTCCACCATTCTCGCACTGTTCCAATAGTTCGCTGCATACCGTTTTTCTTGTTTCTTTGTGAGCCACTGTCAACATCCTGGGAACCCACCTGGCACAAACCTTTCTTAACGCCAACACTTTCAGTATTCTGGAAACACTTCCTTCCCCTATCCCAACGTAGCGTGACAGTTCGTTCACTGTAATGCGTCTGTCAGTAGTCACCTATTCGATAACTCTTTGCACATTGTCTGGAGTGTGTGCAGTACGAAGCCTGCCGCTGCGAGGACAATCCTCAATATTGCCGTGCCCGCTTTCATCACGTAACCTGCTTGCCCACCGACTAACTGTACTGCAATCGACAGCAGCATCTCCGTACACCTTTTTCAACCTCTTGTGGATGTTTCCCACTGTCTCGTTTTCACAGCACAGGAATTCTATGACAGTACGTTGCTTCTGACGAAAGTCAAGTGTAGCAGCCATCTTGAAGACATGCTGCGACAGCGCCATTCACGGGAACAGGTTGAACTATGTTTGTAAACAAGCGGGAAGGATGTATCTACACACTGTAAAACTTTCACACATTCTGAATTAAAACTGTATTTTTACAAAAATAGTGCGCATTTCTTTTGGAGTGACCCTCGTACCTAAAAGCGACCTTGTGTTTCGATTGTAACAAGATAACAGGTTCTTCACCTTCAATGTAACGTACTGAGATGCATGTGCACTGAAGAGCCGACGAAATGAAAACTGCGTATGATGGTTATGTAAAGTGTTTTGTCATGAACAATCTTAAGTAGGCGTATGGCATATGAAGTACTGACATGGTCAAAGAGACGGATTTTGCAGATGTAGCTTTCACAAGTAATCATAGTTAGTTCTAACTGTCTACAGTTTTCAATACTCCTGCGATGGGTTACATCGCAGTAGTGATAGGTTACGAGAACGTGTAGTTGCACAAGTTAACGTTTCATAGCCCGGAGAAACATGTTTCGAAATTTCTGGAGGGCAATGAACGTGGCGGCGGGATTTTCTGTCCAGTTGAGGAGCTCATCCACAGCTACAATCAACTTATTCACCGTTTTCTGAAATAGTATCAGGAAGCTGGTGAGAAGAATACGGGGTAATTACTCAGAGAATTCAGACTCAACAATTTCTGATGGGATACTGAAATTACTTTGATTTTTTGCAATTTACACAATGACGAAAATCGTTATTCACCTGTCCGAAGGCGGTATTGATATCTTCAGGTCTGGAATTTACATAAAGCTGGAGGTCATCGGCATAGGAGTGGTATTTACAGGAGGACAGAATCGACGAGATATCATTGACATACAAAGGGAATAATAGTTTGTCGAGGACTGAGCACCGTGGCACTCTTAAAAGAACTTGCTTCAAGGGCAAGTTTTCATTTCCACAGGCAGCACGCTGCGGGCTGTTTCTGATGTAGCTTCCAGGTCGCACATCTTAAAATTTTAGCTGTCGCATTTTCCTGGAGAGTATGTCGTACTTTATAAAATGCTTGTCTGTAGTCACTATTGAGGCCCTAAAGATCTCTAAGGCATATATCATATAATCAGTTACCTCAATTAGAACAGTACTTCTGAGGTAAATCGAATTTGCGTAAGTATTTAAACAGCGGAACGTTAAAATATATTCCAATTCCAGGGCGTTAGGTGCAGTGACCACTTCCGTAGCTGAATTTTCAGCGTGGCTGACTACCAAGCGGAGGACCCAGGGTCGATTCCCGATAATTCCAGGGATTTTTTCTTGGTGGGGGGGCAGAATCGGGGTGCAATCAGCCCCGCGATGCCAAAATGATGAGCTACTCGAATGAGAAGAAGTGCCACCACGTCTGTTAAGGGGGAACGACACAACGAAGGTCGAAAAAACTCGAAATTTTTTAGTACTGAATTCTAATGTATATACTGTGAAGAATTATTCCCCAAAATATTATGCTCGAACTCCAAAAGGCAACGGATCTGAGAGCGTTTGAAGCTAAAGCAGACGGTGAGTTGGAAAGTTGTAAACACAAGACGCCATTTCCACAAGTCGTTATCGATGCCATGACCCCTATTTATACCGATTTGACTAAACCTGATTTGCTGGACCGTTGTTTTACTCAAAATGTGAACGAAAGTTTCAGTAGTCTCGTTTGGTGATGCGGTCCAAAAATAACAACCAGCCGTAGCGAAATTGTCAAGATTGCTTCATACTTGGCCGTATGTCTATTTAATGTAGGCCACACTGCATTAGTTCCCGTGGCAAATGCCCTTCAAATCAAAATCGGCGATGAAATGCGCCGATTCTGTGAAGATACAAACGCCAGTGGCTGTGCGCTCAGCTACGAAAACTGCTCTGAGGACGAAAATGAGGGCTTATCAGGTGAAAGTAGCAGAAAGCGGCCATCCACTCGGCGGTGCGATAGTTATTATGGACCAGGCATCGATGATATCTCGAAGGTTTCAAGCGTTGTCCATATTCCTTTTCTTTGTATTATCAAACTTGAAACGCGTTTTTATCAAAACTATGTTTTTCAACATGGTTGTCGTCGCCCACGCTACAATTTTCATCACGTTTTAATGATTTTTAGTCTCCCTTGAAGCAAATTGAATTATTTTCAGTTCGTCGTAGCCTATTTTTTTATGTTGATATTTAGTATTTTTTCGGCAAGAAATAGGGGTCCAAAAAACTGTGATATTTTTTCAAATATCTATAATTTTGAAATTTCCTGGCAGGTTAAAACTGTATCCCGGACCGAGAGTCGAACTCGGGACCTTTGCCTTTGGCGGGCAAGTACTCTGCCAACTTTTTTTTTTCATTTTGTTCGTTGTTGATCGGTGTGTTTGGTCGTTGCGGACGTCACATGGCATCCGTTAAAGTTCGTTTTGTTGATCGTTCCACTCAGTTTTTTTATTACAGTGGCCAACCAGCACTCTGACCGAACACGCTGAGCTACCGAGCCGGCAGACCAACTGAGCTACGCAAGCACGACTCACGCCCCGTCCTCACAGCTTTACTTCTGCCAGTACCTCGTCTCCTACCTTCCAAACTTTACAGAAGCTCTCCTGTGAACCTTGAAGAACTGGCACTCCTGAAAGAAAGGATATTGCGCAGACATGGCTTAGCCACACTCCGCTGCAGAGTGAAAATCTCATTCTGGAAACATCCCCCAGGCTGTGGCTAAGCCATGTCTCCGCAATATCCTTTCTTTCAGGAGTGCCAGTTCTTCTAGGTTCACAAGAGAGCTTCTGTAAAGTTTGGAAGATAGGAGACGAGGTACTGGCGGAATTAAAGCTGTGACGACGGGGCGTGACTCGTGCTTGGATAGCTCAATTGGTAAAGCGCTTGCCCGCGAAAGGCAAAGGTCCCGAGTTCGGTCCGACACACAGTTTTAATCTGCCAGGAAGTTTCATATTATCGCACACTCCGCTGCAGAGTGAAAATCTCATTCCGGAAACATCCCCCAGGCTGTGGCTAAGCCATGTCTCCGCAATATCCTTTCTTTCAGGAGTGCCAGTTCTTCAAGGTTCACAAGAGAGCTTCTGTAAAGTTTGGAAGATAGGAGACGAGGTACTGGCGGAATTAAAGCTGTGACGACGGGGCGTGACTCGTGCTTGGGTAGCTCAATTGGTAAAGCACTTGCCCGCGAAAGGCAAAGGTCCCGAGTTCGGTCCGACACACAGTTTTAATCTGCCAGGAAGTTTCATATTATCGCACACTCCGCTGTAGAGTGAAAATTTCATTCTAGATCTATAATTTTGCCATTTTTTTTTGGAAATCCCTACGATGAACTAAAATTACACCTGTAAGGATCGGAAAGATACGTTAATGTCATGTTTCAGATAACCGCAACCGAAGTTACTTCGACTACTGTCGATCTAGCTCCTTTCAGAGCTGCCTCGGGAAGAAACGCAATCTCACAGTGAAGATACTAATATTTTGTAATAAATAATACCAATAAAAATGTCAATGTATGCTTTATTAATTGTAGCAAATCCCATTTCTCTATTACATTCTACTTACGGAGGAAAAAAATATCCTGAATTTGAGCAGTATTTTCGTCCGTCACCCTGTCATTCCCCTTTAAATCGACAACGGCCGGGGAAGCAGTGTGCAGTGTGCTCATCCCCCTCCCCCCCCCTTACCGTATCAAAAAAAAAAAAAAAAAAAAAAAGGTTCAAATGGCTCTGAGCACTATGGGACTTAACTTCTGAGGTCATCCGTCCCCTAGAACTTAGAACTACTTAAACCTAACTAACCTAAGGGCAACACACACCCATGCCCGAGGCAGAATTCGAACCTGCGACCGTAAAGGTCTTGCAGTTCCAGACTGTAGCGCCTAGAACCGCGCGGCCACTCCGGCTGGCATACCGCATCCAAATAACGCCATTGGCAGAGGTCAGTCCCGGTTGGTCCGTCTGTGGCCAGAACGGTGGTGCTTTCCTCTTCTTTCCTTCAGATATACTATTAGGTCTACAAGTTTACTTCTGCCGCTTTCCCCCATGAGTCGAAGCTCTATTGTGACAAACTTACAAAAAATTTACGATTCAAAGTACTGGCCATCGTTCGCCACTACTTTCTCCCATATTTCGCGCAGCATTCGAATCCCGCGGCGGAAGAACTGGTTGTCTTTTGAGGAGATCCATGACTCAATCCATTGTTGCGCTTGTTTATACGACCAGACGTGTTGGTCAACCACGCCGTGAGCCGTTGTTTGAAAAAGATGGTAGAGGAAGCGAGGTATTATCCAGCACTTTATGAGCCTCAGCACCAGATCTCTTCATGTTAAAGTAGGAAATTAAACCTTCCCGAAAATGACAATAACTGGCCGCGTAAGTTGACATGTTCAATAGAGAATAACTTCATGATGAAATTACAAATCAACTAATGTTTTGATAGGGTTGTGTTTTTTTTTTAAATCTTTTATTCCAAATACAATAGTCATACATCATAACCGACTACCTAAGCGTTGTGTTTACAAATGTCTAAACTTATTGTATGACACTTACGATCTACCACCTGCACCACCACTTGCCACTACTGCCATCTATTTGAAAATTGTGGAAGCAAAGCTGTAGACCTAATAGGGAAGATGCTAATTACAAGTTGATTGTGGGTTTTCGTTCACGTGTCCACGAAGGGAATGGAATGGCAGTGAGTAGAACGTGTAGCTAAGAGAATGGATTGATACGTGAACCATGGAAGTTGTTTGCTAGGTTCCAAGAGATAAGAAACAGCGAAACAACGAGCTGACGGAAGGTGGGTAGAGGAGCAACGTGAAAGTGTATCGCTGAATACAGCAGATTGCTCGTAGTCCAGTTTTCAGTTAACGAGTACTCACGGTCCCAGCTGACCATATGGGCGCGACACCCATCCAGCATCTCCGTGACGCAGGTACAATGGCTACTCGTCTGATACGGCGGTGAATACGTGATGTGTATTCTACTGCCGTCTGCACCGAGCTCATGAGCACGTGCACCTTCTACGGACTACCGACAACAACAGAATTACACAGCTAAAACTTCGCACCCAACTTGTTGACTAATTCTGCGGAAATGCTATGTAAACTTGTAAGCCTGTCACTCGTTTTGTAGCTCTACCGGGCTGTTCACACAAGATGATAAACTCGGTTTATGCCCTGAAATATACCCCCAGACACAGAATCTGACCCATTAAAACCGCTATCTTCTAGGCGCTTCAGTCTGGAACCGCACGAACGCTACGGTCTCAGGTTCGAATTCTGCCTCGGGCATGGGTGTTTGTGATGTCCTTAGGTTAGTTAGGTTCTAGGGGACTGATGACCTCAGATGTTAAGTCCCATAGTGCTCAAAGCCATTTGAACCATTTTTGAAAACCGCTATCTAACTTCGTCAGTTGAACTGGCAAAGCTTACGAAAAGTGCAACAAAGACGAAGGGTAAGGGGGGATGTGGTTACGCGGTAGTAATACAGCTGAACTTCATGATTCACCTGCCTCGAGATGTAGTAAAACGTGTGTTTAAGTCGTTTTATGCAAAACAAAGTGTTTGTCATCTTTTCCCTTTTCTAAGGATATTATGGGCTTGCATCCCATTGGAAGTGATCGTACCCCGTTGCAGTGCAGCGCAACCGCAATTTTTTCTCTGGGTAAAGGTTGAAAACACTAGGGATCCACACTGGACTCGCATTCGGAAGGACGACGGTTAAATCCCGCGTCTGGCTATCCTGATTTGGCTTTTCCGTGATTTCCCTAAATCGCTCCAGGCAAATGAAGGGATGGTTCCATTGAAAGGGCACGGCCGACTTCCTTCCACATCCTTACCTCATCCGATGAGGCCGATGACCTCGCTGTTTGGTCTCTTCCCCCAAACAACCCGACCCAACCATCTACGGACCGTTCAAACCATTCATTGGACGTGATCCCAACCAGCAAAAGGTTCTTGTGCTTTATCAACCGCGCTGTTTTGCGTCCTCCCGTGGTGTGACGATATGGGAGTGCAACATTAACATGAGCGTGAATAAAACTGCAAACGGTCACTCTAACAACCCCAGCTTGAAAACATCCTTGATGGTAACCATACAGTTTTGTTGAACAAGTTACAAATGTACCTCTCAGAAACTACGACACCAATTCGGCCTGGCGGCTGCTCTAGCGCCTGAAGGTAGGCAAACCCTACCCACTGAGTATCGAAGGGTGTGTGGCCATCATTTTTTTTTTTAAATACAAAGAACGTCTCCTGTGTGTTGGTGGTAGTAGAAACTTTCTGCACTCGGCTTCAGATAGTGATTCTCTAAATTTTGTCACTAGTGTTACTCAAAAAGAGTGTCGCCTTCTCTCCAGGGATTCCCATTTTTGTTCCTGAAGCATTTCCGCAGCACCTGAGTGTTGTTCGAAGCTACCACTGAGAAATCAAGCAGCCCGCTTCTGAAATGCTTCGATGTCTTCCTTTAATCCGACCTGGTGCGGTTCCCAAACACTCGAGCAGTACTGAAGAATAGGTGGCACTGGCGTCCTATAAGCGGTCCGCTTTATAGATGAACAACACTTTCCTAAAATTTTCCCAATAAACCGAAGTTCGCCATTCGCCTTCCCTGCCACAATCCTTACATGCTCGTGGCAGTTCATATCGCTTTGCAATACTAGACCCAGATCTTTAAACGACGTGGTGTCAAGCAGTACACGGGCTTGTTTTTCCTGTTCATTCACATTTACTAACTTTTTGTACATTTGGAGCTAGCTGTCATTCATCATGCCAACTAGAAATTTTGTCTAATTCACCTTTTATCCTCATACAGTCACTCAACTTCGGCATCTTCCGTACACCACGGCGTCATCAGCATGCAACCGCAGATTGGTGCACACACTGTCCACCAGGTCATTTATGTATATAGGGAATAATAACGGTCCTATCACACTTCCCTGGGGCGGTCCTGCCGGCCGGAGTGGCCGAGCGGTTCTAGGCGCTACAGTCTGGGACCGCGCGACCGCTACGGTCGCAGGTTCGAATCCAGCCTCGGGCATGGATGTGTGTGATGTCCTTAGGTAAGTTAGGTTTAATTAGTTCTAAGTTCTAATGGAATGATGACCTCAGAAGTTAAGTCCCATAGTGCTCAGAGCCATTTGAACCATTTTTGAACTGACGACCTCAGATGTTAAGTCCCATAGTGCTCAGAGCCATTAGAACCATTTGGGGCGGTCCTGAAGATACTGTTGTCTCCGATGAACACTTGCAGACGAAGACCACATACTTGTTCCATTACTTGAAAAATCTTCGAGCCACTCACATATCTGGGAATGTACGTCGTATGTTCGTACCTTCTAGAGCAGGGCTGCACAACTCAAAAGTATTCCAGGGCCAAACCAAAACTAGAATCTAAAGCGCGGACCACAGTAGACTTGTTGGACAATTGTGTTGAATGTAATCTTTAAAATTAATAAAAATTAATCACAATTCCAATAATTAATTATTACCTCATTGTATATTTTCGTTGAACTGCGACTTACAAATACCAACGGTCTGCCGCATTGGTAACACTGGTTCCAGTCAGCTCACCAAAGTCAATCGCTGTCGGGCTGGGCTAGTACTTGAACGGGTCGCAGTCCAGTCGGCCGAGTGCTGATGGAAGGCGGTGTGCACTGAGCCCTTGTAAGGTCAATTCAGGAGCTACATCATTGAGAAGTAGCGAGACCGGTCACGAAAACTGACAATGGCTGGGACAACGGCGTGCTGACCACACGCTCCTCCTTATCTACAGTACATCCGGTAACGTCAAAGGTCTGAGGATGACGCGGCGGCCGGTCGGTGCCGTTGAGCCTTCAAAGCCAGTTCGGATGGTGTTTGTTTGTTTTATGACTCAGAAATACCTGATGTATTGTATAGATGTAGACTATGTAACTAAGAGCAACCAAAAATATTAAATCTTGCGAAACTACAATTTTTTTTTTGAATTCTTGAATAAATACATTATTTACAAAATATTTTTACTAAAAGACACATTTCACGATAGTGAGGAATGACTGTTTTAGTAGCACACTGGCATGAGAAACTATTAATGCTGCAAAACATGATGCATTTCTTAGGTTATTAAATTTATTTTTGTCCAAGCTGTTATAGAAATCAACAAGATCACATTCTCTGTGCTTGCTTTTATACCGTGGAGAACACTGGATTTCCATGATCTCCAGTTGTAGGACCACAGGTATCCCTTCCGGGATCACAGAAGCAGGATCTTTAGCCATCTTGAACATGATTTTCTCCTCTTTTGACAACACAAACCTTTTGTCGAATTCTATAATTAATTTATCAACGTCGCGAGAAAATTTTCTTCCTAGCACAACATGTTCATCTGAAAAAATTACTTTTCAGGTAGAAAAATGGGTCATGTCTCCTTTCAACAATTAGTTTTTGAAGAGTGCAAGTTTTATTTTGAAAGCACGTACTGTTGCCAACAGTGACTTTCGCTGTAGTTCTGAGTTCTGCTCTTTTAAGTGATCCGTCATATCAGTTAGAAAACACATCATTCATCCAATCTTCATTTATCATCAATTTAAGGAAGTCTTTTGGATCGGTTTTAATGTAATGAACTATTTCCTCTCTTAGTGCAAGAAATCGTTGCAGTACTTTCGCACGACTTAGTCAACGAACGTCGTATGACACAATAAACCCCCGAATTTCGTGCTCATTTTTTTCTTCAAGAAATCCACGAAATGTTCGAAGTTTAAGCCCTCTAGATTGGATGTAGTTGATAACAGAAACCAAAGTTGACATGATATGGTCATACCCCAGAACTTTGCTGTAAAACACTTGTTGATGAACAGTGCAGAGGAATTTATCTTTTCTTTCGGAATATTCTTCCAGTAGTGATGCTCCACCAATCTTCTTTCCACACACAGAACGTGCTCCACCGATGCAGATGGATGGAATATTTTCAAGAGTCAGACCCAGTTTCTTCGTGACACAGTCTACCAGTTCGTTGGAAATGTCTCCACCGGCGGTTCACCCTTTCATGGAACAAAATCCTGCCTGTTCTTCTGTGGTATTGAAATTATCAACACTACAGATGAGAACGAAAAGCTGTAGTATGATTTATGTCGGTATTGTCATCAAAATGGCTGTGAGCACTATGCCAGCCGAAGTGGCCGTGCGGATAAAGGCGCTGCAGTCTGGAACCGCACGACCGCTACGGTCGCAGGTTCGAATCCTGCCTCGGGCATGGATGTTTGTGATGTCCTTAGGTTAGTTAGGTTTAACTAGTTCTAAGTTCTAGGGGACTAATGACCTCAACAGTTGAGTCCCATAGTGCTCAGAGCCATTTGAACCATTTTTTTTTGTGAGCACTATGGGACTTAACATCTGAGGTTATCAGTCCCCTAGAACTTAGAACTACTTAAACCTAACTAACCTAAGGACATCACACACATCCATGCCCGAGGCAGGATTCTAACCTGCGACCGCAGCTGTCGCGCGGTTCCAATAGAAGGTATTGTCATCCCTTGTTAATAAATAGTATTTGAATTCCTCAGCTTCCTTTCGTAACTAGTCATGAAGGTTTGTAGAGATATCAGCAATTTCCCTAGAAATTAAGACCTTTAGTTTTGTAGGCACTTCACTCTCTGTCTGTGGTGTGCGTACTGTAAGACCTTCAGTACACACACCATCTGATTAGGTGACTTGTCGCTCTAACGAAGTAGGCGATTGTCAGCAATATGTCTCGTGGTCTTATCGTGGCGTGTTTATCTTCTGCCGTTAGGTCAGACGATAGAAATGCCACTTGCATGCTTAGAGTAGCAGATTGATGGTGACCAACTTTAAACAGAACTTGATTAATTTTCACACACATTTATTAAAATAATAACAAGCATAAAAATTACGTAACTTGGTTCTGGATGCTATTTACAATTGACCATCTGAAGTTCCTTTGGGTATTGGTACGTTAATCTTATTCTCACATATATCTCTGATACTTGACAAAAGTGTCTATACATTTATCTTCATGGCTATATACAGGAATATAGTCATCTTATTAGGCGCAGACTAAACTTGACTATAGACTGGTGCAGACAAACGCAGACTGGTACAGACTGGTGCAGACAAATGCAGACTGACTAATCGGAGGTCTGCACACTCGTTATAATACCTTGCGCGTTCATGTATCACTGCGCGAGTGTGATCCGCGAGGAGAAAAGGTTCTACGTTAGCAGCAATCACATTGGCTGTGTTACATATTATTACGCGGATTGGCGGAAGCAGAGTTTGGTCCATCTCTATGGCAGCGCCATCTCGTAGTGCGGAGACGGACGAGCGCTGCGCCTGCACTGTTGTGTTTAGTGGGGCGCGCTCTAGTGGGAAAGTTGTGTACGCGCTGACTATGCGGAACTATGTACACAACACTGTCTTTGCTTTCTTGAAAAGCTGATGTTGACTAGGCAAATATTTTACCAAATTAGACGCCTTGATTTTCCTCTCGTTATCATTCAACGTCGCCAAATCAGCATTTTTTGATTCAAAAGACGTCTGATACAATATTCACTTATATCTGTGATTGATTGGCGGCCAACAATACTAAGTACTTTACCGTTGTACAGTATAAAAAGTACTTATCTGTATGAAATAATCTGCGTTCAGACACAATTTTTCTCTTGCAGTTGATGTCACCCTTTCTTTCTGGGCACCTTGAAGTGCATATTAATAATTAAAACTCGTACTTTACCGCGCACGCACATACAAAAGCAGAGGGCGCACAGCAGTTGACACACTGTAAGTAAAGCGGTATGTTCGTCTCGAGACATCTGAATTTTAACTTCTAACCAAGGACAATAATTTTCTTCTTGAATCAAAGTTGCGTCAGCAATATTAATTCCACAAGAGTATAACAAATACATAGGAGTATGCATGACGCAGTTGTAACGGTAAGCTATAAACATTCGTCAGAAATTAAATTCTAATATTGTGAGACGACCTGACCACAGGTTCAAAAACGGTTCAAATGGCTTTGAGCACTATGAGACTTAACATCTGAGGTCATCAGTCCCCTAGAACTTAGAACTACTGAAACCTAACTAACCTAGGGACATCTCACACATCCATGTCCGAGGCAGGATTCGAACCTGCGACCATGGCAGTCACGCGGTTCCGGACTGAAGCGCCTAGAACCGCTCGGCCATCGCGGCCGGCCTGACCACAGGCCACAGACCCTATAGTACAGGGTGATTCAAAAAGAATACCACAACTTTAGGAATTTAAAACTCTGCAACGACAAAAGGCAGAGCTAAGCACTATCTGTCGGCGAATTAAGGGAGCTATAAAGTTTCATTTAGTTGTACATTTGTTCGTTTGAGGCGCTGTTGACTAGGCGTCAGCGTCAGTTGATGCTAAGATGGCGACCGCTCAACAGAAAGCTTTTTGTGTTATTGAGTACGGCAGAAGTGAATCGACGACAGTTGTTCAGCGTGCATTTCGAACGAAGTATGCTGTTAAACCTCCTGATAGGTGGTGTATTAAACGTTGGTATAAACAGTTTACAGAGAATGGGTGTTTGTGCAAAGGGAAAAGTTCTGGACGGCCGAGAACGAGTGATGAAAATGTAGCACGCATCCAGCAAGCATTTGTTCGCAGCCCAGGAAAATCGACTCGAAGAGCTAGCAGAGAGCTGCAAATTCCACAATCAACTGTATGGAGAGTCCACATTGGCACTTATCTGTCCGTAACTACCTGAACGTCAACTACCCGAGGCCATGGATCGGCCGCCAGGCAGCCCGTGACAGAGCACTTCATCACTGGCCTCCAAGAAGCCCTGATCTTACCCCCTGCGATTTTTTCTTATGGGGGTATGTTAAGGATATGGTGTTTCGGCCACTTCTCCCAGCGACCATTGATGATTTGAAACGAGAAATAACAGCAGCTATCCAAACTGTTACGCCTGATATGCTACAGAGAGTGTGGAACGAGTTGGAGTATCGGGTTGATATTGCTCGAGTGTCTGGAGGGGGCCATATTGAACATCTCTGAACTTGTTTTTGAGTGAAAAAAAACCTTTTTAAATACTCTTTGTAATGATGTATAACAGAAGGTTATATTATTTTTCTTTCATTAAATACACATTTTTAAAGTTGTGGTATTCTTTTTGAATCACCCTGTACAATACCTTGGCAGTTTTTGCTGTTAGAACAGCCTTTAGGTTCTGGAAACACCCCATACTCAGGTTGAAACCGCAACAGTCACATGCAGTAGCTTACACCAGCGATTTTATGCACGTGGGATAACAGCCTATCAAGCAGGTTCCCTCACTAGGAATCACCATCTTGCACCATTTGCCCTGTACGCAAATCACTTGTTTAGTCGAGCATATTAGCAGTGCATTTGCACTGCCGTCTTATCTCTCAAGCACTTCCATCACTAATAAGTTTAAAATGTAAACATATTTTAACCTAGCTGTCGCAGAGACTGCCATTGCTAATAAATAAAACTAAACTCCTCTCGAACAGGCCATGATGGCCCAACGGTACCTCGGGAGGACGACGGTTCAATCCCGTCTCCGGCCATCCTGATTTAGGTTTTCCGTGATTTCCCTAAATCGCTTCAGGCAAATGCCGGGATGGTTCCTTTGAAAGGGCACGGCCGATTTCCTTTCCCCTTCCTTCCCTCACCCGAGCTTGCGCTCCGTCTCTAATGACCTCGTTGTCGACGGGACGTTAAACACTAATATCCTCCTCCTCCCAACGGTACCGACCGGCCGCCGTGTCATCCTCAACCTATAGGCGTCACTGGATGCGTATATGGAGGGGCATGTGGTCAGTACACCGCTCTCCTGGCCGTATGTCAGTTTCTGAGACCGGAGCCGCTACTTCTCAATGAAGTAGCTCCTCAATTTGCCTCACAAGGGCTGAGTGCACGCCGCTCGCCAACAGCGCTCGGCAGACTGGACCAAGTGCTAGCCCAGCCTGACAGCGCTTAACTTTGGTGATCTGACGGGAACCGGTGTTACCACTGCGGCAAGGCTGCTGGCCCATTGCTAATAAGTCAAAGAATTTTTAAATGATATCTAAATTTGTTATCATGATAGATTCATCTAATAAAATCATAGAATTATGTCGAAAAATATGGAATTGATCATTCTTCAAAGATTCTGCTGCGGGCCTCATCGAGAGACGTAACGAGCTGCATGTGGGGCTCGCGGCCGTATATTGTGCACCCGTGCTGTAGAACCTTACAGCCGGGAGAAGAACCAACTGAATGCAGAAGCCTCTGTAAGTTTCAACACGTCTTTTTCTTGTCTGTCTCTCGGAAAAAACAAGTGTCTCACCTTGCTTAGGTACATCTTTCCTCATGCTTGGTGTCTACGGCAAAGTGGCGTTTCTGTGGAATGTGATTGTTCAATACCTGATTCAGCACCAGAGATAAGAAATTTCAGCTGACTCAGCAGGGAGGCGTATTACTCTACTGGCCATTAAAATTGCTACACCACGAAGATGACGTGCTACAAACGCGATATAACCGACAGGAAGAAGAAGCTGTGATATGCAAATGATTAGCTTTTCAGAGCATTCACACGAGGTTGGCGCCGGTGGCGACACCTACAACGTGCTGACATGAGGAAAGTTTACAACCGATTTCTCATACACAAACAGCAGTTGACCGGCGTTGCCTGGTGAAACGTCGTTGTAATGCCTCGTGTAAGGAGGGAAAATGCCTACCATCACGTTTCGGACTTTGATAAATGTCGGATTCTAGCCTATCGCGATTGCGGTTTATCGTATCGCGACATTGCTGCTCGTGTTGGTCGAGATCCAATGGCTGTTAGCAGAATATGGAAGCGGTGGGTTCAGGAGGGTAATACGGAACGCCGTGCTGGATCACAACGGCCTCGTATCACTAGCAGTCGAGATGACAGGTATCTTATCCGCATGGCTGTACGGATCGTGCAACCACGTCTCGATCCCTGCGTCAACACATGGCGACGTTTGCAAGACGACAACCATCTGCACGAACAGTTCGACGATGTTTGCAGCAGCATGGACTATCAGCTCGGAGACCATGGTTGCAGTTACCCTTGACGCTGCATCACAGACAGGAGCGCCTCCGGTGGTGTACTCGACGACAAACCTGGGTGCACGAATGGCAAAACGTCATTTTTTCTGATGAATCCGGGTTCTGTTTACAGCATCATGATGGTCCCATCCGCGTTTGGCGACATCGCGGTGAACGCACGTTGGAAGTGTGTATTCGTCATCGCCATACTGGCGTATCACCCGGCGTGATGGTATGGGGTGCCATTGGTTACACGTCTCGGTCACCTCTCGTTCGCATTGAGGGCACTTTGTACAGTGGACGTTACATTTCAGATGCAATGACCCGTGGCTCTACCCTTCATTCGATCCCTGCGAACCCATACATTTCAGCAGTATAATGCACAACCGCATGTTGCAGGTCCTGTACGGGCCTTTCTGGATACAGAAAATGTTCGACTACTGCCCTAGCCAGGACATTCTCCAGATCTCTCACTAATTGATAACGTCTGGTCGATGGTGGCCGAGCAACTGGCTCGTCACAATATGCTAGTCATTACTCTTGATGAACTGTGGTATCGTGTTGAAGCTGCACGGGCAGCTGTACCTGTACACGCCATCCAAGCTCTATTTGACTCAATGCCCAGGCGTATCAATGCCGTTATTACGGCCGGAGGTGTTTGTTCTGGTCCTGGTTTCTCAGGATCTACGCACCCAAACTGCGTGAAAATGTAATCACATGTCAGTTCTAGTATAATATATTTGTCCAATGAATACCCGTTTGTCATCTGCATTTCTTCTTGGCGTAGCGATTTTAATGACCAGTAGGGTATATTGGCTGAAAAATCTCTCTAGGAAGCTTTCAGCTGATGCTAAATCGCTGGAGAGTCAGTATCGTTGTCAGTCTTCGGAACAAAATGTGAGTACAAAGAAAAATACAAGAAGTATCAATACATAATTTTTTTTGCTTCTGATTGACTTACCGTACTGTTATACATGAGAGCAGGGATTCCACGCTACAGAACTTGAAGAGTATGTTAAGCGCAGTATGCACCATAAGGCTATCGGTTAGGAGAAAGAGCATCGCCATTTGATGTTTAGTGCAAAACGCATCACCACCAAATATGTAGCAACGATACCGGTTCATCTGAAGGACTGCAAGATATACAGTACATACTGTCAAGATTCTCGACCGTTAGTCCTGCTGAACTCGACTTCCTTAACAGTGGTAATGTGTGCATTACATACAGGGTGACAATTATTGAACTGTATGAAATAAAATCGTCATAATTTCTGAACGGTTTGCGTTAGGACGTTTGAACTGCACGGTTGGCCGCAGGGCATGATGGGAATTAGTATGCGCATGCGCACGCGTCTTGTCGTTGTCGGCCATTTGCACGTCAAAATGTTCGTCAATACGCAAAATTGGCACATTTGGGGAGTGAGAATACTAATTTTCGATCGAGAAGTCTCTTCACCCTCAATGTGTGACTGTGTGGTGTGCAGTGTCCAGTCATAGAATAATCGGTGCGATATTCCTTGATGGCACGGTGACTACCGAACGGTACGTGAAGGTTCTGGAAGATGATTTCATCCCTATTGTTCAAAGCGACCCTGATTTCGACAAGATGTGGTTCGTGCAAGACGGAGCTCGACCCCATCGAAGCAGGAGAGTGTTTGATGCCCTGGAGGAGCACTTTGGGGACCGCATTCTGGCTGTGGGGTACCCACAGGCCACTGGCATGGGCCTCGATTGGCCGCCATATTCTCCGGATTTGAAGACATGTGACCCCTTCATGTGGGGCTATATTAAAGACAAGGTGCACAGCAATAACCCCAAAACCATTGCTGGGCTGAAAACAGCCATTCAGGAGGTCATCGACAGCATCGATGTTCCGACACTTCAGCGGGTCTTGCAGAATTTCGCTGTTCGTCTACGAGGCGTGTTTTTTAAGTAAGGTACGTTTGAACATAAGTACACAACAAAAGGTTATTTCAAAAATGTAAATTTCTTTTCAGAAAGTACATACTTCACTCTATTTTTCGACATATTTGCCAAGTTTGTTCAAATATGTATCATACCTCTCAACCAATTTTAAAATACCCGCTTCATAAAAACTTGCCGCCTGCTCCGATAACTAACAGTTCACTGCCGTTTCCACGTCGTCGTCATCATTGTAACGGTTGCCACTGAGGTGTTGTTTGAGGTGGAGGAACAGATGATAATCGCTCGGCACAAGATCAGGACTGAAGGGTGGATGGTCTAAAACTTCCCAGCCAAAACTGTCCAATAAATCGTGGGTCTGACCTGCAGTGTGAGGTCTTGCATTGTCATGGAGAAGGACAGTTCCCTTTTGTCAGCATGCCGCGTCTTTTCTTTTGAATCGCTCTGCGTAACTGTCTCAGGGTTTGGCAGTATTCTTCTGCATTGATAGTGGTTCCTCGTTGCATGAAGTCAACTGTGCCTATTCCAAAACAGCGACGCCATGATTTTGCGCTGGGACAGAGTCTTTTTAGCATTCGCCTTTACAGGCGAGTGTGTGTGTCTCAATTCCATGCTCTGTTGCTTCGATTCGGGCGTGATATGCGAAACCCGTGTTTCGTCTCCACTTACGATCTGACTCAAGAAGCCGTCACCTTCTTCGTGATAACGAGTCAAGAACTTCATCGCACACTCAAATCTTTGGTTTTTGTGGTCCTCCGTTAGGAGTTTCGGGACCCAACGGGAGCACAATTTTCTAAACTTCAGGTGTTCAGAAACAATGTTGTAAAGCACTGATCTCGACACGTCAGGAAATTCGTTTGAGAGATCTGTTATTGTGAAGTGCCTGTTCTCACGAATCCTCGCTTCAACTGAAGCCACCAAATCGTCTGTAATCCTCACCATGGACATTGTCACGGCCATCTTTGAATTCTCGTATCCACTTATGAACTTTGCTTTCACTCATAGCAGCATTACCGAACACTTAGCAAATCTGTCGATGAATTTCTGCAGTAGACAGGTTCCTTGCTGACAAAAACCATATCACTGAGCGAACTGCACACGCGGCGGGCGAGTTGATAGTCTTAAACATTTTGAAAGCGCAGAACAGACCCGTACAGGTTAGCCACAGACCTGACACTGAGCACAGTTGCTCCAGAGGTATGCCGGTACACGACGCACGCGCTCGTTGCGGTATGCGCGCGAACTACTCGTGTCTGCAACAAAGCGGACCTTACGTAAAAAACACGCTTCGTGCATCATCGCGTATGATGGCAGGCATATCGAACATGTCATAACCTAAATCCGAACATCTGTAGTGACGTTTACATGCCGTATAAAGTGTGTTCACGCCGTAGCTTGTAACTAATTTACATTTCTCTTCATATAGTTCAATAGTTCAACAATCGATTATGAAATTATTGTTGCGTAACATTTTATTTATATGAATATGACGCTTTCTATTCACAAAGTATCACATAGTGGAAGAAAGAGAGTGTTTAACATTAGACTTCTAAAAGAAGGCTGTTGTGTCTACTTGTTTTTTTCGCAAGAGTGTTTAGCTGTCACATATAAAGTTATATATGATCCAAAAGCTTTTACAGGAGTCAGTGAGCGAATAGTACATTCTTACACAGAGAGTGGTTCACCATTTCCGAACACGCTATCGTTTTTGAAGTGTACAACATGTACAAGTGTATTTACTACACTTAAATGTTTCTGTTCCAGTATAAGATACTGATAGATAGCTACATTAAACATATATTCTTCATGATGTGTACAGTTTGCACCGCAAAGTGATATTCATTGGCCATTTCGATTTCTTTAACGTAGATATAGCAGTGAAATATTTGTTGGATTTGTTTCAAATGTTGTTGTTTTTGCGGTCTTCAGTCCTGAGACTGGTTTGATGCAGCTCTCCAGGCTACTCTATCCTGTGCAAGCTTCTTCATCTCCCAGTACCTACTGCAACCTACATCCTTCTTAATCCGCTTAGTGTATAAATCTCTTGGTCTCCCTCTACGATTTTACCCTCCACGCTGCCCTCCAGTACTAAATTGGTGATCCCTTGATGCCTTAGAACATATCCTACCAACCGATCCTTTCTTCTAGTCAAGTTGTACCACAAACTCCTCTTCTCCCCAGTTCTATTCAATACCTCCTCATTAGTTACGTAATCTACCCGTCTAATCTTCAGCATTCTTCTGTAGCACCACATTTCGAAAGCTTCTATTCTCTTCTTGTCCAGACTATTTATCATCCACGTTTCACTTCCACACATGGCTACATAGGAATACTTTCAGAAACGACTTCCTGACACTTAAATCTGTACTCGATGTTAACAAATTTCTCTTCTTCAGAAACGCTTTCCTTGCCATTGCCAGTCTACATTTTATATCCTCTCTACTTCGACCATCATCAGTTATTTTGCTCCCCAAATAGCAAAACGCCTTTACTACTCTAAATGTCTCATTTCCTAATCTAATTCCCTCAGCATCACCCGACTTAATTCGACTACATTCCTTTATCCTCGTTTTGTTTTCGTTGATGTTTATCTTATATCCTCGCTTCAAGACACTGTCCATTCCGTTCAACTGCTCTTCCAGGTCCTTTGTTGTCTCTGACAGAATTACAATGTCATCGGCGAAACTCAAAGTTTTTATTTCTTCTCCATGGATTTTAATTCCTACTCCGAATTTTTCTTTTGTTTCCTTTACTGCTTGCGCAATCTATAGATTGAATAACATCAGGGATAGGCTATAGCCCTGTCTCACTCCCTTCCCAACCACTGCTTCCCTTTCATGCCTCTCTACTCCTATAACTGCCATCTGCATTCTGTACAGCTGCGAATTTATCGGCCAGTAATTTCAGGGGAGGCAATTGGCCTTGACGCAGTGGTAACAACGGTTCCCGTCAGATCACCGAAGTAAAGTGCTGTCGGGCTTGGCTAGCTCTTGGATGGATTATCCTCTGAGTCTTTCGAGTGCTGTTGGCAAGCGGTGTGCGCTCTAGCCCTTGTGAGGACAATTGAGGAGCTACTTGACTGAGAAGTAGCGGCTCGGGCCACGAAAACTGACAACAGCCGGGAGAGTGGCGTGCTGACCACATGCTCCTCCGTATCCGCATCCGGTGACGCCTAAGGGCTGAGTATGACACGGCGCCCGGTCGGTACCGTTGGACTTCCAGGACCTGTTCGGACGGTGTTTGTTTGTTTTTTTAGTGTCAGGGGAAGGAGGAAAATGATGCTGGTTCACCGACAGACACCGCTTGATCGCTAGAGGGCTAGAAATGAGTCTGTGGCTGTGACTTCCAGCGCAGGCAGATGTAAGACGCGAGCAGTATAGTGACCCGGCGCGGCTAGGCTGCAGGCGTGGCTGAGGTGCGTGGGCGGAGCGGGCGCCAGCGCCTCTACCTGCGGACAATGGCACCCCCGCTGTGGCGCCTCACGTAATTTATCGGAACCGGCCGGACACACGTTCCGGCCCACGGTACGTCGCTTCCTGTCTCACACCGCTGCAGGAGCTGTTGATGCACACTGTTCCAGACGTACTTGCATTGGCTCATAACAACTCCCCTCCTTTCGCCTGCTCGACACCAGGACTCCATTCCTCGCGCTAAACTGCCTTTACCGCCAGTGAAGGTGGCATGGGTAAAATACAGGGAGCGAAAGGCTATTTACTACAGAAACCAGATGGCAGTTATAATAGTCGAGGGACATGAAAGGGAATCAGTGGTTGGGAAGGGAGCGAGACAGGGTCGTAGCCTATCCCCGATGTTATTCAATCTATAGATTGAGCAAGCAAAATTCGGAGTAGCAATTAAAATCTATGGAGAAAAAATAAAAACTTTGATGTTCGCTGATGACATTGTAATTCTGTCAGAGACAGCAAAGGACCTGGAAGAGCAGCTGAACGGAATGGACAGTGTCTTGAAAGGAGGATACAAGATAAAGATCGCCGCGCGGCATTAACCGAGCGGTCTCAGACGCTGCAGTCATGGACTGTGCCGCTGGTCCCGGTGGAGGTTCGAGTCCTCCCTCGGGCATGGGTGTATGTGTTTGTCCTTAGGATAATTTAGGTTAAGTAGTGTGTAAGCTTAGGGACTGATGACCTCAGCAGTTAAGTCCCATAAGATTTTACACACATCTGAACATTTGAACAAGATGAAGATCAACAAAAGCAAAACGAGGATAATGGAATGTAGTCGAATTAAGTCGGGTGATGCTGAGGGAATTAGATTAGGAAATGAGACACTTAAAGTAGTAAAGGAGATTTACTATTTGGTGAGCAAAATAACTGATGATGGTCGAAGTAGACAGGATATAAAATGTAGACTGGCAATGGGAAGGAAAGCGTTTCTGAAGAAGAGAAATTTGTTAACATCGAGTATAGATTTAAGTGTCAGGAAGTCGTTCCTGAAAGTATTTGTATGGAGTGTAGCCATGTATGGAAGTGAAACGTGGACGATAAATAGTTTAGACAAAAAGAGAATAGAAGCTTTCGAAATGTTGTGCTACAGAAGAATGCTGAAGATTAGATGTGTAGATCACATAACTAATGGGGAGGTATTTAATAGAATTGCAGAGAAGAGAAATTTGTGGCACAACTTGACTAGAAGAAGGGATCGGTTGGTAGGGCATGTTCTGAGGCATCAAGGGATCACCAATTTGGTATTGGAGGGCTGCGTGGAGGGTAAAAATCGTAGAGGGAGGCCAAGAGATGAATACACAAAACAGATTCAGAAGGATGTAGGTTGCAGTAGGTACTGGGAGATGAAGAAGCTTGCACAGGATAGAGTAGCATGGAGAGCTGTATCAAACCAGTCTCTGGACTAAAGACCACAACAACAATAACCGCCAGTAAACGAATTCCGCAATTTTGTGAATTTCTCTTGGTCACGTACCGCTCCACATCACTAAGCCATATTGCAGGAATGCTGCAATATGAAGGTAAAGATCAGTGTTACACTTTTAAAAAAAGAAGTACCTTATCGCAAACATACTTACTGGTAGAAGAAGCACGAAAGAGTGTTTAAAGAATAGAAAGCAAACTGATGAACCAGAACATTGTGACCAGTGCCTACCGCGAAACTCAATGCCGCTTGGTAAGTTGAGGGCAAGTGACTCGCTAAGGAAAGTACCAGAAGGTTATAATTAAACTTAAGCCGCTCAAGGGCCCTCATCAAAAAAGAGTGATCACAGCAGAATCAAAATTTTGGAAACATTTCTAACGACTTGTGGGAGAGAAATAACGAATAAATCACTGAAAGAGAAACACTTTACTTTCCGCATGAGAGGGCAACATTTGTTAGTTAAGTACCATAGTTACGTTACAGGTTACAAAAGTTGCTCGCAGCGTCCTCGACAGCCTGGAACCGCACTGGAGATACCACTTCACAACTGTTCGCGCCACTTTCCGAACGGTGGAAATGGTTCAAATGGCTCTGAGCACTATGGGACTTAACTTCTGAGGTCATCAGTCCCCTAGAACTTAGAACTACTTAAACCTAACTAACCTAAGGACATCACACACATCCATGCCCGAGGCAGGATTCGAACCTGCGACCGTAGCGGTCGCGCGGTTCCAGACTGAAGCGCCTAGAACCGCTCGGCCACAACGGCCGGCTGGGGGGGGGGGGGGGGAGGGGGAGGCTGAGCCGGATCAGAATGCACCTTCTGCCAGGACAGTGGCCGCTCCTTCAGCAAGGTCTGGGCAGGCACGTGAGGATAGGGGTCTGTTAGTTACTGGGAGCTCCAATGTTAGGCGGGTCATGGAGCACCTCAGGAACATAGCGACTAGGTCGGGGAAGAAGTCCAACGTTCACTCTGTTTGCTTGCCAGGGCGCCTTATCCGGGATGTGGAAGAGGCTCTTCCGGCGGCTGTCGAGCGTGCGGGGTGCAGCCAGCTGCAGATTGTTGCACATGTCGGCACCAACGATGCCATTCGTCGGGGTTCCGAGGAAATCCTTGGGTCCTTTCGACTGCTGGCTAAATTGGCGAAGGCGATTTCCATCTGTCGACGAGTGGAAGCCAAGCTGACTATTTGCAGCATCGTACCCAAGGTGGTCTGGAGTCAAGTGGAGAACCCAATCCAGAGGCTACGTCGACTCTGTGACAAAAATGGTTGAAGATTCCTCGACCTACGCTATGGGATGGAAGGTTGCAGGATCAATAGATCAGGGGTGCACTACACACAGGAAGCAACGACATGGGTAACACAGTACTTGTGGCGCGCACATGGGTTTTTTTGGATTAGGTTCCTCCCCACAGGAAACAAACCGTTGGCCTGAAAAATTACCAGGTCATGACAATGATGTGGATGTTCCAACTGTAAAAATTGTTAGTTTGCCTAAACAGGTCATTCCAAAGGATTTAAATATGCTAAATATCATGTTAGTAAATTGTCGAAGTGTCTGTAGCAAGACCCCCAAGTTACTCTCCGAAATAAACAGTAGTAATGCCAATATTGTATTAGGTACCGAAAACTGGTTGAAACCAGACGTAAATAGAAGTGAAATTTTGAACTCGGGTTGGACAACAAGCCGGCCGCTGTGGTTGAGCGGTTCTAGGCGCGTCAGTCCGGAGTCGCAGGTTCGAATCCTGCCTCGGGCATGGATGTGTGTGATACCTTTAGGTTAGTTAAGTTTAAGTAGTTCTAATTCTAGGGGACTGATGACCTGCGAGCAGCGTGGTTGCTGCAGACCTAAACCGCTAGCCTGAGGGAGGGCGGCCCATAAACTCCAGAGCGATGCTATAGCGGCTGCGGCCGGGGCAGAGTCGGGGCCCGGGGCAGCGGCAGCAGCGGCGGGGGCGGCGGCGGCGTCGGGCGTTGAGTGACAGGATGTGTTTTTTATTGGCAGTCTTTTGTTTAAACTGTATTCCATCGATTTCACCGACCAATAGGATGCTCCGAATTAAAAAAAAAAAAAAAAAAAACTTCCGCATACTAGTGAAAAATATCGATTTAATTAATTTCCATAAATTTTTTATATACAATAGTTAAGGGGAGGGTGTGCGTGAGAGGGTGACATGGAGCAGAACAGCAGGTTAAGTGCGGAACACTAGGTTAATTTGCATATTTTTTATGTAAAACGCCGTACAATAGTTCAAGGGGGTGGATGACAAAGAAGAATGCGCCAGAAATGGCGTTCAAAAGCATGTGAAATTCGAAAAATGTACCAGAAAATGGTGGGAGGACATAACTTGTTACTTAATTTGGTATCAAAGGCGTTACAATAGTTTAAGGAAATGTGGGTGAAATGGAAAACCACTTAACAGAACAATAGGTTAAGTGCTGACAAAGGGCCAAACATCAGGTTAATACACCCAGGGTACATTGCCGAACATTAGGGTATGGAACATGTTTGCTCCATGTAATTACTTCTTACAAGACCTACATGTTTCCAAATAGCAGAGAATGATGAGCAAGAGAAATCCAACCTGCACATACTGAATTTTTTATAAATAAGTCCACAGCTCGTGGTCGTGCGGTAGCGTTCTCGCTTCCCGCGCCCGGGTTCGATTCCCGGCGGGGTCAGGGATTTTCTCTGCCTCGTGATGACTGGGTGTTGTGTGATGTTCTTAGGTCAGTTAGGTTTAAGTAGTCCTAAGTTCTAGGGACTGATGACCATAGATGTTAAGTCCCATATTGCTCAGAGCCATTTCATTTTATAAATAAACATTATACCCCTTTAATTTCCTGTTATCAGGTCCTTCCTCTCCACCACCAGACCGCCATTTTGGATTACGTCACAGAAGGGATGACAGTGCCCTCTGGTGGCGCCAGCCAGTGTGGCCGAGCGGTTCTAGGCGCTTCAGTCTGAAACCGCACGACCGCTACGGTCACAGGTTCGAATCCTGCCTCGGGCATGGATGTGTGTGATGTCCTTAGGTTAGTTAGGTTTAAGTAGTTCTAAGTTCTAGGGGACTGATGACCTCAGATGTTAAGCCCCATAGTGCTCAGAGCCATTTGATTTGAACCTCTGGATCCCAGACCTCGTGGTGAACACATTGGATGGAGGTACTGCCTCCAATTGTTTAAATAAAGACTGAAAATAAAGACTTATGTCCAGCACAGGTCAAGTCCTCTTCCCACCATTTCCTTGAAAGAGGTGGCGGTCGGATGACTTAGGTAAGTGAGGTAGTCCAAGTGCCCTTTCTTTTCCGCCATTTTCTTAGGTTAGTGGAGATAGCCCAAGAGGCCTTTCTTTACTGCCAAAATTAAAATTTGCCTCCCATCCCTAGGAAGAGATGGTGGTCAGATGACTAAGGTTAGTGGAGGTAGCCCAGTTGACTTCTCTTCCCACCATTTTCTTAGGTTAGTAGAGGAAGCTGTGGTCTGTTGCATTACCCTGACGGAATTTGAACTTCCCGCCATTTTTTGGGGGTGGGAGAGGAGGGGAGTTAGGTTAGTAGATGTAGCCCAATTGACCTATCTTCCTCCCCAAATCCGTCATCTTCGATGACGTCACTTCCACCATCTTGGACGACGTCATGCACTGTTGCGAAGTGTAAAGACCACCATCTTGGATGACATGATCGCAGCCATCTTGGACACACCTGACAGCAATGGAGAGTGTGGTGATGCCCAACATGTCCGACTACTAATGTGCTGCGTCTGTTAGTTGACAAAAATGAATTCTTCACTACTTATCAGGCTCCACGTTTTTAGTAACGTCAGATTCATCAAAGTTGTAAAAAATTTCAACACAAACGTCTTTTCATGCTTCCTGCATCTTAAATTTATCCTTATATCTTCACAAGATCCGTCCCACAGCACTGGTTTACATTGCACTGCAGAAATCAGCCGACCCACATCAATATTTGGTAAATCACTCATTTTGTCAGAAAAACTGCGACAACTACTGTAAAAAAACGATAATAAGAGATAATTTTAAAGACATCCACTCGCTATCAGGTTAAAACACAAACTGAACCGTGCGTGTGTGAACACCTTGATTGCTTTCTGTTTCTTGGACATGAGTTCTAACCTTGTAGAAACATGATGAAAACTATTCGGGTCCAGGGAGCATAAGGTGCTATACTGTTTCTTCTAGACACTGACAGAAACTGAAGCACCGTTTCACACTTGTCGGTAGCGACCGAAAAGAACAGAATGGAGCCGCGTATGTGTGAAACAGGCCTAACTCGTTAAGTCATAAAAACGCAGAGAAACTTTTATGATTGCTTCCCACATATCTCTTCGAATCCTCTGGCAGCTTTTTTCGGATTCAGATCGTTTCCTCCTTAAGTATATCAGTTTTTGGTACCAGAATTCGCAGAAATCCGACATGGAATTTCTACCCCTATTATCATACAATCTGGTTATGATGAATTCTCGCCATAAACAATCTTGTTTTTGTTCTGACCAGTATTCCTCTGTAAACTTTAGTTTGAATTCGTTAAACCTCATTTGAGCTGTGTTTAAATTTAGTCCTCAACGCTTAGCATCATCTGTTAATGCATAGATAACTACGTCAATCTTTTCCTGATCTGTCAAACATTCAGGAAAGATCCTTTCACAATTTTTGAAAAAATACGTTGGATGCCAACCGGTATGTCTTTTGCCAGTATGAAAGTGTTCCTTTCCCTCTACCAGTTTTTTATGAGGTACAGGGTGATTCAAAAAGAATACCACAACTTTAAAAATGTGTATTTAATGAAAGAAACATAATATAACCTTCTGTTATACATCATTACAAAGAGTATTTAAAAAGGTTTTTTTTCACTCAAAAACAAGTTCAGAGATGTTCAATATGGCCCCCTCCAGACACACGAGCAATATCAACCCGATACCCCAACTCGTTCCACACTCTCTGTAGCATATCAGGCGTAACAGTTTGGATAGCTGCAGTTATTTCTCGTTTCAAATCATCAGTGGTGGCTGGGAGAGGTGGCCGAAACACCATATCCTTAACATACCCCCATAAGAAAAAATCGCAGGGGGTAAGATCAGGGCTTCTTGGAGGCTACATTTTCATCACTCGTTCTCGGCCGTCCAGAACTTTTCCCTTTGCACAAACACCCATTCTCTGTAAACTGTTTATACCAACGTTTAATACACCACCTATCAGGAGGTTTAACACCATACTTCGTTCGAAATGCACGCTGAACAACTGTCGTCGATTCACTTCTCGCCGTACTCAATAACACAAAAAGCTTTCTGTTGAGCGGTCGCCATCTTAGCATCAACTGACGCTGACGCCTGGTCAACAGCGCCTCAAGCGAACAAATGTACAACTAAATGAAACTTTATAGCTCCCTTAATTCGCCGACAGATAGTGCTTAGCTCTGCCTTTTGTCGTTGCAGAGTTTTAAATTCCTAAAGTTGTGGTATTCTTTTTGAATCACCCTGTATTCTATCATTGGCACAGCCTGGCTTGCCCCTTTGCTTTTTTCATGGTCATAGATTTTGCCTTGATTTTGTGAAGTGTTTTGGTCACAGTTCTATTCGAAAATATTTACCTGTTTGCTTATTTTATTCTTAGAATCAACCACTGTCCTCCTCAAATGTGAAATTTCACTTCTACAATCGTCAACAATTTCGGTTTTCAGACCGGAGAATTTTCACGCACCTTCGTTACTACTACAGGTTCTATCGTTTCTTAGATCGTTATTGCTGGATAGAACCTTTCGTTGATATCATTGATCTGCCCCTGCATAGTGGCCACATTTGTATTTGTGGTGTTGATTTCAAGTTTCATGACTTTCATTGCAGTAAGTAAAACGCCAACTTTTTCGTCTACTTTTTCGATCTACTGATCCTTACACCTGATTATTAAGGCTACTTCCTTGGGTTTTGAGTTGATTCTCAAGGCTACTATTTTGTGCCTTCAGCTGATTATTAATGCTGCTTACTTATGTTTTGAGTTGATTATCAAGCCTACTATTTTGCGCCTTGATGCTATTACTCTATGTTATAATTCGTGTAGATAAAAACTATAACAGATCGTTCATTATTCTTTTTCTTCTACTGGTTCCTATCCGTTCCGGGTGTTGGCAACCATCTTGGCAGTGCTTGTCCTGTCACTTGCAGCTCTAAGTAGCTCTCTAGATGTTTTAGAGGTCCACGTTCTGATGTTCTTAAGCCAGTATATTCTACTCCGCTTTTCTTCCCTGGTATTTTTCCTTGCAGGATGGTCTGGAGGAGATGGTATCTGTTTTTGTTCCAAGTGATGTGTCCCAGGTACTGGATCTTTCTTACTTTCACGGTGGCCAATACTTCTTTCTATATCTTCATTCTTCATAGAACCTCGACATTTGTGACATGCGCTGTCCACGCTATTCTTAACATTCTCCTGTACAGCCACATCTCAAAAGCCTTCAGCCGCTTACTCGACGATTCTCTCAGAGTCCATGTTTCAACACCATAGAAGAGGGTGGAAAAAACCTAGCTGTGTACAAGTCTGATCTTCATCGTCATTGCTAAGCTACGATTCTTGAAAAGGTTACTCATCTTACTGAAGACAGCCCTGGCTTTTCCAATTCGAGTTCTCACATCATCAGGAACATCCCACTGGTCATTTATTGTAGTGTCAAGATACGTGCATTTATGTACTTGCTCTGTGTGATTTTGACCTATCTCTTCTGACATGCACGGACTCTGTTTTTACTGATTATCATTGTTTTCGTTTTTGGAAGGTCGACATGTAGCCCATATTCAGAGCTTGTTTGTGCAAGTCTATTGACAAGGTACTGCAAGGTATCCTCACTGTCAGAAAATATTACTGTGTCGTCAGCATATTGGATGTTGTTGATATATTTTCCGTTTAAGAGCACTCCCATATATAATTCATAGCTACATCTACATATCTACATATATACTCCGCTAGCCACCAAGCGGTGTGTGGCGGAGGGCACTATTTGCGCCAAAATCATATTTCCCCCCATCTGTTCCAGTCGCGGATCGCGCGAGGGAAAAACGACTGTCTGAACGCCTCAGTACGAGCTCTTATTTCCCTTATCTTTGAATGGTAATTATTGCGCGATTTCAAAGTTGGTGGTAATAATGTATGCTCTACATCCTCGGTGAAGATCGGATTTCGGAATTTAGTGAACAGCCCCTTCTGTTTAGCGCACCGTCTATCTGCAAGTGTGTCCCACTTCAAACTTTCTATGACATTTGTAACGCTCTCGCGATGGCTAAATGTACCAGTCACGAATCTTGCTGCTCTTCTTTGGACCTCCTCAATCTCTTGAATCAGACCCAACTGGTAAGTATCCCATTCAGACGAACAGTACACCTAGACTGGACGAACTAACGTATTGTAAGTTATCTCCTTTGTTGAAGGACTGCATCGCTTCAGGACCGCAATCTAGAGTCCACCTTACCCGTTACTTGTGTAATCTGATCATTTCATTTGAGATCATTTAGAATAGTCACACCCAGATACTTGGCGGACGTTACCGCTTCCAAAGACTGGACATTTATTTTGTACTCGTACATTAATGGGGATTTTCGCCTTGTTATACGCAGGAGGTTACACTTACAAATATTGAGAGATAACTGCCAGTCATTACACCACGCATTTATTTTCTGCAAATCCTCCCTGATTTGTTCACAACTTTCGTGTGATTCTACTTTCCTGTAGACTACAGCATCATCGGCAAACAGTCTCAGGCCGCTGTCAATACCATCACCCAGCTCGTTTATGTAAATCGTAAAAAGCAGAGGACCTATTTCGCTGCCCTGGGGCACATCGGAAGTTACGCTTATTTCCGTTGAAGTCACTCCGTTCAGGACGGCATACTGCTCCCTGTCTGTTAGAAAACTTTCTATCCAACCGCATATGTCATCGGATAGACCGTAAGCGCGCACTTTTTGTAGCAAGCGACAGCGAGGAACTGAGTCGAATGCCTTTCGAAAGTCGAGAAATATGCATCAACCTCGGAGCCGGTATCTAGAGCTTGTTGTATATCATGCACAAAGAGGGCCAGCTGTGTCTCGCATGACCGCTGTTTCCTAAAACCGTGCTGGTTTCTGCAGATGAGCTTCTCAGAGTCTAGAAAGGTCATTATGTCTGAACACAAAGTATGTTCCATGATTCTACAACAAATCGATGTCAGTGAACTTGGCCGGTAATTATGTGCGTCCGATTTTCTACCCTTTTTGTAGATTGCTATGACCTGGGCCTTCTTCCAGTCCCGTGAAACTTTCCGCTGTTCCAATGATCTCTGATAGATGATGGATAAGAATGTTGCTATATTTGTAGCATAGTCAACATAATATCTTAGGGGATACCGTCTGGGCCAGATGCCTTCCTGGCGTCTAAGGATCTTAACTGTTTTACAATCTCAGAAACACTAAACATTATGTCAGCCATCCTTTCGTTTGTTCGATAATTGAAAGGGGGAATGGTGCTGCAGTCCTCTACCGTAACGAGTTTTTGAAAGCTAGGCTTAGAATTTCAGGCTTATGTTTATCATCATCAGTTACATTACCCGTACTGTCGTTAAGAGGAGTTATTGAATTATTTGTAGCGTTCGTAGATTTTACGTTCGACCAAATTTTTTTGGGGTTATTTTTAGAATCTGCTGATAAAATATTGCTTTAAAATTCGTTAAAAGAATCTCTCATTGTCCTTCTGATAGCTGCTTTCATTTCGCATCAAGAACTTCCTTAAAGATGAGTTCTGAATAGATGCTGAAAATAAATGGGGATAATATACGACCCTCCCTTACGCCTCGTAGAATGTCTTATGTCTTCTGTATTTTCCCTGTCCAGCCTCACGGAAGCCGACTGGTTCCAATATAGGTTCACAATTATACGTAGGTCTTTATCATACAAATCAGTGCTTATTAAAATTTCAACAAGTTTCTGGTGTTTTACTCTGTCGAAAGCTTTCTGATAATCAATAAGGCAGGCATGAATCTCGCAATTCACGTCTCTGCACCTTTAAAATAGTACCTGGATACTAAATAATGCATCCCGCGTGCCAAATGCAATTCTGAAACTAAACTGTGTAGAAGAAATTTGTTCTTCACAGATCTTGTAAATTCTTCGATGAATGACCCTCAGAAAGGTCTTTAGAAGGTGACTCATGAGGCTGATGGTCCTATATTCACGACAAGTCTTAGCTCCGGGCTTTTTGGGAACGTAATAAATTCGGGTTTAGGCCATACCTATGTAATGTTGCCAGAGTCGTATATGTCATTGAATATTGCAGTCAACCATTTTAAATTATCCTCACAGAGCAGTTTGAGAATTTCGTCATTCACATTGTGGGACCAGGTGATTTACCACCTTTGATTCCATTTATCGCAGTTTGTACTTCTTCCAGCGGAATTCTAGGTCCTGTTTCGCAATATATTTGTGGAAGCTCTGGCCGGATGTCATAAAAGAGTTGTTCTATGTATGCTCTCCATGTTTCTTTAAGCTCATCTTGTCCAACTATTATTTTTCCTTCATTATTCACCAACCTGTTTCCTGTCCTTTTTCTGTAATTTCCAGTCACTTCCCTAACTTTTTTTATGAATATTGAAACTATCATGCTTCAATTGTAATTTCTCTATTTCATTGCATTGTTCCTGTATTCCTCTTTCCTTAGCTTCTCGTATTCGTTTCCTGATCTCCTTGTTGATATTCTTGTATTCATCGGGATTACTTTTCGCTTTCCTCCTTCTGTCCATCATTTTAAGTATCTCTTCAGTCATCCATGACTTCTTTTTGGTGACACTGGATTTCAGATGTTCTTATTTAACCGATTCCACTATAGTGTTTATCTTTTTAATTTTCTCTTCGGTGCACAAGTTACCTAACAGACTTTAGTTCATTATTAAGATGGAGTCTTCCATTTTCTCTTATGGAAGATTCTTTCAGTTAGCGGATATCATGCATTTTGACTTTTTTCTTTTGAACTCTCTTCATTCTGACTTTAAAGACAAATGGCTCTGAGCACTATGGGACTTAACTTCTGAGGTCATCAGTCCCCCTAGAACTTAGAACTACTTAAACCTAACTAACCTAAGGACATCACACACATCCATACCCGAGGCAGGATTCGAACCTTCAACCGTAGCGGTCGCGCGGTTCGTGACTGAAGCGCCTAGAACCGCCTAGAACCGCCACTCCGGCCGGCCTTTTAAAGACACCAACTAGGGAAACGTGGTCTGAGTAAATGTCGGCACCTGTCAGGTTTTCATTGTGAGACAGCTGGTTCTATATCTATATTTATCAAGATATAATCAATTTGATTCCGGGTAATATTTTCTTCTGAATCTCTTGGGGACTTCCAGGTGTAGAGACGTCTAGGTGGTAGTGTGAAGAATGTGTTACTTATTACGAATCTCCATTCTCCTGCAAATGCACTGGGTAGTTCACCTCTCTAATTCATAATGTCGCTTTCGGATCCCATTCCTATTTTGGCATTAAAATCTCCCATCATTATTGTAAGATTTTTCTTCGGTAGTTGTTGCAAAACACCTTAGGTTTGCGAATAAAATTCTGCAAATTCTTCATCACTATGTACTGTTGTTGGAGCGTAGACCTGAATAATGTTCAGTTGTGCGGGTAGAAGCACTTATTTGGAGTAACATCACTCACTCTGAAACAGGTACACAATTAGTGACACATTCTGCGATTGCTTTCGATACCATAAATCCTACTACAGACTTATACTGTCCATTAGGTGTTCTTGAGTAGTAAATTCTGTGTTTATTGATGTTACAAGAACCTCTACATCTACATCTACATCTAAATACATACTCCGCAGTCCACCATACGGTGCGTGGCGGAGGGTAACTCGTACCACAACTAGAATCTTCTCTCCCCGTTCCACTCCCAAACAGAACGAGGGAAAAATGGCTGCCTATATGCCTCTGTACGAGCCCTAATCTCTCTTATCTTATCTTTGTGGTCTTTCTGCGAAATATAAGTTGGCGGCAGTAAAATTGTACTGCAGTCAGCCTCAAATGCTGGTTCTCTAAATTTCCTCAGTAGCGATTCACGGAATGAACGCCTCCTTTCCTCTAGAGACTCCCACCCGAATTCCTGGAGCATTTCCGTAACACTCGCGTGATGATCACACCTACCAGTAACAAACTAGCAGCCCGCCTCTGAATTGCTTCTATGTCCTCCCTCAATCCGACCTGATAGGGATCCCAAACGCTCGAGCAGTACCCAAGAATAGGTCGTGTTAGTGTTTTATAAGCGGTCTCCTTTACAGATGAACCACATCTTCCCAAAATTCTACCAAGAACCGAAGACGACTATCCGCCTTCCCAACAACTGCCATTACAGCTTGTCCCACTTCATATCGCTCTGCAATGTTACGCCCAAAAAAATATTTAATCGACATGACTGTGTCGAGCGCTACACTACTAATGGAGTATTCAAATATTACAGAATTCTTTTTCCTATTCATCTGCATAAATTTGCATTTATCTATATTTAGAGTTAGCTGCCATTCTTTACACCAGTCACAAATCCTGTCCAAGTCATCTTGTATCTTCCTACAGTCACTCAAGGACGACACCTTCCCGTACACCACAGCATCATCAGCAAACAGCCGCACATTGCTATCCACCCTATCCAAAAGATCATTTATGTAGATAGAAAGCAACAGCGGACCTTGTAACCTCCCCCTCACTTACCGACCTTAATGACAGTGAAAAATTAAACCGCGTGTACCTAATGGAAATTTGGGAAAAGCAATCGTTACCGAAGTTAATCTGTCGGTAAAGAGGGAGGAAAGGGTTACATCTAAATGAAAGGAAAAATGCAAATGAAACTGGTGGAAATTAATTTTGAAAAGGGGTAAAGTTAATAAAGAAAGTAAATGTGCAGCCGTTACGTTAACAATTAACTAGCGGTAATTAGATATTTGAGATTTGGGGAAAATTACGGTCGCCAGTCCTATGGACAATTACTATAGTAACTGAAAAAGAAAGGTTATTGCACATATAATTAGCACTAGAAGCGTGGCAACTGAAGGTTGACACGTGTAGTGTGAAAACTGGAAGTTTGTCAGAAGTAATAAATTTCGCTACATTCTGACTTAATTTAGCAAAAGAATTAATAAAACCGGAAAATTAAAAGTTTATTTAGTGACTGAAATTAATAGTGAGCTTTGTTTCTGAAGCACTACGAAATTCAATAAAATAAGGTTAGTCTTGGGCTACCTCAACAATCATTTCAAAAGCTACTTGAATCTACGCAATTTAGAAATAAGAGATTTAACTTTGAACTTGAATTTAATGGTTGTGAACAATTAACAATAGTAAAATTTAGTACGTACCGAGCTGAGCTGTAGTCACAGGTAAGCTAAAATATGGTAACAAAACTCGCACTCTTAATTTGTGCTTGTGTAATCTAAATATTTTAGCCGGCTATGAATACTTTAACTGAACGTTGAAATTAAAGCAGTGAAATGGAATAATATTACTTTAATGCTGGCGTTTGAATTTCAACGACACTCGGGTTCATTCCGGAAAATGAAGGGACCCTGCTTGGTAATGTAATTGGGACAATGAGCAACAAATGTTCATGCTAAGTTGCTGTAATTACAGTTACGAAAATGGAAATTTGAAAAGCTGAGGTCTGCCATACAGTTCTAAAACTTTACGTGCTTCCAGTCTTCCTTGTTGGCTGATTGAAGGTTCGAAGCCGTCGATCGAGGAGGTGGCGACAGTCACTCATTGTCGGCCGTCGCTGTTGCAGAAGCTGGATGTTGGAGCGCCTTCTTCTCGACACGGTCACCAGGCGAAACGGGCTCTTGATGTGCGCCAGCTAACGCTTCCCGTCCGCGACACCGTGTCAGAAACTATCATAGCAAGCCGAGCGCAATTACATGCTGCCCAACCCCGAAAGCGCGGCAACTCGCGGGAGCATCACACAACACACCAGGTCCACCGCCCTACCCCAGCCAGACTCTCTCTGCTCAGCCCGCGCTCCACGCGGCAGAGTTAACACTACCAAAGATCCTAAACACTTCGGTTCTCCACACGACCTATCGATGTAATGGTTCGATAGCATAATTTTCCCTAGGCAAGACCCAGCGTAAAAATACAAATAATATTTACAAAACAAACCATTTATGCATCGACATAAATGCATAAATATATACAAATAGTAAAACAATTACAATATACAAAGACACAGAAATGCTATTTCTTCAGGTAACAAAATAAGGAAAAAAATTTGCAGTGCAATAGATGGAAATAGGAGGATATGCATTTCCGGCGTTACAACCTACCACACTTCCCTGCGGCACTCCAGATCACCCTCACCTCCGATGAACACTCACCATCGAGGACAACGTACTGGGTTCTGTTACTTAAGAAGTAAGATGGCCTGAGCCAGACCATCGCATTTCACTGATGCCCATGATCTTAATGCTCATTCTTTCCATTTCTTGGATTGCATTGTTGATTCTTCACGCCTGATCCATCGTCTTCACATTCCATGTGCTTATCTTTATACTATCTTTCAATGACAATCTCGTCTTTGTGACAGCGTTGCTCAAAATTGCGCCCCCCCCCCCCCCCGGAGATCCGATTCGGGGACTTGAAACTCCAGAAAATTTGGTTTTGAACACAGCCATGATGGTAACTAGAGAAATCCGTATGATATTGAATGTGGTGGTTTCCACATTCTGATGCCGTTGACCAATCTGGTTCTTCTGCCTTCAGGAACGATTTCTTATCCCAAGGATAACAGAGTGCCCTATCCTTTACCCGCTCATCCGCCCTCCAATGAGACCGTTGGCACTTGGTAGAAGGGGACCACTTATACCAGTGGTCACTTGGTTTTGGACGCAGTTTAACGTCATGCCCGGAACGAAGATCGTTCATGCATCTACATCTACATCTACATAGATACTCTGCAAATCACATTTAAGTGCCTGGCAGAGGGTTTATCGAACCACCTTCACAGTTATCTATTATTCCAATCTCGTATAGCGCGCGGAAAGAATGAACAAAAAAAATTGTTCAAATGTGTGTAAAATCTTATGGGACTTAACTGCTGAGGTCATCAGTCCCTAATCTAACACACCACTTAACCTAAATTATCCTAACGACAAACACACACACCGATGCCCGAGGGAGGACTCGAACCTCCGCCGGGACCAGCCACACAGTCAATGACTGCAGCGCCTGAGACCGCTCGGCTAATCCCGCGCGGCAAAGAATGAACACCTAAATCTTTCCGTACGAGCTCTGATTTCCCTTATTTTATCGTGGTGATCCTTCCGCCCTATATAGGTCGGTGTCAACAAAATATTTTCGCATGCGGGGGAGAAAGTTGGTGATTGGAATTTCGTGAGAAGATTCCGTCGCAACGAAAAACGCCTTTCTTTTAATGATTTCCAGTCCAAATCCTGTATCATTTCTGTGACACTCTCTCCCATATTTCGCGATAATGCAAAACGTGCTACCTTTCTTTGTACTTTTTCGATGTACTCCGTCAGTCCTACCTGGTAAGGATCCCACACCGCGCAGCAGTATTCTAAAAGAGGACGGACAAGCGTAGTGTAGGCAGTCTCCCTAGTAGGTCTGATACATTTTCTAAGTGTCCTGCCAATAAAACGCAGCCTTTGGTTAGCCTTCCCCACAACATTTTCTGTGTGTTCTTTCCAATTTAAGTTGTTCGTAATTGTAATACCTAGGTATTTATTTGAATTTACGGCTGTTAGATTAGACTGATTTATCGTGTAACAGAAGTTTAACGAGTTCCTTTTAGCTCTCATGTGGATGACCTCACACATTTCGTTATTTAGAGTCAACTGCCACTTTTCGCACCATTCAGATATTTTTTCTAAATCGTTTTGGAGTTTGTTTTTGTCTTCTGATAACTTTATTAGTCGATAAACGACAGCGTCATCTGCAAACAACCGAGTACGGCCACTCAGATTGTCTCCCAAATCGTTTATATAGATAAGGAACAGAAAAGGGCCTATAACACTACCTTGGGGAACGCCAGAAATCACTTCTGTTTTACTCGATGACTTTCCGTCAATTACTACGAACTGTGACCTCTCTGACAGGAAATCGCAAATCCAGTCACATAACTGAGACGATATTCCATAAGCACGCAGTTTTACCACGAGCCGCTTGTATGGTACAGTGTCAAAAGCCTTCCGGAAATCCAGAAATACGGAATCGATCTGAAATTCCTTGTCAATAGCAGTCAGCACTTCATTTGAATAAAGAGCTAGTTGTGTTTCACAGGAACGATGTTTTCTAAACCCATGTTGACTATTTGTCAATAGACCGTTTCCTTCGAGGTAATTCATAATGTTCGAACACAATATATGTTCCAAAATCCTGCTGCATATCGACGTTAACGATATGAGCCTGTAATTTAGATGATTACTCCTACTATCTTTCTTGAATATTGGTGTGACCTGTGCCACTTTCGAGTCTTTGGGTACGGATCTTCCGTCGAGCGAACGGTTGTATATGATTGTTAAGTATGGAGCTAATGCGTCAGCATACTCCGAAAGGAACCTAATTGGTATACAGTCTGGTCCAGAAGACTTGCTTTTATTAAGTGATTTGAGTTGCTTCACTACTCCGAAGGTATTTACTTCTACGTTACTCATGTTGGTAGCTGTTCTCGATTCGAATTCTGGAATATTTACTTCGTCTTCTTTTGTTTTTCACTGTACTGCTCTACGACATCTTCATGTTCTGATTGTAGGTCGTGTTTATCGAACGATTCTTCCTCTATTTGTGGCGAACTGAACATATCAAATGATTCATTTGCGTGACCACTATCTTCCAAGTAATCTTTCTCATTTGTTCCATCCTTTAGTTCCTGTTTTGTTTGTGACTGGCTCATTATCTGAATCTGATCATTTACGTACGCGTGGTATGCTATGTAAGCCAATTGCCGTTCTATGGCGCTGCCTTATTATTCATTTCGGTAACTGCTCTATCTCTGTACTCCTTGTATTGTCCCGTATTATACGCTTTGAACTTCTAAACTCCCTTAATATTTGCTGCTATTTGTTTTACTGTATTTATTGTAAGTCCATGACAACGGACTTTCGGCGCTCGTAATTTGTTTGTCTCGCCCTTAGTAGAGATGCCATGGTCTGTATCTTAGTGTGTAACAAGCTAAAGACTGCCTTGTCACGCGGTAACACGTACAACAATACCGCCCACTACTAAATTAGCGATACACCGATAATGTTACTCCTTTGAAAGTACACATATTTGAACGTGATCGGGTGTAATGTGCATCGCACTGTGTTTGTTTGTCTAACGATTTCTATCGAAGTGGAGCAGTAGCATAGAAACCGGGAATCTAAGTAAGGTTCTATCAGTAATAAAGTAAACTGCAATTACGGAAATGAAACGCCAGCCTAATTATGCGAAGTTGTACCAACTACTAGCATGGTCCATAAAAAAAGCTATCTATTGGGATTGATTCCGTTTTGCTGATAAGGTAAAAGGCAGTAGCGCAATTTAGCAAATAATGGACCATGTGTGATTTGACATGAACTACACAGGACGAGTATTAAAACACTTAGACAATAACTGGCTTTCGATACCACTTACTGTCTGTACATTACAGTAGGAAGCTTATGATCATTATAGGTAAATGATTACTAATGGTGGAGCAGTAATAACTTGGACAAGAGGTTGCATTCTCAACGAGCATTCACTTCCTTATAGTATTTAGCTAAGATCAGACAACTGACACCTGAATCTAGTACAGTTTGAATAGTTTAGCTATGTGCTTAATATGGTACGCACAAATTAAAAGACACTGGACTCGCATTCGGGAGGACGGCAGTTCAATCCCGCGTCCGGCCATCCTGATTTAGGTTTTCCGTGATTTCCCTAAATCGCTCCAGGCAAATGCCGGGATGGTTCCTTTCAAAGGGCACGGTCGACTTCCTTCCCCGTCCTTCCCTAATCCGATGAGACCCATGACCTCGCTGTCTGGTCTCCTTCCCCAAAACAACCCAACCCAACCCAACAAATTAAAAGAATGGAAGTGGTACGTCTTGATTACTATTATTGTAATATGAAATTTAAATCTGGCTCTGTTATTAGTATGGGGACCCAGAAATTAATCTGTCAATAGACTCAGGTCAAGACTGAACACTCTACTCACAACACAATATTAGAAACACAATTAACTACATACAGATGAAATTGTAAACACTGTTACTTCGAAATGTTCACAGTAATTAACCCTTATGTTGGCTCTTCAATGTCTACCAGACAGCAACTACTATGAATCATCACAGATTTAGGAGGTAGCCGTTCGAGTACTGTACTGATATTTCAATAAGAATACTCTTTATGCTGAATACTTTAAATCCTTTCTTGACGACTGAACTTCGGTGAAACTTTAATTACCCTTTTATGGAAAATACGTTGATTACTTAGAAACTTATGCTCACTGAGTAATTATGAAATTTACTACTCCACAGTGTTTATTAACTTTATTGAAAATTTACTGAAATGACTTCTCATCTCAGTAAAATAGGATACTTGGAAATACAGTAGCACTTGGAATGGGACCCTATCAAGATAAACGACTAAGGATAAAATACGGGTGCTCAACACAAATTTTACATAACACAAACTTATTGTTGAAAAAGAAATCACCTACGTGGTCCATGCAGCTATACAATACTGAACTGGAAATTTGAGATAAAGTGGTGGCAATGTCGGCCTACGGTGCTATTCAAGAAAGGCGGCAGAAATATCCATGGTTGTTGCTGTGTAACTAGCACTGAAAATTCTCTTCTTAGCGTCGGATTTTCATAGTAAAGAGCTAGCCAAGGTTGTTGTTGTTATTGTTGTGGTCTTCAGTCCACAGAATGGTTTAATGCAGCCCTCCATGCTACTCTAGCCTGTGCAAGCTTCTTCATCTCCAAGTACCTACTGCAATCTACAGCCTTCTGATCGTGCTTAGTGTATTCCTCTTGGTCTCCCTCTACGATTTTTACCCTCCACGCTGCCCTCCAATGCTAAATTTGTGATCCCTTGATGCCTCAGAACATGTCCTACCAACCGATCCCTTCTTCTAGTCAAGTTGTGCCGCAAATTCCTCTTCCCCCAATTCTGTTCAGTACTTCCTCACTAGTTACGTGATCCACCCATCTAATCTTCAGCATTCTTCCTTAGCACCACATTTCGAAAGTTTCTAGTCTCCTCTTGTCTATACTATTTATCGTCCATGTTTCACTTCCATACACGGCTACATTCTACACAAATACTTTCAGAAAAGACTTCCTGACACTTAAATATATACTCGATGCTAACAAATTTCTCTTCTTCAGAAAAGCCTTCCTTACCATTTTCAGTCTATATTTTATATGCTCTCTACTTCGACCATCATCAGTTATTTTGCTTCCCAAATAGCAAAATTCATCTACTATTTTAAGTATCTCATTTCCTAATCTAATTCCCTCAGCATCACCTAATTTAATTCGACTACATTCCATTATCCCCATTTTGCTTTTGTTGATGTTAATCTTATCTCCCCCTTTCAAGACACTGTCCATTCCGTTCAACTGCTCTTCCAGGTCCTTCGCTGTCTCTGACAGAATTACAATGTCTTCGGCAAACCTCAAGACAAATTATGTTCACATCTGAGGCTGTATTATACAGGGTGGTCCATTGATCGTCACCGGGCCAAATATCTCACGAAATAAGCGTCAAACGAAAACACTACAAAGAGAGAAACTTCTCTAGCATGAGGGGGGAAACCAGATGGCGCTATGGATGGTCCGCTAGATGGCGCTGCCATAGATCTAACGGATATCGACTGCGTATTTTAAAATAGGAACCCCCCATTTTTATTACATATTCGTGTAGTGCGTAAAGAAATATGAATGTTATAGTTGGACAACTTTTTTCGCTTTGTGTTAGATGGCGCTGTAATAGTCACAAATATATGGCTCACAATTGTAGACAAACAGTTCGTAACAGGCAGGTTTTTTAAATTAAAATACAGAACGTAGGTACATTTGGACATTTTATTTCGGTTGTTCCAATGTGATACATGTACCTTTGTGAAATTATCATTTCTGAGAACGCATGCTGTTACAGCGTGATTACCTTTAAATACCACATTAATGCAATAAATGCTCAAAGTGATGTCCATCAACCTCAATGCATTTGGCAAAACGTGTAACGACATTCCTCTCAACAGCGAATGGTTCGCCTTCCGTAATGTTCGCACATGCATTGACAATGCGCTGAAGCACGTTGTCAGGCGTTGTCGGTGGATCACGATAGCAAATATCCTTCAACTTTCCCTACAGAAAGAAATCCGGGGACGTCAGATCCGGTGAACGTACGGGCCATAGTATGGTGCTTCGACGACCAATCCACCTGAGGTGGCCGGCCGGTGTGGCGGTGCGGTTCTAGGCGCTTCAGTCTGGAACCGCGTGACCGCTACGATCGCAGGTTCGAATCTTACCTCGGGCATGGATGTGTATGATGTCCTTAGGTTAGTTAGGTTTAAGTAGTTCTTAGTTCTAGGGGACCGAAGATCACAGATGTTAAGTCCCATATTGCTCAGAGCCATTTGAACCATTTGAACCTGTCGTGAAATATGCTATTCAATACCGCTTCAACCGCACGCGAGCTATATGCCGGACATCCATCATGTTGGAAGTACATCGCCATTCTGGCATGCAGTGAAACATCTAGCAGTAACATCGGTAGAACATTACTTAGGAATTCAGCATACATTGCACCATTTAGACTGCCATCGATAAAATGGGGGCCAATTATCCTTCCTCCCATAGTGCCGCACCACACATTAACCCGCCAAGGTCGCTGATGTTCCATTTGTCGTAGCCATCGTAGATTTTCCGTTGCCCAATAGTGCATATTATGCCGGTTTACGTTACCGCTGTTGTTGAATGACGCTACGTCGCTAAATAGAACGCGTGAAAAAAATCTGTCATCGTCCCGTCATTTCTCTTGTGCCTAGTGGCACAACTGTACACGACGTTCAAAGCCGTCGCCATGCAATTCCTGGTGCATAGAAATATGGTACTGGTGCAATCGATGTTGTTGTAGCATTCTGAAGACCGATGTTTTTGAGATTCCCGATTCTCGCGCAATTTGTCTGCTACTGATGTGCAGATTAGCCGCGACAGCAGCTGAAACATGTACTTGGGCATCATCCTTTGTTGCAGGTCGTGGTTGACGTTTTACAAGTGACTGAACGCTTCCTGTTTCCTTAAATAATCCAACTATCCGGCGAACTGTCCGGACACTTGGATGATGTCGTCCAGGATACCGAGCAGCATACATAGCACACGCCCGTTGTGCATTTTAATCACAATAGCCATACATCAACACGATATCGACCTTTTCTGCAATTGGTAAACAGTCCATTTTAACATGGGTAATGTATCACGAAGCAAATACCGTCCGCACTGGCGGAATGTTACGTGATACCACGTTCGTATACGTTTGTGACTATTACAGCGCCATCTGTCACAAAACGGATAAAGTGGTCCAACTAAAACATTCATATTTTTTTACGTACTACACGAATATGTAATAAAAATGGGGGTTCCTATTCAAAAAAATGCAGTTGATATCCGTTTGACGTATGGCAGCGCCATCTAGCAGGCCGACCACAGCGCCATCTGGTTTCCTCCTTCAAACTAGACGATTTTCGTTCTTTGTAGTTGTTTCGTTTGATGCTTATTTCGTGAGATATTTGGCCCGGTCACTATCAATGGACCACCCTGTATAATCTTGTAGTTCTTCTTGCATCGTCCTGTTCACAAGATGCGAACACTTTGCCTGCTAGCCACTGAGTGACTCTTGCCACAAAGGAACCTTGCTGTTTGACCGCCAATTCCACCTTTTCTATTCCCGCCAAAGCAGCTTCGCATATTTTACGCGATTACGAAGCTACTTTCCCTGTCCATGAACCAGTATTACAAGTAATATTTTAGCGTTTCCATTCTTTTACAGTATATTATTTCTGAAATTATATATATATATATATATATATATATATATATATATATATATATATATATATAATAGGGTTGCAAGTGAAGAATGACCTACATATATACCAAATTTTAAAGTTACGGCATGTATGCCACCACGCCCCTTTTATTTCTGTCACAGAAACCAGTATTATATCGAAAAGAACTGTGAACTTTCTGTTTCCAGCGATTATACGTATGATACATTGTATATGTTGCTAACAGTGCAGATTTCTAGTTTCTGTAAACGATCATCTTATTTACTTTTGTTTCGCTGAAGCAGTTTGTTCACGTATTACTGAATGTTTGTTGCCCAAGTGCTACATATATTTTTGGAAGTACATATCCTTTAGTGTGCAATAAATATGAACTATGCTACGCATCAAGAAATTCAACAAAAGGAAATTCCGTGGTAACCAGTTCACAAACAAAGCAAGCCACACTGTTGAAAATAACCTACTTATCAGTTCTTCAGGGAAGAAACTCCCACATGGAACGCCTCCTGGTGATTCAAATTTTTGTGTTAACAATGACGCTGTTTGTAATGGATTTGTTGTTGTTGATGTGGGGATCTTATCTTCTTTGATAAAGGAAGTGGCGAAATGTAAACAATGTGATAGTGTAGGCTGTCTGGAAATAACTGAACAACTGAGTAGCAGGAAGGGTTTAGCGTCAAAATTAGTTGTTCTGTGTAGATCCTGCAATAAATATATCTCGAAAATGTCTTCGAACATTGTGCATAATTCATATGATGTGAATTTGCAGGTTGTGTATGCAATGCATGCAATAGGAAAAGGAAAAAAGGCTGCTCAAACGTTTTGTGGATTGATGGACCTTCCTCCTCCTCCCAGTAGGTTCAGCAAGTACATAAAAATACTTTTAGGTGTCTTGACGGATGTGTCTAAAACATCTATGAAACGTGCAGTAAAAGGAACTGTAAATGTTAGTGGAACCAGGGACATTGCTGTCGCACTTGATGGGACATGGCAACGTCGAGCACATCGTTCCTTGAATGATGTTGTGAGTGCTACTTCTCTGGAGAATAGAAAAGTTGTTGATGTTGAGTGCTTATCTACGTACTGCCACATCTACCATGGTAACACGGAAGGCTATATTGAACATCAGTGTTCTAAGAATTATGAGAATTATGATGATTACAGTGGAGGTATGGAGTGTGATGGAGCTCTAAAAATATTTCAGAGTTCGTTGCCCGTTTATAACGTTAGATGTATGAAGTACCTAGGCGAATGAGACTCTAAAACTTTAAATAAAATTAATGAGCTCAATGTTTATGGTGATAGTTTGGTAACAAAACTGGAGTGTTGTGGACATGTGCAAAAGAGGATGGGTGTTAGATTGAGGAAGCTACGAAGAGAAATGAAAGGAAAGCTGCTATCTGATTAAAAATCTCTGTCTGGCCGAGGCAGATTGACAGAAACTGAAATAGACCTTCTTCGGGTTTATTATGGACTGGCCATTAGACGTACTGCACCTCTTAATGGTGTAACAGCAATGAGAAAAGCTGTATGGGCCACCTACTTTCGTAAGTTGCCCACAGATGACAACCCTGTTCACTGACTTTGCCCTAAAGGAGGAGATTCTTGGTCTGGTTACCAAAAAGCAAAAGAAAGTGGTCAAATACACCGATAAGCATTCTCTTCCTGAGCCTGTTATGAATGGAATAAAAACAGTATTTAGGGACCTGAGTCATCCTGTTTTGCTTAGTAAATATCTTCATGGAGGCACTCAGAATACAAATGAAAGTTTCAACCATTCCATATGGGAAAGATTACTCAAGAATTTTTTGTAGACTAAATACATTAAAAGTTGGTGTAACAGATGTAGTGATATGTTTCAATGATGGAGTGATAGGAATATTGGAAGTCCTGAGAAATTAGGCATAAAATGAGGCTCTAATATGGAAGATCAATTGCTTGTGTGTGACAGACAACGGGTGCATGAAGTTGAAATATTCGCTCTTCAAGTTACCAAAGAAGCAAGAAGTGCTAAAAGGAATGCCAAGAGGAAGCTTGAAGATGAAGAAATGCTGCAGGATGAAGACTATGCTTCAGGAATATTCTGAGACACAGTTTAATTGGACTCATATCTTCATTCGCAATTTCCCGCAAGTTGTATTTTTCAGAATTCAGGTACAAATATTTCCTAAGATTTATAAAGCAGTGCCTCTAATTTTTTCTCTGTAACTTGCAATAGTTCATACTTGTGTAGTAGGCCTAAGCTTTATTGCAGAATCTACTAAATTATAGAAAAAGAACATATTTATTAGGAAAAAAATTATAAAAATTAAAATGTAAGATGTGATATTTTTTTATCCTTGTAATACACATAGTAGGTGGAATTAAACAGGTCTTGTACATCAGTCATCATGTAATGCATATCTGGTAAAAATTTGGTCTCCTTCAAATGTATAATATTGAATTAAATTGTACCTAAATTTGAAGCATTTTGGGAAAAATATTGCATCAATTTCTTTGTAATTTTTTTAATAATCCTAAGCAGGTTCAAAAATATTCAAAATACTACTAATTTGTTTCGAAAGTGTGCTGCATTACCTGATATCAACAAAAAATTTGTAAAACACATACGTTATAAACAGTGCCTGAAAGAAATAGGTGTTGATACATAATGAGCCGGAAAAGTACCCTGTGTCCTTAACGCGTCGATACTCGCAAAGAGCACCTTGTCCAGACCCACACTGACTGTCTTCGACTGTAATGCACACTAATTCTTGTGTTTCAGCCTTACGTCTCCGCACCAGTACGGCACTTAACAGCAAGTCGTGACACTAACACTACTACACTACTAATAATGCATATCCTGCAGCAAACAGTCTGGACATCATTCCTACAAAGTTGGGTAGCCATACGGTAAATAGGTTTCCGTCTACACGGGCTCAAGTAACGTAAGCTTAATTGTAATCATTCAGTATACAGGGTGAAAAGTATTTAAACCGACAAACTCTGGGAGGTTGTAGGGGCATCAAAACAAATACTTTTCCCTAATGTCATTTCTTCCTATGAGGAGTATTTAAACTGGTAGAGGAAGATTTCTCTGGCGGCAAATTAATTAAACCAACAAACACTTTTCCATTTTTTTATGACCAAGAGACAACACATTAACAGAACCAAATTTCAGTTACAGTAGACTTTCAAAAATGCCTCCAAAGACACGTAAACAAAGGTTACACCGTCGGTTCATGCTCTGTCTGACACGGGCAAAAACCCCAGGAGTATCCTGAATTGTTCCTGCTGCTGCTACTACCCTGGCAACCAGATCCTCTTCTGATGCAACAGGAGCTGCGTAAACAAGGTTGCGCATCTCTCCCCACACAAAAAAAGTCCAGAGGGGACATATCTGGGGATCGAGCAGGCTATGGTACAGGACCACCTCCGCCAATCCACGTTTCTGGGAACCGTCGGTCCAAGAATCGACGCACACGACGACTGAAAAGTACCAGCGCCCCATCATGTTGGAACCACATACGTTGTAGGTAGCAGGTACGGCCCAATTAAACAGTCCCCAACAACACCGACCCACACATTAACGAAGAACCACACTTGATGAGCGCTAGTAACTGTGGCATGTAGGTTATCCTCACTCCAAACTTGCGAATTGTGCATGTTGAAGACTCCATCACGCCTGAACGTTTCTTCATCGGTAAACAACACACAAGATGGTATTGTAGGACGCATTTCACACTGTTCCAGGTACCACTGCGAAAACTGTGCTCTGGGTGGATAATCAACTGGTTCCAGGTTGTGGACGCGCTGTAAGTGAAATGGACATAACAATTGTTCTCGAAGGACTGTTCTTGCATTCGTCTGATTCGTCCCCATGTTACGTGAAATCGCACTAGTGCTGATTGAAGGATACCGCTACATATGCTGCAAGACAGCTTCCTAAAATTGCAGCGTTCTTACAGTGCGACGGCGTCCCTGTACGGGTAATCTGATAAATGACCCGATCTCACGCAGACGTTGGAACACAGCAGCAAAGGTCATATGATGCGGGATATGGCGATTAGGATTTGTTGTTGATAAACCCGCTGTGTAGCTCGTCCGCTGTGGTGCGCTACGTAGTACGCACCAACCACATCAGCGTACTCACACCTGGTGTATCGCTCCAGTAGTAAACAGAGACAATGCACTACTACACCGGTGGACAGCAGTTGCCTACAGCTGAAGAGCGTAATACGCCCTCTAGCATTAGAAAATTGTAGCGAAATGCAGTAAGATCTGCAGCGGATAGGCACTTGGTGCAGGAAGTGGCAACTGACCCTTAACATAGACAAATGTAATGTATTGCGAATACATAGAAAGAAGGATCCTTTATTGTATGATTATATGATAGCAGAACAAACACTGGTAGCAGTTACTTCTGTAAAATATCTGGGAGTATGCGTGCGGAACGATTTGAAGTGGAATGATCATATAAAATTAATTGTTGGTAAGGCGGGTACCAGGTTGAGATTCATTGGGAGAGTGCTTAGAAAATGTAGTCCATCAACAAAGGAGGTGGCTTACAAAACACTCGTTCGACCTATACTTGAGTATTGCTCATCAGTGTGGGAGCCGTACCAGATCGGTTTGACGGAGGAGATAGAGAAGATCCAAAGAAGAGCGGCGCGTTTCGTCACAGGGTTATTTGGTAAGCGTGATAGCGTTACGGAGATGTTTAATAAACTCAAGTGGCAGACTCTGCAAGAGAGGCACACTGCATCGCGGTGTAGCTTGCTCGCCAGGTTTCGAGAGGGTGCGTTTCTGGATGAGGTATCGAATATATTGCTTCCCCCTACTTATACCTCCCGAGGAGATCACGAATGTAAAATTAGAGAGATTAGAGCGCGCACGGAGGCTTTCAGACAGTCGTTCTTCCCGCGAACCATACGCGACTGGAACAGGAAAGGGAGGTAATGACAGTGGCACGTAAAGTGCCCTCCGCCACACACCGTTGGGTGGCTTGCGGAGTATAAATGTAGATGTAGATGTAGAACAACTGAAGATCGTAATATGGCCTCTTACAACTGAAGAGCGTAATACAGCCTCCAACGGTTTAAATAATCTTCATAGGAAAAAATGACATTAGGGAAAAATATTTGTTTTGATGTCCCCTACGACCTCCCACAGTTTGTCGGTTTAAATACTTTTCACCCTGTACAACAAGAGTAGAGACAAATGGGGAACATTCTAGCGACGATACGAACCGCAAGTGGGGAATTCCATGGACATAAACCATCAATGCTAAAAGTGCTGTGATTATTTTTATTACTGGCGCACAGCCAACCTCAGCGCAGTAACTACTGTGGCAGCTTATACTAACGACTATAAAGAATAGATATGCATTCGCCTAATCATTTGTGAGCCGGCAATGTTAAGTAGTGGACTTGCGGCCTACAGTGTTAACGTTGTTGTCTCACAAGTCACAATGAAGCAACATTTCTAAATCAGGTGTCCAAGACATTTTCAATAAGTTTTGTCTAAAAGAAAAGCGTGTGAATTTATTCCCACATAATTACCTTCCCGATCAAAAACAACGACACCTGGATATACTTCACTGAAATGCAAGCCGCGGTATAGTTCTTTTCTGCAGAAAACCATCGCGGGTGACGAGATTTGGTGTTACTAGTACGAACCTACCATAGAACGCCAATGTGCAGAATTTCATATGAAGGGTCACTGCTTTGAAGACGCAATCGAGATTCAAACCAGTAAGACGCGTGACACGAACATCCCAGAGACGGATATTTCTGACAGTTTCACACAATTATACAGGGTGTTACAAAAAGGTACGGCCAAACTTTCAGGAAACATTCCTCACACACAAAGAAAGAAAATATGTTATGTGGACTTGTGTCCGGAAACGCTTACTTTCCATGTTAGAGCTCATTTTATTACGTGACTTCAAACACTTTGTTACAGGAAACGTTCAAAATGTCCTCCGTTAGCGAGGATACATGCATCCACCCTCCGTCGCATAGAATCCCTGATGCGCTGATGCAGCCCTGGAGAATGGCGTAGAGTATGTAAGGGGTCCATAGGCCCTTACTATAACTTTGCACTTGGCACAGGTCGATAGGACGAGCAATCGATTGTGACGTGTTGAGAGAGCGAGTGTCGAGATGCGCCAGTGTGGTTGGCGGATATATGTGTGTGAAGTCTATTGTTGAAATACAGTTCTTTAACGGAGAAGGGTGTCGCCATCGCCGTGGTTATACCCCTATGTAATAGATTAATACCGTGAAAGTGAAGAAGTATCATTACGAAAGTGATCAGTGACGTTACTAGTGCCGATATTTGGTTTCGCGTCTACCGCGCCGGCCTAACCTTGGATTGCAGTGTTGGATGCAGTGATGGATTAGCGTGTGACGATAATGGAAAATGAAGAAAGCCTATGCTGAGATTAGCCGTAATTAGATATGTATGACGAATGCAGTGGCTATCTCCTTTTTGTTGTTTTGAGAAGAATATAAGTTCGTAATTAGTAAAACTCTGTTGGTGTTCCTCATTACCAGACATTCAGAATTATAGTATTGAGCAGAACGAACTGGAAAGTAACAACTTCCGTAGCAGTCAATTCCGATTACCAGCCCCATTAGGATCACGGTCAAGTTACTAATAAATATTGGACTGCTATTCGATCAGATCAGGTCGGGATAATAAACGGAGGTGTTACAAGTATCACAGCCAGTCCCCAATACGAGCACGAAGAGTCTCTACATTTGGTACCGGGGTTGCGTAGACAAGAGCTTTCAAATGCCCCCATAAATGAAAGTCAAGAGGGTTGAGGTCAGGAGAGCGTGGAGGCCATGGAATTGGTCCGCCTCTACCAATCCACCGGTCACCGAATCTGTCGTTGAGATGTGTACGAACACTTAGACTGAAATGTGCAGGAGCTCCATCGCGCATGAACTATATTTTGTGTCTTACTTGGAAAGGCATATGTTCTAGCAGCACAGGTAGAGTATCCCGTATGAAATCATGATAACGTGCTCCATTGAGCGTAGGTTGAAGAACATGGGAATGAACCATTCGCAGAAGTGTACCCGTGGAGGCCAATCAGCTGCTGGTAGGCCCGGCACGCGCTGTACATGGTACGGAAACAACTGGTTCTCCCGTAGCACTCTCCATATAGTGACGTGGTCAACGTTACCTTGTACAGCAGCAACTTCTCTGACGCTGACATTAGGGTTATCGTCAACTGCACGAAGAATTGCCTCGTCCATTGCAGGTGTCCTCTTCGTTCTAGGTCTTCCCCAGTCGCGAGTCATAGGCTGGAATGTTCCGTGCTCCCTAAGACGCCGATCAATTGCTTCGAACGTCTTCCTGTCGGGACACCTTCGTTCTGGAAATCTGTCTTGATACAAACGTACCGCGCCACGGCTATTGCCCCGTGCTAATCCATACACCAAATGAGCATCTGTCAACTCCACATTTGTAAACATTGCACTGACTGCAAAACCACGTTCATGATGAACACTAACCTGTTGATGCTACGTACTGATGTGCTTAATGCTAGTACTGTAGAGTAATGAGTCACATGTCAACACAAGCACCGAAGTCAACATTACCTTCCTTCAATTGGGCCAACTGGCGGTGGATCGAGGAAGTACAGTACATACTGACGAAACTAAAATGAGCTCTAACATGGAAATTAAGCGTGTCCACATACCATCTTTTCTTTCTTTGTGTGTGAGGAATGTTTCCTGAACGTTTGGCCGTATCTTTTTGTAACACCCTGTATATATGTTCAATGCGTTGTACTCAAGTGGGGGGGGGGGGGGGGGTTGTGTAAAGAACCAGAAGCACTAAAACAAACACCTTAACTTCTCTTTGTTTTTAGGTTTCTGTACATCACTCGGTAAAAAGGGAATACTTTTAGGATCACTTCATTGTCCGTCTATCTGTCCCACTGTTAAGACCCCTCTTCTCAGAAACATGTGGATGTATCGAGTTGAAATTAATGTCAAATACTAAGATCTACGGTTGCTTGACCGTGTAAGAAATTTAAACTTCTTAGTCAATGTAATCAAAATATGCGGGCATTTATGTCACATATTTTGATACTCGCAAACTCACTCATCAAAATCTATAGACGAACAATAATTTTATCTTGAAACTCTGCTGGTGGTTCGTGTTTGCATACAAACGCAAACAGTATGGGATTATGGGTCCTCCTTGATGCAAAATACTTTTGTTACACTACTGGCCTTTAAAATTGCTACACCAAGAAAAAATTCAGATGATAAACGGGTATTCATTCTACAAATATATTATTCTAGAACAGACATGTGATTACATTTTCACGCAATTTTGGTGCATAGATCCTGAGAAATCAGTACCCAGAACAACCACCTCTGGCCCTAATAACGGCCTTGATACGCCTTGGCATTGAGTCAAACAGATCTTGGATGGCGTGTACAGGTACAGCTGCCCGTGCAGCTTCAACACGATACCACAGTTCACTAAGAGCAGTGACTGGCGTATTGTGACGAGTCAGTTGCTCGGCCACCATTGACCAGACGTTTTCAATTGGTGAGAGATCTGGAGAATGTGCTGGCTAGGTCAGCAGTCGAATATTTTCTGTATCCAGAAAGACCCGTACAGGACCTGCAACATGCGGTCGTGCATTATCCTGCTGAAATGTAGGGTTTCGCAGGGATCGAATGAAGGGTAGAGCCAGAGGTCGTAACACATCTGAAATGTAACGTCCATTGTGCAAAGTGCCGTCAATGCGATCAAGAGGTGACCGAGACGTGTAACCAATGGCACCGCATATCATCACGCCGGGTGATACGCCAGTATGGCGATGACGAATACACGCTTCCAATATGCGTTCACCGCGATGTCGCCAAACACGGATGCGACCATCATGATGCTGTAAACAGAACCTGGATCCATCCGAAAAAATTACGTTTTGCCATTCGTGCACCCAGGTTTGTCGTTGAGTACACCATCGCAGGCGCTCCTGTCTGTGATGCAGCGTCAAGGGTAACCGCAGCCATGGTCTCCGAGCCAAACAAACCTGCGCACAGCCATCCAGCATGTGTGATACGTTTATGATGCACGCTTGTATGACCATATCATTCCTGCCTACGAACGATTATCGTGGCTACGTGCTGATAAGCATAGAGACAATGGTACTCTGTGTTTAATCTGGCGTCTTCTCAATCATTGCATTCTGTCTTATTTTTCATCAAGTCTTTCATTACTATTTGAACAGCACAATAGAAATACTCGTTCTCAACAAAGTAAAATTCTGTCTGTACCATCCCGTAACACTACTATGTTCGCTAAATCATTTTTGGTATCAGTAAACCGACTTTGGAACGGTCTTACTGAAAATACAGAGAAATTAAATAACTTCCAAACTTCAAAAGACAGCTAATGGGTCACCTTCTATCGCAATACTTGTCTAAAGCTCACTCTCGCTGACCCTCTCTCCACCATCGCTTTTCCGCCCCCTAGTCAACACAGTTCGTTACTAAAATTCTTGTCTTTCAAACAGCCAATGTCATTTTCACTTCAATCTCCTCCTCTTGCATTATCCCTTCCACTACGTATAATACAAAATTATTCTCAATGCTACTATTATTTTATTACTATTACTAGTGTTACTACTATTATTATTGCCAATTATTACACTACTGGCCCATTAAAATTGCTGCACCACGAAGATGACGTGCTACAGACGCGAAATTTAATCGACAGGAAGAAGATGCTGTGATGTGCAAATGATTAGCTTTTCAGAGCATTCACACAAGGTTGGCGCCGGTGGCGACTCCTACAACGTGCTGACATGAGGAAAGATTCCAACCGATTTATCACACACAAACAGCAGTTGACCGGCGTTGTCTGGTGAAACGTTGTTGTGATGCCTTGTGTAAGGAGGAGAAATGCGTCCCATCACGTTTCCGACTTTGATAAAGGTCGGATTGTAGCATATAGCGATTGCAGTTCATCGAATCGCGACATTGCTGCTCGCGTTGGTCGAGATCAAATGACTGTTAGCAGAATGTGGAATCGGTGGTTTCAGGAGGGTAATACGGAACGCCGTGCTGGATCCCAACGGACTCGTATCAGTAGCAGTCTAGATGACAGGCATCTTATTCGCATTGCTGTAACGGATCGTGCAGTCACGTCTCGATCCTTGAATCAACAGATGGGGATGTTTGCAACACAACAACCATCTGTACGAACAGTTCGACGAAGTTTGCAGCAGCATGGACTATCAGCTCGGAGACCATGGCTGCGGTTACCCTTGACGCTGCATCACAGACAGGAGCGCCTGCGATGGTGTACTCAAAGATATACGTGAGTGCACGGTTGACAAAACGTCATTTTTTCGGACGAATCCAGGTTCTGTTTACAGCATCATGATGGTCGCATCAGTGTTTGGCGACATCGCTGTGAACGCATATTGGAAGCGTGTATTCGTCATCGCCATGCTGGCGTATCATCCGGCGTGATGGTATGGGGTGCCACTGGTTACACGTCTCGGTCACCTCTTGTTCGCATTGACGGCACTTTGAACAGTGGACGATACATTTCAGATGAGTTATGACCCGTGGCTCTACCATTAATTCGGTCCCTGCGAAACCCTACATTTCAGCAGCATAATGCACGACCGCATGTTGCAGGTCCTGTGCGGGCCTTTCTGAATACAGAAAATGTTCGACTACTGCCCTAGCCGGCACATTCTCCACATCTCTCACCAATTGAAAACGTCTGGTCAATGGTGGCCGAGCAACTGACTCGTCACAATACGCCAGTCACTACTCTTGATGAACTGTGGTATCGTGTTGAAGCTGCATGGGCAACTGTACCTGTATACGCCATCTAAGCTCTGTTTGACTCAATACCCAGGCGTATCAAGGCTGTTATTACGGCCAGAGGTGGTTGTTCCGGGTACTGATTTCTCAGGATCTATGCACGCAATTTACGCGAAAATGTAATCAGATGTCAGTTTTAGTATAATATATTTGTCCAATGAATACCCGTTTATCATCTGCATTTCTTCTTGGTATAGCAATTTTAATGGCCAGTAGTGTACGTCGTTAGTACTCAATCTATTCGCAACACTCTTCGCAGAGAGTATCTGCATCACCCATTGAATCTGCCTACAAAAATGTATCATTGTATGACTCACAGTTTTGGAGATACGATGTCTAATACAGAGGCGCGTGGAAAACTGGTGGTCTTTGAATGCACCTAGAAAAATGTAGCCGGCCGGAGTGGCAGAGCGTTTCTAGGCGCTTCAGTCTGGAACTGCGCGACCGATATGGTCGCAGGTTCGAATCCTGCCTCAGGCATGGATGTGTGTGATGTCGTTAGGTTAGTTAGATTTAAGTAGTTCTAAGTTCTAGGGGACTGATGACCTCAGATGTTAAGTCCCATAGTGCTCTTATCCATTTGAACCATGTTTTAGAAAAATGTATCATTGTACGACACATAGTTCACAAGATATGACGTCAAAAACTTTGAGTTGTTTGAAAATGAAACTGCAGGGCCAAATACGCTAAAGAAAGAGGGGAAAATATGTGTACCAAACATCGTGAAATGTATCTGACATTTCCGTGCCCAGGCATAGCCACTGGTAAAAAGATCATTTTAAACCCCTGGAGCGATTTCAACTAAATCTGGTACACGTTTTCCACTCTGGAAAAAGTAGTGTGTGGGTAAGAACCACCGGCCTCCTATCAGGGTGAACGTGATAACGTGGAGAGAGAAAGGGAAAGGAGTAGATGGACAGAAAGCGAAGGGGAAGGAGCAGATGGGTTCAGATAGGGAGGAGGAGGGGAGGGGCACAGGAAGTGGGGGGGGGGGGGGAGGAGCAGATGGACAGAAAGAGCACGAAGGAGATGGACAAATAGAAAATTGGAATAAATACGTGCTCCAACAACGCTGGGTACTCAGCTAGAATACCTGTCCATCTCCCCCTGCCCCTCTCTCTGTCCATCTGGTTTTCCTCTTCTCTCTGTCCATCTGTTCTTCCCCTCTCTGTCCATCTGCTCCTTCCCCCTCTGTCCATCTCCTTGTCCCTCTCTGTTCACCTCCTCCTCCCACTGTCTTTGTCCATTCCCTCCTGCCCCCTCTCTGTGTCCATATCCTGAACCCCCTGACTGGCCCTCCTCCTCCCTCCTCTCTGTATTCTCTATCCATCTTCTCCTCTTTCCTTCGCCTCTCCCCCCTCTCTGTCCATCTTCTCCTCTTTACTTTTTCTGTCCATCTTGTCTTACCCCCTCTGTCCATCTAGTCCTCCATCCAACCATCTCCTCCTCCCTCTCTCGCAGACAAACTCCTCCATACCCCTTTCTCTGTCCGTCTCTTCCTCTCACTGCCTCTGTCAAATGGGTCAAATGGCTCTGAGCACTATGGGACTTAACATCTGTGGTCATCAGTCCCCTAGAACTTAGAACTACTTAAACCTAACTAACCTAAGGACATCACACACATCCATGCCCAAGGCAGGATCCGAACCTGCGACCATAGCAGTCGCGCGGTTCCGGACTGAGCGCCTAGAACCGCGAGACCACCGCAGCCGGCCTGCCTCTGTCCATATCCTCCTCTTTCATATACATGTCCATGTCGTCCTCTTCCATGTCTGTCCATTTACCCCTCCTCCTCCCATCTTCTAGCACATCTCTGTCTATCTGCCTCCTCCTACCCACTCCTCTTTCCATATAACCACCGCAATCCCAGTAGGAGATTGCTGGTTCTTACCACCGCAGTATTTTTTTCCTGGCAGTATAATAATAATAATGTCGTGTGACTACGGCCTCCCGTCGGGTGGACCCTTCGCCTGGTGCAAGTCTTTCGATATGACGCCACTTCGGTGACTTGAGCGTCGATCGGGATGAAATGATAATAATGATTAGGACAACACAACTCCCAGTCCCTGAGCGGAGAAAATCTCCGACCCAGCCGGGAATCGAAGCCGGGCCCTTAGGATTGACATTCTGTCGCGCTGACCACTCAGCTACCGGGGACGGACTTTTCTAGGCAGTAAGTAATATGTGTACCAAATTTGGTTGAAATCGAACCAGGAGTTTAGGAGGAGCTTTTTATCCAGGTCTTTGATCACGTACACACGTGTCACATACATTTCACACATATTTAACATATTTCATAAAAATTAATACACCTATTTCACCTGTATCTCCGGGAAATACTGCCCTGCTCTTTCATTTCGACTCAGCTCAGTGTTCATGATGTCATATCTCCTGAGCTATGTGTCGGACAATGACATATTTTTGCAAATACATTCAGTGGTATATGTGAATACTGTCTACAAAAGTGTTGCAAATGCAGTTAGTAATAAGGAAAGTAATAAATTTAAACGTCATTTCTGATTCGACAGTTTTACTGCAAGAACAGCGGAAATTAAGTAAGCGATAAACTTTTTTCTTTCATCATTTTGTGGGGAGTGTCAGCGAAAAAAATTATCGCAAAGTTTTGAAATTACGTGCGAAGTTGGTTGGAAGTCAGAAAGTCCTCTAATTCTCAACAACTGTATGAATGTAGTCTTGCTATTTGCGCTTCGTAAGCTGCACTCCTTTTACAAACTCAGCCCCACCCCTTTGAGAAGTATCCCCACAGCGACGATTTCCACACAGTAAGTGAAACGTGTACCAAGTTTGGCTGGAATCGGTCCAATGGTTTAGGAGGAGCTGTGGAGCATACAGACATACATACTTACACTACTGGCCATTAAAATTGCTGCACCACGAAGATGAGGAGCTACAGACGCGAAATTTAACCGACAGGAAGAAGATGCCCTGATATGCAAATGATTAGCTGTTCAGAGCATACACACAAGGCTGGCGCCGGTGGCGACACCTACAACGTGCTGACATGAGGAAAGTTTCCAACCGATTTCTCATACACAAACAGCAGTTGACCGGCGTTGCCTGGTGAAACGTTGTTGTGATGCCTCATGTATGGAGGATAAATGCGTACCATCACGTTTCCGACTTTGATAAAGGTCGGATTGTAGCTTATCGCTATTGCGGCTTAGCGTATCGCGACATTGCTGCTAGCGTTGCTCAAGATCTAATGACTGTTAGCAGAATATGGAATCGGTGGGTTCGGGAGGGTAATACGGAACGCCGTGCTGGATCCCAACGGCCTCGTATCAGTAGCAGTCTAGATGACAGGCATCTTATTCGCATGGCTGTAACGCATCGCGCAGTCACGTCTCTATCCCTGAGTCAACAGATGGGGACGTGTGCAAGACAACAACCACGTGTACGAACAGTTCGACGACGTTTGCAGCAGCATGGACTGCTCAGAGGCAGCATGGGCTGTTCAGAGGCCATGGCTGCGGTTACCACTGAAGCTGTATCACAGACAGGAGCGCCTGCGGTGGTGTACTCAACGACGAACCTGGGTGCACGAATGGCAAAGCGTCATTTTTTCGGATGAATGCAAGTGCTGTTTACAGCATCATGATGGTCGCATCCGTGTTTGGCGACATCGCGGTGAACGCACATTGGAAGCGTGTATTCGTCATCGCCATACTGGCGTATCTCCCGGCGTGATGGTATGGGGTGCCATTGGTTACGCGTCTCGGTCACCTCTTGTTCGCATTGACGGCACTTTGAACAGTGGACGTTACGTTTCAAATGTGTTACGACCCGTGGCTCTACCCTTCATTCGATCTCTGCGAAACCCTACATTTCAGAGGGATAATGCACGACCGAACGTTGCAAGTCCTGTTCGGGCCTTTCTGGATACAGAAAATGTTCGACTGCTGCCCTGGCCAGCACATTCTCCAGATCTCTCACCAATTGAAAACGTCTGGTCAGTGGTGTCCGAGCAACTGGGTCGTCACAATACGCCAGTCAGTGCTCTTGATGAACTGTGGTATCGTGTTGAAGCTGCATGGGCAACTGTACCTGTATACGCCATCTAAGCTCTGTTTGACTCAATGCCCAGGCGTATCAAGGCCGTTATTACACCCAGAGGTGGTTGTTCCAGGTACTGACGTACCCAAATTGCGTGAAAATGTAATAATATATCAGTTCTAATATAATATATTTGTCCAATGAATACCCGATTATCATCTGCATTTCTTGTTGGTGTAGCAAAGTTAATGGCCAGTAGTGTAGCAGTAGATTTAAATTGCGGGAAACATGAAGCGCAGTAGAGGCGTCAGTGACCAAGTTCCAGTGATACGAGCGGAGACACAGTAAGCAACCGAGCACAAAATTTCACTTCGGTAATTAATCTCGATCTAATGGCGCACTAAGCTGCCGCACGGGCGAGCGACACTCCGTCGGCGAGCGTCTGTCGTAACGGTGTAGATTAAACGCCGTTACAAGCTGTGAATGTCGCGTCGTTCCCGCCAAACGGAACACGAGCGCGCCTGCAGGAGGGAATGAAATGCAAGTGACGCAACAGAAGGCTGCGCGCAGACGGCGGCGGCGGCGGCGGCAGCAGCGGCAGCGCGGGGTCACAACCTCGCAGCCGCAGCCGCGCCGGCGAGGAATACACCTGCATGACGTCAGGCGCGTGACCTTGGCAGCGCGCCGGCTGCCCGCTGGCGGCCGCGTTGCCAAACCGCGCGGCAGCGGCTCGGCGCGACTCAGCTTGGCTCGCCTCTGCGTTGCGCCTTTAAATGTCCCCACAATTAGCACCGCAGCCACATCTGCATCCGCCGCGCTCCCATGCACAAGCCAGCTGCTAATTACAGAATTTAATATCGCTATTAAAATGCCCTAATGACGGACTAAAGGAAATGTCACTTTTACAAATGTAATTCTCCTTGAGATTGCTATGAACGCGAGGTACATTAGCACTATAAAAATAACACGCAGGATCGCTGGATTTTCTTCTTATGGTGATTGCTGTGCTCGTCATTATAGCAAGAAACACGAACGTCTCTGTTACCTATCCTGTGCATAACAATCAATGTCCAGACTCTCAGTGTTTGATAACATTTTCTCTTTGTCGGGTGTCAAAACATCTCGAGTTCATAGCGCGGCAACTAAGGTAACATTGAGGTCATGGAAGTCAGTTGGTGTTCTGTCGTCTATATATATATTACCGAGTCACAAGAGAAGAGCCAGGATCCGTGATGCGGAGGGGGAAAGGGGTCGGAGTGGAGTGAGCGGGGAATCATATGTTTCACAAAGAAGAAGTAATTATTTTCAGTCATACTGGCTATGTTTGTGCACCGTGACTGTGTGGGATAATTATTTATTTCAACTTTCTGCTACCAGTCACTTTTTATATTATGCTTAATCTAATATAATGCAACGCGTTTCGAACATGTTCTGTTCATCTTCAGGCGTTTATACATACATACATACATATAGAGAAATGTTACTTAGCCGGCCGGAGTGGGTGAGCGGTTCTAGGCGCTACAGTCTGGAACCGCGAGATCGCTATGGTCGCAGTTTCGAATCCTGCCTCGGGCATGGACGTGTGTGATGTCCTTAGGTTAGTTAGATTTAAGTAGTGCTAAGTTCTAGGGGATTGATGACCATAGAAGTTAACTCCCATAGTGCTCAGAGCCATTTGAACCATTTTTTTGCAGTGTATGGCTGATTTCGATTGCTAACCGTACACTGCCCCCCTCCTTCCCCCAAAATGCCACACCAGCAGCTACAGTAAAAAACAATGGACAAAGACTTCTAGGTTAATCTAGTTTAAGACTGTTTATTTTTAAGTAACATTTCTCTATATCTATGTATGTATGTATGTATAAAAGCCTGAAGATGAACAGAACATGTTCGAAACGCGCTGCATTATATTAGATTAAGCATAAAATAAATAGTGACTGGTTGCAGAAACTTGAAATAAATAATGGCGAAGTAGTTTAGAGATGCCACGACAAATGTGGTTCTGCGTACACTTCCTTCTAGTCAGTATCATTAGATGTTTCGCCTCTATTAAAACCTGTCTGCGTATCGGTCGGGATTCGAATCGGTTTGTGATTTTTTTTTTTTTTTCTTCTTCTAGAGAATGGAGAAGGGGACTGGTTAGCTGTACTGTTGTCCCCTCCCACTCGCCCCAGCCCCCCCCCCCCCCCTCTTCCAAGATTGGAAACGCCCAAAACGAGCCACCGTCTGCTAACTTCTTCCTCTTGTGCCCAGTCCGGTCTTTCTCAATTGCGTTTTGCGGAACACCAATGTTGTGCAGGAAGTGCATATGTGCTCTGCGAAAACTATTAAGAGCATGTCGTTTTTAGGCATTTTTTTGGAATTCTATTACGATTTCTGTTTATTAGTTATGATTTAAAATTAATCACTGAAGGAAACAAGTTCTTCTCATATTTTAAAATTTTATTAGTTTTCAAAACAAACACGGTGTTCCAGCTAACAAGGGGACCCTCCATTCTGTAAATCACGGATTTTGATGCTCTTCAAAGATGTTGTAGAGGAACTTATCCTGAGTACCTGGCTATCCGATTTTTTAGAGACGGGTCTCGGTTTTTTGGAGAAAATTGATTTTGAAGTTCATTGCGCGATTTGTATATTCATAACATTTCTCCTGTGTTCAGGAAGTCAGCGTAGCGCAGTGGTAAAAGTTCACGGCTACCGCGCCGAAGGTACCATGTACGAATCCTGCTCGTATACTTTCTTTTGTTTTTTCAAAATCGATTGAATTTTTCAATTTTATTTCAAAGAACATCAACAAATAGTGTAAGGTGTGCGAAATTATAAAGATATATTCAGTTATTATTTTTATCAAATATTCACTCCGTTTGTGATTGGCATCATATTCTCCCAATTCATCTTTTTCGTTGAAATCTATCAATTTATCATCAATAATGATCTGTCTTTCGACCAAGAGATCCTGCATTGCGATACATATCTCATCGCCAACTGCAACGGAATTTTCAGAGATCACGCTCGGCGGTGTATTGGTTACGGGATTCAAATCGCGGAGTAGATTTTCGCCGTATTTAATTGCATTTGTGATTCTGCCTTTTGATTCTTCATTCAACTCCTCTACTTGTGGAGCCTCTTCTGGTTGCACTACTGCAGAAACATTTGGTTCTTCCATTTCACAGAATTTTTCTAACACACGACATTAGAGACGCTTTGCGAACAGGTGACGCTGTAGTTAGATGCGAACGTAAAGGAATGCTGTTCGCATCCTCGTTGGCCTAGGAGCTAGGGTTCCCATTATGGTTAACGCTATTCGCGAGAGAGGGGACGATAGTGGGCGGAGATCGATTTCAGGTAATACACGAAGCGACCGTTGCACGAAAATTTGACTGCGAACCACAAACGGAATGAATATTTGAAAAAATTAATAACTTAATACATCTTTATAATTTTGCGCACCTTACACTGTTTGTTCATATTCTTTGAAATGAAATTGAAAATTTCGGTCGATTTTGAAGGAATAAAGTACACCAGCAGGTTTCGAACACGATACCTCCAGTGCGGTAGCCGTGAACTTTTACCGCTGCGCTACGCTGACTTGCTCGACAGATGCGTACTGTTACGGATATAAAAATCACGCAATGAACTTCAAAGACGACTTTCTTAAAAGCCAAGGCTCGTCGCTAAAAAACGGGGTAGCCAGGTACTCAGGGTAAGTGCCTCTACAACATGGTTGAAGCGCATCAAAATCCGTGATTTACAGTATGGAGGGTCCCCTTGTAAGTACCAGGATCCTCAAAGTGTTCCGTCAGAGGCAGAGTTTGGGAATATCTCGTCTAATCCGATACAAGTGCAGGGTTATTACAAATGATTGAAGCGATTTCACAGCTCTACAATAACTTTATTATTTGAGATATTTTCACAATGCTTTGCACACACATACAAAAACTCAGAAAGTTTTTTTAGGCATTCACAAATGTTCGATATGTGCCCCTTTAGTGATTCGGCAGACATCAAGCCGATAATCAGGTTCCTCCTACACTCAGCGCAGCATGTCCCCATCAATGAGTTCGAAAGCATCGTTGATGCGAGCTCGCAGTTCTGGCACGTTTCTTGGTAGAGGAGGTTTAAACACTGAATCTTTCACATAACCCCACAGAAAGAAATCGCATGGGGTTAAGTCGGGAGAGCGTGGAGGCAATGACATGAATTGCTGATCATGATCTCCACCACGACCGATCCATCGGTTTTCCAATCTCCTGTTTAAGAAATGCCGAACATCATGATGGAAGTGCGGTGGAGCACCATCCTGTTGAAAGATGAAGTCGGCGCTGTCGGTCTCCAGTTGTGGTATGAGCCAATTTTCCAGCATGTCCAGATACACGTGTCCTGTAACATTTTTTTCGCAGAAGAAAAAGGGGCCGTAAACTTTAAACCGTGAGATTGCACAAAACACGTCAACTTTTGGTGCATTGCGAATTTGCTGCACGAATGCGTGAGGATTCTCTACCGCCCAGATTCGCACATTGTGTCTGTTCACTTCACCATTAAGAAAAAATGTTGCTTCATCACTGAAAACAAGTTTCGCACTGAACGCATCCTCTTCCATGAGCTGTTGCAATCGCGCCGAAAATTCAAAGCGTTTGACTTTGTCATCGGGTGTCAGGGCTTGTAGCAATTGTAAACGGTAAGGCTTCTGCTTTAGCCTTTTCCGTAAGATTTTCCAAACCGTCGACTGTGGTACGTTTAGCTCCCTGCTTGCTTTATTCGTCAACTTCCGCGGGCTACGCGTGAAACTTGCCCGCACACGTTCAACCGTATCTTCGCTCACTGCAGGCCGACCCGTTGATTTCCCCTTACAGAGGCATCCAGAAGCTTTAAACTGCGCATACCATCGCCGAATGGAGTTACCAGTTGGTGAATCTTTGTTGAACTTCGTCCTGAAGTGTCGTTGCACGACATACGCTTTCTCGGCTCCTGTCGCCATTTTGCTCACTGCGCTCTCGAGCGCTCTGGCGGCAGAAACCTGAAGTGCGGCTTCAGCCGAACAAAACTTTATGAGTTTTTCTACGTATCTGTAGTGTGTCGTGACCATATGTCAATGAATGGAGCTACAGTGAATTTATGAAATCGCTTCAATCATTTGTAATAGCCCTGTACTAAAGTAACTTCTTTTTACCGTTTTTATGAATGAGAACACGCAGCGTTGTTCTACAGTATTGACTTACCCAGTGCGCCACTTTCGGGCATATGAGGACATTGTCAATGACACACTGTCAAAGACGATGGCATACTAAGAAATAATCTTAGAAAAATATTATGTATGAGATGTGTGGGTTGGTGGCTAAGTCGGTAGGTGTTAAGATGCATTTTGCACCTGTTCACCTTTCCGTGCGGACTAGTGCATCCGGCCGCTGCACGAAGAGGCAAGTGAGGGCACGGAACGTCGCGAAGTAACGCATCTGTATAATTTGTGCCCAAAGCAACGGTCCGCGGATCTGATGTGCAGAACTATAGACCTATATCTCTAGCGTCTATCAGTTGTAGAAATTTGGAACACGTATTATGATCGAGTATAATGACTTTTCTGGAGACTAGAAATCTGCTTTGTAGGAATCAGCATGGGTTTCGAAAAACACGATCGTGTGAAACCCAGCTCGCGCTATTCGTCCACGAGACTCAGAGGGCCATAGACACGGGTTCCCAGGCAGATGCCGTGTTTCTTGACTTCCGCAAGGCGTTCGATACAGTTCCCCACAGTCGTTAAATGAACAAAGTAAGAGCATATGGACTGTCAGACCAGTTGTGTGATTAGATTGAAGAGTTCCCAGACAACAGAATGCAGCATGTCATTCTCAATGGAGAGAAGTCTTCCGAACTAAGAGTGATTTCAGCTGTGCCGCAGGGGAGTGTCGTAGGACCATTGCTATTCACAGTATACATAAATGACCTTGTGGATAACATCGGAAGTTCACTGAGGCTTTTTGCGGATGATGCTGTAGTATATCGAGAAGTTGTAACAATGGAAAATTGTACTGAAATGCAGGGGGATCTGCAACGAATTGACGCATGGTGCAGGGAATGGCAATTGAATCTCAATGCAGACAAGTGTAATCTGCGAATACATAGAAAGAAAGATCCTTTACCATTTAGTTACAATATACACTCCTGGAAATGGAAAAAAGAACACATTGACACCGGTGTGTCAGACCCACCATACTTGCTCCGGACACTGCGAGAGGGCTGTACAAGCAATGATCACACGCACGGCACAGCGGACACACCAGGAACCGCGGTGTTGGCCGTCGAATGGCGCTAGCTGCGCAGCATTTGTGCACCGCCGCCGTCAGTGTCAGCCAGTTTGCCGTGGCATACGGAGCTCCATCGCAGTCTTTAACACTGGTAGCATGCCGCGACAGCGTGGACGTGAACCGTATGTGCAGTTGACGGACTTTGAGCGAGGGCGTATAATGGGCATGCGGGAGGCCGGGTGGACGTACCGCCGAATCGCTCAACACGTGAGGCGTGAGGTCTCCACACTACATCGATGTTGTCGCCAGTGGTCGGCGGAAGGTGCACATGCCCGTCGACCTGGGACCGGACCGCAGCGACGCTCGGATGCACGCCAAGACCGTAGGATCCTACGCAGTGCCGTAGGGGACCGCACCGCCACTTCCCAGCAAATTAGGGACACTGTTGCTCCTGGGGTATCGGCGAGGACCATTCGCAACCGTCTCCATGAAGCTGGGCTACGGTCCCGCACACCGTTAGGCCGTCTTCCGCTCACGCCCCAACATCGTGCAGCCCGCCTCCAGTGGTGTCGCGACAGGCGTGAATGGAGGGACGAATGGAGACGTGTCATCTTCAGCGATGAGAGTCGCTTCTGCCTTGGTGCCAATGATGGTCGTATGCGTGTTTGGCGCCGTGCAGGTGAGCGCCACAATCAGGACTGCATACGACCGAGGCACACAGGGCCAACACCCGGCATCATGGTGTAGGGAGCGATCTCCTACACTGGCCGTACACCACTGGTGATCGTCGAGGGGACACTGAATAGTGCACGGTACATCCAAACCGTCATCGAACCCATCGTTCTACCATTCCTAGACCGGCAAGGGAACTTGCTGTTCCAACAGGACAATGCACGACCGCATGTATCCCGTGCCACCCAACGTGCTCTAGAAGGTGTAAGTCAACTACCCTGGCCAGCAAGATCTCCGGATCTGTCCCCCATTGAGCATGTTTGGGACTGGATGAAGCGTCGTCTCACGCGGTCTGCACGTCCAGCACGAACGCTGGTCCAACTGAGGCGCCAGGTGGAAATGGCATGGCAAGCCGTTCCACAGGACTACATCCAGCATCTCTACGATCGTCTCCATGGGAGAATAGCAGCCTGCATTGCTGCGAAAGGTGGAAATACACTGTACTAGTGCCGACATTGTGCATGCTCTGTTGCCTGTGTCTATGTGCCTGTGGTTCTGTCAGTGTGATCATGTGATGTATCTGACCCCAGGAATGTGTCAATAAAGTTTCCCCTTCCTGGGACAATGAATTCACGGTGTTCTTATTTCAATTTCCAGGAGTGTAGTAGGTCAGCAACTGGAAGCAGTTAATTCCATAAATTATCTGGGAGTAGCCATTAGGAGTGATTTAAAATGGAATGACCATATAAAATTAATCGTCGGTAAAGCAGATGCCAGACTGAGATTCATTGGAAGAATCCTAAGGAAATGCAATCCGAAAACAAAGGAAGTAGGTTACAGTACACTTGTTCGCCCACTGCTGAATATTGCTCACCACTGTGAGATCCGTACCATATAGGGTTGATAGAAGAGATAGAGAAGATCCAACGGAGAGCAGCGCGCTTGGTTACAGGATCAATTAGTAATCGCGAAAGCGTTACGGAGATGATAGATAAACTCCAGTGGAAGACTCTGCAGGAGAGACGCTCAGTAGCTCGGTACGGGCTTTTGTTGAAGTTTCGAGAACATACCTTCACCGAGGAGTCAAGCAGTATATTGCTCCCTCTTACGTATATGTCACGAAGAGACCATGAGGATAAAATCAGAGAGATTAGAGCCCACACAGAGGCATACCGACAATCCTTCTTTCCACGAACAATACGAGACTGGAACAGAAGGGAGAACCGATAGAGGTACTCAAGGTACCCTTCGCCACACACCGTCAGGTGGCTTGCGGAGTATGGATGTAGATGTAGATGTTGCTTCTACATCTATATCGTTTCATGCTTTTACTACCGCTTGTTGAAAAATTCAGTTTTTCGCACGGATTCAATCTTCTTGTTGTTTTTGTAGTCTTCAGTCCGAAGACTGGTTTGATGCAGCTCTCCTTGGCACTCTATCCTGCGCGAGCCTGTTCATTCACGAGCAACGACTGCAATCTTTGTCCTTCTGAATCTGGATTACTGTATTTATCTCTTGTTCTCCCTCTACGATTGTTACCTCCTATACTTCCTTTCAGTACTAAACTGGTGACCCCATAATGTCTAAGAATGTGGTCACGTTGTGCCACAGATTTCTAGTCTCCCCAGTTCTATGCAGTACCTCATCATTAGTTATGTCATTTACCCATCAAATCTTCAACATTCTTCTGAAGCACTACATTTCGCAAGCTTCTATTCTGTTCTTGTCTGTTTTTCGTCCATGCTTCACTTCCATACATGGCTACGCTTGAGACAGATACCTTCACAAAAGATTTCCTAACACTTAAATCTGTATTCGATGTTAATAAATTTCTCTTCTTCAGAAAAGCTTTCCTTGCCATTGCCAGTCTATATTTTATATCCGCTATACTTCGACTATCATCAGTTATTTTGCTCCCCAAATAGCAAAACTCATCTACTACTTTTAAGTGTCTCGTTTTCCCATTTAATTTCCTCAGCATCAACTGATTTGATTCGAGTAGATTCTATTATCCTTGTTTTGCTTTTGTTGATCGCCACCGTGTTCTTCGAACCACTCCATCGCACTCCTGGCCTTGTGACATTTCGTATTATCTTGTTGAAAAATACCACTGCCGTCCGGAAGCATGATCGTCATGAGATGTTTACGTGGTCTGCAACCTGTGTACGATACTCCTAGTCTGTCTTGGTGCCTTGCAAGATCTCCAGTGGAACCATGGATCCCCACGTGAATAATCCCCAGAGTATAATGGAACCGCCGCCAGCTTGTCTCCGTCCCGCAGTACGGGTGTCAACGAGCTGTTCCCAGAGAAGACGACGGATGCCCGTCCTCCCATCGGTATGATGGAGAAGGTATCGGGATTCATTAGACCATGCAAGCCAGCCATTGTGACCGAGCGGTTCTAGGCGCTTCAGCCCGGAACCGCGCGACCGCTACGGTCGCAGGTTCGAATCCTGCCTCGGGCATGGATGTGTGTGATTTCATTGAGTTAGTTGGGTTTAAGCAGTTCTACACTACAGGCCATTAAAACTGCTACACCAAGAAGAAATGCAGATGATACACGGGTATTCATTGGACAAATATATTATACTAGAACTGAAATGTGATTACATTTTCACGCAATATGGGTGCATAGATCCTGAGAAATCAGTGCCCAGAACAACCACCTCTGGCCGTAATAACGGCCTTGATACGCCTTGGCATTGAGTCAAACAGAGCTTGGATGGCGTGTACAGGTACAGCTGTCCATGCAGCTTCAACACGATACCACAGTTCATCAAGAGTAGTGACTGGCGTATTGTGACGAGCCAGTTGCTCGGCCACCATTGACCAGCCGTTTTCAATTGGTGAGAGATCTGGAGAATGTGCTGGCCAGGGCAGCAGTCGAACATTTTCTGTATCCAGAAATGCCCGTACAGGACCTGCAACATGCGGTCGTGCATTATCCTGCTGAAATGTAGGGTTTCGCATGGATCGAATGAAAGGTAGAGCCACGGGTCGTAACACATCTGAAATATAACGTCCACCGTTCAACGTGCCGTTAATGCGAACAAGAGGTGACCGAGATGTGTAACCAATGGCACACCATACCATCACTAGTATGGCGATGACGAATACACGCTTCCAATGTGCGTTCACCGCAATGTCGCGAAACACGGATGCGACAATCATAATGCTGTAAACAGAACCTGGATTCATCCGAAAAAATGATGTTTTGCCATTCGTGCACCCAGAGTCGTCGTTGAGTACACCATCGCAGGCGCTCCTCTCTGTGATGCAGCGTCAACGGTAACCGCAGCCATGGTCTCTGAGCTGATTGTCCATGCTGCTGCGAACGTCGTCGAACAGTTTTTGCAGAGGGTTATTGTCTTGCAAACGTCCTCCTCTGTTGACTCAGGGATCGAGATGTGGCTGCACGATCCGTTACAGCCATGCGGATAAGATGCCTGTCATCTCGACTGCTAGTGATACGAGGCCGTTGGGATGCAGCACAGCGTTCCGTATTACCCTCCTGAACCCACCGATTCCATATTCTGCTAACAGTCATTGGATCTCGACCAGCGTGAGCAGTAATGTCGCGATACGATAAACCGCAATCGCGATAGGCTACAAACCGACCTTTATCAAAGTCGGAAACGTGATGGTACGCATTTCTGCTCCTTACACGAGGCATCACAACAACGTTTCACCAAGGCAACGCCGGTCAACAATTGTTTGTGTATGAGAAATCGGTTGTAAACTTTCCTCATGTCAGCACGTTGTAGGTGTCACCACCGGCGCCAACCTTGTGTGAATGCTCTGAAATGCTAATCTTTTGCATATCAGAGCATCTTCTTCCTGTCGGTTAAATTTCGCGTCTGTAGCACGTCATCTTCGCGGTGTAGCAACTTTAGTGGCCAGTAGTGTAGATCTAAGTTCTAGGCGACTGATGACCTCAGATGTTAAGTCCCATAGTGCTCAGAGCCATTTGAACCATCAGACGATGCAACGCGCCAACGTCCAGTGCCGATGGTCTCATGTGTCCATTTCAGTCGTAGTTGTCCCTGTCGTGGTGTTAACATTGGCACATGCATGGGCCGTCGGCTGCGGAGGCCCATCGTTCCTAGAGTTCGGTGCACTGCGTGTTCAGATACACTTGTACTCTGCCCAGCATTAAAGTCTAATGTTAGTTCCCTCCCCAGTTCGCCGCCTGTCCTATTTTATCAGTCTGCCCATCCTACGACGTCCGATATTGTAATGAAGGGTGGCCGCCCAAGGCCACGACGTCTGGACGAGGTTTTACCTAGGTTTCGCCACGTGTTGAAGACACTCACCACAGCGCCCCTCGAACACCAGACAAGTCGTGTAGTTTCCGAAATGCTCGTACCGAGCCTCCCGGCCATCACAGTCTGCCCTCAGTGATACGCAGATAGATCGTGCGTCTTCCCCTTTCTAGACACAGAGAGCACGCTCATTGATGCTACATGCACTGTGCGTGTGTCTGACTACCAGGCGCCTGGACACGTTTGTATCGGAAGTAGGTCGGCGGCCATAGTATCCTGGCTGATCAGGGCGTGTGAGAAACGCCTAGCTGCGAAGTGGTTCGAAGCCGGTTACATTGTCGTTCCCTCTGTATCTGACTGGGTAAGCAGTTCAAAGTCAGAGAAAGGACCATATGTGGTAATGCACTGTGATATTTAAACTGCTGTCGGGGTGGATGATGGGTTTGCCTCATTACATGAAAAATATATGAATGGTGGGCTCCATGTGGTTCCCAAGTTGTGCATAAAAATGGCGTTTTTCGGATTTAAATTTAATCGTGTTTTCTGTACCCCACTTTCTGAAGAGGATCGTAAAACTGAGTTAGATCTTATTTTTTCCATAGTTAAATCTAATGATTATCTGCTACCCTTTGTTCAAAAAATTTATGAAAAATTTGCCAATAAATATAAAGACGTGGGAGCAAATGAAGTAATTATAGGGAAAAATGAAGCAATGAAATATATTTCTTTTCCATACTATGGGGCAACTAGTCTTAAAGTTTTAGCTATTTTTAGGAAACTCAAGGTTAAGATTGCTTTTTCAACTAAGAATAATTTGAGACAAATTTTAGATCATGGCGTAGATAAAGCAAAAGTTTTACACCAGTTGGGGGTTTACAAAATACTTTGTCCAAGTTGTAAAGCATGTTACGTAGGTCAGACGACGAAAAATTGAAACTAGGTTTATTGAACATGTCTCCATTGACAGAAAGGATGCGGCTGATAGGTCGAATTTTGCAACCCACATTATAAACAGTGGACATGAACTTCCTCGAATTGAGACGCATGTGAGGTTATTACATAGAGCAGAAAATGGAAATTATCTTGATTTGCTAGAGGATATGGAGATGATCAGGTGAATGTGAGGGGAGTTCATTTTTGGGAGCTCTTCGCCGAGCATTTGCTTGATGGGAATGGAAATGATAGGACAAGGAAAAACGAGAGAGGGGAAGAGGAGGGAACAGTGAAAGGCGGGGAGGGGGGAGATAGATAAATAGATTGGTGATATGAATTACGTTACTGTGACTAAGTTTGCATTCACGCTCTTTAATGGGGCTATGGGGCTTTTTCCGTCATTGTCGGCTGCACCGACAGACATATGGTGTGTTCTTTCTTTTTTTCTTTATTGTGATTTCATTCCCCTGCCCCATATGGGCAGGGAAGGGCTGTCAGCGGCACAATCCGCCGCTCTTCAGCCGAGTGACATGACAACTAAAACAAGAATAAAATGCTACATATATAAGGCGATAAAAAAGGGGGACATAAAACAGAGTAAGTGGAGACAATGGAGGTAAAAATACACTGACATGGAGATGTTCATGGGGGCACAATTAAAAAGGTCACCATAAAGTTAAAAAAAACACAGTTGGCGATTTTTAAAAACATAAATAGGCTGTGTGTTTTTTTTTCTTTATTGTGATTTCATTCCCCTGCCCCATATGGGCAGGGGAGGGCTGTCAGCAGCACAATCCGTCGCTCTTCAGCCAAGTGACATGACAACTAAAACAAGAATAAAATAATACATACATAAGGAGGTAAAAAAGGGGAACATAAAACAGAGTAAGAGGATAAAATGGAGGTAAAAATACACTGACATGTAGACGTTCATTGGGGACAGTTAAAAAAGTCACCAGAAAGTGAAAAAACACAGTTGGCGATTCTAAAAAAACACAGAGAAGACACTGGATGCGCATGCACAGGTTAAAAGTTGGCCACAGTATTAAAAACACTCTGAAACAACACGCTTAAAACCCACTTGGTGCACACACGACGAAGAATAAAACTACCAGGTGGGACCTGCCGAGGGAAAGGTCAGAGAGGATTGAAAAGGAGGGGAGAGCATGGGGCAGCCGGGGAAGCAGCGGGAGGAAGAGAGGAGAGGCAACTGTGGGTTCACGAAGAGGCAGGAGACACATGGGGTGGGAGAGGAAAAGGGAAGACAGGGCAGGAGGGAGCGCAGAGACACTGAAAGAAGGCACAAAGAGATGGAGGGGGAGTAGGAGGGGAAATCCCCTCAGGAGGAGGGAGGGGGAGGAGAGGGAGCCCTGAGGAGGAGGCGGGAAGAGGGGGTTAGAGTTGGTAGGAAGGGTAGATGTCAGGGCGAAGCTCATCATCCGGGAGTGGTAGACGGTGGAAGTTGTGTTGGGAAAGGAGATGGAGGGTGTGGAGATGGAGAGAGGGAGGGACACAACGGTAAAGGTGCGGCAACTGGTTGGGAGTGGAGAGGAAGGGAGACACCAGGGGGTGCGGGGGATCAAGGCGGCGGACAATATATAGTGTGCAGATGTGTTCAAGGAAAAGGAGAAGGTGGGGGAAGGGGATGAGGTCATAGAGGATGCGCGTGGGGGACGGAAGGCGGACGCAGAAGGCGAGGCGGAGTGCATGGCATTCGAGGATTTGGAGGGCGTTATAGAACCGGGGAGGGGCGGAAATCCAAGCGATGCTGGCATAACAAAGGATGGGGCGGATCATGGATTTGTAGGTGTGAAGGATGGTGGAAGGATGCAGACCCCACGTCCGGCCGGACAGGAGTTTCAGGAGGCGGAGGCGGTTGTGAGCTTTGTTTTGGATGGTAAGGAGATGGGGAGTCCAGGTGAGGTGGCGGTCGAGTGTGAGGCCAAGGTATTTGAGGGTAGGAGTGAGGTGGATACGACGGCCGTAAATGGTGAGGTAGAATTCATGGAGGCGGAAGGAGCGGGTGGTGCGGCCTATGATGATCGCCTGGGTCTTGGAGGGATTAACACGGAGGAACCACTGGTTGCACCAAGCGGTGAATTGGTCAAGGTGGGTTTGGAGGGTACGTTGGGACCGTTGAAGGGTAGGATAAAGGGCTAGGAAGGCGGTGTCATCAGCGAACTGGAGAAGATGAACAGGAGGGGGAGGTTTGGGCATATCAGCAGTGTACAGGAGATAGAGGAGAGGGGAAAGGACAGAACCTTGGGGCACGCCGGCAGAGGGGTAGAAAGTACGGGAGTTGGAATTGTGGATAGTCACATAGGAGGGACGATGGGAGAGGAAGGAAGCAACGAGACGGACGAAGTTGATGGGGAGAGCATAGGTCTGGAGTTTGAAAAGGAGCCCGGGATGCCAGACACGGTCATAGGCGTTCTGGAGATCAAGGGAAACAAAGATAGCAGAGCGACGGGAGTTAAGTTGGAGGGAAAGAAGATGGGTAAGGTTAAGGAGCTGGTCGTCAGCAGAGAAGGAAGGCCGGAAGCCACATTGGGTAAGAGGAAGGAGGCGGTGCTGGTTAAGGTGGCGGTGGATACGGCGAGAGAGGATGGCCTCAAAGACCTTACTGAACACGGAGGTGAGGCAGATGGGACGATAGGAAGAGGTAGCAGAGGGGGGTTTGTTAGGCTTAGGGAACAGCAGGACACGGGAAGTCTTCCACAGGTCAGGATAAAATCCAGTGGAGTGGAGGACATTGTACAGGGTAGCAAGGACAGACAGGAAGGATGGAGGGGATTCCTTGAGGTGACGGTAGGCGACGCCATCATGACCAGTGGCGGTGTTGCGTTTGGAGCGGAGGACGAGTGTGATGTCTTGCATGGTGATGGGAGTGTTGATGTCGGAGGGGGTAGCCGATCCAAGTACTGGAAGCTAGGGGCGAGCGGGGGGACAGAGGTGTCAGTGCGGTCAAGGACAGTGGGGAAGATGGAGTAATCAAAATGGGGATCGTCAGGAATGGAGAAGACCTCGGACAGGTGGGAAGCAAAATGGTTAGCCTTACTGAGGTTGTCGGGAAAGGGTCGATCGTCATGGAGGATGGGGTAATGCGGGGTGGGATGGCTACCAGTAAGGCGGTGGAAGGCTGACCAGTACTTGGAGGAGTTGACAGGGAGGGTGGAGTTGAGGCGTGTGCATGTCTGATGCCAGTCCCGGCGTTTCTTTGCTGTAAGGAGGTTCCGGATATGCCGCTGTAATTACCGGTGGCGGGTGAGAGTATCCCGGTCACGAGTGCGGAGTAAGGAGCGGTAGAGCCTGCGGGATTCACGCAGAAGAAGGACGGCCTGTGGAGGAAGCGTAGGGCGGTGAGGGTGGATGAGTTTGGTAGGGACATGAGCCTCCACAGCGTCAGTGCTGGTCTTCTGAAGGAAGGAAGAGGCATGGGTGATGTCATCAGGGTGGTGGAAAGTGAGGGGGTGGCTTTCGACCTGTAAGGCAATGGATTCCCGGTAGGCATCCCAATTTGCACGGTGGTAGTCATGGACAGATTTTGGAGGGGCAGGTGGGCGGGTGGCTGCAGTGGCAGGATGGGTAGAGGAGATGGTGAGAAGGACAGGGAGATGGTCACTACCAACGGGATCGAGGACATCAACGGCAATGCGACCAAGGAGGTTGGGGGAAGCAAGGATAACATCGGGGGTGGAGTTACTTTCAGGACGTGTGTGCTGTGGGAGAGGAACAAGGTCACCTTGGAGGGTGGCAAGGAACTGATGCCACCGCTGAAGGGTGGCAGGGTCACGGCTGTGGATGTTGAGGTCAGCGGCGATCACATAGGTGGAGAAGGTATGGTCAACATGGGAAATGAAGTCAAAGGGGAGAGGAGCTGTGGGGCGAATATAGATAGTGGCACAGGTGACGGTGAGGGAGGGAAAAAAGAGGCTGAGGAGAAGGTGTTCGGTTGGGTCATTGAGGAGGGGTTGTGGCCGGACAGGGAGATGCCTGAGGTGGCCGATAGCGACCCCGCCTCGAGCTAGGGGAAGGGGATTGTCAGTGCGGTGAAGGAGATAAGGGGAGATGCGGACCACATGGTGGGGTTGGAGGAAGGTTTCATTAAGGATGAAGGAGTCAACCTGGTGCTGGGAGAGGGTATGCATGAAGAGGCATTTGTTTGCAGGGAGGGAGCGAATGTTGAGGTAGAGGAGACGATACTGTTGACGAGCCATGGGGTTGGGTGTGTGAAGGGAGTGGGAAGGGGAGAGAGGGGCTTAAACGAGGGTGTCTAGGCGGGTGAAGGTAAAGTGGGCCTGGTTGTGGGAGTATGTGGCGTAGGTGTTTAAGTGGAAAACAGAGCGGGCAGCGAGGGAAATCTGCTGGAGTGTGTGGGGGCACTGGAAGGGGTGGATGTTCTGCAGGACGACAGTGAGGAACCGGATGATGTCTTCCGCTGTAGGCGGAGGGCGGAGGGAATTGTTAGGGTGGATAGGTGGGTCAATGGGGCGAACGGGGACAGTGAGTTCAGGGTTGGTGGGAGGGGGCTTGGCTTTGCATTTGGAGGAATAGGTGGGGTGAGGTTCATTGCAGGTGTTGCAGGATGGGGGGGAGGCAAGGTTGGGACACTGTTTGAGGAAGTGGGAGGCTTTACAATGGGGGCAGGTGGGTGGGTTCTTGCAGTTTTGGGTGAGGTGGTCATTGTACAGAAGACAACGCTGGCAGGGGTAGGATTGAGGAGGGGAACGGGACGGATCAACAGGGTGGCGGCGGTTGAAAATCAGGGCTCCCTGCGTGAGGAGGTGGTCGATGGAGGAGGCGGACTCTGTAAAGATACGCATGAGGAAAGTAGGGCCAGAGGAGTTGTAAATACGGCAGGCAGAGCGGACTTCCAGGGAGGGGTGGGCATTCAGTTCCGCCAACACCTCAGCCTCCGTGATCACAGGGCTGAGTTTTGTGATGACGGCAGTGAGGGTCGGCGGACGACGAGGCAGTTGGGGTTGACGAGGAGAGGAGGATGTAAGGAATGGGGTGAGGGATGCGTGGGGCCCGAAGGTGATGCGGGGAAGGCGCCGGAGGAGATCAGTATGGAAGGACGGAGAGGGAGACTTGATGAGGACAGAGTCTCTGCGAGGGATAAGTTGGGTGATGGGTGCACTGGGGATGTACTTCCGGATTTCAAGGGTGAGGGTGCGGGCATCCAGGAATTTCGGATCAGGGTTGGCTAGGTCAAAGGTATACAGGGAGGGGGCTGGAGAGGAGGGAGGTGGGGTGGTATCCATAGCGGGGTCAGTGGGAGGTGGGGCGGGCAGTGGCTTTTTGGAGGAAGGAGTAGAGGAGAGGTCGCCACTGGGCCGTTTGGAAGATTTTTTGGCAAGTGTTGCCTGGGAGGAGGGATGAGGGACTGGATGGATGGGGAGGTGGTGGGAGGCAGGGCCCTCCTGTGAGGCAGTAGCACCGGATGAGAGGGTAGGGCGCTCTGTGGCGGCGACTGTGGCGCGGCGGGCGGAGACTCTGGCAGGGGAAGCAGTGGTAGTCGCAGGGGGGAGAGGGGGAAAGTCGTCTCGTCGGGCGACAGAAGGGGGAGGGGGGTTGGGAGCGGGGACAGAGGCAGGAGCGGGAGAAGCAGCAGGGGCAGTAGCAGGGGTAGGAGCAGGAGTGACGTACAGGTGGGAATACATCGATGGAGAGGAGATAGATGGGGAGGAGACTGTGAGTAGGGGAGGTGCATGAGACGGGTGAATCCCAGAGGAAGCACTCCATGACGTTACAGTGGGGGCAGGTGAAGGAGAGGTGTAGATGATGGTGGTAGTTGGGGCGTCCATGATCGCAGGCGGCAGCGAACACCGAGAGACGGCGGCAGCGGCGAGCACCGAGAGACGGCGGCAGAAGAGGCGGCGAGCACCAAGAGACGGCGACAGCGGCGGCGGCGGTGGCTGAAGAAGCGGCGACCAGGTGGCGGCGGCAGAAGAGGAAGCGGCGAGCACCGACAGACGGCGACCAAGCGGCGGCGGCCGCGGCGGCGGCGGCAAGCACCGGGCGGCGGCGGCGGCGGGCAGCAGTGACGGCGTGCAGACGGGCAACAAGGCGACAAGCACGGTTGGGGACTCTTCCACGTCGAAGATACACCCTGAGAGTAGCCCAGGCAGTGCGACTCCTCGATGAGGAAGTGAGGGAATCCAACCCTCGAATGTGTTGTAGGCTGTGGATTTACGTCTCATCATATACGATCACACCGTAAGAGCCCCTACAAGTTCTCAATTCATCCTATTGAGCCTGTGTTAATTTTCCCATTTACGAAGTGTGCTAGCACTTTATTTCTGCATTTGGTATTGTTCCTTTAATACGTTTGTTTCGTTCGTGTCCGTAATTTTCTTATCTCAACTTAGTTTACTTTACATGTGCATTCAGCAATGTGGCGCCACCTGCCGAAAAAAACCGGATCTTCCTGAATATCATTAACTGTACGCTAGATGGATGCCAATACCGTTTTACGTTTTGGCATTATGATTAAATTTTGCTCTTCGATAAAGTGATAAATAATTTTAAATTTTTTAAAAAAAGTTTTTTAAAATTTTTTTCTATGGTGTGCTTCTCACTTACGTTTGTTCATATTTTACTAATTTGTACAATTGCTTTTTGGCGTATATGACTGTACTATGTGGTTGACAAAATCTTTGTCAGTATATCGATTTCTGTAAATATTTCAGTATTTTATCATTGGAACACGTGAGGCAATACTGACCTTACGACTTATCTTAGAAGAAAGATTAAGGAAAGGCAAACCTACGTTTCTAGCATTTGTAGACTTAGAGAAAGCTTTTGACAATGTTGACTGGAATACTCTCTTTCAAATTCTAAAGGTGGCAGGGGTAAAATACAGGGAGCGAAAGGCTATTTACAATTTGTACAGAAACCAGATGGCAGTTATAAGAGTCGAGGGACATGAAAGGGAAGCAGTGGTTGGGAAGGGAGTAAGACAGGGTTGTAGCCTGTCCCCGATGTTGTTCAATCTGTATATTGAGCAAGCAGTAAAGGAAACAAATGAAAAATTCGGAGTGGGTATTAAAATTCATGGAGAAGAAATAAAAACTTTGAGGTTCGCCGATGACATTGTAATTCTGTCAGAGACAGCAAAGGACTTGGAAGAGCAGTTGAATGGAATGGACAGTGTCTTGAAAGGAGGATATAAGATGAACATCAACAAAAGCAAAACAAGGATAATGGAATGTAGTCTAATTAAGTCGGGTGATGCTGAGGGAATTAGATTAGGAAATGAGGCACTTAAAGTAGTAAAGGAGTTTTGCTATTTGGGGAGCAAAATAACTGATGATGGTCGAAGTAGAGAGGATATAAAATGTAGGCTGGCAATGGCGAGGAAAGCGTTTCTGAAGAAGAGAAATTTGTTAACATCCAGTATTGATTTAAGTGTCAGGAAGTCATTTCTGAAAGTATTCGTATGGAGTGTAGCCATGTATGGAAGTGAAACATGGACGATAAATAGTTTGGACAAGAAGAGAATAGAAGCTTTCGAAATGTGGTGCTACAGAAGAATGCTGAAGATTAGATGGGTAGATCACATAACTAATGAGGAAGTATTGAATAGGATTGGGGAGAAGAGAAGTTTGTGGCACAACTTGACCAGAAGAAGGGATCGGTTGGTAGGACATGTTCTGAGGCATCAAGGGATCACCAATTTAGTATTGGAGGGCAGCGTGGAGGGTAAAAATCGTAGGGGGAGACCAAGAGATGAATACACTAAGCAGATTCAGAAGGATGTAGGTTGCAGTAAGTACTGGGAGATGAAAAAGCTTGCACAGGACAGAGTAGCATGGAGAGCTGCATCAAACCAGTCTCAGGACTGAAGACCACAACAACAACATCATTATATTTCACCTCACTTTGTATGTCATTTCTTCTTCTCATTTTCATAGACGGTGGGTTTGCTTTGCAGCGCCCCCTTATGGTTTCTCGTTGTAATAGCCAATTCTCGATGTATCAATTTATGGCTCTGAGCACTATGGGACTTAACAGCTATGGTCATCAGTCCCCTAGAACTTAGAACTACTTAAACCTAACTAACCTAAGGACATCACACAACACCCAGTCATCACGAGGCAGAGAAAATCCCTGACCCCGCCGGGAATCGAACCCGGGAACCCGGGCGTGGGAAACGAGAACGCTACCGCACGACCACGAGCTGCGGACATCACTTTATGTTTGACCTCTGCTTAAGGCAGTGTTACTACTCAGGGCGCATATTCTTTGAAAGGTAAATTTGTATGTGCATTTTAAATGGTTTAATGCTTCTATATACATTTAATTGTTTTTACATTGCTTTATGTACATTTATTCATTTAGTCACTGTTATTAAATATTTTTATTTTTATTTTTATTCCTGTATTTGTAGCACCGATGATGGCTGTTAATCAGTTGAAATCGATTTGCAAAAGTAAATAAAGAAAACATGATTTTGCGACTGGTTGCTTTTGGTAGTTTTGAAAAAGGTCTGTTGAAAAACCCGTAGATTAAAAGTCAGTTTTGTCATCGCAGTTGTGCCAGAGAAGAACACGCTAATATTGTACACAGAGTAAATCTGTAAGGAGGGAGGGGAGCGGTTTCACAGGAGCTAGCCTTCTTTGAACATTTCTAAAAATCGATGTTTTGTTTTTGTCTTAAAATGTTCTCTTGCATGTCTACTTTATTGTGGTGCTCATCCCAAGTTCGCCAGAAACTCCGTTGTCGAGCTACAAGGCGATGTGTGGAAAACTGTCTCCGTAAACCATTCACAGCAGGAAAGAAATAGTCGACATGTGGTCTGAACAAAGGCCAAACAGGCATTATGGAAATTATGAACGTGCTCGAACTTGAGATCGGACCAGCCTGTTACAACTTCTGCAAAAAAATAGTCGAAAATCGTCTCAAGCGAGCAGAGTAGCAGACGACAGAACCTTCTAAAGAGCCCGCAGGACCACCTTGGCCACGAGGAAGATGGAGGAGGACCTCCTTTCCGATGTGGAAGGAATGCTGTATGGTCCAGGTATCCCTTACTAGAGATAAGTTTAACTTAACAGTAAGATATGAAACCCAAACTTTAAAACGTGTTTTTCTCAAAATGTTCAAATGTGTGTGAATAACTAATGGACCAAACTGCTGAGGTTATCGGTCTCTAGACTTACACACTACTTAAACTAACTTATGCTAACAGGAGAACCTCCCCATCGCACCCCCCTCAGATTTAGTTATAAGTTGGCACAGTGGATAGGCCTTGAAAAACTGAACACAGATCAATTGAGAAAACAGGAAGAAGTTGTGTGGAACTGTGAAAAGATAAGCAAAATATACAAACTGAGTAGTTCATGGGAAGATAGGCAACATCAAGGGCACTGGAAACGCAGGAGCGCCATGGTCTCGTGGTAACGTGAGCAGCTGCGGAACGAAAGGTCCTTGGTTCAAATCTTCCATCGAGCGAAAAGTTTAATTTTTTATTTTCAGTTTATGTGACAAACTCTTATGTTTTCATCACTTTTTTGAGAGTGATTATCACATTCACAAGAAAACCTAAATCGAGCAAGGTAGAAGAATCTTTTTACCCATTCGCCAAGTGTACAAGTTAGGTGGATCGACAACATATTCCTGTCATGTGACGCACATGCCGTCACCAGTGTCGTATAGAATATATCAGATGTGTTTTCCTGTGGAGGAATCGGTTGACCTATGACCTTGCGATCAAATGTTTTCGGTTCCCATTGGAGAGGCACGTCCTTTCGTCTACTAATCGCACGGTTTTGCGATGCGGTCGCAAAACACAGACACTAAACTTATTACAGTGAACAGAGACGTCAATGAACGAACGGACGGATCATAACTATGCAAAAATAAAGAAAGTAAATTTTTCACTCGAGGGAAGACTTGAACCAAGGACCTCTCCTTCTGCAGCTGCTCACGCTAACACGGGACCACGGCGCTCTTGAGCTGACCGCCTCCATGATATTGCCTATGTCGCCCATGGACTACTCAGTTTGTATATTTTGCTTATTTTTTCACAGTTCCACACAACTTCTTCCTGTTTTCTCAATTGATCTGTGTTCAGTTTATCAAGGCCTATCCACTGTGCCAACTTATAACTAAATCTGAGGGGGGTGCGATGGGGAGGTTCCCTTGTAAGAACAACACACACCGGTGCCCGAGGGAGGACTCGAACCTCCGGTGGGAGGGGCCACGCAATCCGTGACACAGCTCCTCGAACCGCCTCTCCTCGCGGCTTGTTTTTCTCGAAACCGTACTTTTCAAACTGGCGGAAAACATAACTTGAGAACAGTACATACGATTTCAATGGGTATTCGGTGCTAGTAATCTAAATTGAATGCTATATCCGCGTACGTTTCCGTTTTGCCGATATCTTCAGAAGCCTATATTCGGTGCACGCCTTTGTCCTTATTTTGTGGGCGAGGAAAATGACATTTCTTTCTGTACGTCACCTTTTGTTAGAACTTCATACTTTTCAAGTAAACTGTGTATACTGGTGAATATGGACTAGGGGAAAGGGATGAAAGGGGAAGCCGCCTGCCCAGAGCATGATTTGATCATAGCTAACACTTGATTTGAGAATCATGAGAGACGGTTGTATGCATGGAAGAGACCTGCTGACACCGGACGGTTTCAGATTGATTATATAAGTGTTAGACAAAGATTGAGGAACCAGATTTTAAATTGTAAGTAATTTCCAGGGACAGATATGGACTCTGGCCACGAAGTAGTGAAGGCAGCAGAGGGTCAAGTAGGTAAAAAGACGAGGGCTGGTAAAAATCCTTGGGTAACACAAGAGGTATTGAATTTAATCGATGAAAGGAGAAAATATAAAAATGTAGTAAATGAGGCAGGCGAAATGGAATACAAACGTCTAAAAAATAAGATCGACTTGAAGTGCAAAATGGCTAAGCGGGAATGGCTAGAGGACAAACGTAGGAATATAGAAGTATATATCTCTAGGGGTAAGACAGATAGTGCCTACAGGAAAATTAAAGAGCTCTTTGGAGAAAAGAGATGTACCTGTATGAATATCAAGAGCTCAGATGGAAAACGAGTGCTAAGTAAAGAAGGGAAAGCAGAAAGGTGGAAGCAGTGTATAGAGGTTTTATGGAAATGGAAGAGAATGTAGAGGAAAATGAGAAGGGAGATATGATTCTGCGAGAAGAATTTAACAAAGCGCTGAAAGACTCCAGTCGAAACGAGGCCCTAGGAGTAGACAACATTCAGTTAGAGCTACTGATAGCCTTGGGAGAACCAGCAATGACAAAATTCTTCCATATGGTGAGCAAGATGTGTCAGACAGGCGAAATACAAATGGCTCTGAGCACTATGTGACTTAACATCTGAGGTCATCAGTCCCCTAGAACTTAGAACGACTCGAACGTAACTAACATAAGGACATCACACACATCCATGCCCGAGGAAGGATTCGAACCTGCAACAGTAGCGGTCGCGCGGTTACAGACTGAAGCGCCTAGAACCGCTCGGCCACACTGGCCGGCCAGGCGAAATACCCCCAGACTTCAAGAAAAATATAATGATTCCAATCCCAAAAAGAGCAGGTGCTGACAGGTGTGAAAATTACCGAACTATCAGTTTAATAAGTCACGACTGCAAAATACTAACACGATTTCTGGCCGAGCGGTTCTAGGAGCTACAGTCTGGAACCGCGCGACCGCTACGGTCGCAGCTTCGAATCCTGCCTCGGGCATGGGTGTGTGTGATGTACTTAGGTTAGTTAGGTTTAATTAGTTCTAAGTTCTAGGGGGCTGATGACCTCAGAAGTTGGGTCCCATAGTGCTCAGAGCCATTTGAACTAACACGAATCCCTTACTGACGAATGGAAAAACAGTTAGAAGATCAGTTTGGATTCCGTAGAAATGTTGGAACACGTGAGACAATACTGACCCTACGACGTATCTTAGAAGATAAATTAAGGAAAGGCAAACCTACATTTCTAGCATCTGTAGACTTAGAGAAAGCTTTTGACAATGTTGACTGGAATACTTTCTTTCAAATTCTGTAGGTGGCGGGAGTAAAATACAGGGAGCGAAAGGCAATGGGAAGAACAGCATTTCTGAAGAAGCGAAATTTGTTAACATCGAGTAAAGATTTAAGTGTCAGTTTGAGTTGTATGGAGTGTAGCCATGTATGGAAGTGAAACATGGACGATAAACAGTTTAGACAAGAAGAGAATAAAAGTTATTGGAATGATGAAGATTAGATGGGTAGATCACATAACTCATGAGGAGGTACTGAATAGAACTGTGGAGAAATTGAGAAATTTGTGGTACAACGTGACGAAAAAAAAAAAAAATGGTTCAAATGGCTCTGAGCGCTATGGGACTCAACTGCTGTGGTCATAAGTCCCCTAGAACTTAGAACTACTTAAACCTAACTAACCTAAGGACATCACACACATCCATGCCCGAGGCAGGATTCGAACCTGCGACCGTAGCGGTCGTGTGGTTCCAGACTGAAGCGCCTTTAACCGCGCGGCCACTTCGGCCGGCACAACGTGACGAAAAGAAGGGATCGGTTGGTAGGACACATTCTGAGGCATCAAGGAATCAACAGTTTAGTACTGGAGGAAAGCGTGTGCGGGGTGGGGGGGGGGGGCGAAAGTTGCAGAGGGGGACGAAGAGATGAATACGCTAAGCATATTCAGAGGGATGTCGGTTGCAGTAATTTCTTGGAGATGAAGAGGCTTGCACAGGATAGAGTAGCATGGAGAGCTGCATCAAATCAGTCTGGACTGAAGGCCACAGCACCACAGCAACAACATGTATGCTGATAGAAATTATACTGAAAACGACTTATGCAAACTTATTTTGTTACAGGCCGAATAGCAGGGCTTCGGGAATTTCCGCCGACGACCAAGGGTTTCTTCCACTTGGCAACGGTTAAAACCGATGTGGACATAAAAATGATTTGCTTAAGAGAAAAGTGTGAGGAATTAAACTGTATCATCACATTTATCATTACTTTAGAGCAAACTTGAAAAAATCACGAAATTCATCTGTTTTTCGTACATTCGAAGAGGACTACCACCTTAAGGAAATGTATAAGTTTGGTATTACCTCCTGCTATAAGTGGTGCATAAATTTAGAATTAACACATTTAAATATCAAGAATTACATTGTGGTGGAAAGGTAAAACAGCGGAACTATTTCATTCATTATGGACCATCTTGTGGCTGTTCGACAGTCACATACGAGGTTTTCCATCTGATGAGTGTGAAACTGTCGAAATGCTTTGTGGGTGAAGTACAGCGTGTTTCAAAATGAACATATCGGTTTCAAGGCGTTGTGGCATTTATTACTTTCAACTTACAATTGTAACTAATACACCAAATAAAAGATCAACTCAAAAAGTTTTGTTTGTAAACCTGTACGCAATTGGAAGAGTATGGAATGACGAAGACTGACTGAAAAACGTGTTAACGAGTGAGAGTCTTTCACGCTTAGCCCCGAGATATATCCCCGCGGAAAGTTTACAGGCCTTTCTTTTTCAGTGAATCAGCTGTAAAGCCGTCGGCACACGGACCGTGCTGTCGAACGTTACCGTTGAGCGTGCCAAGTTCAACGTGCTGCTGAACGCTCAGGAACGATGCGACTTGTGCATACGGTAGGAGGGCCCCAACATGGTATACGCGATCGCAACGCACTCCAGCGGCAGTTGAGCGATGTTACTAGTTCGTAAATCGCACTGTTTACTCAACGGGCGCGCGTAAAATTCCCTCGTTAGCTCTATTAAAACGCACATTTTCTCCATCGTCTGCGAAAAGGAAAGTACCATGTCCAGTCAATAAGGACACAGGCTTATAAAAGTTCCATTACAAACAACAAATTTGGAATACTTCTCCGCGTAAGAAGTAGCATTATGTGGTAACATTATTTCATCATTCCCACATTTTAGTAAAACCCCAAGGTCAGTCTTACTTGATCGCTGTTCCTACCTAGTAGCAGAATCTTTGCAACATGTGAATTACGATGCGTAAAAGAAAAAGGAGCAAAATATCTTTACACAAGTAGCGCAAGCCTTCCTATAAATTAAGCCAATCGAACAACGTCATCCCTCAAAAACGGTGAACTTATATTTACATAACATCAAATATTATAGCATATACTCATATTCAACTGATAGTAAAGTATCAGAACCTAATAAAAATGCGAATGGTAGGAAAAAAAATTTGGCAGTGATTGGACGCAAACCACCGCGTGAATTTAGCACTCATCAATAAACGATAACGCTACTCATTACGCAATTTTTTTTCCTTCCATCTTGTTCGATATAGTTCGTTCCTTTTGGTCTGGACGGACGTCGCAACACATCCGTTCAAGTTAATCGTTGATTCTTTGACTCAGTTTTCTTTATTACAGAGAGCACGCAGCCCTCTGACCGAAGACGCTGAGCTACCGTGCCGGCTAATTCAACAACACGCGCTTAGTATCTAATAATAATATGTTAACCCTTGCTAAAAACGTTAATCGTAGATAATTATGTCATTAATAGAAATTTAATTATAACAAATTGTACCAAGAACAATGCGTTTTGGGTGGATCTTCAGTGTGTCACTGCCGTCAAATAGCCTACTCTCATAATACGATAGTTACAATAGTTCTTTTGCCACGAATATGATGTTTCTCATTATTTTATTGGAACGGATCACACAGTTAACTACGGGTTTTCCAGTGATTCTCAATGTGCTGGTTCTCGGAAACGGCATATATACATATAGGCTTGAAATGAATGCCAATATGGCGCCTCACAACTCTGCACTAGGGGAAGACGGCGTTCGTGTGACGTAGGTGACGTTGTGCCATCTCATTGGTCAACGGTCACACGCACGCTCAGAATATCTGACATGCCAGATATTGCTCTGCACGTTCGGGAACACTCCCGAACGTGCTATTCCACGCTATGACGTCAGAAATTCGGCACGCTCAACGCTCAACGTTTGGATGCACGGTCCGTGTGCCGACGGCTTAACTGATGTTTCTTATCTTGATGTGCTACAGCTATGGCCCTTGCCTCAATGGGAATAAGCTGAACAACACATCTTTATTTTGGAGCAAGATGGTGCGCCGCCTCGTGGCATAACTCAGTACGCGACTGGTTAAACGACGTTGTATCCGACCGGTGGATTGGGCGCAAGGGGCCGGTTGACACAGCATTTTATGCATGACCTCCACGTTCACACACGATCTGACGCGAACATGTGTATGTGCCTCCGATTTCAGCTGATGTATCCGACTTTAGAAACACTGTTATTGCAGCAGTTACTCCTGGCACATTGATCAAGGTGTCATCGGTGTTCACACTAAATAAAAAGAAACTGTTTGTGTTTCTCTTTCATTTGGTGTATTATTTATAATTGTAAGGTGAATTTAATATATGCTACAAATCGTGTGAGACCCAACTCGCTTTATTTGTTCATGAGACCCAGAAAATATTAGATACAGGTTCCCAGGTAATGCTATTTTGCATGACTTCCGGAAGGCGTTCGATACATTTCCGCACTGTCGCCTGATAAACAAAGTAAGAGCCTACGGAATATCAGACCAGCTGTGTGGCTGGATTGAAGAGTTTTTGGCAAACAGAACACAGCATGATGTTCTCAATGGAGATACGTCTACAGACGTTAAAGTAACCTCTGGCGTGCCACAGGGGAGTGTTATGGGACCATTGCTTTTCACAATATATATAAATCACCTGGTGGATAGTGTCGGGGGTTCCATGCGGCTTTTCGCGGATGATGCTGTAGTACGCAGAGAAGTTGCAGCATTAGAAAATTGTAGCGAAATGCAGGAAGATCTGCAGCGGATAGGCACTTGGTGCAGGGAGTGGCAACTGACCCTTAACATAGACAAATGTAATGTATTTCGAATGCATAGAAAGAAGGATCCTTTATTGTATGATTATATGATAGCGGAACAAACACTGGTAGCAGTTACTTCTGTAAAGTATCTGGGAGTATGCGTACGGAACGATTTGAAGTGGAATGATCATATAAAATTAATTGTTGGTAAGGCGGGTACCAGGTTGAGATTGATTGGGAGAGTCCTTAGAAAATGTAGTCCATTAACAAAGGAGGTGTCTTACAAAACACTCGTTCGACCTATATTTGAGTATTGTTCATCAGTGTGGGATCCGTACTAGGTCGGGTTGACGGAGGAGATAGATAAGATCCAAAGAAGAGCGACGCGTTTCGTCACAGGGTTATTTGGTAAGCGTGATAGCGTTACGGAGATGTTTAGCAAACTCAAGTGACAGACTATGCAAGAGAGGCGCTCTGCATCGCGGTGTAGCTTGCTGTCCAGGTTCCGAGAGGGTGCGTTTCTGGATGAGGTATCGAATATATTGCTTCCCCCTACTTATACCTCCCGAGGAGATCACTAATGTAAAATTAGAGAGATTCGAGCGCGCACGGAGGCTTTCCGGCAGTCGTTGTTGCGACTTGGCAAGACAGTCAAGCCACTAGGAGGTGAAGCCGAAAGGCACGCGTTTAAGCTCACGCAGGCTGGCATGAGGTCTGGAACAGTTAAAGGATTTGAGTCTAGCAAATAAAGTACGTAGCTGTTGGAATACTTAACTTTAATCCATAATTGGTGAACATCGGTCTGACGGTACATGCATCACAAGATAAATAGCAATTGATAATGGCGCCTTGCTAGGTCGTAGCAAATGACGTAGCTGAAGGCTATGCTAACTATCGTTTCGGCAAATTAGAGCGTAATTTATCAGTGAACCATCGCTAGCAAAGTCGGCTGTACAACTGGGGCGAGTGCTAGGAAGTCTCTCTAGACCTGCCGTGTGGCGGCGCTCGGTCTGCAATCACTGACAGTGGCGACACGCGGGTCCGACGTATACTAACGGACCGCGGCCGTTTTAAAGGCTACCACCTATCAAGTGTAGTGTCTGGCGGTGACACCATAGTCGTTCTTCCCGCCAACCATACGCGACTGGAACAGGAAAGGGAGGTAATGACAGTGGCACGTAAAGTGCCCTCCGCCACACACCGTTGGGTGGATTGCGGAGTATAAATGTAGATGTAGATGTAGCCTTAAAAACCGTATATACATTTTAAACACCCTGTGAAATACGTAGTTTTGGCTCAGATATTTAAATAATTCCATTCGAAAACACAGAATGCCGAGAAAGTTAGAATACAAACAAAATCCTGAAACAAAAAGCGTTAGTAAGATGGGGCAGATGATGGGTAAAACGAGGAGTGTCGGAGGGGGGGCGAGAGAGAGAGAGAGAGAGAGAGAGAGAGAGAGAGAGGTCGGAGATTAGTGTTTAACGTCCCGTCGACAATGAGATCATTAGAAACGCAGCACAAGCCCGGTTTAAAAAAGTATGGGGAAGAAAACCGGCCGTGCTCTTTCAAAGGAATCATCCCGGCATTTGCCTGAAGACGATTTAGGGAAATCACGGAAAACCTAAATCAGGTCGCCGGACGCGGCTTTAAACCGTCGTCCTTCCGAATGCGAGTTCAGTGTGCTAAGCACGGTAAAACGCGTCGAAGCGTGGGTATAAGATGGATTTTAGGGGTGTACCTGGTTTGATTATAATGCTTCGTGTGATGGAATAACGCATCTGTGATCAGTGGATTTATTTGCTAAGTGTGAGCAAATGGGTTGAGAACAGCAATTTCTGCTCGTACCTGAGAATGAATGACAATGTAACAAAAACGGACGCTGATGCTTTATTACATAGCTTGAGCAGAAGTCATGCATTTCAAGGATGAAAACATCAAAAACGCTCTAAGAATGAAAATCTCTCTTCATAATTACAGGTTGACAGTCGTGTGAAACCCAGCTCGCAGCTATTCGTCCACGAGACTCAGAGGACCATAGACATGGGTTCCCAGGTAGATACCGTGTTTCTTGACTTCCGCAAGGCGTTTGATACAGTTTCCCACAGTCGTTTAACGAACACAGTAAGAGCATATGGACTATCAGACCAATTTTGTGATTGGATTGAAGAGTTCCTAAATAACAGAATGCAGCATGTCATTCTCAATGGAGAGAAGTCTTCCGAAGTAAGAGTGATTTCAGGTGTGCCGCGGGGGAGTGTCGTAGGACCATTGCTATTCACAATATACATAAATGATCTTGTGGATAACATCGGAAGTTCACTGAGGCTTTTTGCGGATGATGCTGTAGTATATCGAGAGGTTGTAACAATGAAAAATTGTACTGAAATGCAAGAGGATCTACAACGAATTCACGCATGAGGCAGGGAATGGCAATTGAATATCAATGTAGACAAATGTAATGTGCTGCGAATACATAGAAAGAAAGATCCTTTATCATTTAGCTACAATATAGTAGGTCAGCAACTGGAAGTAGTTAATTCCATAAATTATCTGGGAGTAGGCATTAGGCATTAGGAGTGATTTAAAATGGAATGACCATATAAAATTAATCGACGGTAAAGCAGATGCCAGACTGAGATTCATTGGAAGAATCCTAAGGAAATACAATCCGAAATCAAAGGGAGTAGGTTACAGTACACTTGTTCGCCCACTGTTTGAATACTGCTCATCGGTGTGGGATCCGTACCAGATAGGGTTGACAGAAGAGATAGAGAAGATCCAACGGAGAGAAGCACGCCTCGTTACAGAATCATTTAGTAATCGCTAAACGTTACGGAGATGATAGATAAACTCCAGTGGAAGACTGCAAGAGAGACGCTCAGTAGCTCGGCACGCGCTTTTGTTGAAGTTTCGATAACATACTTTCACCGAGGAGTCAAGCAGTATATTGCTCCCTCCTACGTATATCTCGCGAAGAGACCATGAGGATAAAATCAGAGAGATTAGAGCCCACACAGAGGCATACCGACAATCTTTCTTTCCAAGAACAATACGAGACTGGAATAGAAGGGAGAACCTATCGAGTTACTCAAAGTACCCTCCACCACACACCGTCGGGTGGCTTGCGGAGTATGGATGTAGATGTAGATGATTTACGGATTATTTCGTTACTTCATGGTAGAACAATTTCTTATTTGTGACTGAATTACAAGTCCACTGTTTTTGGTCTACCGATTTTTGTTTATTTCAAACTCGTTTTCGGCTTATTGGGCCGGATTCAGGAAACTTCTACTGAACTCACGAAGCTTTTACATGCTTTTTATTGAGGTAACAATCGATCATATTTAACTTCGTTGTATGGAAAATTCCCTGAGTGCATGCTGCTATCAAAAAGTCAAAAAATTTTCACAGTGAACGTTGTGAATAATGGGAAAATCTTGCATTATTGTCATGCGATTGGTACTAGAGGAGGTAATTTCCCATGCCTATTTTGTGACGAAAGAGTTAAGTCATGCGTTTATCTAGTCGATGGCTGCGATGAGGGCTAATGCAGTGCACAGTGGAGGATTTTCATATAGGCTCACTAGGCACGAGCGTAGGGGCGGTGCCTTAAGGGAGGCGGCATTTTTTGTTCTGTACTCATTTTAACCTTTTACGTTTTAGAATAACAACGCTTACAAACGACAAAAATTTGTAATATTGTTAAACAACTTGCTTAACAACGAAATTCGACAATACAAGCTTGGAAATGTACACTATTGGCCATTAAAATTGCTACACCACATGCTACAATCGCGTAGTTTAACCGACAGGAAGAAGATGCTGTGATATGCAAATGATTAGCTTTTCAGAGCATTCACACAAGGTTGGCGCCGGTGGCGACACCTACAACGTGCTGATGTGAGGAAAGTTTCCAACCGATTTCTCATACACAAACAGCAGTTGACCGGCGTTGCCAGGTGACACGTTGTTGGGATACCTCGTGTAAGGAAGGGAAATGCGTACCATCACGTTTCCGACTTTGATAAAGGTCGGATTGTAGCCTGTCGCGATTGCGGTTTATCGTATCGCGACACTGCTGCTCGCGTTGGTCGAGATCCAATGACTGTTAGCAGAATATGGAATCGGTGGGTTCAGGAGGGTAATACGGAACGCCGTGCTGGATCCCAACGGCCTCGTATCACTAGCAGTCGAGATGACAGGCATCTTATCCGCATGGCTGTAACGGATCGTGCAGCAACGTCTCCATCCCTGAGTCAACAGATTGGGACGTTTGCAAGACAGCAACCATCTGCACGAACAGTTCGACGACGTTTGCAGCAGCATGGACTATCAGCTCGGAGACCATGGCTGCGGTTACCCTTGACGCCGCATCACAGACAGGAGCGCCTGCGATGGCGTACTCAACGACGAACCTGGGTGCACGAATGGCAAAACGTCATTTTTTCGGATGAATCCAGGTTCTGTTTACAGCATCATGATCGTCGCATCCGTGTTTGGCGACATCGCGGTGAACGCACATTGGAAGCGTGTATTCGTCATCGCCATACCGGCGTATCACCCGGCGTGATGGTATGGGGTGCCATTGGTTACACGTCTCGGTCACCTCTTGTTCGCACTGACGGCACTTTGAACAATGGACGTTACATTTCAGATGTGTTACGACACGTGGCTCTACCCTTCATGTTGCAGGTCCTGTACGGGCCTTTCTGGATACAGAAAATGTTCGACTGCTGCCCTGGCCAGCACATTCTCCAGATCTCTCACCAATTGAAAACGTCTGGTCAATGGTGGCCGAGCAACTGGCTCGTCACGGTACGCCAGTCACTACTCTTGATGAACTGTGGTATCGTGTTGAAGCTGCATGGGCAGCTGTACGTGTACACGCCATCCAAGCTCTGTTTGACTCAATGCCCAGGCGTATCTAGGCCGTTATTACGATCAGAGGTGGTTGTTCTGGGTACTGATTTCTCAGGATCTATGCACCCAAATTGCGTGAAAATGTAAACACATGTCAGTTCTAGTATAATATATTTGTCCAATGAATACTCCTTTATCATCTGCATTTCTTCTTGGTATAGCAATTTTAATGGTCAGTGGAGAACATAGTTTACCAGCTGACTGAATGTAAATTTAACATTGGGTTTCTGTCTGGTATCATCTTCATGATTGTTCTAAATATTTTGAAGTAACCTGTCAGGACGGCAGTCTACAATACAGTGTTTGAAACGTTGTTATTCCGAGAATGTTGTCGGCTTCCACTTAACCTTACCATATTTTCCCCGTGAAAATACCGGGATCCCTGATTGGATTGGATTGTTTGAGGGAAGAGAGCAAACAGCGAGGTCATCGGTCTCATCGGATTAGGGAAGGACGGGGAAGGAAGTCGGCCGCGTGCCCTTTCAAAGGAACCATCCCGGCATTTGCCTGGAGCGATTTAGGGAAATGACGGAAAACCTAAATCAGGATGGCCGGACGCGGGATTGAACCGTCGGCCTCCCGAATGCGAGTCCAGTGTGCTACCGGGATCCCTGAAAATCTGTGGTAAACTAATCAGCAGTTTCTTAAATAATGTAACATATGTGGGCCTCAGTATGTAAAACCCAACTCTACTTAAATTTCATGTAGAAATTACGTGGAAGTATCAAGTAAACCCTCCATTACTGTACTTAATGTGAAAGCTCTGTGGTTTTCAGTATCTGAGCTTTGATTTAATGACACCCATTTAACAAAACATGTTGATACTGGGGACGTTTTATATTTTTAAACACATGTTTATACGAAAAGAACATAAGCAGAATATCTAATAATATGTGAAATACACTTCACAACAGTTTAAACATTTTATTTATTTATTTACTTAGTTACTTTTTTTGGCGAAAATGATGAAGAAATCAACTTTTTTTTGTCTCATTTATTGTGCTGCAGCCTGCACGATACCAAAGTTCTTACTCTGTGCATTCGAATACTACGTGACATTGCAAATTTTATATCAGATTTCTTAACTAAGCTATTTTTTTCTTCGAGGAAAGATTATTTTTATTTTATATTGGAACAAAAGGTGGATTTGCGTGTAGACATGACAGCAGTGTTCACGCAAATGAAAACACATCACATCAGCTGCCAACAAGACCACTTCAACTTTGTAGTCTTCTGTGCGCACTGAAACCGCTAAAATGTTATAAGAACATGTGGGATAAGAGTCGATCCAGCACACCTCACTGCAAGAAATTGCAAAAATTATTTGCTTTTCAAATTAAAAAGACAGTGTCAAGAATATTCAGAACATATTTGCTTCCCAGCTAAAATTCCGGCGACGCGGGAAACAGAAGCCAAAAAGGGACTGTTGAAAGACGTCGTGATCTCCTGACCTTCATTGCTTACATATTCCGCCCTCACAATCATATTCCGCACATCAAGACGCTTCATTCGAACCCAAACTCGATAAGATAAAGTCAATGTTGTATGAATTCATGTAAACGATATGCAAAAAACTAATAAGTCGCAAGTGCGCACCGTGGTTGAAATACTTGAGGCTGGCGTACACACATACAATCCAGACACGACGGTCACAGGAGCTTTTAGTTCGACAGAGGCAACCACATGCCAGGAGGCCAGTCCCAACCCATCTACGTCGGCCGGTGGACGCCCGTGGAGCAGACAGCGTTCGCCCGAGGGAAAGGAGGAACGACCCCGTTTTCGGCTTAAAAGCAAATTCCGCTACATTGTGCGGGAGCGGCCAGTCTACGCATTCTTTACACGTAGCACGCAGTTTCAGAGATTTTCACAGGGAGACAGCAAACGCCAAACGCCGATACTAGAGATTTCCGCATTGGTCGGCTTAAACGAAACGTCATTCTCCCGTTTTAGAAGAGCAATGCTGATTTGCAGACAAAGTTTCCGACGCCTTGAGCTGAAGGAGTAATGGAAGAGACCGAAAGATATACCCCTTCACGTCTGGCGTGGAGAGGGCCGTTCCGTTGTCGCTCTTTGAGCGAGGAACAAGTCTTTCCTCAGTACTTCACTGGGAGAGCACCTCTGTCGAGAGCGAATCGAAGTGTGACTCTCTATATTGAGTTCTTGCGATTAAGCGTTGTTCACTGTGTTGGCCGACACACTTATTGTGCGGTGTGAACGGACAGAGTTATAGTTAAATGACTGTGAGCGAATTTTGAGTGGCATCGCGGTGGACTGGTTATCTGACTGGTGTACCACGCCAATAGTTAGAGTAGGGGCGAATAGGAGTCCTTGACTTCATCAAGGCGTAGGGAGAGTTTGATTCGTAAAGGTCAATCCAGATAGAACGAGAGTTAGCTTATTTGTCAGCATCGAGCGGCGTAGACAGCAGTCATCGCAGCTTATGGTATTGTGCGCTACAGCTATTGCGAGCCCCATATTTCCTCCACAACAGTACACTTCATTGAATTTCACATGCGACAGCCTCGACCATACCTAGCAACATACTGAAGGATGATTATTCAAGTTGAGTAGGCGCGGCTCTCAGCCATTCTGCCAAGTCAATAACAATATTAAAGTATGTATAGAAATTTTATTAGCGAATCCTATCCTTGAGAGGTAACTTCACATTCCGAAAAGAACCAGGATATAACTTGTTCAATTCATAACTAAAAGTGCCATTGTGATTTCTCAGAACTTTTGCAAAATAAATAATAATTTTCGTTAGTCTCATGTTTTTCTTACACTAACTAGCACTACTCCAGTACCCAAGTATCCCACTAGTTACGTAAGAAATTTTGTGAATTTTTGTGTCATTTCCTTACAGTGGACGACTCCAGAAGATATTTATTGCTGAAAGTTTTTCAAGCATTTCTCTTTAGAACGTTAGGAGCGTCTGTCTCACTTCTGTAGTAGTGTGGGGGTGGAAATTGCATCTTGCAGGAGCCACAGGGTAAAGGGTACATCTCAGATTAATCCGTTGCGCAGAATAACAGAATCTCAGATCAACCCCACGCTCAAACTGTCCCGTTTTCTTTACGAGACGAATTTCAGCAGGCAGGTGTGGTTCTACTGTTCACTGATAACAGAGCAAAAGGCGACAATGAAATTAAATTATTCTGCATTGTCGCTCTTTCACAGCACAGTTACGTCGAGTAATTCGAGTTCGTCAGTTCATCGCTCCGTGTTTAAAGGAAAAATCTTTGTGCTAGTGTGCAGTGTTTAAAGTAAAAGTCTTTGTGCTCATGTGCAGTATAGTACGATTGTAACTGGATACAGTCTCTCTTTCTTTCCTTCTACAATTTTTTTCTTTTGTTTTGACTGTTGGTTTACAAGTGCCTTAACATGAATAACAGTGAAAAAAGCAAACATGCAAAATTTAGTGGGGCGGTATTTCGGAAATTATCAAAGGAAAGGCGAGAACGAGAAGCCAATGTTCTAAAAACGCTTGGCGGAGTAGATAAATTTTTCGCAGAAAATGTTGGTGATTCGACTTCGAGTTCAAGTAGTACAGATGATATTTCTAGCACTGCAGCTGTTGTAAAAGAAGTAAATACAGACGAAACAAAAGTTAAAAAATGAAGAAAAGGAAGTTGTTCCTAATTTCGAGTTTCACGAGAAACTAAGTGTCGAGTTACATTACAAAAAGAAATAACCTCGTTAGTAATGATCCTGCTGAATGGTGTGTCAATGAATCAAACTCGGCATTCTCTTACAAAGTGGCATCAATCGAAATTGTATCGGTGATTTTTCTAATTCAGGAAGATCAATAAGCGATAAAACCAGATATTTGAACAAATTGTATTTTACTGTAAACTTTTAAATGATGAATCAACTTTGGGTGATTTTCTAGTATACTCCTGTACACCGGTGCTGTTTTTTGTGCACCATGTAAATTGTTCGGAGGTAAGGCCGCGATTGCTACTAATGGTATTGCAGATTGGAAAAATATTTCTAATATATTATGTCATCATAAGCATTCACTTGATCACAAAAATTTGAGTTATCACTCTTAACAAGAAAAAAGTCAGTGGGAACAATACATAACCATTTCGAGTCATACGTTGTGACAGAAAAAATGTGCTGGCGCAGAGTGTTGAAAAGGGTGTTTGCAGTAGTGAAGAAGCTAACAAGTCGTGGACTTCCCCTACGTGGACACGTTGAAAGATTCCATTCATTACATAATGGTCAATTTATGATGTCTCTTGAACTTATAGAAGCGTTTGATCTTTTCCTTGCACAGCACATTGAACGATACAGAAATCAGCGCAGGTACATACAAATCATCTTTCTTTAACAATCTGTACTGAAATAATAGAGCTTCTTTCTGAACGAATAAAAAGAATTATCATAATTGAAATAAAACGGGCCAAATATTTCTCTGTAATAGTGGATTATACTGCGGACATTTCACATATTGATTAATTATCTTTCATATTAAGATGTGTGAACGAAAATGGTGAACCTTTTGAACGTTTCCTTCTGTTTTTACCAAACTTAGCTGAGGCCGTACTAAAAGTCCTGTCTACAAAATCCACTGATATTACTGACTGTAGAGGCCAGTCATATGACAACGCATGCAATATGTCAGGAACCTACACTGATTTGCAGGCACGCATTAAAGAACGAAATCGCAAACCGCATTATGTGCCTTGTGCAGCACATGGTTTGAATTTAGTCGGCAGTAGTGCTGCAAGCTGTTGTCGGGAAGCATGTTCATTTTCCAATGTAGTGCAAAACCTTTACAATTTTTTCTCTGCTTCTACACAGCGCTGGGATAAACTTCTTTCTTTCATGAAACCAGGAAGCAAAACGGTAAAAAGTTTATCAAAAACATGTTGGTCAGCAAGAGAGGAAGTGTGTGTAAGTCTATATGAAAACTTGGAGGTCGTTACCAATGCCCTCACGCATATTGCCAATAATACGTTTGAAAAACCACTTGTGCGAAATGAGTCTTTTGCTTTATTGAATCAGCTCAGCACACTAGAAACAATATTCATGATGACAGTTTGGAAGGACATACTCCAGAGATTTAGTAGTGTAAATATGAAACTGCAAAGTATAAATATTGATACTAAAATAGTGAATGAATTATATGAATCAGTTGTAGGATTTATTGCATATCTTCGTGGCATATTCGACTAATATGAAAATAAATCCATGGAGATAGTGACTGATATAGACTATGAATGCACCTATAAAAGATCATGAAAACGCAAACTTCATGATGACGAAGAAGCAGACTCTGAAGTAGTTTTTCTGACTGGAAGGGAAAAATTTAGAGTCGAAACATTTCTCCCAGTACTCGAGAACTTGTACGCCGAATTAGTGAGGAGGAAGGAAAACTATAAAACACTATTGGACTCCTTCACAGTTTTCAGTAACCTTAAGAACAGTTCACATGACGATATTGCTGAACGTGCAGCAAAACTCCAAGCGTCATATGACACAGATTTAGAGCCTCCCTTCCTTAGTGAAAGCGTACGTCTTGCGGAACTTTTGAACTCTTCTGAGATTAGTGATATACCAGTCGAAAAGAGTAAGTTTTTTTAAGAAAAGAGAGGTTACAGTCCGTGTTTCAGAATGTTGACATTGATCTTAGAATAGTTCTATGTATTTCACTTACAAATTGCTCAGCAGAACGCTCGTTTTCGGCTCTTAAAAGACTGAAATCGTACCTACATTCTACGTTGTCTGTGGAAAGATTGAACACCTTGTCAATTCTTCACATCGAAACCGACGTCCTAACTGATAACCGTCTGAACTACGAAGATATGATCAACGAGTTTTCTGCCGTCAGAGCCAGACGCAAACTTTGGTGACTGGTGAGTTTGTTTATTAAGTCATATTAGTTTTAAAAATTTAAGATTATGATGTGATATTTACTATAACTTAGAGCACATTCATTGGATTTACAAACTACGTATTACCTGTTTATTTTACAATTGCCGATGGCAGAACGCGGAACTAAAACTCGATTTATGTGTAGGCGTGACCGAAGGCGCCCGACAATGCTAAACAATACCCGAATGCTCTAGGCCACTCAGCGCTGTACAGTGAGGTCACAATGATACTTTAGTATATTACAACCGATGCGTGTTCTTGGCGTCCGCTGAAATGTACGGTTATCGCGAAAATATACGTTATCGGAGAGTGCGCTCAGATGAAAAAGCGTTAATAGTAACGTAGTTCAGTTCTCTTGATAAACAGGGTGTTACAAAAAGGTACGGCCAAACTTTCAGGAAACATTCCTCACACACAAATAAAGAAAAGATGTTATGTGGACATGTTAGAGCTCATTTTAGTTTCGTCAGTATGTACTGTACTTCCTCGATTCACCGCCAGTTGGCCCAATTGAAGAAAGGTAATGTTGACTTCGGTGCTTCTGTTGACATGCAACTCATTGCTCTACAGTACTAGCATCAAGCACATCAGTACGTAGCATCAACAGGTTAGTGTTCATCACGAACGTGATTTTGCAGTCAGTGCAATGTTTACAAATGCGGATTTGGCAGATGCCTATTTGATGTATGGATTAGCACGGGGCAATAGCCGTGGCGCGGTACGTTTGTATCGAGACAGATTTCCAGAACGAAGGTGTCCCGACAGGAAGACGTTCGAAGCAATTGATCGGCGTCTTAGGGAGCACGGAACATTCCAGCCTATGACTCGCGACTGGGGAAGACCTAGAACGACGAGGACACCTGTAATGGACGAGGCAATTCTTCGTGCACTTGACGATAACCCTAATGTCAGCGTCACAGAAGTTGCTGCTGTACAAGGTAACGTTGACCACGTCACTGTATGCAGAATGCTACGGGAGAACCAGTTGTTTTCGTACCACGTACAGCGTGTGCAGGCACTATCAGCAGCTGATTGGCCTCCACGGGTACACTTCTGCGAATGGTTCATCCAACAATGTGCCAATCCTCATTTCAGTGCAAATGTTCTCTTTACGGATGAGGCTTCATTCCAACGTGATCAAATTGTAAATTTTCACAATCAACATATGTGGGCTGACGACAATCCGCACGCAATTGTGCAATCACGTCATCAACACATATTTTCTGTGAACGTTTGGGCAGGCATTGTTGGTGGTATCTTGACTGGGCCCAATGTTCTTCCACCTACGCTCAATGAAGCACGTTATCATGATTTCATACGGGATACTCCACCTGTGCTGCTAGAACATGTGCCTTTACAAGTACGACACAACATGTTGTTCATGCACGATGGAGCTCCTGCACATTTCAGTCGAAGTGTTCGTACGCTTCTCAACAACAGTTTCGGTGACCGATGGATTGGTAGAGGCGGACCAATTCCATGGCCTCCACGCTCTCCTGACCTCAACCCTCTTGACTTTCATTTATGGGGGCATTTGAAAGCTCTTGTCTACGCAACCCCGGTACCAAATGTAGAGGCTCTTCGTGCTCGTGTTGTGGACGGCTGTGATACAATACGCCATTCTCCAGGGCTGCATCAGCGCATCAGGGATTCCATGCATGTACCCTCGCTAACGGAGGACATTTTGAACATTTCCTGTAACAAAGTGTTTGAAGTCACGGTGGTACGTTCTGTTGCTGTGTGTTTCCATTCCATGATTAACGTGATTTGAAGAGAAGTAATAAAATGAACTCTAACATGGAAAGTAAGCGTTTCCGGACACATGTCCAGATAACATATTTTCTTTCTTTGCGTGTGAGGAATGTTTCCTGAAAGTTTGGCCGTACCTTTTTGTAACAACCTGAATGTATAAATGCTTTGCTAATACCGTTAGAAAGAGCTATGGTGAGAGCAGTAGGTGCAGTACAAAACTGTTCAGCCCTTACATGGATTAAAGGTATTGTATACACTTACTATGCAGCATCTAACTACATAGACTCTAATGCTTTACACTTTAACTATTAGATTATAAAACAAATTTGATTTTTCAACACTAGTCTGTAAAATTATGTAACAGCAAATCCTGTGCTTGTTCGTCTGTGCCGGCCGCGTTGGTCTAGCGGTTCTAGGCGCTCAGTCCGGAGCCGCCCGACCGCTACAGTCGCAGGTTCGAATCCTGCATCGGGCATGGATGTGTGTGATGTCCTTAGGTTAGTTAGGTTTAAGTAGTTCTAAGTTCTAGGGGACTTATGACCTAAGATGTTGAGTCCCATAGTGCTCAGAGCCATTTGAACCATTTTTTTGCTCGTCTGTATTTAGCTGTTCGTTCGTGCACCGAAATCTGTATTTCATTTTCATTTCTTACGCTTTCCTGTAGATTCACGTATTAATACCGAACGCCTTTTTTTATCTGCTACACATTCAAGTTATTAGATCGTAAAACAACAGTTTAATTTTAATTTTGAACGCACCTCTGTAAAAGTACGTATTAATTTCTAATTCATGACACGTTCACTTCAATTTTTAGGTCGTAACACAACTTTTTTATTTTCACTTTCAACGGTTTCGTCTAAAAGAACATATTAAAAGTGAATGTATAACAAAAATCCGTTGTCTCCTACATGCTCTGCTGAATTTGTAGGCCATAAAAGAAAAGTTATTTTCCTTGTGATCGTTTTTGTTGTCTTTCGACAGAAGTGTGTGTTAACACAATGCAGTTTTAACTTTGTTTTATCCACTGCCATACACCAAGTACAGTCAAGAATTGGGCGCGAGCCGGCCGGTGTGGCCTTGCGGTTCTAGGCGCTACAGTCTGGAACCGCGCGACAGCTGCGGTCGCAGGTTCGAATCCTGCCTGGGGCATGGATGTGTGTGATGTCCTTAGGTTAGTTAGGTTTAAGTAGTTCTAAGTTCTAGGGGACTGATGACCTCAGAAGTTAAGTCCCATAGTGCTCAGAGCCATTTTTGAACCACTGAGCCCGACCAGACCGCTGACACGACCTTGAGAACAACGAATAGTAGAGTACGGAAAGAGCTCACAGCGCTCCCACCCAAAACGGCAATTGTGAAGTGATCGGGTAATAGTTATTATTTAAAACATATATTTTTTGGGGGGTGGGGGGGGGGGGCGCATATAATATGGTGTGCCTAGAGGCGCAAAATTTTTAATTCCGCCACTGGCAGTGCACAGCACTGTTGTGTTTTGTATTTTTGTGGGTAGTGGGAAACTAGAGGGCAAAACCCAGTTCTAGGACGCTGTACACTGAAGCGTCAAAGAAACCAGTATAGGCATTCGTATTCAAATACAGAAATGAGTAAACAGGCAGAATACGGCTCTGTGGTCGACAACGCGTGTATAGGACAACAATTGTCTCGTGCATATTTTAGATCGGTTACTGCTGCTACAATGGCAGGTTATAAGAATTAACTGACTTTGAACGTGGTGTTATAGTCGGCGCACGATCGATGGGACACAGCATCTACGACGTAACGATGACGTGGGAATTTTCCCGTACGACCATTTCATGAGTGTACCGTGAATATCAGGAATTCGGTAAAACATCAAAATATCCTGCAAGAACGGTGTGGTGTCACCGCCAGACACCACACTTGCCAGGTGGCAGCCTTTAAATCGGCCGCGGTCCGTTAGTATACGTCGGATCAGCGTGTCGCCACTATCAGTGATTGCAGACCGAGCACCGCCACACGGCAGGTCTAGTCTAGAGAGACTCCCTAGCACACGCCGCAGTTGTACAGCCGACTTTGCTAGCGATGGTTCACTGTCTACATACGTTCTCATTTGCCGAGACGACAGTTTAGCATAGCCATCAGCTACGTCATTTGCTACGCCCTAGCAAGGCGCCATATTCAGTTACTATTCTGAGCAAATAATATTATGAATCATGTACCGTCAAGAGCGACGTTCATCATTAATGGATTAAAGTTAAGTATCAAACTAATTACATCCTCTTTCTGAATTGTAATTCCTTGTCATGTTCCAGACCTCACATCAGTAGAGTCATTCACTCCTCACGCCAGCCTGCGTGAGCTAAAACGTGTGCATTTCGGCCCCCACTAGTAACACGGTGTTGGCTCTTCTGCCAACACAACAAACGGAACCAACGACGACTGAAGAGAATCGTTCAACGTGACAGAAGTGCAACTCTTCCGCAAAGTGCTGCAGATTTCAGTGCTGGGCCATTAGTAGTGTCAGCGTGCGAACCATTCAACGAATCAGCATCGATATGGGCTTTCGGATCAGAAGGCCCACACGTGTACCCTTGAAGACTGCACGGAACAAAGCATTACGCCTCGCCTGGGCCCATCAACACCGACATTCGACTGTTGATGACTGGAAATATGTTGCATGGTCGGACAAGTCTCGTTTCAAATTGTATCGAGAGGATGGACGTGTACGGGTATGGAGACAACGCAATGAATCCATGGACCCTGCATGTCAGCAGGGGACTGTTCAAGCTGGTGGAGGCTCTGTAATGGTGTGGGGCGCGTGCAGTTGAAGTGATATGGGACTCCTGCTACGTCTAGATACGACTTTGATAGATGACACGAATGTAAGCATCCTGTCAAATTACCTGCATCCATTCATGTCCATTATGCATTCCGAGTGACTCGCGCAATTCAATTACGGCAATGCGACACGCCACACGTCCAGAATTGCTATTGAGTGGCTCCAGGAGCACTCTTCTGAGTTTAAACACTTCCGCGCGCCACTAAACTCCCCAGACATGAACATTATTGAGCAGATCTAGGATGCCTTGCAACGTGCTGTTCAGAAGAGATCTCCAACCCCTCGTACTCTAACGGATTTATGGACAGCCCTGCAGGATTCATGGTGTCAGTTGCCTCCAGCACTACTTCAGACATTAGTCGAGTTCGTGTGACGTAGTGTTGCCCCACTTCTACGTGCTCGCGGGGGTCCTACACATTATTGGTCAGGGGGCCAGTTTCTTTGGCTCTTCAATGAATACATTCCTTTAATCGATAGAGGAGCGAATAGTCATTACCTACCCTCATTTGTTGAGACAGATCTTTGGTGCAACTTGAAGTTCCAGCACTCCTCCATTTTCCCGCCAAATGCTTGGGACGGTCATTTCTTACCTCACCGAGAATCGAACCACTTATACCCGATTGTTGTGCTACCACTCAGGCTTACGTCAGCGATAGTGGATACGGAGGCAGGTAGCTGCTGAGAAAACAATAAACAGCCCCAGACCAACACATGACCTCCGTCGAATATCACTGTTGCCACAACACGCTCAGACAAATACCTTTCGTCAGCTTCATCTGAGCGTCGTGACTAATCATTCGTTGCATACAGTCCTCAGCTGCTCCACAGACCAACGGCAACTGTATTTGCACGTGGTTCTGGGGAACAGTACTACCGTGAAAACTGTGTCGTATCAACTTTCGGCGGGTCGTGCTGTCGTCGATTTAAGTGCATGAGCTGCAAAAAAAAGTACTCTGCTACACCTGAAAAGTGTGCCAGACGTTTGGTTCGTGCAGTTCGCTCTAGAGTTAGACGACTTTTATTAATTACTTTTTTGTGCCTGCATGGTGACGACTGGATTTCATGCTTCCGTGGTACATCAACTTGAGAGTAACGCTGCCAGCACAATATGCAACTCCCGTGAAATATTGTTGATGGCATTTCGGACCTTGTGTGTCCGTGGACATGGATCATCTGGACGCATTGTGTTTGGGGATCCATAGTTTGGCTTTTAACAGAGTGCATGGTGTGCGTGTATTTATTTCCATCGTTCTGCAGAATAACAAAAAAAAAAAATCACCCTTAAATTTAGATTGTATGATAAATCACAAAAATTCTAAGGCTGTCGATTCAACTAAAGAGGTAGGAAATTTAGTTACCAACAACTTAAATGGGAACCATCATATACAAAATGCTATGAGAAAAGCAAACCAAGGCAGCATTTTATTGTCAGAACACTTAGAAGATGCAATAAATCTACTAAAGAGACTGCTTACACTACCCTTATCCGTCCTGTTCTGGGGTACTGCTACGCGGTATGGGATCGTTACCAGATGGGACTGACGGAGGTCCTCGAAAAAGTTCGAAGAAGTGCTGCTCGTTGCATGTTATTGAGAAACAAGGAAGAAGTACCACGGTATTTGATAAGTGAGATGTGATGACAATGATTAAAACAAAGGCGTTTTTAGTTGCGGCGAGATCTTTTCACGGAAATTCAGTCACCAGTTTTCTCCACTTAATGCCACAGCATTTTGTTGAGTCCTACCTACATAGGGAGAAGTGACCATCGTAATAAAATAAGAGAATGGTTCAAATGGCTCTGAGCATTATGGGACTTAACGTCTGAGGTCATCAGTCCCCTAGAACGTAGAACTACTTAAACCTAACTAACCTAAGGACATCACACACATCCATGCCCGAGGCAGGATTCGAACCTGCAACCGAAAATAAGAGAAATAAGAGCGCGCACGGAATGATTTCGGTGTTAACTTTTCCCACGCTCTCTTTCAAGGTGTAACGGCAGAAAAATAGTCCGAAAGTAGTTCTATGCAGCCTCTGCGTAACACTTGATACCAATGTAGATACAATCAGTAGCCGTACACGTAATACGTAGACTGATCCTGGGGCTGGAACTCGAGATCTTCGTTTTACGAGGGAATGACGCTGCCCTTATTTCACAGAGGATGTTTAACGGAAACCCTCGTCTAGAGTGAAATGCGTAGGAAGTTGAATGCGAGGAGACATTACATGGTGCTTTGCGCCCTTCGCTGAGCTAGATGACACGTGAAAGAAATAGTCTATTGTTGTATATTGTATGTTTACCGTGGACCTAGAAACGACGGAGAGGCTCCGTCCCCGCCGCAGCCGCAGTGGTCCAGACGAGTGTAACCCCTATGTTTACGTGGTAGTGTAATAGTGGTGTACGCGTACGTGGAGAACTTGTTTGCGCAACAATCGCCGACATAGTGTAGCTGAGGCGGAATAAGGGGAACCAGCCCGCATTCGCCGAGGCAGATGGAAAACCGCCTAAAAACCATCCACAGACTGACCGGCTCACCGGACCTCGACACAAGTGCGCCGGGCGGATTCGTGCCGCGTTAGACCGCTTTTTTTTTTTTTTTTTTTTTTTTTTTTTTTTTTTTTTTTTTTTTTTTTTTTTTTTTTTTTAAAAGTGGACCGGTGGTGGCTCGGGGGGCAAAGTGGGCAGGGGTCGAAACCTGAGGCCTGGCCACAGTGTCCCCCTCACCACCACCGAGCCTGTGGTGCTTAGGGAAGTGGGAGAAACAGGAATCAACAGTAGTGGAAGGCGTTGTTATTTATTTATTTGCATGTGTTTTTGGAATATTCACTAATAGCATGAAATTATGGGAACACATATGCGAAAGATAAAAGAAATATAAATTCTAGGTAAAGAAAAAGAAAGGAAAAAGGAAAAGCAAAAAGAAATAAAATCCGCGCAATCTGCGACGCGCTCTCCCATCCGCGGAGGTCAGAAGTAGAATAGATCGTAAGCGGTTGAAACTCAGACACCGCCGGGGGAGGAGGGGTGGGTGCCCTCTGTGCCAGGCACCCCCCAACTCAGTGGAGGTCTAACAAGGACCGCTCGAAGATAGTTAGCAAATAATGTTCGGTAACGTGGCGTGTTTTCGAGAGCTGCATGGGCTGTTCGTAAATAGGCCCAGAAGTCGAGGCGGGATTTAGGTCCCTCATTAAAGAGATAAGCGACCGCCCACCCTTTGACCCACGTAATAGCATGACATTTGGCGGCGGGAAAATGTCGGTCCTCTGGGTATAGAAACATTCGAGGCTCGACTGTGTCTGGTGGCACCCGGAGATAGCAGGCAATGATTTGCTGCACGAAGCGCCATACATCTTGCGATGAGGCGCATGTCAGACGGTGTTCATCAGTGTCCAGTTGCTGGCAAAGGAGACAAAGAGGGGATTCTGACAAGCCAATGTTGTGCAGGCGCTGCTTCGTGGCAAATTTCCTGTTGACTATGTGATACCACAGTGCCCGGACGTTCGTAGGGAGGAAGGGCTAGTGGACGGTAGTCCACACTATGGGCCACTGGATGGAGGGGTGTTTGGTCTCCATCACATTCCGGGGAACACAGCGCAGCAACAGGCTGTAAAAATCCTTAGTCCTAGGTGGGCGAGTATCTGGGAGACTGGTATGTATATAACTGTAGTCGACGAAAAAGGTCGAAAGATGGGACAAATGAGGCACGATATGGCCGACAGACACTGGTGGCGAGGTGGAAGCTGGTAGGAGGACCTCAAGCAAGCTGCGTGTTAGAGATGTACCCTGGCCCATCCACTGTTTTCTCATGGTACTCATGTACAAGGCTGCAGATCGCATACGGACATTGACGAGCCCGACGCCACCATACCGTGTGGGCAGGGTAAGTGTCTCATAACGGACTTTAAACATAGAACCAGCCGTGAGGTAATAGCCAAAAGCCGCCTGAAGGTTGCGCCCAATTGCAGTTGGCAGAGGGAGAACTTGTGCGATGTGAACCAATTTTGATGCCACATAAAGATTAATAAACGCAACCCGTTGAAGTGTGTCCTGGCGGCGCAAGAGGTTCTGGCGGACGTCGTGGCGGATGACGTGTAACAGGCGACGGAAATTCGTTGCCGCCGTGCGTGTGACCGTGGGGGTAAAGGTAATGCCCAGGTACCGGAAAGTCCGCACAAGCGGCAGTGGTGCCACTTCACCCTCCTGGAGGCCTCGTCCAATGTGCATTGCAGAAGATTTGGCGACATTTATGGCACTGCCAGCGGCAGCCCCATAACGGGTAATCAAGTCGAGGACATCCCGAATCTCAGAGCCGGAGCGAATGAGGAGGAGGAGGTCATCAGCATATGCCCGACAGCGAAGTGTGTTGGCGTAGGGTGAGGCCAGAGAGCTTGGTCGTCAAGCCCACAATAAGGGGCTCAAGGGCAATAGCATACAGGAGGGTAGAGAGGGGGCACCCCTGCCGTATCGAACGGCAGATAGGTACCGGCCCTGCTATACGTCCATTGACTTGGACACGTGAACTGGCACTGTCGTAAAGACGCCGGATGACGTCGAGAAACGGAGGGGGGATGCCCATTCGGGCTGCCACCGAAAACAGGAAACGATGACGCACTTTATCGAAGGCGCTGTCGAAGTCTATAGCGACGATCGCTGCCCGGAGCCTGCAGGCCGCCGCTATCGCAATTAAGTCGCGGCATTCCCCTGTGGCAGTCTGTATGTTAATCTGTCCGCCAGGCGTCGTTTGTTCTGGCGAGAGGATATGAGGGAGTGTAGTTCGGAGCCGCATTGCCAGTAAGCGCGCGAAAATCTTGTAATCGGCATTGAGGAGGATGAGCGGTCTGTAACTCGTGACCATCGAACCACGGGCTGGTTTGGGGACTGGTATAATGATGCCCTCAGCAAAGGCGGGTGGGATTGCTTGGTCAGATGTTATCAGTTCTTGATACATAGTCGTCCACCGTGGGGCCATGAGGTCCCGAAAGGTACGGTAAAACTCAATCGGTAAGCCGTCAATGCCGGGCGATCTGTTGACTGCACCTTTGGCGATTGCGTTGTTGACTTCGTCTAGCGTGACCGCCACTGTCAAAGCATCCGCCTCCGTATGGGGGAGGGTGCGCGTGACGTAATTCAAAATGGAGTCGTCTGCTGCAGTTTCAGCGTCGTCATCACTATAAGTACGACGGTAGTGCTCGACGAATGCGCGGACGATGTCGTTCTGAGTGGTCACCTGCGTTCCATGAGGCGTTGTCAGAGTGCTGATGATCTGCCGACGACGCCTTCGGTTGTCGGACACTATATCATGCATGGATGGAATTTCTAAATCCGCGTGATCGTGGCGCCGCGTCCGTATCACGACCCCTTGCAATTTCCGGCGTGCCAGCGCAACTATCTTCGCCTTAGTTCTTTGCCGTTCCAACTGGTTGTCCGGGGTTGGCGGTTGAGCATCCAGATCTCGGAGAATCGCGTAATAGAAGTCAACAGTGGTGCGATGCCAGTCGGCCATGTCCTTCCCGTATCTCATCAGTGTCCTCCGGATCGCCGGCTTGGCGCAGTCCAACCACCATGTCAATGCCGAGCGGTAGCGGGGAAGGCGTCGTTCGCAGGCTGTCCACGTGTCAGTGACTTGTTGGCGACACGCCTGGTCATGCAAGTGTGAGGTATTGAGTTTCCATGGCGCACGGCTGCGCCATACAGATTGCGGCGGAAGGAGGACCGTACAGATGTAAGCGCAATGGTCGGAAAAGGCCAGCGGCCAGCGTTCGGCGCCCCGTATCGCGGATCTAAGAGTTTGTGAGACATATATCCGGTCTAGTCGGCTTGCGGAATGACTTGTAAGAAAGGTATGGCCAGAAAGGTCGCCGTGTTGTACTTCCCAGGTATCGTGAAGCAGGAGGTCTCGCACCACTATACGTAGCTCCTGGCATGTAGTATAGTGGGGAATCTGATCTTTAGGATGCAGAACGCTGTTAAAGTCACCTCCTAGTAGGCAATGGTCATAACGCCCTAAAAACAGGGGAGCGATTTCCTCGGAATAAAACTGGGCTCTTTCATGCCGTCGTTCGGTGCCTGAGGGAGCGTAGACATTAATGATGCGTGTCCCCATGGCAGTGAGTGCCATGCCCCGAGCTGATGGAAGGAAGGCGACATCGGTCACAGAAATCCCGTGGCGGACGTAGATGGCCACCCCGCGGCCCATAGGATCACTCGCGGAGGCGTGGGCGGTATAGCCATTAATATCCGGGAGACTAGCCAAGTGAACTTCCTGCAGAAGGGCGAAATCAATATCCGAAGCCCAGAACATCTCCTGCATAAGGCGGATTTTCACCCTGGAACGGATGTTGTTGGTGTTAATGGTTGCTATCCGGTAGGCCTGGTGTCGGATTGCTGGTGGCTGGTCCACTCCGCCGTCCGCGCAAGGGTGTGGGCGTCGCAACGGAAAGTTATCCCGCTGGGCCGCAGGGGAGTCTGGGGAGAGTATGATTAGTGGTGCGGCCGTGACGGCGCAGGCTCCCGTAACGGCTCCTGCTCCGTGACCTCCTCCTCGTGCCACGCCGTGGAAGCGGACACTGGTGTATCGTCCATTTTGTCTTCAGAAGATGTTGTAATTGTGCGTGGTGTCGTGTCGCCCGTGAGACGTTCATGATTTAGTTCAGCGTCAGCACGGGGCGCAGGCACACCGATAGATGTCTCCGCGCTCATGACGTCTTCGTAAGCAGTAGCGGGTTCTGAGGCTTCGTGCTGGTCGACGGGTACGTCCTCCTCGACTTGGAACGTCTCCTCTTGGCCGGAAACGGTGCGACGTCTTCGCTTGCGACGTTTCGGGGAACGTTGTTTCCTTGTGCGACCCTCCGTGTCCGTCGACGGAAGGGAGTCACGTCGTTCTGGCAGAAAGGCCGCTGTGGGAACGATGAGCGAGTCGATCTCCATCGTGTTTCCGAGATCAGGGTCAGCGTCTGGTTGCGTCGGCATCTTCGGAGCGGCGTCAATGGCCGGCCGAGGCGGCGGGTCGTCCGAGGCGCTCTCCGTCGGTGTCTGGTCGGGCTCGTTGGTGGCGCCGTTTGTGGTGACCGGGCGACGTTGCAAGGTGGTAGGAGAAGCCAGAGCAGCGGCATAGGTCACCGGTAGCACTGTAGGTTGTGACGTGGGTGGTTTTTCGGCAGCTGGAAGTTGCGTAATACGCCGTTGGAGGCATTCGGATCTAAGGTGGCCTTCTTTGCCGCACCCGGAACAGGTCCGAGGCTGGCCATCGTATATAATTATGGCACGGCATCCGCCGATCTGTAAGTAGGACGGGACGTGGGTTCGGAGATCTATGGTGACCTGTCGGACCCCGTTTAGGACAGGATACGTCCGAAACTGTGTCCACTTCTCCGCAGTGTGGCCGTGGACTGTGCCGTATGGGCGTAGTGCCGCGACGACTTCCTCAGCTGGAAGTTCGAATGGCAATTCGAAAATGCGTATCGTTCGCATACCTAAGCCTGCGTGGTCGACGGTTACCTCTCCCACATTGCCATCAGCATGACAGAAGCGGAGCCCCTGTTTGGTCTCACGTAGTATGCGTTCGCACGCCGCGTCGTTAATGATTTTCACATAGACCGTGCTGCTCACGATGGACAAATGTATGCCTATAATATCGGTCGCCGGGATCTTCACTTCCTCTCGCAGAAAACGCTCCACCTCAAGTGCTTTGGGTCGGGCATAATCGTTGCAGAAAGTAAATCGGAGTGTTGATTTACGGTAACGGTTCGCCATGGATCGTACAAGGTAAGCCGGCACTTAAGCAACGGCCGTCAGAAAGTAAACAAGGCGAGCTCGTGCGCCGCACGCAGTCAACACGTACGCGTCCGCTCTGTTGCCCTGCCGAAGGCAGACTGACCGCTCGGCTAATCGGACGGGCCCCCTTTTGTTAGTCTAACAACTTTCAACTGCAGTAAGATTTACATACAGTTAGAATCGCAGAAATACGATTCACTGCACAATTTCACTGGAGATCCAAGGTATTAATGAAACACTTCTTACCAGGCACTGTTAGTTATGCCGGCCTTAGGCGATTAAAGCATCTGCTTAAAAAAACACGATTATTGCATTTTCTTCGATAGTGCATGTTATATTTGTTACATTAATCCAAGCATCACTGGACGTGAATGAGACTTCGAATGTGATGAAAACAGGGATCTATATGATGTTCTGTGATTCAGTAATAAAAATATAGTGATAGAAAATGACGGGATCGACAATCAGAGTGGTAAAATTGCATTGTAAAAGGCAGCAATCGTGGAACTTTAAAGAGAAAAATTCTTTTAATAGAGCAATTAAGTAGGTTAAAGTTTAGTTTAAGACCAGATTATTAGTTCCAGATGCCATAAGCCAAATGGTGAGTGGAAATCTCTCGAAAGGAGTCAGTTTGTGATGTTATTATAACTTAATTTAACGATAACGAGTAGTGACTCGGTATATTTAATAAATAGGCATTTAACTGAAATGGATCTGCTCGTACACTTTAACACTCAGCGCCCTAGCTTCCGAGAGAGGGAGGTGAGGTAGACCTGCATCGAATCCGGGTGGAGTATTAATGTTCTTCACGCGAATGACCATTTGTTTGGTACAACTTGCAGCCTGAGTGCGGTTTTTAGGCGGTTATCCATGTTCGTTTAGGCAAGTTGAGGACTGCCCCCGCCGGCCGGAGTGGCCGAGCGGTTCTAGGGCGCTACAGTCTGGAACCGCGCGACCGCTCCGGTCGCAGGTTCGAATCCTGCCTCGGGCATGGATGTGTGTGATGTCCTTAGGTTAGTTAGGTTTAAGTAGTCCTAAGTCTATGGAACTGATGGCCTCAGAAGTTAAATCCCATAGTGCTCAGAGCCATTTTTAAAATTTTTTTTTTATTGGACTGGCTCCCCATCTCTCTGCCTCAGAAAACAGAATAGCAAAGAGTTAAAATACAATGACACACATAACAAAGTCTACACTATTTGCAGATAGCTGGCACACACTACGTCTACGGCATTATGTTAAGTGTAGAATGTGGCAACAAAAGGGGCATATGGTCACTCAGTTAAAGCAAACAAAATTTGTCACAATATGAACAACAGCGGGCCTCCTTCGACGGGATAAACTTTAGGAAAGAAAATTACTTAACTGATACAGCGCAGTAACGGTTTTCATACTCAGCGAATATGACCAATTATCATATACACACCTTGTGAAATGCTTCACGCGAGTTCTAGGACGGATGTTTCCCCTTCCTTGTCCAGCTGAGCCACTGATCCACCTCTAATGATTTCGCTGTTGATGGAGGTTACATTCGTATTTGCTTCTGAAGCCTATTCGTCACTCTACGCTCTACAACCTTTCCAACCTTTCTTGCTTAAGCAGCTTCACGCCAAAATCGGCGAACTAGCTGCACACATAGGCGTTCCACTGATGCTGGTGTATGCATAATGCAGCCTCTGACGAACATTTGTTTAGGTGTTACTTTGGGTACGCCTCGGGCATGGATGTGTGTGACGTCCTTAGGTTAGTTAGGTTTAAGTAGTTCTAAGTTCTAGGGGACTGATGACCACAGATGTTACGTCCCATAGTGCTCAGAGCCATTTGAACCATTTTTTTACTTTGGGTACACCACTGGTACTATTCCTATAGAGTGGTTTATTTGGAAATTTCCCTTAGAAACTGATAGGATGTGTAAAGAATACTGGTAAGACATCGGTTCGTAGGAATCCATATCTAGAGATATACTTCGTTTTCCACATTCTGCATGTATTTTGGCGAAAGATTGCGACTGTCAGAGTTTTTATTAATATAAAACAATAAATACAGCAACAATTCATTTTTTCCCTTCATTCTTCACCCGGGACGCGTTGGAGAAGATCATTTTTCAGGTGGACAACAAGTTATTTACATCCAGTTTACGGTATTTTTGTATGCGGGGTTCTTGTTTCGGATGTCTGATTGTGAAAGCTGTGTAACACCTCGACTTCTTTGGTCTTACAATGATTTTCCGAGAGTGGAATTTGCAAGGCTACTTACATTGGATCAAGGTAAATCTTTCCAGAGAGAGAGAGAGAGAGAAAGACAGAGAGAGAGAGAGAGAGAGAGAGAGAGAGAGAGAGAGAGAGAGAGAGAGATCGCTCACAGATGTATCAAAAGACGACAGAGTTACTAGATCCTGAGTTGTGTAAAATTTTATAATCTATGGTATTATGTTTCTCTAGACCACGACGAGCTTATACTATGCAACAGTATCGTAATAAAAATACTCCAGTGATCAAACGTACAGTTTCTGTAGCATATGCAAATACATGTAAAACATGTTCCACTCACCTGTTCTGCTGGCTAAAAGTGCGATAGTAAACCAGTGTGACTCAGATAATTATAACTGCTGCAAATGTGATGGACAAAATAACGCACTAACAATGCTAACTAGGTCACGACTGCGAGTGTCGACGGCAGAAGAGACAATGTCGCACGTACATAATATAAGTTTTCTTTGGCCAGTTGGCTTTGAGCACGGTTATAACACTGATTAACTGTTTACAAACGCAGTACCAGAGCTAGAGTGAGTATATATCGCTCGGACAGACATAGATCTTTATCGTGTTTCTCCCTGTAGTAGTGAAACAGAATGTCTCTAGCAAGGGTTCCTCTTCGTCCCATTGTATCTGAACGCCCTCTTCACTTCTATTGAGCCTCTACGGGGAATTTCCCGGCATCCTTTACAAGTAACCTCTTTTAGTATATGGCGCTCTGCGAGTATAGGTATTTGCAGAAACGGTTATGAGACCGGGTTCTACCTTTCCTTTGGAAGAGAAATTATTACTTTTCTTACCCAAACAAGTTTCAACATCCCTGCGTCCATAAACACCCGCTGCCATTTCAAACTATTATAAACTGAAACTACACTATGGCCGTTAAAATTGCTACACCAAGACGAAATGCAGATGATAAACGGTTATTCACTGGACAAATATATTATACTAAAACTGACATGTGATTACATTTTCACGCAATTTGGTTGCATAGATCCTGAGAGATCAGTGCCCAGAACAACCACCTCTGGCCGTAATAAGGGCCTTGATACGCCTGGGCATTGAATCAAGCAGAGCTTGGATGGCGTGTACAGGTACAGCTGCCCATGCGGCTTCAACACGATACCACAGTTCATCAAGAGTAGTGAGTGGTGTATTGTGACGAGCCAGTTGCTCGGCCACCATTGACCAGACGTTTTCAATTGGTGAGAGATCTGGAGAACGTGCTGGCCAGGGCAGCAGTCGAACATTTTCTGTATCCAGAAAGGCCCGTACAGGACCTGCAACAAGCGGTCGTGCATTATCCTGCTGAAATGTAGGGTTTCGTCGGGATCGAATGAAGGGTAGAGCCACGAGTCGTAACACATCTGAAATGTAACGTCCACTGTTCAAAGTGCCGTCAATGCGAACAAGATTTGACCGAGACGTGTAACCAATGGCACCCCACACCATCACGACAGGTGATACGCCAGTATGGCGATGACGAATACACGCTTCCAATGTGCGTTCAGCGCGATGTCGCCAAACACGGATGCGACCATCATGATGCTGTAAACAGAACCTGGATTAATCCGTAAAAATGACGTTTTGCCATTCGTGCACCCAGGTTTGTCGATGAGTACACCATCGCAGGCGCTCCTGTCTGCGATGCAGCGTCAAAAAATGGCTCTGAGCACTATGGGACTTAACTGCTGAGGTCATCAGTCCCCTAGAACTTAGAACTACTTAAACCTAACTAACCTAAGGACATCACACACATCCATGCCCGAGGCAGGATTCGAACCTGCGACCGTAGCAGGCGTGCGGTTCCTGACTGAGCGCCTAGAACCGCGAGACCACCGCGGCCGGCGATGCAGCGTCAAGTGTAACCGCAGCCATGGTCTCCGAGCTGATAGTCCATGCTGCTGCAAACGTCGTCGAACTGTTCGTGCAGATGGTTGTTGTCTTGCAAACGTCCCCATCTGTTGACCCAGGCATCGAGACGTGGCTGCACGATCCGTTACAGCCATGCGGATAAGATGCCTGTCATTTCGACTGCTAGTGATACGAGGCCGCTGGGATTCAGCATGGCGTTCCGTATTACCCTCCTGGACCCACCGATTCCATATTCTGCTAATAGTCATTGGATCTCGACCAACGCGAGCAGCAATGTCACGATACGATAAACCGCAATCGCGATAGCCTACAGTCCGACCTTTATCAAAGTCTCAAACGTCATGGTACGCATTTCTCCTCGTTACACGAGGCATCCCAACAACGTTTCACCAGGAAACGACAGTCAACTGCTGTTTGTGTATGATAAATCGGTTGGAAACTTTCCTCATGTCAACACGTTGTAGGTGTCGCCACCGGCGCCAACCTTGTGTGAATGCTCTGAAAAGCTAATCATTTGCATATCACAGCATCTTCTTCGTGTCGGTTAAATATCGCGTCTGTAGCACGTCATCTTCGTGGTGTAGCAATTTTAATGGCCAGTAGTGTGTTGTAGATAATCATCGTGGATTGCTGTAAAACGTTTTGCAACTGTCAACTTTTTTTCCCGTTATGGCGGAATTTCTGTCAACAGCGATAGTTCTGATTACATCATTGAATCGTGCACAAAGGGTTGAATTGTTATTGACTGTACTCTGTGCACGCGATCCTTTACGTAGCCCCACAAAAAGACGAGTAATAGAATGACGTAGGGAGGAGCAGGTCCATGCGATGAGACGAAAATGGCCCATCCAACTTTCAGGTAATGTGTCATTAAGCACGTACCGCACGTTCAGACTCCAATCTGAGGGTGCTTCATCATGTTGGAAGATAATGGACGGCTGCAGCTCCTCGATCTGTCTTAGCGGGAACTGTTCGCACTTGTCCAGGTAAACCTGCCCAATTATGGTTTTCTCTGCGAAGAAAAATAGGCCTGTCACCCCATCCTGGATTAGCCCACACCAAAAATTTGGCTTGGGACTATCACGAATATTTTCATGTGTGTCGCGTGGGTTTTCGGAGCCCAAAATCCTAATGCTGTGGCGCTTCACACGTCCAGAAATGTGGAACGTTCCGTCATCTGAAAACTTTTCCAGGTAGTCCGTTGTCGGCATCTATGGAGGCGAGCATGGAACAAGCGAATTGATGCTGCACAGGACGGTCGTTTAGCTGCAGTGTTTGGATCATTTACATTGTGTACGCAAAAAGATATGACCCCTTATGCAACGCTGTATGGACAGTCATCTTGCTTCCTGTAATTCGTGTGTCGCAGGATGAATTACTTTTGTGGGCTGTGTTAAAATTTAGCTGGCACTCTTCCAACACGTGTTTTAGACACAAGGAGACGCCCACTTCTATGAAGGTCTTCGACACTGCCTGTCTCTTTAAAAGTTTTTAACAATCTCATTATGCTTGTTTTTGCCGGTGGTGCCCTCTCATACTGGTGTCGATAGTTCCGCAGTACCGTTGTACATATTTGGAGTCTGCATACCAGATGACACATTGCACCTTCCCCTGATCTGTCGCGATTCTGATGAACTTCATGTAAAATCTGCAACAAAGAGCGAAGTAAGAAATACTTTTAGAGGACAACAAACTACGATTCTCTAATAGTTTCCAAGTTGTGATTGTTTGAAATGATAGCAGGACTTTATAGAGATCCTGTATAAACATATTTTCAGGTTTCCAAAACTGAACACATTCCTTCCTATTCTCCCCTACACGGCTTTACAGATTTAGCGTACGAAAAACGAACAGGTTTCCGAAGAACTTCACTTGTTTACGATCGAATTTGACCAAAACACAATTTTTATCTTTTCTTCTATTTCCCACACATGTTTCGCTGAAGTCTCAGCGTCACCAGTGGCTTTTATTTTCTTTCTATTAAGCAGGAAAAATGCTCTTTGCTACTAGTACACAAATAAATTTGAGTTTTTAAGACAGTATTTACAAATTTGAGAAACAGACAAAGATTTGCTGTGATTTTCCTGGCTTTTTATGTTTTTTGTTGGAATTGTTTTCTTTTACAGTTTGTCGTCTGCAGCCATATAGAACTTAACTTCTTGTTGTTGTTGTTGTGGTTTTCAGTCCTGTGCAAGCTCCTTCATCTCCCAGTACCTACTGCAACTTACATCCTTCTGAATCTGCTTAGTGTATTCATCTCTTGGTGTCCCTCTACGATTTTTACCCTCCACGCTGCCCTCCAATGCTAAATTTGTGATCCCTTGATGCCTCAGGATATGTCCTACCAACCGATCCGTTCTTCTAGTCAAGTTGTGCCACAAACGTCTCTTCTCCCCAATCCTATTCAATACCTCCTCATTAGTTACGTGATCTATCCACCTCATCTTCAACATTCTTCTGTAGCACCACATTTCGAAAGCTTCTATTCTCTTCTTGTCCAAACTATTTATTGTCCATGTTTCACTTCCATACATAGCTACACTCCATACAAATACTTTCAGAAACGACTTCCTGACATTTAAATCTATACTCGATGTTAACAAATTTCTCTTCTTCAGAAACGCTTTCCTTGCCATTGCCAGTCTACATTTTATATCCTCTCTACTTCGACCATCATCAGTTATTTTGCTCCCCAAATAGCAAAACTCCTTTACTACTTTAAGTGACTCAATTCCTAATCTAATTCCCTCAGCATCACCTGACATGATTCAACTACATTCCATTATCCACGTTTTGCTTTTGTTGATGTTCATCTTATATCCTCCTTTCAAGACGCTATCCATTCCGTTCAACTGCTCTTCCAAGTCCTTTGCTGTCTCTCACGGAATTACAATGTCATCGGCGAACCTTAAAATTTTTATTTCTTCTCCCTGGATTTTAATACCTACTCCAAATTTTTCTTTTGTTTCCTTTACTGCTTGCTCAATATACAGACTGAATAACATCGGGGAGAGGCTACAACCCTGTCTCACTCCCTTCCCAACCACTGCTTCCCTTTCATGCCCCTCGACTCTTATAACTGCCATCTGGTTTCTGTACAAATTGTAAATAGCCTTTCGCTCCCTGTATTTTACCCCTGCCACCTTTAGAATTTGAAAGAGAGTATTCCAGTCAACATTGTCAAAAGCTTATAATTCCTTATTATCTTCACTGCGAAAAACTTTCACTGTCACTATTTAAAAACAACAAACACAAGATGGCGAACAGTTGAACAGTTGAATGTGTTCTGAGCGGGTGGTTTGAACGTTTGTGAGGTGTATCTGCCATTTTGTGTGAGTGAGTGAGTGAGTGTGTGTGTGTGTGTGTGTGTGTGTGCGTGAGAGAGAGAGAGAGAGAGTGAGAGAGAGAGAGAGAGAGAGTGAGGGGGGGTAGGTGAATAGTTGTGGGCTTTATTTATTTAATTACTAATGTTTGTTTTCTTTTTTCTTATCTTTTTATTTTTAATTGCTTGAGTGTGTGTGTGTAAGCAGCTGAAATTTTCTGAGTTTCGTTTAACTAATATTGTTTTATGTGCGCGCGCGCGCGCGTGTGTGTGTGTGTGTGTGTGTGTGTGTATGTGTATGCGCGCCTTTATGGCTGTGTGGATGGAGACGTTTCTTTGTTCACACGTGGGGGACCTACCGAAGTTTTTCTATTTTTTTTTTTTTTTTTAGCGATTGGCCTTATATTGCTACATCTCCTTGTAACAACGAAATAAACAGGTTTCTTGGACGCCACTGAGCTTTTCCGTTAAAGAAAGGATCCCCTCATACTCTCAGACTCATTGTCATTTTGTTTCATGCCGTGGTATCAATCAAGACTGTGAATCTTTTTTAAACTTCAGGTGTATTGAGTAGTACAGAACGACGAATAACCCGCTTTCGGAGTACTGTGAAATAAGTATACTTAAAGCATTGTTTGGTTGAATCTGTTTGAGAGTAATGTAGCTACATAATTCAGAAAAGAAGTTACGCATTTTCTCACAACGTTCGTTTTCAGCAAGGAAGCATTGTCAAGGTACGTAACGTATGATGAAATGCGATATTGGTTTAACTTATTACCAGTGGCGGAATGAAGACCTCCACCCCAGAAGACTCAGTATGTAAGCTCTCCAGGATATGTGATATTATTATTCTGATGGGTAATGACAGGCACAGACTTGAACGAGAAGCTGTGTGTGTTTTCCCAAAACGAGAAAAAAGTCATTGGCTGTTAAGAAACATGTTTACAGAGGGACGGGCAAAGCTAAAAGCAGGTCGCCTTCCTGGGGAGAAAGCTCCAGGATTTCGTCGAAATGTGGCCATCGACCCGGCTTTGTAGACCCTTGTAGAGAAAGTGAAGCCATCGTTTTTCCTTCCTTACAAGGAGAAGGCAGTTTGCATTCTCATTTCGACGGCAAATAACGCATAACATAACTTACGGGCACCATACAAACGTCGAACCTTGGAGCAAATATTTGTTGTGCGGTTAGCAGCCCTTAAACCGAGAAAAAAAAAGACCTTCAGTGGTAGAAAGTACCGCAGATACAAGGTGTTGTCCGGATTAAGAAATGAGTTGAACTGCTTGTGACGGGTGAGAGCAGATAAAGCTGTATGGTAAGAGGACGTGGTCGGCAATACAAAAGCATATTTTTGAGGACACAAGTGAGTGGCTCCTTTCGGTACACAAAGTCGAGCAGGTTTCAGACGGAAAGAGATTTTTCAAGCAACGGAAAAATTCTAACACTGTGAACTTATTTGTAAAAGTAAAATAATTGTTTTCTTCGTGGTTTGATCTTTCTCAAACAGTAGGTGACGATGCCTCTTTCGTCAAAGTTACCTCGTGAATAAACGTACTGAGGAGTGATTTTGAGAGACTCCGTTAAAATGGCACTGTTCAGGGAGAGTAGAAAGTACTTGGACAGTTCCATGGTTTGAATTCTGTTGCCTGCTTGGAGACGAAACATCACCCCGACAGTCAACAGAAGGCAAATTTCGGAAATATGTATGTGTTGCATGATGTGTTTTCGAACGTGGTCAGGTGGTTGGGTGACATTTATGTCATACATCTGTACGCGAGATTTCCGCACTCCCAACGATCCATAGGACCACTGTTTCCGAACTGACAGTGAAGTGGAAACGTGAAGGGACACGTACAGCACAAAAGCGTACAGGCTGATCTCGTCTGTTGATTAACACAGACCGCCAACAGCTGAAGAGGGTCGTAATGTGTAATAGGCAGACATCTATCCAGACCATCACACAGGAACTCCAAACTGCGTCAGGATCCACTGCAACTACTATGACAGTTAGGCGGGAGGTGAGACAACTTGCATTTCATGGTCGAGAGGCTGCTCGTAAGTCACACACCACGCCGGTAAATGCCAAACGACGCCTCGCTCGATGTAAGGAGCGTAATGATTGGGCAACTGAATTGTGGAAAAACGTTGTGTGGAGTGACGAATCACGATACCCAATGTGGCGATGGCAGGGTGTGGGTATGGCGAATGCCCGGTGAACGCTATCTGTCAGCTTGTGTAGTGTCAACAGTAATATTCGGAGGCGGTGGTGGTACGGTGTGATCGTGTTTTTCATGGAGGGGGCTTGCACTGCTTATTGTTTTGCCTGGCACTATCACAGCACAGGCCTACATTGATGTTTTAAGCACCTTCTTCCTTCCCACTGTTGAACAGGAATTCGGGGATGGCGATTGCATCTTTCAACACGATCGAGCACCTGTTCATAATGCACGGCCTGTGACGGAGTGGTTAAACGACAATAACATCCTCACCGACCGACATCGATACCTCTCCTCAGTGCAGTTCTCGGGAAGAATGGTCAGCCATTCCCCAAGAAACCTTCCAGCACCTGACTGAACGTATGCCTGCGAGAGTGGAGGCTGTCATCAAAGCTAAGGGTGGGTCAACACCATACTGAACTCCAGCATTACCGATGGAGGGCACCACGAACTTGTAAGTCATTTTCAGCCAGGTGTCCGGATGCTTTTGATCACGTAGTGTACATTAGCGCTCGGTAGTGCAGACTTGTAAGCAATACGCCATTAATAGCACCTTAATTACAATTGCGGACTTCGTTTCTAATTTTTAACAGTTAAATTAAGAAATAAATTAAAATAAGATTTTACAACTTCCAGTATGTTTACATGTGAAGGAGTTAGACCACACGAACAGCCTATATGAATGTGTTTTTGCTCTTTCACCTGATAGTTTTTCCCAGTCGGACTTGGTGAACTAGAGGTAAAGTGAGCTTGGAGTCCGTAATGTCGTGAGATCGAATATCGGTCAGACAACGGAAATTTTCAGTCTGTCTTGACATTAGCTTTCACATCTCAATGATGTGAAGAGGTAGGTTAATAGTGTGAAAGTCGCCGAAGTGGCCTCGAGTTGAAAGCCCTTGCAAACAGGTAGCTGAACATCCCTCTTGAGGGACTCCCACCCAGTCTTGCCATACGAATTGACTTTAATCTACTCAGGTAGAAGCCTACACGGAAAATTAGGTCAATGGAGTTCAGTTTAGCTTGTAAGAGCCTCTGAGGGACATTGGTTGCCATCTTTGATTTAATTTAAGCATTCTGTATTGAAGAGGCAAAGAAGCTGTAGGGCCCTCGCGAGCATGAAAGAGTGCCGCAACACGACGTGGCATGGATTCGACTTATAAGTGAAGTAGTGCTGGAGGGAAATGACACCATGAATCCTCCAGGGCTGTCCATAAAAGCGCAAGAGTACGACGGGGTTGAGATCTCTTCTGAACAACACGTTGCAAAGCAGCCCAGATATGGTCAACAGTGTTCATCTCTGGGGAGTTTGGTGGCCAGCGGAAGTGTTTAAACTCAGACGAGTGTTTCTGGAGCCACTCTGTAGCAATTCTGGACGTGTAGGGTGTCGCATTGTTCTGCTGGAATTGCCAAAGTCAGTCGGAATGCACATTGGACATTAATGGATGCAGGTGATCAGACAGAATGCTTACGCACGTGTCACCTGTCAGAGTCGTATATAGACATAATAGGTGTTCCATATCATTCCAGCTGTACGTGCCCAACCATTACAGAGCTTCCACAAGCTTCAACAGTCCTCTGCTGACATACATTATCCATGGATTCATGAGGTTGTCTCCATATCACGTCCATCCTCTCGATACAATTTGAAACGATTCTCGTCCGACCAAGCAACTTGTTTCTAGTCATCAGCAGTCCAGTGTTGGTGTTGACCTGTCCAGGCGAGGCGTAAAGCTTTGTGTCGCGCAGTCATCAAGAGTACACGAGTGGACCTTCGGCTCCGATAGCCCATATCGATTGAATGGTTCGCACGCTGATGCTTGTTGATGGCTTAGCATTGAAATCTGCAGCAATTTGCAGAAGGGTTACACTTCTGTCACGTTGAACGATTCTCTTCAGCCGGCCCTGTGGCCGAGCGGTTCTAGGCGCTTCAATCCGGAACCGCGCGACTGCTACGGTCGCAGGTTCGAATCCTGCCTCGGACATGGATGTGTGTGATGTCCTTAGGTTAGTTAGGTTTGAGTAGTTCTACGTTCTAGGGGACTGATGACCTCAGATGTTAAATCCCATAGTGCTCAGAGCCGTTTCAACCATTTGATTTTCTACAGTCGACGTTGGTCCCAGTCTTGCAGGATCTTTTTTCGGTCGCAGCGATGTCGAAGATTTTATGTTTTATCGGATTCCGGATATTCACGATACGCTCGTGAAATGGTCATACGGTAAAATCCCCTCATCCTCGCTACCTCGGAGATGCTGTGTCCCATCGCTCGTGCGCCGACTATTTCACCACGTCGAAACTCGCTTAAATCTTGATAACCTACACTTGTTGTCTTATATAGGTGTTGCCGACCTCAACGCCGTACTCTGCCTGTTTACATATCTCTGTACCAGTTTCTTTGGCGGTTCAGTATTTATAACCCATGGCCACAGAGGTTATCAATCAGTGCTCACGTATGTTATTTATTAACTAAACCTGCTCCCACAGTCATGTCACTCTGAATACTCCAAAACTTTTTAGCCGACGTCTGTGTAAGTATGTAGACAGAACGTGCATCTCCTCTTGTCTGCTATTAGGGGACTCCACGATGCCAACGATGATCCGAGGCAGAGTTGTAACAGCATCACTTACATCAAACATATACCGGGTGAATCCCAGCTTCACTGACAACATTTCAGAGGTTGTTCTGAGAATTTCGGTGTACGGTATAAGTTGTCTCCGTTGATTCGTTACAGTGTAATAACATATTTACGATTTATTAGGTTTACTCCCACAATTTCTTTTGCTTCTGTGAAATAACTTCACGACAGAGAAAATTTCTTTAATGCTAGTGACGTGCCCCGGCTTCTCACGGGTAGAACTTGTCAGCCAGCCTCCGATACAGGATATTCTAATCAAAGACATATCCAACTACACGCACACATGCACCCATGATTCACATAGAATATTTTCACTGAATGAAAACATAGTAATTAAATCATAATATCCTCCGATTATTGCCACGAGATATCACTTAAAACCTCAGTTACATACGGTACATGTAACATTCATCCCTGCTAAGAATCATCCTGGCGTGTGCTGCTAAATCATTCCAGTTATATGCAACTGGTCAGATACAATTACCTAATATTATTCTCAGAATTATATGCGTAACTCTACGCAGTGGACCGCAAACAAATTTATAGCTACGCCAGACAAATCTGGCCACACATATCCACATCTGCATCTACATGGATACTCTGCAAATCACATTTAAGTGCCTGGCAGAGGGTTCATCGAACCACCTTCACAATTCTCTATTATTCCAATCTCGTATAACGCGCGGAAAGAATGAACACCTATATCTTTCCGTACGAGCTCTGATTTCCCTTATTTTATCGTGGTGATCGTTCTACCCTATGTAGGTCGGTGTCAACAAAATATTTCCGCATTCGGGGGAGAAAGTTGGTGATTGGAATTTCGTGAGAAGATTCCGTCGCAGCGAAAAACGCCTTTCTTTTAATGATTTCCAGCCCAAATCCCGTATCATTTCTGTGACACTCTCTCCCATATTTCGCGATAATACAAAACGTTCTACCTTTCTTTAAACTTTGTCGATGTACTCCGTCATTCCTACCTGGTAAGGATCCCACATCGCGCAGCAGTATTCTAAAAGAGGACGGACAAGCGTAGTGTAGGCAGTCTCCTTAGTAGGTCTGTTACATTTTCTAAGTGTCCTGCGAATAAAACGCAGCCTTTGGTTAGCCTTCCCCACAACATTTCCTATGTGTTCTTTCCAATTAAAGTCGTTCGTAATTGTAATACCTAGGTATTTAGTTGAATTTACGGCTTTTAGATTAGACTGATTAATCGAGTAACCGAAGTTTAACGAGTTCCTTTCAGTACTCATGTGGATGACCTCACACTTCTCGCTATTTAGGGTCAACTGCCACTTTTCGCACCATTCAGATATTTTTTCTAAATTGTTTTGCAGTTTGTTTCGATCTTCTGATGACTTTATTAGTCGATAAACAACCGAAGACGGCTGCTCAGATTGTCTCCCAAATCGTTTATATAGATAAGGAACAGCAAAGGGCAACTAACACAACCTTGGGGAACGCCTGAAATCACTTCTGTTTTACTCGATTACTACGAACTGTGACCTCTCTGACAGGAAATCGCAAATCCAGTCACATAACTGAGACGGTAATCCATAAGCACGCAATTTTACTACGAGCCGATTGTGTGGTACAGTGTCAAAAGCTTTCCGGAAATCCAGGAATACGGAATCTATCTGAAATCATTTGTCAATAGGATTCAGCACTTCATGTGGATAAAGAGCTAGTTGTGTTTTACAGGAACGATGTTTTCTAAACCTATGTTGACTTTGTGTCAATAGACCGTTCCCTTCGAGGTAATTCATAATGTTAGAACACAATATATGTTCTAAAATCTTGCTGCATATCGACGTTAACGATATGGGCCTGTAATTTAGTGGATTACTCCTACTACCTTTCTTGAATATTGGTGTGACCTGTGCAACTTTATGCTATCTTTGAGATGCTGGGGTGGATCGTTAGAATCTCACAAAAATATATGTATGTTCAATATCTCCTCCTAAACTACTGGATCGATTTCATCCAAACGTGGTAAACATATCACTTAATGCCTGGAAAGATCCACTGTGGAGGTAAGAACTACCTACCACTCAAAGGTATAGAAGTGAAAAACTTGTAAAGCACCGCGCGCAAATATCCAGACTACATTCATCCAATATTTGAGAATGAGAGCACATAGCGACTAGCAACGAACTTGATAGGTAATTTCAAACCTTTACGGAACTTTTTCTCGCTGACACATCCCACAAAATGATGAAAAGAAAAAGATTTGCCGCTTACTACATTCCCTTTGCTTACGCAGTAGAACTGTGCATCAAGTATAACATCTTAATTTATTACTTCTTTAACACTAACACAGTTGGCAATCAATATTCACATATACGTGACCCCAGATTTATATCATTATACGACACAGTTTGAGAGATATGATGTCATAAACAGCGAGACACGTGAAAAACAGCCGCATCATCCTTGACGTTTAAATTTATTGTTCCTTTACTACTTATTATATACTCAACATACTTTTCAGGCAGTATCCGCAAATACCACTGAATGTACCTGCAAAATTTTAAATATATCATTATACGACACATAATTCAAAATATATGACGTCATAAACAGCGAAATACGTGAAAAACTGACGGTTCGTGCATGACGTTTTAATTTATTACTTCTTTATAGTAGCTCTATTCACAATATAATTCGCAGACAATATCCACATATACTGCTGAATGTGCCTGCAAAATTATATCATTGTACAACACGTAGCCTAAGAGATATGACGTCATAAACATTGAAATACGTGGAAAACTTCCGCATTATCTTTGACGTTTTAGTTAATAATAATGAACGTATGGCATTGGTGGCCGGGAGACCCCTCGCGGGGCCGTTCGGCCGCGGCTCCACAAGTTCTTTAACGCCACTACGGCGACTTGCGAGTGAATGAGGATGAAATGATGATGAAAGACACACAACACCCAGTCATGTCAAGGCAGAGAAAATCCCTGACCCCGCCGGGAATATTTTTTTTTGTTGTAACCATATATGCTTATTTAAATATATTAACAAAGATAAATTGAAAAAAGACATTTTATTCTATTCAATTATTATATTCCTAGTACTGGTTAATATTACTGTCACTTTACAGGTTCTCGTTTTTATATTTTTCCTTTTTCGTTTTTCTCTTATTGTTGTTCCTTAAACCCTTTTACATGGCCATTTGTCATCTTTTTTTTTTGGGGTAGACATTGCAGGACAGGCATAACAGTTTATATTTAGCATCGATGCATTGATTTTGAGTTCATGTTTCTGTATGTGATGCACTTGTGATGCCACAGGCACATTGTGTATTAAGGTTTGATCTCTTCCTCTAGTTTACTCTGTTAGGTGGGACAGTATGAGGTAAACATCACCATGATAGGCGGAGCAGAAGTGGAAGAAACTTTTTTACGTGTACTACAGATTATACCTAAATTGAAGAAGAGAGAAAATTTTGTCATATTATATAAGAGAAGCAGAAAGGAGAATGTGAGTAAACAATAGATATTATAGGCACAAAGTAAAGGAAATCATTAAAATAATAATAATTATTATTATTATTACTATGAGTAGTTGGCACTTTCCAATAATTAATGGTTGTCTCTAAAATTGCTAAACCACGAATACGACGTGCTACATACGCAAAATTTAACCGACAGGAAGAAGATGCTGTGATATGCAAATGATTAGCTTTTCAGAGCATTCACACAACGTTGGCAACAGTGGCGAGACCTACAACGTGCTGACATGAGGAAAGTTTCCAACCGATTTCTCATACACAAACAGCAGTTGACCGGCGTTGCCTGGTGAAACATTGTTGTGATGCCTCGTGTAAGGAGGGGAAATTCGTACCATCACGTTTCTGTATTTGATAAAGGTCGGATTGTTGCCTATCGCGATTGCGGTTTATCGTATCGCGACATTCCTGTTCGCGTTGGTCGAGATCGAATGACTGTTAGCAGAATATGGAATCGGTGGTTTCAGGAGGGTAATACGGAACGCCGTGCTGGATCCCAACGGCCTCATATCACTAGCAGTCGAGATGACAGGCATCTTATCCGCATGGCTGTAACGGATCGTGCAGCCACGTCTCGATCCTTGACTCAACAGATGGGGACGTTTCCAAGACAACAACTATCTGCACGAACAGTTCGACGACGTTTGCAGCAGTATGGACTATCAGCTCGGAGACCACGGCTGCTGTTACCCTTGACGCTGCATCACAAAATGGTTCAAATGGCTCTGAGCACTATGCGATTTAACTTCTCAGGTCATCAGTCGCCTAGAACTTAGAACTAATTAAACCTAACTAACCTAAGGACATCACACACAGCCATCCCCGAGGCAGGATTCGAACCTGCGACCGTAGCGGTCGCTCGGTTCCAGACTGTAGCGCCGCTGCATCACACACAGGAGCGCCTGCGATGGTGTACTCAACGACGATCCTGGGTGTACGAATGGCAAAACGTCATTTTTTCGGATGAATCCAGGTTCTGTTTACAGCATCATGATGGTCGCATCCGTGTTTGTCGACATCGCAGTGAACGCATATTGGTAGCGTGTATTCGCCATCGCCATACTGACGTAACACCCGGCGTGATGGTATGGGGTGCTATTGGTTACACGTCTCGGTCACGTCTTGTTCGCATTGACGGCACTTTGAACAGTGAACGTTACATTTCAGATGTGTTACGACCCTTGGCTCTACCCTTCATTCGATCGATGCGAAACCCTACATTTCAGCAGGATAATGCACGACCGCATGTTGCAGGTCCTGTACGGGCCTTTCTGGATACAGAAAATGTTTGGCTTCTGTCCTGGCCAGCACATTCTCCCATATCTCTCACCAACTGAAAACGCTGGTCAATTGTGGCCGAGCAACTGGCTCGTCACATTACGCCAGTCTCTACTCTTGATGAACTGTGGTATCGTGCTGAAGCTGCATGGGCAGCTGTACCTGTACACGCCATCCAAGCTCTGTTTGAATCAATGCCCAGGCGTATCGAGGCCGTTATTACGGCCATAGGTTGTTAGGTCTGGGTACTGATTTCTCAGGATCTATGTACCCAAATTGCTTGAAAATGTAATAACATGTCAGTTCTAGTATAATATATTTGTCCAATGAGTACCCGTTTATCATTTGCATTTCTTCTTGGTGTAGCAATTTTAATGGCCAGTAGTGTACAAAGATAAATGGGGTCAGAAATCATACAGAATGCAAATACTCTGTAACGAGCCACCAGAGACCACAGGCCCCTTATTCAAAAATACTCATAAAATAGCCCTGAGCAAACCCAGATATTTTATAAGTGGAGTTGCAGTTCGTCCTGTAGAAGCATTTGTGGTCTAACTTGTAAGAATAATAGGGATCCCCTTATCTTACTTCAGTACCTTTCGAAACAAAGCACATAAAAAATGGTTCAAATGGCTCTGTGCACTGTGGGACTTAACATCTAAGGTCATCAGTCCCCTGGAACTTAGAACTACTTAAACCTAAGTAACCTAAGGACATCATACACATCCATGCCCGAGGCAGTATTCGAACCTGCGGCCGTAGCGGTCGCGCGGTGACAGACTGAAGCGCCTAGAACCGCTCGGTCACACAGGCCGTCAAAACACATAAAAGAGAGGAACGTCAGCATAACTAGAATAACTGACGCTCACGGCAAATGTTGACATTTTGCGTCGGGTCCCCCTCCGCAGCTGACAATTATCCATTTCTTTAAGCCTCATTGCTGCCTAGCATGGACATTTGTTTATTGAGACGAACACGATTTTAAAACGCAATAAAGTAAAAGTAAAGTTATATGATATTGTTGACTAGGAGCTCCCCAAGGAGAGGTTCAGCCGTCTAGTCCGGAAACTATTCTTTCCGCCGTGCACGATTGTCCCTTTACTTGCGTATATGTAAAAGTTGTGTATTTGTTGAGTGTAACGGATGTGTGTAGAGTGTGGCGTTAAGTTTATGTGTGTGTGTGTGTGTGTGATAATGATGAGCGACAGTACATAGCCTACTCCTCTCGAATGGCACCAAAGACGTAACGTCCCAAACCGACGTATGCAGAGGCGTTGCTCCTGTAACTATGCCACCTCGAAATTTGCAAACTATGCAACACAACGCTCTACTCAATACAACACTGAAAAATAAACAACAGACATATTACAATGAAACCTCCGGCAGTTACACATTATACACAATCGTGTGCAGGGATACCAACCGCATTTCGCTCCAACTCACCACTGGCGCGAAATTACGAATGTTCCGGAATTTTTTGAACAGACCTTGTACGTGTAGCGTTTTAGGTTGTTTGTACCATACCCGGCATCTTTGAGTATGCGCGGCAGTCAATGATACGCACATGTCACACATGCTGCGGCTCTGGACGCAGGCGTTTTGAGCACCTACTGTAACCGTATTTAATTCGTAAGTGGTAAAAGGTTTCCTGCGGGTAGTGCCAGCTATCCGATACACTAATTTAAACAAATGAAGTAAACAGTTTTGCTCTCAATGGAGCATTTAGTTCAAATGGTTCAAATGGCTGTGAGCACTATGGGACTTAACATGTGAGGTCATGAGTCCCCTAGACTTACAAGTACTTAAACCTAACTAATCTAAGGACATCACACACACCCATGCCCGAGGCAGGATTCGAACCTGCGCTCATTGTAGTCGCGCTATTCCGGATTGAAGCGCCTAGAACCGCTCGGCCACCGCGGCCGGCGAACATTTAGTTTTTAACGTTAGTTCCACATGTTTTTTACTTCGTACAATGTATTTAATTTCCTGTACCAACGGAATAAATGGTAATGTACATTCCTCGGACCCTGTTGTCTGTTGCCTGTCACACTGTCTTCAGGTATGGCTCCTCACCGTTTCCTTGCATTCATAGCTCCTGTTCTTTAAATTCAATAAAGGCACCGACGTCTTGGAATGTCCGCCGTTTTTCACGTAATGAGGCCGATTGCCTCACACTGCAGAGGAGTAGACGGCAGTGGCTAGTGTGTAGACCGACGTTCGCCCCCACATCCAGTAATTCCGGTGCTGTCGTTCTCGTTCTGTTATATCCTGCATATTGTAGCGTAAAATATCGAAGACTGTACACAGGGTTCCGGGAGACAACATCCAGGCTGATAATTACCGAACTATATGAAAAAAAGGTGGCAGGGGTAAAATACAGGGAATGGAAGGCTATTTACAATTTGTAGAGAAACCAGTCGAGGGGCATGGAAGGGAAGCAGTGGTTGGGAAGGGAGTCAGACAGCGTTGTAGCCTCTCCCCGATGTTATTCAATCTGTATATTGAGCAAGCAGTAAAGGAAACAAAAGAAAAATTCTATTAGGTATTAAAATCCATGGAGAAGAAATAAAAACTTTGAGGTTCGCCGATGACATTGTAATTCTGTCAGAGACAGCAAAGGACTTGGAGAGCAGTTGAACGGAATGGATAGCGTCTTGAAAGGAGGATATAAGATGAACATCAACAAAAGCAAAACGTGGATAATGGAATGTAGTTGAATCATGTCAGGTGATGCTGAGGGAATTAGATTAGGAAATGAGTCACTTAAAGTAGTAAAGGAGTTCTGCTATTTGGGGAGCAAAATAACTGATGATGGTCGAAGTAGAGAGGATATAAAATGTAGACTGGCAATGTCAAGGAAAGCGTTTCTGAAGAAGAGAAATTTGTTAACATCGAGTATGGATTTAAGTGTCAGGAAGTCGTTTCTGAAAGTATTTGTATGAAGTGTAGCCATGTATGGAAGTGAAACATGGACGATAAATAGTTTGGACAAGAAGAGAATAGAAGCTTTCGAAATGTGGTGCTACAGAAGAATGCTGAAGATTAGATGTTTAGATCACATAACTAATGAGGAGGTACTGAATAGAATTGGGTAGAAGAGGAGATTGTGGCACAACTTGACTAGAAGAAGGGATCGGTTGGTAGGACATTCTGAGGCATCAAGGTATCACCAATTTAGTATTGGAGGGCAGCGTGGAGGGTAAAAATCGTAGAGGGACACCAAGAGATGAATACACTAGGCAGATTCAAAAGGATGTAGGTTGCAGTAGGTACTGGGAGATGAAGAAGCTTGCACAGGATAGAGTAACATGGACAGCTGCATCAAACCAGTCCGAGGACTGATGACAACAACAACAACAACAACAACATGGAAAAAATGTAAATAGTTAGAAACTACGGCGTGCGCACACTTCATTCAACATGTAAACGTCACTACAGATATTCTCATTTAGGTTATGACATGTTCCATATGCCCACTATCATTGGCGATGATGTGGAGCAGAGGAATAGCGAAATTCTGCATGACCTGCTGAAGTGTCGGAAAATCGATGCTGTCGATGCCCACCTGAATGAGTGTTTTCAGCTCAGCAATGGTTTCCTGTTATTGCTGTACACTTTGTAGATTAGATTAGTACTTGTTCTATAGATCATGAATATGACGCTTCGTAATGATGTGGAACGCGTCAGGTTACTAAAAGGTGTCTATACAAGACATTACATTACACAAAATATTACATGACACTTAATATATCTTTTTTATATGGGTGGGGAAATTACCCACTTATTATATCCAAAAATTCATCTAATGAGTAGAAGGAGTTGCCATTCAGAAATTTTCCTTTTAAATGCTATATGGGTATCTGTCAGACTTCTGATGCTATTAGGTAAGTGACCAAAGACTTTTGCGGCAGTATAACTTACTCCCTTCTGAGCCAAAGCTAGATTTAACCTTGAGTAGTGAAGATCATCCTTTCTCCTAGTGGTGTAGCCATGTACTCTGTTATTACTTTTGAATTCGCTCGGATTGTTAATAACAAATTTCATAAGTGAATATATATATTGTGAGGCTGCAGTGAAGATCCCTAGCTCTTTAAATAAGTGTCTGCAGGATGATCTTGGATGAGCTCCAGCAATCATTCTGATTACACGCTTTTGTGCAATGAACACTCTTTTACTCAATGATGAGTTACCCCAGAATATGATTCAATAAGAAAGCAGAGAATGAAAATAGGCGTGGTAAGCTAATTTACTGAGATGTATATCGCCAAAATTTGCAATGACCGTAATAGCATAAGTACGTCTATCTACATCCATACTCCGCAAGCCACCTGACGGTGTGTGGCGGGGGTACCTTGAGTACCTCTATCGGTTCTCCCTTCGATTCCAGTCCCGTATTGTTCGTAGAAAGAAAGATCGTCGATATGCCTCTGTGTGGGCTCTAATCTCTCTGATTTTATCCACATGGTCTCTTCGCGAGATATACGTAGGAGGGAGCAATATACTGCTTGACTCCTCGGTGAAGGTATGTTCTCGAAACTTCGACAAAAGCGCGTGCCGAGCTACTGAGCGTCTCCCTTGCAGAGTCTTCAACTGGTGTTTATCTATGATCTCCGTAACGCTTTCGCGATTTTTAAATGATCCTGTAACGAAGCGCGCTGCTTTCCGTTGGATCTTCTCTATCTCTTCTATCAACCCTATCTGGTACGGATCCCACACCGGTGAGCAGTATTCAAGCAGTGGACGAACAAGTGTTATGGAATTAACTGCTTCCAGTTGCTGACCTGCTATATTGTAGCTAAATGATAAAGGATCTTTCTTCCTATGTATTCGCAGCACATCACACTTGTCTGCAGTGAGATTCAGTTGCCATCCCCTACAACATTTCAGCAGATCTTCAGTGTGTTTTTTGCAGTTCAACCCATCATCAATGCATACACCTACAACATAGCCCCACAAAAAGGAGTCGCATGTGTTCAGATCACGAGCATATGGCGGCCAATGGAGGCCCATGATAGTGATCTCTGGGTACCCCAGAGCCAGAATGCGGTCTCCAAAGTGCTCCTCTAGGACATCAAACACTCTCTTGCTTCTATGGCGTCACGCTTCGTCTTGCATGAACCACATCTTGTCGATATCACGGTCACTTTGGATAATGGGGACAAAATCATCTTCCAAATCCTTCACGTGCCTTTCGGTAGTCACCGCGCCATCAAGGAATATTGCACCGATTATTCCGCAACTGGACTTTGTACACCACACAGTCACCTGTTGAGAATGAAGAGACTTCTCGATTGCGAAATGCAGATTCTCAGTCCGCCAAAGACGCCAATTTTGCTTATTGACGAACCCATCCAAATGAAAGTGGGCTTCGTCGCTAAACCAAACCATATTCACGTCAAAGACTTGTTCGTCAATTCTGTAAGCAATAGGGTTAGGGAAACGCAGCCGCCGTTCCATGGCTCTGGGACTTAATGGCTGACGGATTTTAATTTTGTATGGGAAGAGATGCAGGTCTTCAACATTTTTTTGTCGCAATGACTCCCGGTTGATTCCCACCTCTTGTGCAGCTCGTCTGATCGATTTTATAGGGCTGGTTTTAAACACAGCTCGTGTCCTCTCGATGTTTTCAATCGTTTTCACCCTTTTTGGACTGCCGACGTTGCCAACACTGTCGTCACGAGCGCCACCCGTTCTCTCAAACTTGCGAATCAAATTATTTATTGTTAGCACACTTGGACCGGCTATCTTTAACTTGAACTGCGTAGCGAACTTCCTTTAGGCCGCAGTTGGGCTGTTATTGCTCGCATAGTTGGCATTCAGAAGAACTATACTCTCTGGTACGCTTTCCCGTGACTTTTTCACTTGCAAATGGCTGACAGTAAAAAGGCGCGCAGGCATGCGCACACTAATTCTCAATGGGGAGACGTCTACAGACGTTAGAGTAACCTCTGGCGTGCCACAGGGGAGTGTTATGGGACCATTGCTTTTCACAATATATATGTAAATGACCTAGTAGATAGTGTCGGAAGTTCCATGCGGCTTTTCGCGGATGATGCTGTAGTATACAGAGAAGTTGCAGCATTAGAAAATTGCACCGAAATGCAGGAAGATCTGCAGCAGATAGGCACTTGGTGCTGGGAGTGGCAACTGACCCTTAACATAGACAAATGTAATGTATTGCGAATACATAGAAAGAAGGATCCTTTATTGTATGATTATATGATAGCGGAACAAACGCTGGTAGCAGTTACTTCTGTAAAATATCTGGGAGTATGTGTACAGAACGATTTGAAGTGGAATGATCATATAAAATTAATTGTTGGTAGGGCGGGTGCCAGGTTGAGATTGATTGGGAGAGTCCTTAGAAAATGTAGTCCGTCAACAAAGGAGGTGGCTTACAAAACACTCGTTCGTCCTATACTTGAGTATTGCTCATCAGTGTGGCATCCGTACCAGATCGGGTTGACAGAGGAGATATAGAAAATCTAAAGAAGAGCGGCGCGTTTCGTCACAGGGTTATTTGGTAACCGTGATAGCGTTACGGAGATGTTTGTGGTGTCACCGCCAGACACCACACTTGCTAGGTGGTAGCCTTTTAAATCGGCCGCGGTCCGCTAGTATACGACGGACCCGCGTGTCGCCACTGTCAGTAATTGCAGACCGAGCGCCGCCACACGGCAGGTCTAGAGAGACTTACTAGCACTCGCCCCAGTTGTACAGCCGACGTTGCTAGCCATGGTTCACTGAGAATTACGCTCTCAATTGCCGAGACGATAGTTAGCATAGCCTTCAGCTAAGTCAATTGCTACGACCTAGCAAGGCGCCATTTATCCTTTGCTATGTATCTAATGACGCATATACTGTATCAACAAGACCAATGTTCACCAATTGTGGATTAAAGTTAAGTATTCCAGCAGCTACGTACTTTTCTTTATAGCATTCATTACGTATCCTGTTTCAGACCTCACGCCAACCTGCGTGAGTATAAGCGCGTGCATTTCGGTTACCCGTCACTGTGGATTGGCTGTCTTGCCAGTCCACAACAATGTTTAACAAACTCAAGTGGCAGACTCTGTAATAGAGGCGCTCTGCATCGCGGTGTAGCTTGCTGTCCAGGTTTCGAGAGGGTGCGTTTCTGGATGAGGTATGGAATATATTGCTTCCCCCTACTTATAACTCCCGAGGAGGTCACGAGTGTAAAGTTAGAAAGATTCGAGCTCGCAAGGAGGCTTTCCGGCAGTCGTTCTTCCCGCGAACCATACGCGACTGGAACAGGATAGGTAGGTAATGACAGTGGCACGTAAAGTGCCCTCCACCATACACCGTTGGGTGGCTTCGGAGTATAAATGTAGATGTAAATGTAATTCCCATCATGCCCCGTGGCCAACATTGCAATTTACACGGCCTAACGCAAACCATTCCGATGTTATGATGATTTTATTTCATATAGTTCAATAACTGCGACCCTGTACTACGAGTAGAAGCCCGTGTCCAACTCCCTAAGCCACCACGGCAACAGAGCGTCGCATTCGCAGGAGACGGGCCTGTCTGTGCAGTGGCTAACTCCGTCTGCTCAACTGGCGATCGTGCCAATCAGTTGCGATCACCTAATATAAAAAACCACAGGTCTCGACCTGGCGGCGTTCTATTCGCGTATAACGTCACGCTTGCTGCTGCATAGGAGGCCTAGCAGCAGGAGCCGGCGCCTATAACTGACTTTGTAGCGTCGTTGGACGACGATTCCGGGTACAGGGTCTTATCCTCATTTTATTCCTTAATACACCTTCTTAACCTCCTCAATGATTGTCGGTGATACGAGGATCGCTCCAAAAGAAATGCACACTATTTTTGTAAAAATACAGTTTTCATTCTGCACTTGTGGACGTTTTACAGTGTGTAGATACATCCTTCCCGCTTGTTTTCAAACTTAGTTCAACATGTTCCCGTGACTGGCGCCGTCACACCATGTCTTCACTTGACGTTCGTCAGAAACAGCGTGCTGTCATAGAATTCCTGTGCTGTGAAAACGCGACAGTGGGAAACATCCAAAAGAGATTGAAAAAGGCGAATGGAGATGCTGCTGTCGATCGCAGTGCAGTTAGTCGGTGGGCAAGCAGGTTACGTGATGATAGCGGGCACGGCAATATTGAGGATTGTCCTCGCAGCAGCAGGCCTCGTACTGCACACACTCCAGACAATGCACAGAGAGTTAATGAATTGGTTAGGTTAGTGTTGTTTAACGTCCCGTCGACAACGAGGTCATTAGAGACGGAGCGCGAGCTCGGGTTAGGGAAGGATGGGGAAGGAAATCGGCCGTGCCCTTTCAAAGGAACCATCCCGTCATTTGCCTGAAACGATTTAGGGAAATCACGGAAAACCTAAATCAGGATGGCTGGAGACGGGATTGAACCGTCGTCCTCCCGAATGCGAGTCCAGTGTGCTAACCACTGCGCCACCTCGCTCGGTTTAATGAATTGGTGACTGCTGACAGACTCATCACAGTGAACGAATTGTCACGCTACGTTGGAATAGGGGAAGGAAGTGTTTGCAGAATACTGAACGTGTTGGCGTTAAAAAAGGTTTGTGCCAGGTGGCTTCCCAGGATGTTGAAAGTGGCTCACAAAGAAACAAAAAAAAAAAAAAAAAAAAAAAGGTATGCAGCGAACTTTTGGAGCAGTACGAGAATGGTGGAGATGAGTTTCTTGGAAGAATTGTGACAGGTGATGAAACATGGCTCCATCATTTTTCACCAGAGATGAAGAGGCAATCAATGGAGTGGCATCATGCAAGTTTACGCAATAAAAAAGAATTCAAAACCACACCTTCTGCTGGAAAAGTTATGGCTACGGTGTTTTTCGATTCCGAAGGACTCTTGCTTGTGGACATCATGCCAAGTGGGACCACCATAAATTCTGATGCATATGTGACGACACTGAAGAAACTTCAAGCTCTACTGAATCGTGTTCGACTTTCTCGGCAAAAGCATGATGTTTTGCTGTTGCACGACAATGCACGGCCACGTGTCAGTCAAAAAACTATGGATGCGATCACAAAACTCGGATGGACAACACTGAAACACCCACCTTACAGTCATAATCTGGCTCCATGTGACTATCATCTCTTTGGGAAACTGAAAGACTCCCTTTGTGGAACAAGGTTTAAAGATGATGACTCCCTTGTGCACGCTGCCAGACAGATGCTCCAACAGGTTGGTCCACAATTTTACCGTGCGGGTATACAGGCGCTTGTTCAAAGGTGCCGGCCGAAGTGGCCGCGCGGTTCTGGCGCTGCAGTCTGGAACCGCGGGACCGCTACGGTCGCAGGTTAGAATCCTGCCTCGGGCATGGATGTGTGTGATGTCCTTAGGTTAGATAGGTTTAAGTAGTTCTAAGTTCTAGGGGACTAGTGACCTCAGCAGTTGAGTCCCATAGTGCTCAGAGCCATTTGAACCATTTTTTGTTCAAAGGTTCAAATGGCTCTGAGCACTATGGGACTTAACATCTGAGGTCATCAGTCCCCTAGAACTTAGAACTACTTAAACCTAACTAACCTAAGGACATCACACACATCCATGCCCGAGGCAGGATTCGAACTTGCGACGTAGCGGTCGCGCGGTTCCAGACTGAAGCGTCTAGAACCGCTCGGCAACACCGGCCGGCACAGGCGCTGGTTCCAAGATGGCGTAAGGCAGTTGAGAGGGATGGAAATTATGTGGAGAAATGAAAATGTTGTTCCTAAAAGATGTATCTACACACTGTAAAACGTTAAAACATGTAGAATAAAAGATGGATTTAAAAAAAAATAGTGTGCATTTCTTTTGGAGTGATCCTCGTCTTTTGAAACACCCTGTGTATGAGTTTCTATTGTTATGATATTAACTACACAACATTTGATACTAAAAACTACCGAACTCCGTCCGTACAGCCCTTGGAAGGCCCACGGTACCGACCGACCGCCGTTTCATTCTCAGCCCACAGGTGTCACTGGATGCGGATATGGAGGGGCATGTGATAAGCACACCGCTCTCCCGGCCGTATGTCAGTTTACGAGACCGGAGTCGCTACTTCTCGATCAAGTAGCTCCTCAGTTTTCCTCACAAGGGCTGAGTGCTGCCCGCTAGCCAACAGCGCTCGGCAGACCGGATGGTCACCCATCCAAGTGCTAGCCCAACCCGACAACACTTAACTTCATTGATCTGACGGGAACCGGTGTTACCACTGCGGCAAGGTCGTTGGCAACATTTGAGTCAGTTGCAGCGATTAAAGTGTTGGCGTGGTGAACATCCGGCGGTATCATCGTTCTGTTTGGGTGCTGGTATATTTGATTTGAGAGGGCTATAAATGTATTCTGTAGAATTACACATATGTATGTATATATATATATATATATATATATATATATATATATATATATATATATAAGTTTCGGCACCGGTTATGATTATGAGAGAAGGAAGTTTCGGGTTTACGGGCGGGTTAGGGAAGAGAAAGAAAGTAAATTTGTGGTTCAAAAATGGCTCTGAGCACTATGGGACTTAACATCTGTGGTCATCAGTTCCCTAGAACTTAGAACTACTTAAACGTAACTAACCTAAGGACATCAGACACATCCATGCCCGAGGCAGGATTCGAACCTGCGACCGTAGCAAGTAAATTTGTGACTAAGATAAATTAATTTACACATGGGCATTGAGGCGTCTGAATTGAATGTGGTCTTGGTTTTGCGAGTAAGTATTTTAGACAGTCGCGTGGATGACATATATGGTTTCTAGGGTAATATGGTTGAAGGTACGGGCGTATTAACAGAATGTATGTTCTGGAGAGCTACTGTTTATTTAGTTTAGTTCCTTGCGTGTTCCGTGGATCAAATTCGCAGCTAGCTGTGATGTGGAACGTATTAGCTGGTTTGCAAATAAGATATATTTTCACTATGAAAACAAAACAATTTACATAACTTTTTTAATACTAAAAATGGTTCTAATGGCTCTGCGCACTATGGGACTTAACAGCTGAGGTCATCAGTCCTGTAGAACTGAGAACTACTTAAACCTAACTAACCTAAGGACATTACACACATCCATGCCCGAGGCAGGATTCGAACCTGCGACGTAGCGGTCGCGCGGTTCCAAACTGTAGCGCCTAGAACCATTCGGCCACACCAACCGGCCTTTAATACTAAGTAAAAAAAAGATTATGAATGTAGCCGACATACCGTCTTCTCAGAAGTGCATCTGTTTAGTAGAGGGAGTTGTCAAGCAGAAATTATTCCAATTAGTTTTTAAAACTTTCATTATCTGCTAGCATATTTAATTCATAAGGGAGCTGGTTCCGTAGTTTTATGGCTGCGTACATTGCTCCTTTCAGTGCAAGAGTAACAATATGTTTTGGATAGTGAAAGCCGTTTTTGTTCCTAGTGTTAAACTTATGATGCTACAATAATTTCCAGCCCTCCTTCATAGCTGAGAAGTTACAGGAACGACATCTAAAGATCGTGAGCAATTTGGAATACCGACAGTACTTCTCTTAACTTCCTATGGAGTGCGTTTCAAGGGCCTCCGAATAGCTGGAACATCCAAGGTAGGAGAACTTAAATTATCGATGCGGAGAAAGAATGAAGGGAAGATAAGAATGGGGGGACTGGAAATACGGATCTCCTTTGTGATGTGTGTTTCTTTCTCTATGTAATGTAGGAATAACGTCGAGTTCACTATCTTTCAAGTAATACAGGAATATTATTTGCGGTATCACAATGAAGTGGTTCTTACCGAAATTTTACTTCACTTAAATGTTATATGTGAACCAGGATTGGCCGGCAGGAGTGGCCGTGGGGTTCTAGGCGCTGCAGTCTGGGGCCGAGCGACCGCTACGGTCGCAGGTTCGAATCCTGCCTCGGGCATGGATGTGTGTGATGTCCTTAGGTTAGTTAGGTTTAAGTAGTTCTAAGTTCTAGGGGACTGATGACCTCAGAAGTTAAGTCGCATAGTGCTCAGAGCCATTTGACCCATTTTTTTGAACCAGGATTTGCTTTAATTTGTGGAAGATATTCATTGAAATTCGAAACATAGTTGGAGAAGTATTTCTTTTTAACATAATTTTATTGTGTTTTTCATTTCTGACGTATGTTTAACTTTCCAAAGTTTACTACTTATTAAAATGTTAATTTTACGTCAGTCTGGTTGCCTGCAAAAGAAAACGAAAACAAAAAAAAACTGTTCTTCCCTTACAAATGGTAAGACCACCGCTCACGATAAGCTGAAAGTTAAAAAAAGTAAAAAAAGTAAGTGCCGCTGGCTTCTATGCAGGGGAACCAGGTTCGATCCCCAGGACTGCTAGGGTATTTTTTTCTTGGTGGGAGGACTGGTATGGGATGAAATGAGCCAGTTAAGAGCAAATGAGTAGCTACTAGACCGATTAATAGCTGTTCGAAGTTCAGGAAACCCAACAACGACCGGGACAGGGGTGTGATGACCGCATGGTCCTCTGTACTGCATCCGATGACGCCATTGGCAGAGGATAATGAAGCGAACAACACGATCGGCCCGTTTAGGCCAAGAAGGCGGACCTTTGTCTTTTTTGCCATTACTTAGAAACTGTGAACCTCACAACAAACTTTATAAGTTAATAAATGTGTTTTTATTCTGTCGTTAGTACACCAAATTTTTTTAAACTGTAGCCCACATGAAACTCGCTGATAAACATCGTACGTTTTCCTTACAGCACGTTTCTGTGCAATGAATAATTGGTCACTGTGTATGGAATTGCTACAGCAAATTATTCCAAAACACATCAATGAATTGCAGTGCGCAGATTAGAACGATTTTCAAATGCTTTGATGACCAAAATCAGCAGTTGCACGTGGAGCAAATATTGCTGAGGTCAAATGATTGAGATCTATAATATTTGTTTTCCAGTTCAGGTTCTGATAACAATACACATCCAAGAATTCTGAACACTCAGATTCATATATTTCCTTTCCCTTGCTTTTTATTGTTATTGTGACAATACAGGGTGGCCCATTGATCGTGACTGGGCCAGATATCTCACGAAATAAGCGTCAAACGAAAAAACTACAAAGAACCAAACTTGTCTAGCTTGAAAAGGGAAACGAGATGGCCCGCTAGATGGCGCTGCCATAGGTCAAACGGATATCAACTGCGTTTTTTTAAACAGGAACCCCCATTTTTATTACATATTCGTGTATTACGTAAAGAAATATGAATGTTTTAGATGCACCACTTTTTCTCGCAACATATGGCTCACAATTTTAAAAAAATGGTTCAAATGGCTCTGAGCACTATGGGACTCAACTTCTGAGGTCATTAGTCCCCTAGATCTTAGAACTAGTTAACCCTAACTAACCTAAGGACACCACACACATCCATGCCCGAAGCAGGATTAGAACCTGCGACCGTAGCGGTCTCGCGGTTCCAGACTGCAGCGCCTAGAACCGCACGGCCACTTCGGCCGGCTCACAATTTTAGACGAACTGTTGGTAACAGGTAGGTTTTCTAAATTAAAATACACAACGTAGGTACGTTTGAACATTTTATTTCAGTTGTTCCAACGTGATACATGTACCTTTGTGAACTTATCATTTCTGAGGACGCATGCTGTTACAGCGTGATTACCTGTAAATACCACATTAATGCAATACATGCTCGAAATTATGTCCGTCAACCTCAATGCATTTGGCAATACTTGTAACGACATTCCTCTCAACAGCGAGTGGTTCGCCTTCAGTAATGTTCGCTCATGCATTGACAAAGCCACTGACGCATGTTGTCAAGTGTTGTAGGTGGATCACGATAGCAAATATCTTGCAACTTTCCCCGCAGAAAGAAATCCAGGGACGTCAGATCCAGTGAACGTGCGAGCCATGGTATGGTGCTTCGACGGCCAATCCACCTGTCATGAAATATGCTATTCAATACCGCTTCAGGGACCGATGACCGTAGCAGTTGGTCCCACAAACCAACCAACCAATACCGCTTCAACCGCACGCGAGCTGAGTGCCGGACATCCATCATGTTGGAAGTACATCGCCATTCTGTCATGCAGTGAAACATCTTGTAGTAACATCGGTAGAACATTACGTAGGAAATCAGCATACATTGCACCATTTAGATTGCCATCGATAAAATGGGGGCCAATTATCCTTCCTCCCATAATGTCGCACCATACATTAAACCGTCAAGGTCGCTGATGTTCCGCTTGTCGCAGCCATTGTGGATTTTCCGTTGCCCAATAGTGCATATAATGCCGGTTTACTTTACCGCTGTTGGTGAGTGACGCTTCGTCACTAAATAAAACGCGCGCAAAAAATCTGTGATCGTCCCGTAATTTCTCTTGTGCCCAGTGGCAGAACTGTACACGACGTTCAAAGTCGTCGCCATGCAATTCCTGGTGCATAGAAATATGGTACGGGTGCAATCGATGTTGATGTAGATTTCTAAACACGGACGTTTTTGAGATTCCCGATTCTCGCGCAATTTGTCTGCTACTGATGTGCGGATTAGCCGCGACAGCAGCTAAAACACCTACTTGGGCATCATCATTTGTTGCAGGTCGTGGTTGACGTTTCACATGTGGCTGAACACTTCCTGTAACGTAACTATCCGGCGAACGGTCCGGGCACTTGGATAATGTCGTCCAGGATACCGAGCAGCATACATAGCACACGCCCGTTGGGCATTTTGATCACAATAGCCATACATGAACACGACATCGACCTTTTCCGCAATTGGTAAACGGTCCATTTTGACACGGGTAATGTATCACGAAGCGATAACCATCCGCACTGGCGGAATGTTATGTGATACCACGTACTTATACGGTTGTGACTATTACAGCGCCATCAGTCACAAAGCGAAAAAAGTGGTCCAACTAAAACATTCATATTTCTTTACGTACTACAAGAATATGTAATACAAAATGGGGGTTCCTATTTAAAAGAACGAGGTTGATATCCGTTTGACCTATGGCAGCGCCATCTGGTTTCCCTCTTCAAGCTAAACGAGGTTCGCTCTTTGTAGTTTTTTCGTTTGATGCTTATTTCGTGAGACATTTGGCCCAGTCACGATCAATGGACCACCCTGCATATCTTGCCGTGAATAAAATTGAATGAACTGTGATTTTATTTTCTAAGTTAAGTGATAGATCATTTATGGCGAGCCAGTCAATACTCCTTTTGCTGCAGCTCCCTGGAGAGGCGCTACAGGCGATGTCGTGCTGTTGGCAAAGGCACTAGCGTCGGTCGTCAGCTGCGAGCTCCTATTGACGCTAAATTTCGCCGCACTATTCTAACGCATATGTTCATAGTACTCCCTCTTTGATTTCTGCGGTTATGTCACGCATTGCTGCTTGTCTGTTAGCACTGACAAGCCCACTAAGACGCTGCTGCTCTCGGTCGTTAAGTGAAGGCTGCGGCCACGACATTGTCCGTGGTGAGAGGTAATGCCTGAAATTTGGTACTGTCGGCACACTTTCACACTGTGGATCTCGTAATATTAAATTCTCTAATGATTTCCGAAATGTAATGTCCCATCTGCCTAGCCCCAACTACCATTTCGCGTCCAGAGTCTTAATTCCCGTTGTGCGGCCATAATCACGTCGGAAACCATATATATGACTCACCAGAATACAAATGACAGCTCCGCCAATGCACTGCTCTGTTATACACTGTTTACACAATACTACCGCCATTTGTATATGTGCATATTGCTATCACATGAATATTGTATGTTAGCGTAGTTACTAGGCATCGGTAGGAGCAGGGGAAAGAGTACACAGCCTTTTGCGAGGGTCGTGGGGAAGAGTCCCTATGTTTTTTTTTGTTACTTACACTGCAAATAAACCGAAATAGTATTCAATACATTGTACTTGTTAATATTTTCATGTTGTTGTTGTTGTTGTTGTTGTTGTGGTCTTCAGCCCTGAGACTGGTATGATGCAGCTGTCCATACTACTCTATCCTGTGCAAGCTGCTTCATCTCCCAGTACTTAGTGCAACCTACATCCATCTGAATCTGCTTGGTCTCCCTCTACGATTTTTACCCTCCACGCTGCCCTCCAATACTAAATTGGTGATCTCCTGATGCCTCAGGACATGTCCTACCAACCGATCCCTTCTTCTAGTCAACTTGTGCCACAAACTCCTCTTCTCCACAATTCTATTCAGTACCTCCTCATTAGTTATGTGATCTAAACATCTAATCTTCAGCATTCTTCTGTAGCACCACATTTCGAAAGCTTCTACTCTCTTTTTGCCCAAACTATTTATCGTCCATGTTTCACTTCCGTACATGGCTACACTCCATACAAATACTTTCAGAAAAGACTTCCTGACACTTAGATCTATACTCGATGTTAACAAATTTCTCTTCTTGAAAAAGACTTTCCTTGCCATTGCCAGTCTACATTTTATATCCTCTCTACTTCGACCATCATCAGTTATTTTGCTCCCCAAATAGCAAAACCCCTTTACTACTTTAAGTGACTCATTTCCCAATCTAATTCCCTCAGCATCACTCGGCCGGCCGAAGTGGCCGTGCGGTTCAAGGCGCTGAAGTCTGGAACCGCAAGACCGATACGGTCGCAGGTTCGAATCCTGCCTCGGGCATGGATGTTTGTGATGTCCTTAGGTTAGTTAGGTTTAACTAGTTCTAAGTTCTAGGGGACTAATGACCTCAGCAGTTGAGTCCCATAGTGCTCAGAGCCATTTGAACCATCAGCATCACTCGACTTAATTCGACTACATTCCATTATCCTCGTTTTGCTTTTGTTGATGTTCATCTTATACCCTCCTTTCAAGACACTGTCCATTCCGTTCAACTGCTCTTGCAAGTCCTTTGCTGTCTCTGACAGAATTACAATGTCATCGGCGAACCTTAAAGTTTTTATCTCTTCTCCATGGACTTTAATGCCTACTCCGAATTTTTCTTTTGTTTCCTTTACTGCTGGCTCAATATACAGATTGAACAACATCGGGGAGAGGCTACAACGCTGTCTCACTCCCTTCCCAACCACTGCTTCCCTTTCATGTCCCTTGATTCTTATATCTGCCATCTGGTTTCTGTACAAATTGTAAATAGCCTTTCGCTCCCTGTATTTTACACCTGCCACCTTCAGAATTTTATCTCATCATACATTTCTTCAATTTCTTCGTCATCTGCAGAGCTAGTAGGCATATAGACTTGTACTACTGTCGTAGGCGTGGGCTTCGTGTCTATCTTGGCTACAACAATGCGTTCGCTGTGCTGTTTGTAGTAGCTAACCCTCATTCCTATTGCTATATTTATTATTAAACCTACTCCTGCATTACCCCTATTTGATTTTGTATTTGTAACCCTCTATTCACCTGACCAAAAGTCTTGTTCCTCCTGCCACCGAACTTCACTAATTCCCACTATATCCAACTTTAACCTAACCATTTCCCTTTTTAAATTTTCTAACCTACCTGCCCGATTAAGGGATCTGACATTCCACGCTCCGATCCATAGAACGCCAGTTTTCTTTCTCCTGATAACGACGTCCTCTTGAGTAGTCCCCGCCCGAAGATCCGAATGGGGGACAATTTTACCTCCGGAATATTTTACCCAAGAGGACGCCATCATCACTTATCCATACAGTAAAGCTGCATGCCCTCGGGAAAAAATTACGGCCGTAGTTTCCCCTTGCTTTCAGCCGTTCGCAGTACCAGCACAGCAAGGCCGTTTTGGTTAGTGTTACAAGGCCAGATCAGTCAATCATCCAGACTGTTGCCCCTGCAACTACTGAAAAGGCTGCTGCCCCTCTTCAGGAGGGCCTCTCAACAGATATCCCTCCGTTGTGGTTGCACCTCCGGTACGGCTATCTGTATCGCTGAGGCACGCAAGCCTCCCCACCAACGGCAAGGTCTATGGTTCATGGGGGGAGGAATATTTTCATAAGAGGCATGAAAAGAAAAGGTAGATGAAAATTTGGAATTGAAAATAAATTTACGGGAAGAGCTTATAGGACGTACGCGAGAATTTCGTATATAAAATTAAATACTATTATTATCTTACAGCTGATGATTCACACGTTCTGGGGCCATATTCATCGTAAGAACAGGGAAACAATAATTTTCCCGGTACCTTTCTCGCGTTATAAACGCTGAATTCTTACAACTACAAAGGTGTTTAATGTTTCTACAAGCCGGCCGCTGTGGCCGGGCAGTTTTATGCGCTTCAGTCCGGAACCGCGCTGCTGCTACGTCGCAGGTTCGAATCCTGCCTCGGGCATGGATGTGTGTGATGTCCTTAGGTTAGTTAGGTTTAAGTAGTTCTTAAGTTCTAGGGGACTGATGACCTCAAATGATGAGTCCCATAGTGCTCAGAGCCATTTGAACCATTTGAATATTTCTATAGAAAACAGAATGGGTTTACATTCATACGCAGTCTGGCAGCAAATCAAGCGTAACGCATTTCGCCAACTATTGGCGATGGTAGCTTCTGATATACAGTGGAGCGTATTTTGAAGCACCCTTCTCGGGATGTGATTTCTTTTTCTCTCTCGATGAGATGAGAGCAGTTTCGAAGATTTTTGAGCGAATTCTTTGCCTGTCGATAAAATCAGACGTCGCAGGATTGCACTATTGGAATGCATTCGGGGGAATCACTTTAATACTGCACGATCGCAATCCTTTTGCTTGAAAAATCTCATCGTATATTTGCAGATTTGTTTGTTTTCCCCACGAGTCAATTTACAGAATAAATTTTGACTGCACTTAGGGCTCCATCAGTTCAGTAAAAAAAAGAAAGAAATGTATAATGGTGTGCATGTAGGGCTCTTAGGGCTCCATCACATCAATAAAAAAAATTGTATAATGAAGTTGTAAATTTCTAAGGTTCTGACGAAGTTTTTATTTATTATTTATTTATTTATTTGTTGTTCCGTGGGACCAAATTAAGGAGAAGTCTCTATGGTCATGGAACGAGTCAATACATGAAATTATAATACGATAGTAGAAACAGATAAAATGAAATACAAGAAACGTATTCAGGCGGCAATTCGTAAGTTTAAATAAAGAAAATCAACAAAGTAACACTGAAATTTGCTTAATTTTTCAGCTCTTCCAGGAGTTCCTCGACAGAATAGAAGGAGTGAGCCAAGAGGAAACTCTTCAGTTTAGACTTAAAAGCGTTTGGGCTACTGCTAAGGTTTTTGAGTTCTTGTGGTAGTTTATTGAAAATGGATGCAGCAGAATAGTGCGCTCCTTTCTGCACAAGAGTCAAGGAAGTGCATTCCACATGCAGATTTGATTTCTGCCTAATATTAACTGAGTGAAATCTGCTAACTCTTGGTAATAAGCTAATATTGCTAACAACAAACGACTTTAAAGAAAATATATACTGTGGGGCAATGTCAGAATCCCCAGACTGTTGAATAGCGGTCGACAAGAGGTTCTCGAACTTACACCACATATAGCTCGACAGCCCGTTTTTGAGCCAAAAATAACCTTTTTGAATCAGAAGAATTGCCCAAAAAATAATTCCAAATGACATAAGCGCATGAAAATATGAGGAGTAGACTACTTTTCGTGTTGAACTGTCACTTATTTCAGATACTGTTCTAATGGTAAATAATGCAGCATTTAGTTTCTGAACAAGATCCTGAACATGGGCTTTCCACAACAGCTTACTATCTATCCGAACGCCTAGGAACTTGAACTGTTCCGTCTCGCTTATAATATGTCCATTCTGTCTGGTCAAAATATCAGTTCTTGTTGAATTGTGAGTTAGAAACTGTAAAAACTGAGTCTTACTCTTAAGATGACATTCCTATACTTTGCCGTGAACTCACTACTGTTTTTCGTATCCTTGCCCAAAATAGCCAGTATTCTCTTGGACGCATAAGTAGACAGTCGGCAGTAATTTTCGAAAAAAAATTACAGCTCATTGCCTTGTATACGAGTGAGATATTTTTTTCGTAATCTGGTTTATTTTTCGGTATAAGTAACGAAAAATTGAAATTTAAAAAATGAAAAACTTTTCGCACATAGACTCTATCCTGTGATCCTCTGATTGCCATCATGCTGCGTGAACCGTTGCCTGGAAACGACGCTAACATAAATAACTTATGCCTTGCCTGACTAAAATTGCAGTTTTTTTCCAAAAGCTTGGCGTTGGAGCTCCCACTTGTGTCGCTGCCCGCCCGCTTCGCTGAGTGGTAACGTGTTTGCCTACCATGCGGCAGGCCCGTGTTCGATCCCCGCCCGGGTTGGGGACTTTCTTGCTGGTGGAGTAGGTATTGTGTTACCCTTATAATCCCTTCGTCATTATCACAGACACGCAAGTCACCCAATGTGGCGTCACCTGAAATAAGACTTGCAACTCGGCGGCCGAACTTCCTGGGGCCTCCAGTCCATCAGTGCCACACGATCATTTCACTTTTTACTTCTGTCACACTTTTTTGTGGCTAAGCCCTGCATACAGCATAGATCTGGACGAAATGGATGATGACAAGTAAACGTGTTCCCCTTGTAAGTGGAGAAAGGTATTTTAGAATCGAATTCTAACGCTTGAGCCTTGTCCCGCAGTTACGCAGGGTCGGCCATCGTTAATCGGATTTGGCTTGTTAATGGGTGGCCGGGTGCCCTTCCTGCCCCCACCCCGTACCCCCCGGGACGGAATTAGTGTACTCCAACTGTCTGCATCGAGTGTAATCCATGGAATAGTGCGAAAGTGTTCAGATGTCTGCGAGCCACACTGAGGCGGAACATGGGGACCAGCCCAGTATTCACCTAGCGGGATGTGGAAAACCGCCTAAAAACCACATCCAGGCTGGCCGGCACATCGGCCCTCGTCGTTAATCCGCCAGGTGGATTCGATCCGGGGCCAGGGCACCTACCCGAGTCCAGGAAGCATTGCGTCAGCGCTCTCGGCTACCCTGACGGGTCGTATTTTAGAATTGAATAAGGAGCTTTAATTCTGCTGGGCCTACGGAGCAGATGAGTACGGAGCAGTCGCCTGGATTATAATCAACACACAAGGCATACGCAGCTGCAGAGTGACTACGTCTTGCTGCCTCTCAGGGGAATAACGGATAATAAAGGATGCCCATTGTCACGGGGAAGTGCCAGTGAACGGTTCGCCATTAACAAGAGTAGCTCGCCATTACGTGATCTATAATCCCTGTACGTTTGATGGCAAGACTTTGATACATGCTATATACAGGGTGGTCCATTGATAGCGACCGGGCCAGATATCTCACGAAATAAGCATCAAACGAAAAAACTACAAAGAACGAAACTCGTCTAGCTTGAAGAGGGAAGCCAGATGGCGCTGTGGTTGGCCCGCTAGATGGAGCTGCCATAGGTCAAACGGATATCAACTGCGTTTTTTTTTAAACAGGAATCCCCATTTTTTATTACATATTCGAGTAGTACGTAAATAAATATGAATGTTTTAGTTGGACCACTTTTTTCGCTTTGTGATAGGCGGCGCTGTAATACAAACGTATAAGTACGTGGTATCACGTAACATCCCACCAGGGCGGACGGTTTTGCTTCGTTATACATTACCCGAGTTAGAATGGACCGTTTACCAATTGCGGATAAGGTCGATATCGTTTTGATGTATGGCTATTGTGATCAAAATGCCCAACGGGCGTGTACTATGAATGCTGCTCGTTATCCTGGACGACATCATCCAAGTCTTCAGGCCGTTCGCCGGATAGTTACGTTATTTAAGGAAACAAGAAGTGTTCAGCCACATATGAAACGTCAACCACGTCCTGCAACAAATGATGATGCCCAAGTAGGTGTTTTAGCTGGTGTCGTGGCTAATCCGCACATCAGCAGCAGACAAATTGCGCGAGAATCGGAAACCTCAAAAACGTCTGTGTTGAGAATGCTACATCAACATCGATTGCACCCGTACCATATTTCTATGCATCAGGTATCGCATGGCGTCGACTTTGAAAGTCGTGTACAGTTTTGCCACTTGGTACGGGACGATGACGGATTTTTTGCGCGCGTTCTATTTAGCGACGAAGCGTCGTTCACCAGCAGCGGTGCCGGCCGTACTGGACGAGCGGTTCTAGGCGCTTCAGTCTGGAACCGGGCGACCGCTACGATCGCAGGTTCGAAATCTGCCTCGAGCATGGATGTGTGTGATCTCCTTAGGTTAGTGAGGTTTAAGTAGTTCTAAGTTCTAGGGGACTGATGACCTCAAATGTTAAGTTCAAAATGGTTCAAATGGCTCTGAGCACTATGCGACTTAACTTCGGAGGTCATCAGTCACCTAGAACTTAGAACTAATTAAACCTAACTAACCTAAGGACATCACACACATCCATGCCCGAGGCAGGATTCTAACCTGCGACCGTAGCGGTCACGCGGTTCCAGACTGAAGCGCCTTTAACCGCACGGCCACACCGGCCGGCCTCAAATGTTAAGTGCCATAGTGCTCAGAGCCATTTGAACCATTTGAACCAGCAGTGGTAACGTAAACCGGCATAATATGCGCTATTGGGCAACGGAAAATCCACGATGGCTGCGACAAGTGGAACATCAGCGACCTTGGTGGTTTAATGTATGGTGCGACATTATGGTAGGAAGGATAATTGGCCCCCATTTTATCGATGGCAATCTACATGGTGCAATGTATGCTGATTTCTTATGTGATGTTCAGCCGATGTTACTACAAGATGTTTCACTGCATGACAGAATGGCGATATACTTCCAACATGATGGATGTCCGGCACATAGCTCGCCTGCGGTTGAAGTGGTATTGAATAGCATATTTCATGACAGGTGGTTTGGTCGTCGAAGCACCATACCATGGCTCGCACGTTCACCGCATCTGACGTCCCCGGATTTCTTTCTGTGAGGAAAGTTGAAGGATATTTCCTATCGTGATCCACCGACAACACCTGGCAACATGCGTCAGCGCATTGCCAATTCATGTGCGAACATTACGGAAGGCGAACGACTCGTTGTTGAGAGCAATGTCGTTACACGTACTGCCAAATGCATTGAGGTTGACGAACATCATCTTCAGCATTTAATGCATTAATGTGGGCCGGCCGCGGTGGTCTCGCGGTTGTAGGCGCTCAGTCCGGAACCGCGCGGTTGCTACGGTCGCAGTTTCGAATCCTGCCTCGGGCATGGATGTGTGTGATGTCCTTAGATTAGTTAGGTTTAAGTAGTTCTAAGTTCTAGGGGACTGATGACCACAGCTGTTAAGTCCCATAGTGCTCATAGCCATTTGGACCATTTTTGACTTATGGCAGCGCCACCTGGCGGGCCAACCATAGCGGCATCTGGTTTCCCCCTTCAAGCTAGACAAGTTTCGTTCTTTGTAGTTTTTTCGTTTGACGCTTATTTCGTGAGATATTTCGCAAGCTCACGGTCAATGGACCACCCTGTATAGTGCAAAACACACCTATCCACCAGCCTGGATAGCCGACAGGCCGATAACCGTCCGTGTTAAAGGGCCGCTCAAGTGGGGGGAGGTGGGATATACATAGTCCGTCCCGAGGTAACGAGAGGGTGACAGGAAGGAGCACCTGTCCACCCTTTAAATTAACCATGCCAAATAAGTTAATAACGTAGCTAACCCTGCTCCGAAGACGGAGAAAGGCATAAGAAAAAAAAGAAGAAGATAAAGAGCGAAACGCTACACCCCTTTTATTTTAAAAATCTTCCATGATACTGAACGCGGCTTTCGACCTCATTTCGGTATCCTGGACGACTACTGTGCGGATAGGGGCACGTAATTTTCTTGCATGGTTAATCCACATAACTCTTGTATCAACCGAGATACGAAAGCAAGTATGACTTTTAAAATGGGACTTCACGTTTTTTTAACACCATTCCAAAACTACTGAAAAATGAGTACAGTCGTGTAACGAGTGTTAATGTTGGCATTGAAACTCTTCGCAAAAGTATCCGAGAAATGACCAAGGTGGCCAGATAATTCTGGCCAGTTGTTCAGTTAAACATGAGTGCTTACACACATCAGAAATAGTTTTCGCAAACCCCTTGTGACGAGCTAGAATTTAGTGTGTAGTTCCAGTTATATACCTATCGCGCCCGCCCGGTTGGCCGTGCGGTCTAAACGCACTTCTTTCCGTACAGGAAGCAGCGCCTGATCCCCGGCATGAATCCGCCCGGCGGATTTGTGTCGAGGTCCGGTGAACCAGCCAGTCTGTCGATTGTTTTTAGGCGGTTTTCCATCTGCCTCGAATGCGGGCTGGTTCCCCTTATTCCGCCTCAGTCACACTATGTCGGCGATTGCTGCGCAAACAAGTTCTCCACGTACGCGTACACCACCATTACTCTACCACGCAAACGTAGGGGTTACACTCGTCTGGTGTGAGACGTTCCCCGCGGGTCCACCGGGGGCCGAACCGCACAATAACCCTGGGTTCGGTGTGGGGTGGCGGAGGGGTGAAGTGGACTGCGATAGTCGTCGTGGGGTTGTGGACCACTGCGGCTGCGGCGGGGACGGAGCCTCTCCGTCGTTTCTAGGTCCCCGGTTAACATACAATATAAATACAATATACCAATCGTAGTCGATTTCGCATTTCTGTGACATAAAGTAGGGGAAAGAGAAATTATCTTTAATCCTAGTAGCGTAGACCCGTCTTCTGGATACAAATAATGAAGCAGCCTTGTGAGAGCGCCCAACTTTGCGGTATTTACACTGCAATAGCCGAAAACAGCTGTTTTTCGTTCCAGTTCCGGCTGATTTCTCGTATACTTTTGCCGGCCGAAGTGGCCGTGCGGTTATAGGCGCTGCAGTCTGGAACCACGAGACCGCTACGGTCGCAGGTTCGAATCCTGCCTCGGGCATGGATGTGTGTGATGTCCTTAGGTTAATTAGGTTTAACTAGTTCTAAGTTCTAGGGGACTAATGACCTAAGAAGTTGAGTCCCATAGTGCTCAGAGCCATTTGAACCATTTTTTCGTATACTTTTGCGAAAAATTTTGTAGCACCATTCTTTTCAAGAACTTTCTAATGCAGTTAAAACGTATATCGTTCCATTAGAAAAAATCTCTGTGTGCAGTTCTAGTCTGCTTCGTACGTTTTTTTCTGAAATCGTCCGTATAAAATCATCTGTATTTCGTATTAATATGTAATGTATGTGTCACTCTCTTTAATTCAATGATCACAAATTGTGTACTGTGTATGGAACTGGGGACCTAGAAACGATGGAGAGGCTTCGTCCCGCTGTAGCCCTCAGTAGTTCACAAACCCACAACAGGACACAGCAGTCCACCCACCCCACCGCCGCCCCACACCGAACCCAGGGTTATTGTGCGGTTCGGCCCCCCAGTGGAACCCCCCTCCCCAACCCCCCCCCCCCCCCCACCCCTTGGGAACCTCTCACACCAGACGAGTGTAGCCCGAAATGTTTGCTTGGTAGAGTAATTATGGTGTACGCATACGTGGAGAAAGTGTCTGCGCAGCAATCCCCGACATAGTGTAACTGAGGCGGAGTAAGGGGAACCAGCCCGCATTCGCCGAGGAAGATAAAAACCGCCTTAAAAACCATCCACAGGCTGGCCGGCACACCGGACCTCGACACTAATCCACCGGGCGGATTCGTGTCGGGAAGCGGCACGCTTTCCCACTCGGGAAGCAGCGCGTTAGACCGCGCGGCTCGCCGGGCTGGCCTATGGTTACACATAGTAGTATAATGATTACAGGATACGCCATCACAAGTCTTTACTGCCGCTGGTAGCCATGTACCCGATGCGCCAGCTACGTAATCGCTTTGCGCCGTTGTTCCATTTCCTTCTCGACGCTGTCGCGTCTCTCGCGATCTCTCGGCACTGGACTGTGAAGGCTTTTAGGATCCCTTTCGACTTGAGGTTTCCTCTGTATTGCGTTTTCTATAACTCCGAGCGTGTTTACGAGTCATATGAGACGACATCATTATTTTTTAATGTCTAGTTTAATACCGACTTTCACAAATATTCAGGTGCATATATTCATTGTCCCACTTTGCGTTCTGCAAATTGGAAATTTGTAGTAAGTTCCTATGGGACAAAATTGCTGAGGTCATCGTTTCTTAGGCTTACACATTACTTAATCTAACTTAAACTAACTTACGGTATGAACAACATACACACCCATGTCCGAGGGAGGACTCGAACCTCCGACCGGGGGAGCTGCACAAACTGCGGCAAGGCCCCTAGATTGCGCGGCTACCCCGTGCTCCTGTTCTCTACAAGCTCTTCAAAATGACGCCCGAATCAATGACCTACGTGAGCACATTTCCACGCTACACCGCAACTTTAAACGAAGCTAATTCGTAACAGTCACGCACTTGCGTCCGTACTGGTGCGATGACGCCACAAGCAGAACAAGTACTGCGCGACAAACACGTACTGATATGATCCATCCGTTGTGGGTTCAACTACTATTTACGCACTACCAGTCTCCTAGTTATTACTAATTCAAATTTGCCGGTATTTTGTCGCGCAAGAAAGTTCGACAGACGAGCGAATAGATACTTCCTTCAATATCTAGTTGACCCAAGACTTAAGTGGATTGCTACACTACTGACCATTGAAATTGCTACACCACGAAGATGACGTGCTACAGACGCGAAATTTAACCAATAGGAAGAAGATGCTGTGATACGCAAACGATTAGCTTTTCAGAGTATTCACACAAGGTTGGCGCCGGTGGCGACACCTACAACGTGCTGACATGAGGAAAGTTTCCAACCGATTTCTCATACACAAACAGCAGTTGACCGGCGCTGCCTGGTGAAACCTTGTTGTGATGCCTCATCTAAGGAGGAGAAATGCGTACCATCACGTTTCCGACTTTGATAAGGGTTGGATTGTAGCCTATCGCGATTGCGGTTTATCGTATCGCGACATTGCTGCTCGTGTTGGTCGAGAGGCAATGAGTGTTAGCAGAATATGGAATCGGTGGGTTCAGGAGGGTAATACGGAACGCCGTGCTGGATCCCAACGGCCTCGTATCACTAGCAGTCGAGATGACAGGTATCTTATCCGCATGGCTGTAACGGATCGTGCAGCCATGTCTCGATCCCTGAGTCAACAGATGGGGATGTTTGCAAGACAATAACCATCTGCACGAACAGATCGACGACGTTTGCAGTAGCATAGACTATCAGCTCGGATACCATGGCTGCCGTTACCTTGACGCTGCATCACAGACAGGAGCGGCTGCGATGGTGTACTCAACGACGACTCTGGGTGCACGAATGGCAAAACGTCATTTTTTCGGATGAATCTAGGTTCTGTTTACAGCATCATAATGGTCGCATCCGTGTTTGGCGACATCGCGGTGAACACACTTTGGAAATGTGTATTCGTCATCGCCATACTGGCGTATCACCCGGCGTGATGGTATGGGATGCCATTGGTTACACGTCTCCATCACCTCTTGTTGGCATTGATGGCACTCTGAACAATGGACGTTACATTTCAGGTGTGTTACGACCCTTGGCTCTACCCTTCATTCGATCCCTGCGAAACTCTACATTTCAGCAGGATATTGCACGACCGCATGTTGCAGGTCCTGTACGGGCCTTTCTGGATTCAGAAAATATTCGACTGCTGCCATGGCCAGCACATTAAAGAGATCTCTCACCAATTAAAAACGTCTGGTCAATGGTAGCCGAGCAACTGGCTCGTCACAATACGCCAGTCACTACTCTTGATGAACAGTGGTATCGTGTTGAAGCTGCATGGGCAGCTGTACCTGTATACACCATCCAAGCTCTGTTTGACTCAATGCCCAGGCGTATCAAGGCCGTTATTACTCCCAGAGGTGGTTGTTCTGAGTGCTGATTTCTCAGGAACTATGCACCCAAATTGCGTGAAAATGTAATCACATGTCAGTTTTAGTATAATAAATTTGTCCAATGAATACCCATTTATCATCTGCATTTCTTCTTGGTGTTGCAATTTTAATGGCCTGTAGTGTAGATGCGTGCCCCTCTGGATGCTATTGTATGCCGAAACCTCGTATCGATATCTCGGACGGTTTCGCGAAATAAGAAGTGTGCAAATTGTGGGAGATTAACGGTGTACAGCGAGAAGTAGTGGGAGGAGCCAAACTCCTGTAAGATACCAGGATTTAATCATCAAGTTAATTACATAATTTCCTTCTCGACTGAAACGTACCGCTCGGAAACGAGTGTCTGGCAAGGTGCAGCAGTGTTGGAAACTAGAGAGTCGTGGAAATTTGTTTCTGGAGCCGCAGCTGCAGAAGGAAAGAAGTTCGTGCGAGGAGTGGCGTGCAGCTGAAAGCGAGCGCGCCTGCTCAATAGCGAGTGCGGCCCCGCCCGCAGATTCCTGCAGCCTGGGACTCGAACACAGGAAGGCCGGCTTTCACCGCGCATTAACTCACCGGTTACCGCCGTAGAAAGCGACCACGTGGCCGCGCCTTTTGTCCTGCGGGCCCTCCTCGCACAAAAGCTACGATCTGAAACTTTTGTCCGTGTTTGTTACATTATCATGTGGCCTTTCGTTATAAATTGTTTACAGTATTTCTGTTAAAATTCTGGCACGGGAAGTCTAGTGTAATGTGCCTTCTACGAGATTTTGATGGTTTTTGAACTTTTAAGTGTGTTTTTTTAAAAAAATGTTTATATGCACAACGCATTTTTAAAGCTGTTAATAACATGTAGTCTGAGTGTTACACAATGTCCGCTCGCGGTAGCTGAGTGGATCAGAGTTCAAGGAACATTATTCTATAAGTAATAGTGATTATTTGAATACGCTCCTTGTAATTGTGTTCAGTAATAATGCAATTCTCTAATCAAATCCTGTGGCACTTGTTTCATTGCTTTCCATATTTATTTCTTATAAGGTTTTATTATAATATGTGGTGCATGGCCTGTTACAATCCTGTCCCCATTCCGCCAGTGGTTTATTTGGGTTATAGAAGTATAGGGTAGTGATAGATGTGGGATAAAGCAGGTGATTCCTTGCCTTGTACTGTGTACAGTAAGTGTTAATACATTAATAATATGTAAATAAATTTACAGCAGTTGTGTTTATCATCATTCCAAATTGTACCAAATTATATTGTTTGTTAGTTAACATCACAAATGAACGTGTGTGTGTGTGTGTGTGTGTGTGTGTGTGTGTGTGTGTGTTGATAATGAAAGAAAGTCATTGTAAAACTTCATACTTCTTGGCAAGGTATAAAGTTGGAATAAATATGAAATATGTATAAAAAAAAAGTGGTCAACGCAACAGAATGTCAATCGTAAGGGCTCGGGTTCAATTCCCGGCTGGGTCGGGGATTTTCTCCGCCCAGGGACTGGGTGTTGTGTTGTCCTAATCATCATCATTTCATCCCCATCGACGTGCAAGTCGCCGAAGTGGCGTCAACTCGAAAGACTTGCACCAGGCGAGCGGTCTACCCGACGGGAGGCCCTAGCTACACGACATTTACATTTTACTGTTACACAATGTTCGTGAAAGAATCCGCTACATGAAAACTTTAATCAGGATCACTGAAATCCCGAAGTCACAGTGTTCTTCTACACCTGTTCGTAATGTGCTTTGCGTTATCCTTAAGATGATGGTGAGCTCAGCTTGATGGCTTCGATCTTTTCTCGATATTGATTCGTAGGTAAGTGATTAAATGAAATAAAAGGCCCACAATTATTCCTCTCGAGATACCACTTATTATTTCCAAGTTGTTTTCGTCACCCGCTGTTATCACTAGGGCCCGGATTTTAATGACAACTCATATTTTTTTCTGAACTATAGGATGAATTTTAGAACAATTTATACACAAATCTCGGCATTTTAGTGTCGAAAAATGTATTTTAATTGTGCATATAAAGTCATATTTCAGCAAATTTTAGTAATACACCATATTGCAGCTAACTTTTAGTATAATAGGTCATATTTCCGTCAACTTTTGCCAAAAATGCATATAACGTTTTTCTCGTATCTTACGGGACACACGAATAAGAAAATGAATATGTTGCTCACGAGACAATATTTAACGTTCTATTATGAAAGATAAACAGATAAATTAGTACACAGCTTTATTTATCAGTACTGTAGCAGAAAATACGTGTACCACAACAGTCGTTTCGCGAACATAAAACATTGTTGCGCAGAGTCGACAATACACTTTCAGACCCAACAAAGGTGGCTTCTGCCGTAATAATCATCGCAGTCGCACAAGTGTTCCCAGTAACCAGTTTGAATACAGCCTTTTCCTTGTTCAACATGCCTAAAGCAAAGTGCTCCGACAGCGTGAAGTTCCGAGGATATGTTCGAGAATTGGAGAGAAGTTCTTTAGTACTGATGGGAAAATATTATTTTGTAAACTGTGTGAAGTTAAAGTTAGTCCAGAAAAGCGCTTTAATGTGCAACAACACTGTAATACCGCTAAACACAGCAGCTGTGTGAAACGAAGTGCTGAAAATAACAGCAGGCAAACGGTGTTATTTGAACAGACAGGTCAATCGTCAACCGTGCAATCATTCTGCAAGAATTTGTGTGAGATGTTGGTGTCCTGCAACATCCCATTGGAAAAGCTGAAGAATTCACGCTTCCGCCGGTTCTTGGAGAAGTACACAACACATCCAGTTCCAGATGAATCTACACTGAGAAAGAACTATTTATCCGTATGCTACAATGATGTGCTCAACAAAATACTAATTACTACTGCTGAGCAAAAGATCTGGTTGTCGATAGATGAAACTACGGATATTAGTGGGCGATATATTGCAAATGTTGTTGTTGATGTTCTAAAAGTTGATAGCCCTGGAGATGTGTTCCTACTAACGTGTGAAGCTCTCGATAGAGTAAACAATTCGACGATTACTATTTTGTTTGACAACTCTCTGAAGCTATTGTGGCCGGATGGTGTGAAAAGAGACAACGTTTTGCTGCATGTAATAGATGGTGCTTCATATATGGTTAAAGCAGCCAAAGGGCTTCAGATTTTCTACCCCAGTATGGTGTACGCCACTTGCGTTGCACATGAGTTGCACAGAGTTGCCGAAGAGGTGCGGTCAGATTACTCTGACGTGGACAAATTAATTTCCTGTGGCAAGAAAATCTATGTGAAGGCTCCGCTACAGGTGCAGAAATTCAAAGAACAAGCACCTTCAACGCCCCTCCCACCTAAACCTGTTCCTCCACGATGGGGTTCTTGGCTTAATGCTGCTGAGTATTACTGCACCAACTACACCCAAATAAAGACAATCTTCTGTGAGCTTGATAGCGATGAATAAAGTGTTATCAAGATTGTGAAAGAAGTTTTTACAGATACATTGTCTCGAAACTTGGCATATATCAACGCCAAATTTTCAGTGACATCAAAAGCCATCAAACGACTGGAAGCTGTTGGCACTCAGCTATGTGAGGCCCTGAGTATTGTGCAACATGTGCAGGGTGAGTTGGGTCGAGCTCGTGGTCATGTGGCTGACAAAGTGAAAACCAAATTGCAAAGTGTTCTCCAACGGAATCCTGGATATTCTACACTGTGCAAAATTAGTGACAGTCTTTCAGGGAATGTCGCAACATTTGAAGATACTGAAACAAAGCTGAACTCCAGTGACCTGGCGCCTTCAAATACGCTCCATTGACGTCTTGTGAAGTGGAGAGGAGCTTTTCCAGGTACAAAACTATCCTCAGCGACAACTGTGGTGTCACCGCCAGACACCACACTTGCTAGGTGGTAGCCTTTAAATCGGCCGCGGTCCGCTAGTATAAGTCGGACCCGCGTGTCGCTACTGTCAGTGATTGCAGACCGAGCGCCGCCACACGACAGGTCTAGAGAGACTGACTAGCACTCGCCCCAGTTGTACAGCCGACGTTGCTAGGAATGGTTCACCGACAAATACGCTCTCATTTGCCGAGACGATAGTTAGCATAGCCTTCAGCTACGTCATTTGCTACGACCTAGCAAGGCGCCATTACCACCAGTTAATATTGAGATTGTAAAACATGTACCGTCAAGAGCGATGTTCACCAGTTATGGATTAAAGTTAAGTATTCCAGCAGCAACGTACCTTATTGGCTATATTAATTACATTGTCCTGTTCCAGACCTCACGCCAGTTTGCGTGAGCTTAAACGCGTGCCTTTCGGCTTCCTCCAAACTCCGTAAATTGGCTCCTGCCAATTCACAAAAACAACCGTAGATCTTTGACAGTGGAAAACGTGAAAATGCATCTTGTGATCCAGTGCAACTTTGCAGATACTGAAGATTGACATACGGTATTAAATAATGTTAAACGCTTTAAATACTATCTAGAAATAAAAACATTGTTTTACTGTTTCGATAGATGATCTTTGCGCTGTACTTTGTGTTTAGAAAATAAAACATTCAGACATTCAAAAAATAAGTGCAAGTTAGTCAAAAACTCTACAGAAAGAAAGAACGATACGTACAATATTTTGAGAAGTGAATTTTGTATTACTTTATGGTGAATAAAACATTAAATAAACAAACAAGAATGCTTTAAATAAACTTCTATTAAGTCATATTTTATTTTTAAGGTCATATTTATGTAAGTCTTAGGTCATAAATGCTTGCATATTTCACTGTTTTTTAGGTAATTAAAATCCAGGCCCTAGTTATCACACTACCCTAGCATCGGTTACACGAAATTACAGTGAGGTGACAAAGTCATGGAATAGCGACATGCACATATACAGATGCCGGTAGAATCGTGTACTCGAGGTATAAAAGGGCAATGCATTGGCGGAGCGGTCATTTGTACCCATGTCAGTCATTTAAATGGCTTCCGACGTGATTATGTCCGCAGGACGAAAATTAACAGAGTCTGAACGCAGAATGATAAATGGAGCTAGAAAGATGAGACATTCCATTTCAAAAATCATTAAGGAATTCAATATTCCGAGATCGACAGTGTCAAGAAAGTGCCGAGAATACCAAATTTGTGACATTACCTATCACCACGGACAACGCAGTGGCCGACGGCTTTCACTTAACGACCGAGAGCAACCGCGTTTGCCGAGAGTTACCAGTGCTTACAGACGTGCAGCACTGCGTGAGATAAACGCAGAAACCAATGTGAGACGTACGACGAAAGTATCCGTCAGGGCCGGCCGTGGTGGCCGAGTGGTTCTAGGCGCTACAGTCTGGAACCACGCGACCGCTACGGTCGCAGGTTCGAATCCGGCCTCGGGTATGGTTGTGTGTGGTGTCCTTGGGTTAGTTAGGTTTAAGTAGTTCTATGTTCTAGGCGACTGATGACCTCAGAAGTTAAGTCCCATAGTGCTCAGAGCCGCTTGAACCATTTTTATCCGTCAGGACATTTTTGCAAAACTTGGCGTTAATGGGCTGTGACAGCAGATGACCAACGTAAAGTGCCTTTACTAGCAGCATGACATCCCCTGCAATGCCTCTCCTGGGCTCGTCAGGACATCGGTTGACCCCTAGACGACTGGAAAACCGTGGCATTGTTAGATGAGTCAGGATTTAGATCGGTAAGGGCTGACGATAGGGTTCGCGTGTGGTGCAGATTGCGCGAAGCTGTGGACCCAATGGCGTGGACTGTGGTTACATGGCATGGACTGGGTTCTCTGGCTACGTTTGGATACTTGGAAAACACTTGCATCCGTTCACGGACTTCGCGTCCCTAAACAATTTTTATGGATGACGAGTTGCCATATCACCGGGACAAAGTTGTTCGCGTCTGGTTTGAAGATCATTCTGGACAATTCGAGCGAATGATTTGCTCACCCATATCGCCCGACGTGAATCCCATCGAACATTTATGCGACATAATCGAGAAGTCAATTCGTGCACAAAATCCTGCACCAGCTACATTTTCGCAATTATGGCGGCTATACAGGTAGGGTGGCTCAGTATTTCTGCAAGGGACTTCCAACGACTTGTTGTGTCCCCGCCATGTCGAGCTGCTGCACAAAGCTGGGGGAAAAGGAGGTCCAACATTATGATGGGAGGTATCTCATGACTGTGGCCACCTCGCTGTATTTCTCTCTGTTCATCATTTTGTTAAAATAAAACTTGACCGATAAGATAAAATTCAGGTCACACCTACACTACTGGCAATTAAAATTGCTACACCAAGAAGAAATGCAGATGATAAACGGGTATTCATTGGACAAATATATTATATTAGAACTGACATGTGATTACATTTTCACGCAATTTGGGTGCATAGATCCTGAGAAATCAGTACCCAGAAAAACCACCTCTGGCCGTAGTAACGGCCTTGATACGCCTGGGTATTGAGTTAAACAGAGCTTGAATGGCGTGTACAGGTAAAGCTGCCCATGCAGCTCCAACACGATACCATAGTTCATCAAGAGTAGTGACTGGCGTATTGTGACGAGCCAGTTGCTCGGCTACCATTGACCAGACGTTTTCAATTGGTGAGAGATCTGGAGAATGTGGTGGCCAGGGCAGCAGTCGAATATTTTCTGAATCCAGAAAGGCCTGTACAGGACCTGCAACATGCGGTCGTGCATTATCCTGCTGAAATGTAGAGTTTCGCAGGGATCGAATGAAGGGTAGATCCAAGGGTCGTAACACATCTGAAATGTAACGTCCATTGTTCAGAGTGCCGTCAATGCGAACAAGAGGTGACGGAGACGTGTAACCAATGGCATCCCATACCATCACGCCGGGTGATACGCCAGTATGGCGATGACGGATACACATTTCCAAAGTGTGTTCACCGCGATGTCGCCAAACACGGATGCGACCATTATGATGCTGTAAACAGAACCTAGATTCATCCGAAAAAATGACGTTTTGCCATTCGTGCACCCAGAGTCGTCGTTGAGTACACCATCGCAGCCGCTCCTGTCTGTGATGCAGCGTCAAGGTAACGGCAGCCATGGTATCCGAGCTGATAGTCTATGCTACTGCAAACGTCGTCGATCTGTTCGTGCAGATGGTTGTTGTCTTGCAAACATCCCCATCTCAGGGATCGAGACATGGCTGCACGATCCGTTACAGCCATGCGGATAAGATGCCTGTCATCTCGACTGCTAGTGATACGAGGCCGTTGGGATCCAGCACGGCGTTCCGTATTACGCTCCTGAACCCACCGATTCCGTATTCTGCTAACAGTAATTGGATCTCGACCAACACGAGCAGCAATGTCGCGATACGATAAACCGCAATCGCGATAGGCTACAATCCGACCCTTATCAAAGTCGGAAACGTGATGGTACGCATTTCTCCTCCTTAGATGAGGCATCACAACAAGGTTTCACCAGGCAACGCCGTTTAACTGCTGTTTGTGTATGAGAAATCGGTTGGAAACTTTCCTCATGTCAGCACGTTGTAGGTGTGGCCACCGGCGCCAACCTTGTGTGAATACTCCGAAAAGCTAATCGTTTGCATATCACAGCATCTTCTTCCTATTGGTTAAATTTCGCGTCTGTAGCACGTCATCTTCGTGGTGTAGCAATTTTAATGGCCAGTAGTGTATTTTATGCACTCAGTGCTGTGTGTAAACTGTTAACTTTCTCAGTATACAGGAATTGGACAATGCATATGCTAGCTAATCCTGCAGGTTGCACTGTTATATTTTCCCACGAAAGGCACCTGTACAGCGTTCTCAATAATTTGCAATTGTCAGCCGTGATTTTCTATGTATTCGTACGTTACTTCGGAGCTAAGTAAATTCGAACGTGGGCAAATTATTGGTGCTCGTGTGATGGGTACTTCATTAACGAAGGCAGCACAAGGGTTCGGTGTTTAATGAGGCACCGTACCGAAGATGTACACTGCATACATGGAAAAGCAGAAAAACATCATCTCTTATGTCACATCGCGGACGAAATTGTACACTGAGTGATAATCACAGATGGTCGTTGAGGAGAATTGTGACAAAATACAGGGTGTTACAAAAAGGTACGGCCAAACTTTCAGGAAACATTTCACACACACAAATAAAGAAAAGATGTTATGTGGACATGTGTCCGGAAACGCTTATTTCCATGTTAGAGCTCATTTTAGATTCGTCAGTATCTACTGCACTTCCTCGATTCACCGCAAGTTGGCTCAATTGATGGAAGGTAGGGTTGACTTTGGTGCTTGTGTTGACATGCGACTCATTGCTCTACATTACTAGCAGCAAGCACATGAGTACGTAGCGTCAACAGGTTAGTGTTCATCACGAACGTGGTTTTGCAGTCAGTGCAATGTTCACAAATGCGGAGTTGGAAGATTCCCATTTGATGTATGGATTAGCACGGGGCAATAGCCGTGGCGCGGTACGTTTGTATCGAGACAGATTTCCAGAACGAAGGTGTCCCGACAGGAAGACGTTCGAAGCAATTGATCGGCGTTTTACGGAGCACGGAACATTCCAGCCTACGACTCGCGGCTGAGGAAGACGTAGAACGACGAGGACACCCGCAATGGACGAGGTAATTCTTCGTGCAGTTGACGATAACCCTAATGTCAGCGTCAGAGAAGTTTCTGCTGTACAAGGTAACGTTGACCACGTCACTGTATGGAGAGTGCTACGGGAGAACCAGTTGTTTCCGTACCATGTACAGCGTGTGCAGGCACTATCAGCAGCTGATTGGTCTCCACGGGTACACTTCTGCGAATGGTTCATCCAGCAATGTATCAATCCTCATTTCAGTGCAAATGTTCTCTTTACGGATTAGGCTTCATTCCAACGTGATGAAATTGTAAATTTTCACAATCAACGTGTGTGGGCTGACGAGAATCCGCACGCAATTGTGCAATCACGTCATCAACACATATTTTCTGTGATCGTTTGGGCAGGCATTGTTGGTGATGTCTTGATTGGGCCCCATGTTCTTCCACCTACGCTCAATGGAGCACGTTATCATGATTTCATACGGGATACTCTACCTGTGCTGCTAGAACATGTGCCTTTACAAGTACGACACAACATGTGGTTCATGCACGATGGAGCTCCTGCACATTTCAGTCGAAGTGTTCGTACGCTTCTCAACAACAGATTCGGTGACCGATGGATTGGTAGAGGCGGACCAATTGCATGGCCTCCACGCTCTCCTGACCTCAACCCTCTTGACTTTCATTTATGGGGGCATTTGAAAGCTCTTGTCTACGCAACCCCGGTACCAAATGTAGAGACTCTTCGTGCTCGTATTGTGGACAGCTGTGATACAATACGCCATTCTCGAGGGCTGCATCAGCGCATCAGGGATTCCATACGACGGAGGGTGGATGCATGTATCTTCGCTAACGGAGGACATTTTGAACATTTCCTGTAACAAAGTGTTTGAAGTCACGGTGGTACGTTCTGTTGCTGTGTGTTTCCATTCCATGATTAATGTGATTTGAAGAGAAGTAATAAAATGAGCTCTAACATGGAAAGTAAGTGTTTACGGACACATGTCCACATAACATATTTTCTTTCTTTGTGTGTGAGGAATGTTTCCTGAAAGTTTAGCCGTACTTTTTTGTAACACACTGTATAAGAGAAAGACATCTGACAAAGTCACTGTAGAACTGAATGTGGCACTGACGAATCCTGTCAGCACCATAATAATACGAAAGCAGCTCCATACGTTCTGAATTGGGGAGAGAACTGGAATTTTCAAAACTACTGATCAGTGATATAAATGCTCTTAAAAGGAAAGCGTAGTGTAGTACCCATAAAACTAGGATTCTGCAGGGATGGAAGAAAGTCATTTAGTCGGATATGTCTTGTTTCACACTATTTCCAACTTCTGGCCAAGTTTACGACCCAAGAATGGAACATGGTGGGCATTCGGTGATGATTTGGGCAGAACTGTCACCGTATTCCATGGACCCCATGGTTACTCTTCAACGTCGCATTACTGACAAGGGCTTATGTGACCGTTCTGGCAAATCAGGTACATCCCGTGGCACAGTATTTGGTCCTAAGTGTTGATGCTGTGTTCGAAGACTACAGGACTCACCAGATCTTAATACACACATCAAAAAAAGTTTTACATAACCTCGGTTCCGACAGTTCCGCAACCTGTACAGAAAATTCGAATAGAGTTCAACATAAATATCGTTTCCGCCCTTTTTTATTGCTCATGCAAACCACACATTGCATGTTGTACCACCATACAGCGAGACCGTCAGAGATGGTGCTCCAGATTGCTATACACACCGGTACCTGTAATACCCAGTAGCACGTCCTCTTGCGCTGATGCATGCCTGTATTCGTCGTGGCATACTATCCACAAGTTCATCAAGGCACTGGTGGTCCAGATTGTCCCACTCACCAGCTGTGATTCGTCGTAGATCCCTCAGAGTGGTTGCTGGGTCACGTCTTCCATAAACAGCCCTTTTCAATCTATCCCAGGCATGTTCGATAGGGTTTATGTCTGCAGAACATGCTGGCCACTCTAGTCGAGCGAAGTCGTTATCCTGAAAGAAGTCATTCACAAGATGTGCACGATGGGGGCGCGAATTGTCGTCTATGAAAACGAATGACTCGTCAATATGCTGCCGATATGGTTGCACTATCGGTCGGAGGATGACATTCACGTATCGTACAACCGTTACGGCGCCTTCCATGACCACCAGCGGCGTACGACGGCCTCACATAATGCCACCCCAATACAGCAGGGAACCTCCACTTTGCTGCACTCGCTGGACGGTGCGTCTAAGGCGTTCAGCCTGACTGGGTTGCCTTCAAGCACGTCTCCAACAATTGTCTCGTTGAAGGCATATGCGACACTCATCGGTGAAGAGAACGTGATGCCAATCCTGAGCAGTCCATGCGGCATGTCGTTGGCCCCATCTGCACCGCGCTGCTGTAAGTAGCCTGTATAGGTTTTTTTTATTGGTAACGCCGCGTCGCGCTTTGTATGAAAATCACTGGCCGTGCTGTGTGCAGTCTGTGGCTGGTTTGCATTGTTGTTGGCTATTGTAGTGTTGGGCAGTTGGCTGTGAACAGCGTGTAGCGTTGCGCAGTTGGAAGTGAGCAGCCAGCAGTGGTGGATGTGGGGAGAGAGATGGCGGAGTTTTGAGAGCGGATGATCTGGATGTGTGTCCATCAGAGACAGTAAATTTGTAAGACTGGATGTCATGAACTGATATATATTATGACTTTTGAACACTGTTAAGGTAAATACATTGTTTGTTCTTTATCAAAATCTTTCATTTGCTAACTATGCCTATCAGTAGTTAGTGCCTTCAGTAGTTTGATTCTTTTATTTAGCTGGCAGTATTGGCGCTTGTTGTATTGCAGTAGTTCGAGTAACGAAATTTTTTGTGAGGTAAGTGATTCATGTAAGGTATAGGTTATTGTTAGTCACGGTCATTCTTTTGTTGGGATTATTGAAAGTCAGTTTGCGTTGCGCTAACAGCTCGCCTCAGGAATCCGAAATGACAGGACACAATCTTGCAAATACTGTAGATTCAGGTTTTGCGGCCTCACCGTTTTCTCAAATAAGTCAAGACACATTTTTTTTTTTTTCAAAATGCGAATATTGCCGGTTCAAATGCACTGCCGAATAGCACTGAGGAACATGTTTCAGACACCAGTACGTTGTTATTACAGTTAATGCAAGAAATGGGACAAAGGCTACAAAAGTTAGACACGACGTTTGAACAAAATCAGAAACAAATGGGATAAAAATCTTCAAACGTTAGACACAATGGAACAAAATCTTCAAAAGTTAGACACAATGGAACAAAATCTTCGAAAGTTAGACACAATGGAACAAAAATCTTCGTTACTCCAACTACTGCAATACAGCGAGCGCCAATACTGCTAGCTAAATAAAAGATTCAAACTACTGAAGGCACTAACTACTGATAGGCATAGTTAGCAAATGAAAGATTTTGGAACGAAAAAACAATGTATTTACCTTAACAGTGTTCAAAAGTCATAATACACTCCTGGAAATTGAAATAAGAACACCGTGAATTCATTGTCCCAGGAATTGGAAACTTTATTGACACATTCCTGGGGTCAGATACATCACATGATCACACTGACAGAACCACAGGTACATAGACACAGGCAACAGAGCATGCACAATGTCGGCACTAGTACAGTGTATATCCACCTTTCGCAGCAATGCAGGCTGCTATTCTCCCATGGAGACGATCGTAGAGATGCTGGATGTAGTCCTGTGGAACGGCTTGCCATGCCATTTCCACCTGGCGCCTCAGTTGGACCAGCGTTCGTGCTGGACGTGCAGACCGCGTGAGACGACGCTTCATCCAGTCCCAAACATGCTCAATGGGGGACAGATCCGGAGATCTTGCTGGCCAGGGTAGTTGACTTACACCTTCTAGAGCACGTTGGGTGGCACGGGATACATGCGGACGTGCATTGTCCTGTTGGAACAGCAAGTTCCCTTGCCGGTCTAGGAATGGTAGAACGATGGGTTCGATGACGGTTTGGATGTACCGTGCACTATTCAGTGTCCCCTCGACGATCACCTGTGGTGTACGGCCAGTGTAGGAGATCGCTCCCCACACCATGATGCCGGGTGTTGGCCCTGTGTGCCTCGGTCGTATGCAGTCCTGATTGTGGCGCTCACCTGCACGGCGCCAAATACGCATGCGACCATCATTGGCACCAAGGCAGAAGCGACTCTCATCGCTGAAGACGACACGTCTCCATTCGTCCCTCCATTCACGCCTGTCGCGACACCACTGGAGGCGGGCTGCACGATGTTGGGGCGTGAGCGGAAGACGGCCTAACGGTGTGCGGGACCGTAGCCCAGCTTCATGGAGACGGTTGCGAATGGTCCTCGCCGATACCCCAGGAGCAACAGTGTCCCTAATTTGCTGGGAAGTGGCGGTGTGGTCCCCTACGGCACTGCGTAGGATCCTACGGTCTTGGCGTGCATCCGTGCGTCGCTGCGGTCCGGTCCCAGGTCGACGGGCACGTGCACCTTCCGCCGACCACTGGCGACAACATCGATGTACTGTGGAGACCTCACGCCCCACATGTTGAGCAATTCGGCGGTACGTCCATCCGGCCTCCCGCATGCCCACTATACGCCCTCGCTCAAAGTCCGTCAACTGCACATACAATTCACGTCCACGCTGTCGCGGCATGCTACCAGTGTTAAAGACTGCGATGGAGCTCCGTATGCCACGGCAAACTGGCTGACACTGACGGCGGCGGTGCACAAATGCTGCGCAGCTAGCGCCATTCGACGGCCAACACCGCGGTTCCTGGTGTGTCCGCTGTGCCGTGCGTGTGATCATTGCTTGTACAGCCCTCTCGCAGTGTCCGGAGCAAGTATGGTGGGTCTGACACACCAGTGTCAATGTGTTCTTTTTTCCATTTCCAGGAGTGTATATATCAGTTCATGACATCCAGTCTTACAAATTTACTGTCTCTGATGGACACACGTCCAGATCATCCGCTTACAAAACTTCGCCATCTCTCTCCCTACATCCACCACTGCTGGCGGCTCACTTCCAACTGCGTAACTCTACACGCTGTTCACAGCCAACTGCCCAACACTACAATAGCCAACAACAATGCAAACCAGCCACAGACTGCACACAGGACAGCCAGTGATTTTGATACAGAGCGGTACGTGGCGTTACCAATAAAAGAACCTATGCAGCCTACTTACATAGAAATGAAACGTACCCTTAGAAAAATTATCAATGACTGTGATTAAACTGACACACAATATTTTTAGCTCAACGCAATCTGACTTTCAATAATCCCTACAAAAGAATGGCCCCGACTAACATTAACCTATACGTTTCACAAATCACTTCCATCACAAAAATCTTCGTTATTCGAACTACTGCAATACAGCGAGCGCCACTACTGCCAGCTAAATAAAAGATTCTAACTACTGAAGGCACTAACTACTGATAGGCATAGTTAGAAAATGAAAGATTTTGATAGAGAATAAACAATGTATTTATCTTATTAGTGTTCAAAAGTCATAATATATATAGCAGTTCATGACATCCATTCTTACAAATATACTGTTTCTGATGGACACATGTCCAGATCATCCGCTCTCAAAATTCCGCCATCTCTCTCCCCACATCCACCACTGCTGGCGGCTCACCTCCAACTGCGCAACACTACGCGCTGTTAACAGCCAACTGCCCTACATTAGAATAGCGAATATTACAACAATGCCACCCAGCCACAGACTGCACACAGCACAGCCAGTGATTTTGATACAGAGCGCTATTTGGTATGGGATCATGAGTCGACAAATATGTATATGTGTAATAAGGTAAGGAGTAATGAGTAGTGGTTAGGGACTCTGATTTGTGAAAAAGGATGTTGGAAACCAAGAATCGTACTTTAAGAGTTATGAAATGTGTGTAAATGCGTGAATGTATCAAAATGCCGACGAATATTTTTTGGACACTGTTATATTTATAGGATTTTGTTTCTACACATTTGCAATGCAAATTCTCAACCTGTGATATTTTCATATGAGACTGTCACTGTAGTGCAAACTGGTGTCGTAAATATTTCGGTAAGAAAGCTAAGTGACCTTGACGTAATGCACTGTAGGCGCCAAGCCATGCAACAGTCGCCTGGAAAAAAAAAAGCAGTGCCTTTCAGAGGCACAACAAAAAAAAGGAGAGGCCATTAACCTCGCTATTGACATTCCTTTGTAGAAAGCATCGTAAATACGACACGCTCATAACTTGGAAAGACACTTACATCTGCACACCTGATTATGACAAGCGTCTTTCTACGAGAGTTGAGAGAATTTCTACTAACTTAAATGCCACATGACTATTGAATGATATTTTTATGCTTTACTTTGTACATAGTTGCTTATTTCATTTGATATCTGGTTTCCAGCAGTGTTGCAGCATTGGTTTTATAAAATAAAATTAAATGCATTTGCTAATGTGAACACTTTCTGTCAACAGATCTATTAAACAATAATTTTATGATCCATATTCTTCGAAAAAGGAGCACTTGGAAAGGAAAGAACAATAAGAAGGGACTAATAACAGTAACTGCATATGTAATTTTCTTTTCAAGTACTTGGTAATATTTTTTGTAGAATAAGTTGTGGTGCACCACTTTAATTACATAGACATTAAGATGTGAATAGATATTTCCCTTACCTGCACTGTTGTCTTTAGTGTACTATTCTTCTTTGTTTTTTTTTTTTTTTTTTTTGCTTGTGGGTTTGTCATGATTAGATATAAGTTATTGCCTTTGCTGCTGCTGTTTGCCAGGCATAGTTTTACTGAATTTCACTTTGTATTACTCTGTTAAGCCAGTTTTACTACTGATTTATTATTCTTGTTTGCTGCACAGTGCCTTATATTGGTTGTAATATTATAATTGCTTTGCTAATTTAGATTTACTGCTGCTAGCTTTGCCAATTTGTATTTTTTGTCATTGCTGTTTGTGTTTATTTGTTGTGTGTTGCTGCACTGCCTCATCCCTTAGTATATATATCTGAGCTCAGTAGATTTAAGTTAGCTTAAGAGGGGGTAGGCTATATAAGAAACTAACTATGAAGAATAGGGAAAGAATGCATTGAGAAGTTATACGAAAAAGATTTGGGCAAAAAATGAGTATTGTACAATGAGAAATATTTATTTAACAGGGTTAGATAGGATTTTTTTTTTTGCAGGAGCAAATGTTGAAATAAGAGGAAAGATCTATGGAATGAAGTTTTGGGTTGGACTGCAGTACCAAATGTTACACTGAAAACGAACCCTGTCCTTTCCTTTTGTATTATTCCGCTAGGTATTTGTGTACCCTTGTGTATTTGTGTTTTTCCTGTCTATGTGTTTAGCTAATAAGATTTATGTTGTAGAATTTTTCTAGTACTAAGCTACATTCACTATGATGAGGAATACTGTTATCCTCAAATATAATTTGCATTAATAATATGTCATTTACTTTGTAAACATGTTTAGACATTATGAATTCTGTTCTGTTTCAATGCACATGTGTGAAATTAATGTTTCGAAAACTATTCTCATTATTTTATATATTTACTTATGTCATAATTGCTGTAACACTGATGTATATGTTTATTTCTATCCTTTTGTAAAGCCTGTGTTACTACAAATGTTATCTGTACTGTTATGTTCTTTAATGATGTATTTTGTACCTTTGTAATAGTATTCTTATGTTGTAAATTTATAATTGTATAGACACCAGTTCTTCAAATTAAGTATCATTTCACTGCACACGTTTCTATTGGTCACAACATATGCACAGTATGTGAGAAGTTGGGACTGTTAGTGCTTGCACGTGTGTTAATAATTCAGCAAGGGACTGGTTAACAGCATGCTGGTTCTAAGGACATACCAAACAGTTTGTGAGTGCACATGTGGTGGTTTATGGACTTGCTATATTGTCTGCAAGACTCTTTAATGGTGACTGTGCACCCGCACAGTCACAGCAGATGGCTGCTGGCCATCTCTACAAGGTCTACAGTGGGTCTGCACCTTTGATGGCCCACCAGTACCATTATCTCTACAAGGACTACATTGGGTCCACACCTTTGCTGGCCCACCAATGCCGTTATCTCTACAAGGACTACAGTGGGTTTGCTCTGTTGTGGCCCATTACCTGTCTGCATGTCAAAAGTCAGCACTGTCTTCCCATTGGAAGGACAATAATACTTCTTCAAGACTGCATGGAAATCCACTACTTCCATGTACATTTTCTTTTACTGATCAGACTTTGAGAAAAAGAACTCCAATTACTACTGTGATGAATGATCAGGACTGTCTTTATGAACTGTGAGAAAATCTTTGCTTTTGGCCAACAGTATATTTATAAGTGTGTGCATTTGATTTCTTTGTTGTTGTTATTATGAAAAATTTTTCAAGTCTGTATTGGGCACTGCCCAAAACTATTTGTAAAATTTTTGGTGGGGAGCATGGGGGCTATGTAAGTAGGCTGTATAGGTTTTTTTATTGGTAACGCCACGTAGCGCTCTGTATGAAAAACACTGGCTGTGCTGTGTGCGGTCTGTGGCTGGTTTGCATTGTTGTTGGCTATTGTAGTGTTGGGCAGTTGGCTGTGAACAGCGTGTAGCGTTGCGCAGTTGGAAGTGAGCAGCCAGCAGTGGTGGACGTGGGGAGAGAGATGGCGGAGTTTTGAGAGCGGATGATCTGGATGTGTGTCCATCAGAGGCAGTAAATTTGTAAGACTGGATGTCATGAACTGATATATATTATGACTTTTGAACACTGTTAAGGTAAATACATTGTTTGTTCTCTATCAAAATCTTTCATTTGCTAACTATGCCTATCAGTAGTTAGTGTCTTCAGTAGTTTGAATCTTTTATTTAGCTGGCAGTATTGACGCTTGCTGTATTGCAGTAGTTTGAGTATCGAAGATTTTTGTGAGGTAAGTGATTCATGAATGGTATAGGTTATTGTTAGTCAGGGCCATTCTTTTGTGGGTATTATTAAAAGTCAGATTGCGTTGCGCTAAAAATATTGTGTGTCAGTTTAAGCACAGTCATTGATAATTTTTCTAAAGGGACGTTTCACTGCATGGTGTCGTGGTTGCAAAGATGGACCTCGCTATGGAGTTCGGGAGTGACGTTGCGCATCAAGCAGCCTATTGCACACGGTTTGAGTCCTAACACGACGTCCTGTGGCTGCACAAAAAGCGTTATTCAACATGGTGGCGTTGCTATCAGGGTTTCTCCGAGCAATAATCCGTAGGTAGTGGTCATTCACTGCAGTAGTAGTACTTGGACTGCCTAAACGAGGCACGTCATCGGCAGCTCGTGTCCCTCTGTGTCTCCTCCGTGTCCAAACAACATCGCTTTGGTTCACTCCCAGACTCCTGGACACCTCCCTTGTTGAGAGCCCTTCCTGGCACAACGTAACAATGCGGACGTGATCGAACCATTGACCGTGTACGCATGGTTGAATTACAGACAACACGAGCCGTGTACGTTCTTCCTGGTGGAATGACTGGAAATGATCGGCTATCGAACCCCCTCCGTCTAATATGCGCTGCTCATGCATGGTTGTTTACATCTTTGGACGGGTTTATTGACATCTCTGAACAGTCAACGGGACTGTGTCTGTGAAACAATATCCACAGTCAACGTCTATCTTCAGGAGCTCTGGGAACTTTTTTTGGTGATCTATTATTGAACCTTTGTGGCCTATGTTGGAAAAAAGTGTGCATGATCGGTCTTCACCTCCATCATCATTACCTCAGTCTGCCAATATTTTGCGGGAAAAATGTTACAAGATTCCCTCGAGAACCATTCAGGGCCTGTATTTATTTATTTTATTTATTTATATACACGTCAAGTTCTATAGGACCAAATTGAGGAGCAACTCTACAAGGTCATGGAACGTGTCAGTACATTAAATTACAGCATAAATGTAATAGCAGATAAAAATAATTTTTCATGAACCTGAAAAAAGTCAGTCCATAAGTCGACGTAAACGCTATCAGCAATACAATGACAATCAGCTTATTTTTTAAAGAACTCCTTGACAGAACCCTTTACCCATTCAGAGACAACTGCGAGCTGTTTTGAATATCGGTGGGTTTACTATACCGTATTAGGCATGGTAACTTGTTTTTGTGTTTCCATACTTTTTCCTCCCCTTGCTTGCACAGCACTACAATATACTAAGCCGTCGTCACTTGTACGTCCAACACTCTCGATGTCCTAAGCCTCTCTGTTCTGTTCGCTACTGATCCTGCTATAGCGTCCCCTCTCCAACGATTTGGCGTCCCGGCACCGCATGCTATGCTTTTCACCGACTTCCACTACGTGGCTTGACACGATTTGGGAGGAGTACGGTATTCCTACAAACAACTTTATTTCCTTACAGGTGCTATTTCTTATCAAAATTCTGCATAAAATGAGGCTGAGTTCAGGGTGGATTTCTTTACCTATAGGCCCTCAACTAGTTATCGTTATCCTGCAGTTAATGAAAATGCGAGGTGACATCAAATATTCCGATATGTGGCCACATTACAATGTGTACAGGTAACTGCGTCTAACATCAGGTTTTCTCACATGAAACCCTGAAAGTCACCGCGCAAGGCCGTCAGGTAGAAACAAGATTTCTTGACAAAAAAATGGCTCTAAGCACTATGGGACTGAACTTGTGAGGTCATCAGTGCCATAGAACTTAGAACTACTTAAACCTAACTAACCTAAGGACATCACACACATCCATGCCCGAGGCAGGATTCGAACCTGGGGCCATAGCGATCGCGCGGTTCCAGACTGTAGCGCCTAGAACCGCTCGGCCACTCCGGCCGGCATTTCTTGACATTCAAAAAATTTCTGTGGCGTAAGATGTGTTGTTGGGCTGGGACAATTTCGTCATTTGAAGATCCATTCTTGTAAACTGTCTGTGCTTTTTGATTTACACCTTGAGTCGCCGGTGCTGTTTCATCTGCATTTCGTTGCCTCTTAGAACTCGAGGGCCGGCCGCGGTGGTCTCGCGGTTCTAGGCGCTCAGTCCGGAACCGTGCGACTGCTACGGTCGCAGGTTCGAATCCTGCCTCGGGCATGGATGTGTGTGATGTCCTTAGGTTAGTTAGGTTTAAGTAGTTCTAAGTTCTAGGGGACTGATGACCACAGATGTTAAGTCCCATAGTGCTCAGAGCCATTTGAGCCATTTTTGAACCCATAGTGCTCAGAACAATTTGAACCATTTTTAGAACTCGAGGAATGTCTGTCGTATGTAGTGTGCACACGAGAGGGACACCATGGCACCTAGGGAGGCTTATGCCTGGGGCGTAAAGGGTTGTACATTGTTGTTGTTGTGAGGTCCACGCTGTTTGAGTGCGGAGGGTAGGAGAGCATAGAAAACCTACTGCAATGTTGTTCGTGTCCTGTGACATGAACGGCCTAGGAGTGACTAAGTTTTGTTCGAAGAAAAAATTACATTTGAATGCTGAGTTACCTTTTTTGTTTTCTTTGATACATGATTGGACAGTGCATGGCTTGGGCCAGGCGCACACTGGGATACAGCCGACGAAGGACACTGCAGGGCAGCGCAGCGAGGGGAATGCTCGGTGAATCAGTGTGCGCATAGTGGGAGGCAGCTTACAAGGGCTGGCCATGATGTTTGGAATGCGGATTTACTGCAAACCTCGTACAATCGTAGTACTCCATGAGGACAACGAAATGTGTAAGCGGTCGCTGGTTCGAATCCTGCCTCGGGCATGGATGTGTGTGATGTCCTTAGGTTAGTTAGGTTTAAGTAGTTCTAAGTTCTAGGGGACTGATGACCACAGCAGTTGAGTCCCATAGTGCTCAGAGCCATTTGAACCAACCATTTGAAATGTGTAAGCAGTAGCGCGTACTTCTCAAGAGTTATTGAGAATATCGCAAGATAATTTCGGTCGTCGAATATATATGTGTGCGTGGCCATTTTAACCATGAAGTGGCTGCGGCCCAGTGGTGCCGGCACGGTAGCTCAGCGTGTTTGGTCAGAGGGCTGCGTGCTCTCTGTAATAAAAAAAACTGAGTCAAGGAATCAATGACCAATTTGAACGGATGTCTTGTGACGTCCGCCTAGACCAAACGCAATGAACTATATAGAACAAAATGGAGAAAAAAAAGCGTGTTCGGTCAGAGCGTTAGCTACCCTTTATAATAAAAAAAAAAAAAAACTGAGAAAACTGAGCGAACGGATCATCGAACAAACTGGACGGGTGTCATCAGACTCCCGCCCTGAACAAATTCCACGAACAATATAGAATAATTTTTTTTATTTTTATTTTTTAAAGGGTTTGGCGTTCAAGCCGCTGGATCGCTGCATCGAGTTCCGTTAGTCAGTCTTTTTTTTATTTTCAACACAGTCATTTTCTTTATTATTTATATTACAATTGATATAATTAGGAAAATACGTGTAATCGGATGACCTTTTATTAAATTTACAATGTTATTTGGCAGTCTACTAATTGTTACTATCACAAATAATGTAGTATTCATAATTATCGACTAGTAAACGACCAAACGCATAAAGTGATACTGAAAATGTATGCTTTCCCGTGATTTGAGAAATTCCTTATACCTGGGAGGAGCCCGAAACGACTTGTTACCTCCAAATTTTGACCGGCACAGACGGTTTTCGAAAGATGTATAATTAATCGTCGTTTTCAACGTTACGAGTACAAGTTACGGGATGGTATTTTTCATAAAAACATGAAAAACAAAGTGATTCTTGAGTTTCTCCCTGCGTATTTGATAATCAAAATATCCACGGGTGTACTGCCGGTCTATAGTGTCCAACGGGCACAATATTTCGGCGATCATACATGTCGCCATCATCAGGTGAACCGACGGACTGAGCTCCTGTGAACGTGGGTTCGGTCGCAGCGGCGGCCAATTTAAATACCCCCCGCCAGCGGCGCACTCCCTCCGTGCTGCATTGAATAAATGCTATGTTTCCGCATACGCAAGGTCTTTCGACGTTTTCCGTGGAAAAACAAACCTCGTTTTTTCAAAAACTTCTAAAACCTCTCTTTCAGCAGATAATTTGGAAGCAAACCATGCATAACGCAGCATTTCCTTAAATATCGGCGCTGATCATTGGTCATGCAGTATCGAGTGTATCTTAATAGCGTCTTCAAGATAAGCAATTTCTCGTTCTCTTTCGATTAAATACGAACAGTTTTGAAGATACGGACAAGCATACATTTTCAGTATCACTTTATGCGCTTGGTCGTTTACTAGCCGGTAGTTATGAATATTATATTATTTGTGATGATAAAAGTTTGTAGACTGCCAAATAACACTGTAAATTTAACAAAAGTTCATCCGATTACACGTATTTTTCCCATTACATCAACTGTAAGATAAATAGTAAAGAAAATGACTGTGATAGAAATAAAAAAATAAACTGACGAGCGGGATTCGATACAGCGACCCAGCGATTACGGGGCTTGAACGCTAACCACATTTTTTTAAATTTTTTATTTTATGACGCTGTCGTATTTTATTCACACTGTTAAAACTTCGCTTGCACACTTCAGATATACATTTTATCAACAGCTATATTTTCGGTCGTTTCCAATTGAGTGATTTAGAAACTAATCATAAGGCGAAAGAAGTGCATATACGTAATACGTATATCAATTAAAAACGGAATCTTAAAAGATAAAAATATTCAGTGTTCGAACCACTCGGCTGCCTGCGCTTCATGGTAAAAATGGCCACGCACAGGTATATATTTGACGACCGAAATTATCTTGCGATTTTCTCAATAACGCTCGAGAAGTACGCGCTATTGCTTACACATTTTGTTGTCCTCGTGAGTACTATGAGTGTACGAAGTCTGCAGTAAATCCGCGTTCCAAACGTCGTGGCCTCACCTTGTCTGTGATAATAAAATTCAATATACTATAAGGTTGTATTTTTCGTACGGGAAATCCTTCCACTGCCCATATGCGCCATGCCGAAGTGAGCATATGGCAGGACTGCCTTCCCGCTCCCTGCCTCACCCCTTCCCCTCCCCTTGTCTGTGATAATAAAATTCAATATACTATAAGGTTGTATTTTTCGGACGGGAAATCCTTCCACTGCCCATATGCGCCATGCCGAAGTGAGCATATGGCAGGACTGCCTTCCCGCTCCCTGCCTCACCCCTTCCCCTCCCCTTGTCTGTGATAATAAAATTCAATATACTATAAGGTTGTATTTTTCGGACGGGAAATCCTTCCACTGCCCATATGCGCCATGCCGAAGTGAGCATATGGCAGGACTGCCTTCCCGCTCCCTGCCTCACCCCTTCCCCTCCCCTTGTCTGTGATAATAAAATTCAATATACTATAAGGTTGTATTTTTCGGACTGGAAATCCTTCCACTGCCCATATGCGCCATGCCGAAGTGAGCATATGGCAGGACTGCCTTCCCGCTCCCTGCCTCACCCCTTCCCCTCCCCTTGTCTGTGATAATAAAATTCAATATACTATAAGGTTGTATTTTTCGGACGGGAAATCCTTCCACTGCCCATATGCGCCATGCCGAAGTGAGCATATGGCAGGACTGCCTTCCCGCTCCCTGCCTCACCCCTTCCCCTCCCCTTGTCTGTGATAATAAAATTCAATATACTATAAGGTTGTATTTTTCGGACTGGAAATCCTTCCACTGCCCATATGCGCCATGCCGAAGTGAGCATATGGCAGGACTGCCTTCCCGCTCCCTGCCTCACCCCTTCCCCTCCCCTTGTCTGTGATAATAAAATTCAATATACTATAAGGTTGTATTTTTCGGACGGGAAATCCTTCCACTGCCCATATGCGCCATGCCGAAGTGAGCATATGGCAGGACTGCCTTCCCGCTCCCTGCCTCACCCCTTCCCCTCCCCTTGTCTGTGATAATAAAATTCAATATACTATAAGGTTGTATTTTTCGGACTGGAAATCCTTCCACTGCCCATATGCGCCATGCCGAAGTGAGCATATGGCAGGACTGCCTTCCCGCTCCCTGCCTCAACCCTTCCCGCAGTGCTCCCGTGGCGCGCGGCGCGAGAAACTGTGCCTCAACCACAACGCCGCGCGACCTGGCGCAGGCGCGTGTCGCGTCCCAGTCGCGTCGCGTCCCAGTTTGCGCGGTCCAATTTGAACCTCTGAAGTTACAAAAACGGGCGCTGCGCTGCGTCGCGCCACACACGCTATACGCGCCTCAATTTGCGCCTAGCCCTAGACCCGCCCACATAGTCGCGCGCGGTAGTACACGCTTCCTTGACTTGGGGATACACGCCGGTCCCGGATAGAAATCGCCCGGTGGTGAAACGACGAGGACCGGTGTGCCGGACAGCCTGGCTGTAGTTTGTAGGCGGTTTACCACATCCGACTGAGTGAATACTGGGCTGGTTCCCCCGTCCCGCCTCAATAACTCGATTCGCAAACATATCGAAACCGTTGTCGCACATAACACTACACGCAGACAGATGGTGTGCACAAATCCCGGCCGGCCGCTGTGGCTGACCGGTTCTAGGCGCTTCAGTCCGGAACCGCGCTGCTGCTACGGACGTTCGAATCCTGCCTTGGGCATGGATGTGTGTGATGTCCTTAGATTAGCTAGGTTTAAGTAGTTCTAACAAGGGGAAGCCATGACGTTTGGAACGCGGATTTACTGCAAACTTCGTACATTCGTAGTACTCCATGAGGACAACAAAATGTGTAAGCAGTAGCACGTACTTCTCAAGCGTTATTGAGAAAATCGCAAGATAATTTCGGTCGTCAAATATATACCTGTGCGTGGTCATTTTAACCATGAAGCGGCTGCAGCTGAGTGGTGGCGGCAAAGTAGCTCAGCGTGTTCGGTCAGAGAGCTGGTTGGCCTCTGTAATAAAAAAAAGAACTAAGTGGAAGGAACAACAAACGAACTTGGCCGGATGTCATGAGACGTCCGGAACGAAAAAAAAAAAAAAAGCGTGTTCGGTCAGAGCGTTAGCTTTCCTTTCTAATAAAGAACTGAGCGAACGGGCCATCGAACAAACTGAACGGGTATAATCGGACGTCCGCCCTAAACAAATTCATCGAATAATATAGAACATTTTTTTTAAAAGAAAAAGTGGTTGGCGTTCAAGCCGCTGGATTGAGTTCCGTTCGTCAGTTTTTTTTTTTATTTTTCAACACAGTCATTTTCTTTGTTATTTATATTATAATTGATATAATCGGGAAAGTACGTGTAATCGGATGAGCTTTTACTAAATTTACAATGTTATTTGGCAGTCTACTAATTTTTATTATCACAAATAATCTAATATTCATAACTATCGACTAGTAAACGGCCAAACGCATAAAGTGATACTGAAAATGTATGCTTGTCCGTGATTTGAGAAATTCCGGACCTGGAAGGAGCCCGAAACGACTTGTTACCTCCAAGTTTTGACCGGCATAGACGGCTTTCGAAAGATGTACAATTAATCGTCGCTTTCGACTTTATTTTTCATAAAAACATGGAAAACATAAAGTTAAACGGCACCAGCAGCATTGAATAAATGCTATGTTTCCGCATATGCAAGGTCTTTTGACGTTTTCCGTGGAAAAACAAACCTCGTTAACGTTTTGAAAAACCTCTCTTTCAGACGATAGTCTGGAAGCAAACCGTGCATAACGCAGTATTTCCTTAAAAATCGGCGCTGATAATTGGTTGTGCAGTATCGAGTGTATTTTAATAGCGTCTTCCAAGGGGCAATTTCTTGTTCTCTTTCGATTATATACGAACAGTTTTGAAGACACGGACAAGCATACATTTTCAATATCACTTTATGCGTTTGGTCGTATACTAGTCGATAGTTATGAATATTATATTATTTGTGATAATAAAAATTAGTAGACTACCAAATAACATTGTAAATTTAATAAAAGTCTAACCGATTACACGTATTTTTCCCATTATATCAATTGCAATATAAATAGTAAAGAAAATAAAAAAACTGACGAACGGAACTCGATCCAGCGATCGCTTGAACCGAACTTTTTCTTGTGATTCGAATACCTTCTAATTTTGTGGAATTCACACAGCATGTGTACCTTGAACTCTATGATACTGTCGGATCCGAATTTGTTAAGGGCGTAGTTAACAAAATTTCCCAGCAACCAGTACACAGCGTTATTTTTTGCTTCTCGGAAATAGCGTGCTTCAGGCCTGTGTATCAATGACAGCGATATATACTCAGGGGATGTTCTTGTAATCAGAGCTATTTGCTCCCGGATCCACTTCCAACTACTCATGTGACCACTGCAAGTGTATCTATGAATTATTGTGTCAACTAGATGTCATTGTTGACATAAATTTGTTTCACAGAGTCCTATTCCGTGCAGTCTTTCATTGGTGCTAACCATGTTATTAACTGTCTTGTACCATGACGTTTTTATATTAGACGTGAGCACATTAGAACTAATGTTTTCCAAATCTCAGTCCACTCAATGTTTGGAAACTGTCGTTCTACTTTGTTCCTGCCTTCGCTTTTCTTTCGTTCCCGCATTATGACTCTCAATGTTAAGTGTCGTGACTGCCTCAGTTCGACACTGACATAACTAAACTCAACATAGAAAATCCTCATATGCTGTAAGCGACTGTTGATATTCTGCACGCCAATCTCGAAAAGTTGGCTGGTTATGCTTTCTCGCGAGTCTCTTATTAAATTAACTTGTCTTTTGATAAAAAGTGCAGAGGCTTTATCCGTTATATCAGTTAATCCTAGTCCACCATTTTTAGGATCTAAAGTGGCTACTTTACCAGGTACTCTGAACACTTCACCTCTCCACGTAAAGTTGGTGATTTTGGACATTATTCTCCTCGCTATCATTCTCGGTATTGGAAACAGCTGGGCAGTGTAATAAGCTTTAGCAAGGATACATAAGTTGATATACTGTGTTCTTTGAACTTGGTTCATATATTGAGTTAAATTCTCTACAATGGTTCCTTGTACGTTATCTGCTGCAACTTTCCAATTTAAAGCCGTCATTTTCATAGGGTATTCTGTCAGGGTGATCCCAAGTGTTTTATGTTGTCGGACTAATTTAGCCCACACGACGTTGATATATCAAAACCTCTGAGATTTAACATATTAATATTTTTTCGTTTGCATTGGCTCCAGATGCTCTACAGTACGAATCAATTACTGTTGTTAGCGTGGTTACCTCGTCATTATTCCTTGTAACGACCCCTATATCGTCAGCATAGGCTCTTATAACTGTTTTATTTCCTGATAATGTTAAGCCTTTTAATCTAGCATGGGCATGAGGATCCAGCGAAATGGCAAAGAGCGACATGGATAGAGGACTTCCTTGAGGAACACCTCGTTGTATTTGCATCGGCCTTTATTGTTCACAATTCACCGCTATTTTAGCATTTATTCCAGTTGCTATGTTCCTAATCAACTGTATGACCCTATCGTGGAAACCTATTTTCTTCTGAGAATCGTACCGTGTTTTGTCCGAATTTCATCAATAAGAGTCCTTCTCCCGTTTTTCGTATGCTTCACTAAATGATATAGGGAAGTAGCTTCATCTTCTGACACCGAATTTGCCTTCGATTTTATTTTCAACCGTTCCATTTGACTTCTCTTGATATTAAGTAACTTGGCTTTGACTTTTATGATGTCTGCTATCTGAAGTGAGGAACCTGCTGAGACCTGATCATATAGATCTCTCAAAACGGAATAGTAATATTCTATAGTGCATTTCATTTCCCTTGCGGTCTGGGCACTGTATTGAATAAGAACTTTCCTCAACTTTGGCTTTGCCATTTTAACCCACCAGTCAATAGCAGTGGCATATCTACTACGGGCACGCAGGCATATTGCCCATGTTTCTTTAATCAGATCTTCTAAATCATGATTTACTAACAAGGAAGTGTTCAAATTCAACTGATTCTTGAATCGGCGAACCGGCTGTCTTGTTAGATTTATGCAAGTTAAGACACTTGAATGGTCTGAAAAGTACGTAGGAATGGTTTATACTTTTGTCGCGGAAGTTTCAAGATTTTTGGAAATATATAGTCCATCAATCCTGCTACGTGATGTTGCCGTGACATAAGTGAACTCAACAGTGGAGGGATATTTGGTTTCCCATATATCCTTTAATTCTAAACCAGTAACTAATTGTTTTAGTTCACTTGAGAAATTAAAATTAGGTAACTGATCTTCTCGATTTAAAACACAATTAAAATCACCTCCAAGTAATAACTGTCTTGGCGATTTCCTGAACAAGTATATCAGGTCATCTTTGAAGAAACGTGCCCTGTCAGCTCGATGAGAACTTCCTGAAGGGGCGTACAAGTTGATGATAGTCACATCATAGATGTTTAGTCCTATTCCCATTCCGGATTCCAGTCGTTCCACCTCGCTTACGGTAATCCCTTCCCTCACCAAAATAGCTGTTCCAACACTTGTTTCGGGAGACACATTTATGTAACTGACAAAACCGGGAATTACCATATCCGAAATTAGAACTTCTTGTAACAGGGCAATATCAGTCGCGGATTCGTACAAAAATTCCTTAAGGGCCGATAATTTCAAACCGGTAGTGATTTTATTTATGTTTATAGTGGAGACAGAATAAGATTGCGTCATTGTGCTGTCACTATGTAGTTGCTTTGATGAACTAATTTAGTGTCCTGTGGTTCAGGGTTCAGTTAAGCTATAACAGTTTTCTCGGAAGGCTGAACATAGAATAACACTTCAGTCAGTTTATTAGTTACTGTCCCGTTTTTTTTCTACTTCTGATGTTTTCTCTTGTACCGCAAGCAGACTGATTTCCTGGTAAACTGTCTGATTTTTCCTCCAGTGAATCGTGTAGGACCGTTTCGGACCGAACATTCTTTGGGCTTGTGTCACCCCTATCGGATTTTCCCTTCCCTTGGTTACGAGCTAGATTCTCATTTGGTTGCGTCGGTATTTTACTTCGCGGCTTATCTGGAGCAGCAGCTTTCGCAATTTCGGTTGCCGGCGCCTGCCCTGAGGTGTTGACCGTGATTTCAGTTTGGCCACCACTTCCTCGTTCTTTATTAATTTCACTCACTTCCTGATCAAGGGGGAAAAAATGGAGACTGCAGTTTTTCAACCTCTCCCTAAATTTGTTTATTAACAGATAGGTGCTGCTCTTTGCAATCGGCTACTGCACCTGTTGTTTCTTCCAAATTAATGCTGTTTACACCCCCTTCATTTTCTGGTATCGTATGTGTATTATCTTTCTGTTCATTAGTTTCCGTTCGCATTTTGCCTTCAGGTTCCTCTGCCTCCTCATCGCACTGTTTTTGCTTGCGAAGTGAGGGAGTGGGACAAGACAGCTCGTCCTCTGAACAACTATCTGTTATCTCCAGAGGTCGTTTCTTCGGTTGCATTTCAGTTTCACGAGTAGTGGCAAAAGGGTTTCCTTTTGTTGTTAACGGGGGAAATTGACTGTTATCGTGAAGGGAGACATCAGCTTGGCCCGCTGCGTTAACATCCTCAACCAGGTGATCCGGGCTATTCTTTGGTAACATATCATTTAAGGTAAGCTTCTGACGCTGTATCAAATTACTTTTAAGAACAACAGTTCGCCGCGGACATTCCTGTCTGAAGTGGCCGGTTTCGTTACATATATGATATGTAGCTTCCTGACCTGTATAAACAGTTTGTGCCTTATACCCACAAACAGTTATGTGAGACGGAATATTCGTCTTCACGTCCATCTCTACACAGGGGACCCCGTTAAAACACTGCAGTTTAAAGCGAGGCGACCATCTTTCATTTGCAATTGATTTAACGTCTCCGTAGTTTGAGAGAGCTTCCTTAATCTTATCATTTTCAATTTCAATGGGAAAATTCAAGACACTAACGTTTGAATGTCCGCTCTATAGATGGAAACCCTACTTTTATAACAATTTCTATGCACAAAATCTACTTCATAGCCCCACTTTCGTAACACTTTATCAACAGTCGAAGCACTGATTAACTTGACAAAAACACAGTATTTTTCCTGATACAGTTGCCATGTATGGACGGTTTCAGAATTTAGACCAATTACCTGTGTAATCCAGTCATCTATTTCCAGGGATGTCGGCTGAACAGGACGGGATTCCTTGTTAAAAGCAAATACCAGAGTATTCTTCCTGAGGTTTGTAGCCATAGTTAATCCAGCGAAGCAATTTCGGTTAAACAACTGAAATTCCAATTAGCAGCAGCAAGACCAGAAAGAGCGGTCAGATCACAAGGAACGGAGATTGACGGATGGACGGCACTCGGCGAAGCACAAGTACAGCGATGTAAAAGCGCTGAGCTACCATGCCGGCACCACTTGGGTGCAGCCGCTTTATGGTTAAAATGGCCACGCACAGACATATATTTGACGACCGAAATTATCTTGCGATTTTCTCAGTAACGCTTGAGAAGTACGCGCTATTGCTTACACATTTTTCTGTCCTCATGGATTACTACGAGTGTACGAAGTTTACAGTAAATACGCGTTCCAAACGTCGTGGCCTCCCGTGGTAAGTCTAGGGGACTGATGACCTCAGATGCCTCAGATATTAAGTCCCATAGTGCTCAGAGCCATTTGAACTATTTTTTATTAAACCATAAATTCCGTCCCGGGGGAAGAGGAGGCGACACAAAGGGCATCTGGCCGCCCTCTACCATTTACACCGCCCAGTCCTGAATAACGTGCCAATCCCGTGAAAATACGGTGTAAGACCAGAAAAAAAATATATAATGAATGAGTTTGCCTCTGACACTAAAAAAAAACTAATCTTCGAAATAAGAAGCCGCATACAAGAGGAGGCGCGACCCGCCAGAGTAGCCGAGAGCACTAACGCGCTGTTTCCTGGACACGGGTGGCGCGCCGGCCCCGGACCGAATCCGCCCGGCGGATTAACGTCGAGTGCCGATGTGCCGGCCAGCCTGGATGTTGTTTTTAGGCGGTTTTCACATACCGCTAGGTGAATACCTGGCTGGTCCCCATGTTCCGCCTCAGTTACACGGCTCGCAGACATCTGAACACTTTCACACTATTCCATGGATTACACTCGACGCAGACAGTTGGGGTACACTAATTCCGTCCCGGGGGGTACGGGGTGGCGACAGGAAGGGCATCCGGCCACCCCTAAAACATTAACATGCCAAATCCGATTAACGATGGCTGACCCTGCGTAGCTGCGGGACAGGGCTCAAGCGATAGATACAGGGTGTTTCAAAAATGACCGGTATATTTGAAACGGCAATAAAAACTAAAAGAGCAGCGATAGAAATACACCGTTTGTTGCAATATGCTTGGGACAACAGTACATTTTCAGTCAGACAAACTTTCGAAATTACAGTAGTTACAATTTTCAACAACAGATGGCGCTGCGGTCTGGGAAACTCTATAGTACGATATTTTCCACATATCCACCATGCGTAGCAATAATATGGCGCAGTCTCTGAATGAAATTACCCGAAACCTTTGACAACGTGTCTGGCGGAATGGCTTCACATTCAGATGAGATGTACTGCTTCAGTTGTTCAATTGTTTCTGGATTCTGGCGGAACACCTGGTCTTTCAAGTGTCCCCACAGAAAGAAGTCACAGGGGTTCATGTCTGGCGAATAGGGAGGCCAATCCACGCCGCCTCCTGTATGTTTCGGATAGCCCAAAGCAATCACACGATCATCGAAATATTCATTCAGGAAATTAAAGGCGTCGGCCGTGCGATGTGGCCGGGCACCATCTTGCATAAACCACGAGGTGTTCGCAGTGTCGTCTAAGGCAGTTTGTACCGCCACAAATTCACGAAGAATGTCCAGATAGCGTGATGCAGTAATCGTTTCGGATCTGAAAAATGGGCCAATGATTCCTTTGGAAGAAATGGCGGCCCACACCAGTACTTTTTGAGGATGCAGGGACGATGGGATAGCAACATGGGGCTTTTCGGTTCCCCATATGCGCCAGTTCTGTTTATTGACGAAGCCGTCCAGGTAAAAATAAGCTTCGTCAGTAAACCAAATGCTGCCCACATGCATATCGCCGTCATCAATCCCGTGCACTATATCGTTAGCGAATGTTTCTCGTGCAGCAATGGTATCGGCGCTGAGGGGTTGCCGCGTTTGAATTTTGTATGGATAGAGGTGTAAACTCTGGCGCATGAGACGATACGTGGACGTTGGCGTCATTTCGACCGCAGCTGCAACACGGCGAACGGAAACCCGAGGCCGCTGTTGGATCACCTGCTGCACTAGCTGCGCGTTGCCCTCTGTGGTTGCCGTACGCGGTCGCCCTACCTTTCCAGCACGTTCATCCGTCACGGTCCCAGTCCGTTGAAATTTTTCAAACAGATCCTTTATTGTATCGCTTTTCGGTCCTTTGGTTACATTAAACCTCCGTTGAAAACTTCGTCTTGTTGCAACAACACTGTGTTCTAGGCGGTGGAATTCCAGCACTAGAAAAATCCTCTGTTCTAAGGAATAAACCATGTTGTCTACAGCACACTTGCACGTTGTGAACAGCACACGCTTACAGCAGAAAGACGACGTACAGAATGGCGCACCCACAGACTGCGTTGTCTTCTATATCTTTCACATCACTTGCAGCGCCATCTGTTGTTGAAAATTGTAACTACTGTAATTTCGAAAGTTTGTCCGCCTGAAAATGTACTGTTGTCCCAAGCATATTGCAACAAACGGTGTATTTCTGTCGCTGCTCGTTTAGTTTTTATTGCCGTTTCAAATATACCGGTCATTTTTGAAACACCCTGTAGATAGATACAAGAAGAGGCGTAGGCGAAACGTAAGATACAAGGGGGAGTCATATGAAAATCGGACAGAATACAGTATAGCGAGCATGGGGCGGACGTTGTTAAGGCAGGTAGGTTTCTCTATACAAGTGCCCTCTATTGAGAATCAGAAGGGCGCAGTGCGAACGATCACCGCTGTGCCATTTGTCTGTTATGTGTGCTCGACGCGGGGTCAGCGATTCGATCGTGTGTCGGACTCAAATGTCTGCTGTCTGTGGCAAACGCAAGTACGTCACGTTAGCGTGTGCTGGCATGGAATAAACGATTTCGAGAAAGGTCAGGTGTGGAAAGACAGCTGTCGCCCAGAACTGGCTCATTGTGTCATTACTTCTTCTGTCTGTCTCTTCTGTCACTGCGGCGGTGAACGCTGACGTCAGAAATGACGATGGAAGACATTCGGTCCATGTTGGGTATCAGTCACGGTGCTGTTCACGCCATCGTGACAGAGCATCTGAAGTTCCGGAAAATATGTGCTCAGTGGGTTCCCCACAGTCTGGCGAAGGAGCAGAAGTTGAACAGAATGTCGAAATCACTGGAGCACCTGGAACGGAATCACGATGAAGAACATCGTTTCCTGTCCCGTACTGTCGCAGAAGACGAAAATGGCTCTGAGCGCTATGGGACTTAACTGCTGAGGTCATCAGTCCCCTAGATTAGATTAGATTAGATTAGATTAGATTAATACTAGTTCCATGGATCATGAATACGATATTTCGTAATGATGTGGAACGAGTCGAATTTTCTAATACATGACATAATTAGGTTAATTTAACAACATACTTAAGTTAATACAACAACTTTATTTTTTTGTGTTTTTTGTTTTTATTTATTTTTTATTTTTATTTTTTTTATTTTTTAAATATTTTTTTCTTTTTTTTCTTAATTTATATCTAAAAATTCCTCTATGGAGTAGAAGGAGTTGTCATTCAGAAATTCTTTTAATTTCTTCTTAAATACTTGTTGGTTATCTGTCAGACTTTTGATACTATTTGGTAAGTGACCAAAGACTTTAGTGCCAGTATAATTCACCCCTTTCTGTGCCAAAGTTGGATTTAATCTTGAATAGTGAAGATCATCCTTTCTCCTAGTATTGTAGTTATGCACACTGCTATTACTTTTGAATTGGGTTTGGTTGTTAATAACAAATTTCATAAGAGAGTATATATACTGAGAAGCTACTGTGAATATCCCTAGATCCTTAAATAAATGTCTGCAGGATGATCTTGGGTGGACTCCAGCTATTATTCTGATTACACGCTTTTGTGCAATAAATACTTTATTCCTCAGTGATGAATTCCCCAAAAATATGATGCCATATGAAAGCAATGAGTGAAAATAGGCGTAGTAAGCTAATTTACTAAGATGTTTATTACCAAAATTTGCAATGACCCTTATTGCATAAGTAGCTGAACTCAAACGTTTCAGCAGATCATCAATGTGTTTCTTCCAATTTAATCTCTCATCAATGGACACACCTAAAAATTTGGAATATTCTACCTTAGCTATATGCTTCTGATTAAGGTCTATATTTATTAATGGCGTCATACCATTCCCTGTACGGAAATGTATGTACTGTGTCTTATCAAAATTCAGTGAGAGTCCGTTTACAAGGAACCACTTAGTAATTTTCTGAAAGACAGTACTGACAATTTCATCAGTTAATTCTTGTTTGTCAGGTGTGATTACTATACTTGTATCATCAGCAAAGAGAACTAACTTTGCCTGTTCATGAATATAGAATGGCAAGTCATTAATATATAATAAGAACAACAAAGGACCCAAGACTGACCCTTGTGGAACCCCATTCTTGATAGTTCCCCAGTTTGAAGAATGTGCTGATCTTTGCATGTACGAGAACTACTTATTTCAACTTTCTGCACTCTTCCAGTTAGGTACGAATTAAACCATTTGTGCACTGTCCCACTCATGCCACAATACTTGAGGTTGTCTAGCAGAATTTCATGATTTACACAATCAAAGCCTTTGAGAGATCACAAAAAATCCCAATGGGTGGTGTTCGGTTATTCAGATCATTCAAAATTTGACTGGTGAAAGCATGTATGGCATTTTCTGTTGAAAAACCTTCCTGGAAACCAAACTGACATTTTGTTAGTACTTCATTTTTACAGATATGTGAAGCTACTCTTGAATACATTACTTTCTCAAAAATTTTGGATAAAGCTGTTAGAAGGGAGATTGGACGGTAATTGTTGACATCAGATCTATCCCCCTTTTTATGCAAAGGTATAACAATAGAATATTTCAGTCTATCAGGGAAAATGCCCTGTTCCAGAGAGCTATTACACAGGTGGCTGAGAATCTTACTTATCTGTTGAGAACAAGCTTTTAGTATTTTGCTGGAAATGCCATCAATTCCATGTGAGTTTTTGCTTTTAAGCAAGTTTATTATTTTCCTAATTTCAGATGGAGAAGTGGGTGAGATTTCAATTGTATCAAATTGCATAGGTATGGCCTCTTCCATTAACAGCCTAGCATCTTCTAATGAACACCTGGATCCTACTATATCCACAACATTTAGAAAATGATTATTAAAAATATTTTCAACTTCTGACTTTTTGTTCGTAAAGTTTTCATTCAATTTGATGGTAATACTGTCTTCCTCTGCTCTTGGTTGACCTGTTTCTCTTTTAATAATATTCCAAATTGTTTTAATTTTATTATCAGAGTTGCTGATTTCAGACATGATACACATACTCCTGGATTTTTTAATAACTTTTCTTAATATAACACAGTAGTTTTTATAATTTTTGATAGTTTCTGGGTGACTACTCTTTCTTGCTGTCAGATACATTTCCCTTTTCCGGTTACAAGATATTTTTATACCCTTAGTAAGCCATGGTTTGTTACAACTACTTGAACTTAACTAACCTAAGGACATCACATACATCCATGCCCGAGGCAAGATTCGAACCTGCGATCGCAGCGGTCGCGCGGTTCCAGACTGTAGCGCCTAGAACCGCTCGGCCACTCCGGCCGGCGGAAGAGGAAACATGGTTTCATCATTTTGACCGGAAGAGCGTGCTTCGGAGCGAGCAATGGAAGCACATGGTCCTTCCTACCCACCCCTCTCCCACCGAAAACATCCAGAACCGCGCACACTAGCTCGGGGAAAGTCATGACGACTTTTTTCGTTGACTGCAACGGACCTCTGCTCGATGAGTTTCTGAAGCACGTCACCACAATTAAACCACGGCGTTACGTGGACACATTATAAAAACTGAAGTGCAGCATCAAGCCCAAACGCCCAAGAATGCTGACGAACGGCATAATTCTGCTGCAGGATAATGCCTGCCCACGTACTGTCAATGTTGTTTCGACTACGCTGCACAATTTAAGTGGGAAGTCCCTACACATCCTCCATACGTTCCTCATGCGATTTCCATATTTTTGGAGCCCTGAAGGAAGACATTCGTGGCCGCCGATTTGCTTCGGGCGAAGCTTCAGTTGTGCGACTGGATTCGTGATTCCCTGTCAGAAAGGTCACAGTTCGTAGTAATAGACGGAAAGTCATCGAGTAAAACAGAAGTAATATCCGGCGTTCCCCAAGGAAGTGTTACAGGCCCTCTATTGTTCCTGATCTATATTAACGACATAGGTGACAATCTGAGTAGCCGTCTTAGATTGTTTGCAGATTATGCTGTCATTTACCGTCTTGTAAAGCCATCAGATGATCAAAACGACTTGCAAAATTATTTAGATAAGATATTTGTATAGTGCGAAAAGTGGCAGTTGACCCTGAATAAAGAAAAGAGCGAAGTTATTCACATGAGTACTAAAAGAAGTCAGCTAAATTTCGATTGCGCGATAAGTCACACAAATCCGAGGGCTGTAAATTCAACCAAATACTTAGAGATTACAATTGCAAATAACCTAAATTGGAACGATCACATAGATAATTTTGTGGGTAGAGCAAACCAAAGACTGATATTCATTGGCAGAACACTTAGAAGGTGCAACAGGTCTACCTAAGAGACTGCTTACACTACGTTTGTCCGCCCTATTCTGGAGTACTGCTGTGCGGTATGGGATCCGCATCAGGTGGGACTGACGGATGACATCGAAAAAGTACAGAGAAGGGCAGCTCGTTTTGTATTATCGTGAAATAGGGGAGATAGTGTCACAGACATGATACGTGAATTGGAGTGGCAATCATTGAAACAAAGGCGTTTTTTGTTGCGACGGGATCTTCTCATGAAATTTGAATCACGTTTTGTCCTCCGATTGCGAAAACATTCTGTTGGCACCCACCTACATAGGGAGAAATGATCATGACGATAAAATAAGGGAAATCAGGGCTCGCACGGAAAAATTTAAGTGCTCGTTTTTCCCGCGTGCCGTTCGAGAGTGGAACGGTAGAGAGGCAGCATCAAGGAGGTTCATTGAACCCTCTGCCAGGCTCTTTATTGTGAATAGTAATCACGTAGATGTAGATGTACAAGACGAGAACACCTGGGTATAATCATGGCTCCATAGGCATCTGAAAACACTTTTCGATGAAGACTTTGACCGTATTATCTCACAGTGGGATAAATATATTAACAGTTATGACAATTACTTTTGAAATAATAAACCATTCACTTACGGTTTTCACCGAGCGAAGTGGCGCAGTGGCTCGCACACTGGATTCGCATTCGTGGGGACGACGGTTAAATCCCGCGTCCGGCCATCCTGATTTAGGTTTTCCATGATTTCCGTAAATCGCTCCAGGAATATGCCGGGATGGTTCCTTTTAAAGGGCACCGCCGACTTCCTTCCCCGTCATTCTCTAATGCGATGAGACCGATGATCCCGCTGTCTGGCCTCCTCCCCCCAAACAACCCAACCCAAACGGAACTTACGTTTTTCCATCATCTCGTTTTCATTTGACCGCTCCTTATATTTTCTCAAACTCAACCACATCCAGTTACAAGAAATTAGTTTCAGAATTGGACTCTGCCGCTAATTAAGAATTACGTAAACAACAGACAAAGGCGATGAGGGAAACTGTGACCACCAGAACACGAGTGAATTGATGATAATATATCACTTTTTTCTCATTTATGGCATTTTAAAAATCTTTGACACACTTTCTCATGATCATGCTAGCAACGCCTAGCACATTTCAATCATACTTAGAAAGTTATAGCTATTACACGCGATACTTTTTACCTGTTTGCTGCTATACATCAAAAAATGGTTCAATTGGCTCTGAGCACTATGGGACTAAACATCTATGGTCATGAGTCCCCTAGAACTTAGAACTACTTAAACCTAACTAACCTAAGGACATCACACAAACCCAGCCATCACGAGGCAGAGAAAATCCCTGACCCCGCCGGGAATCGAACCCGGGAACCCGGGCGTGGGAAGCGAGAACGCTACCGCACGACCACGAGATGCGGGCTGCTATACATCACTTCGTCTTTTTTCCTATGATTTCGTAACAAAAACTGGTCAAATGGAAATTAAAAAACTCAAAATTACTGTGCATCAAGTGACAATAAACTGAAATTTCCGGGAGGCGTTCGAAGTGTACTGCATCGTCGACTGCTAGCGAAGATACGACTACAAGAAGGAACTTCAAAGAGTAAGACGAAGGCGCTACAAGAAAGGTGCATTGTCAGAAGAGAGTACATATTCCAGGTTTTATGCAGACACGATTCTGCTGGCGTACGGATAACTTGAGCATCACAGTGTGGGAGTGATATGGTACAGCAACTGGAAACGTACCCCAAAGCTGGAGTACGCGGGACAATACGATTTTTGTGGGCCAGACGTCTAAATTGCACACAGATTCATCGTGAAATTACGTCGGTATACAGGCCAAATGCAATGTCGCGTCCACCCATAGAGAAATGGTGGCAACAATTCGACCAAGGCCGTGTCAACACGGATGATGCTGATCGCTAAGGAATGCCATCCACATCGACGGCAGACGACATGGTCCAGCCAACTGAGGGACTGATTTGCAGCAATCGCACATTTCCCCGAGGCTTCGTGACCAAGGAGCGGATTTTTACCGTCGAGAAATTGATCGATGTGTAGAACGTTCGGACCAGTGTTTGCAGAGACTTGGTGACTACGTTGAAAAATAGTGTCATGTATCTGTGACACTTTGAAGTGTAGTGCAGAATTCAATTAAAGTTACTAGGCATGCCATAATAATGTGTAACTTACTTTCTGAAGTACCCCCCGACCAGAGTATCTTCGCAGATACGTGACTGGCACGAGGAATATTAGACTAACGCACTGAAGAGCCAGAGAAACTGATACATCTGCCTAATATCGTGTAGGGCCCCCGCGAACACGCAGAAGTGCTGCAACATAACGTGGCATGGACTCGACTAACGTCTGAAATAGTGCGCATTTGGGGGACTGAGAATCCGTATTTTCTCGCTTCCCGCGCCCGGGTTCCTGGGTTCGATTCCCGGCGGGATCAGGGATTTTCTCTGCCTCGTGATGACTGGGTGTTGTGTGATGTCCTTAGGTTAGTTAGGTTTAAGTAGTTCCAAGTTCTAGGGGACTGATGACCATAGATGTTAAGTCCCATAGTGCTCAGAGCCAATCCGTATTTCGCGATCGAGAAGTCTCTTCACCCTCAATGGCTGACTGTGTGGTGTGCAATGTCGAGTCATGGAATAATCGGTGCGATATTCCTTGATTGCATGGTGACTACCGAGCGGCACGTGAAGGTTTTGGAAGACTGTTTCATCCCCATTATCCAAAGTCACCCTGATTTCGACACGATGTGCTTCATGCAAGACGGAGCTCGAACCCATCGAAGCAGGAGGAGCGCTTTTGGGGACAGCCTTCTGACTCTGGGGTACCCAGAGGCCACTGGCACAGGCCTCGATTGATCGCCGTATTCTCCAAATCTGAACACGTGCGACTCCTTCTTGTGGGGCTATATTGAAGTCAAGGTGTACAACAATAACCCCAAAACCATTTCTGAGCTGCAACAGCCATTCAGGAGGTCATCGACGGCATCGATATTCCGACACTTCAGTGGGTCATTCAGAAATTCGCTATTCGTCTGCGGTACATCATCGCCAATGATGGCACTCATATCATAACCTAAACCCTAATATCTGTAGTGAAGTTTACATGCTGAATAAAGTGTGCACACGCCGTAGTTTCTAACTTATTTAGGCCAGCCGAGGTGGTCGAGCGGTTGTAAGCGCTACAGTCTGGATCCGCGCGACCGCTACGGTCGCAGGTTCGAATCCTGCCTCGGGCAGGATGTCCTTAGCTTAGTTAGGTTTAAGTAATTCTAAGTTCTAGGGGACTGATGACCTCAGAAGTTGTCCCATTGTGCTCAGAGCCATTTGAACCATTTGTAACTTATTTAGGTTTTTTTCATATAGTTCAACAATTGTCACCCTGTAACTTCGCAGCAAAGTAATAAAACGTGATGAATAGGTTGGTATGATGTTAAAACTGTTTAAACGAAATCGCGATTTATTGTTCTTTAGGTTCAAGTAAATGTCCCTATGTGGCCTAATGATACTCGTTCCCGAGTCACGATCACTCACTTGTCACAGTTCTATTTGAGTTTGTTATTGCTGTTCGGTACTTTACGGTTGCCGCTGATTTTAAGATGTTTTCATCAGTTACGAAATTAAATCTGATCTTCAAATTACTCACTTTTATAAACAATCACGCACAGCACGCGCTCCCACGACGTACACTGCAGGCTTGCTCGGTCTCGACTGACCTCACTTACTCACACCATAAGATCGGTAGAAGACCTGGCGTCGAATGTAGTATGGGGCATCCGTTCGTCTTCGACGGTATTCCACCGCAGCAGAGATGAGTAAGGGCAGATAATAGCCCGCCCGCCCAGTCTAACGTGCTGCTTCCCGAGAGGGAAGGTGTGCCGGTCCCCGGCACGAATCCACCCGGCGGATTAGTGTCGAGGTCCGGTGTGCCGGCCAGCCTGAGGATGGCTTTTAAGGTGGTTTTCTATCTGCCTCGGCGAATGCAGGCTGGTTCATCTTATTGCGCCTCAGTTACACTATGTCAGCGATTACTACGCAAACACTGTCTCCACGTATGCGTACACCACAATTACTTTACCCTGCAAACATTTGGGGTTATACTCGTCTGGTGTGAGACGTTCCCAGGGGGGGCGGGGTCTACTGGGGGCTGAACCGCACAATAACCCTGGGTTCGGTGTGGGGTGGTTGTGAGGTGGGTGGACTGCTATGGCGTGTAGTGGGGTTATGAACCACTGTGGGCTACGGCAGGACCAAGCCTCTCCGTTGTTTCTAGGTCCCCTGTTTAATACACAAGGGTAGATTAGATTTGTCAAGTACAGGATCGATATCTGTGCCCTTGCAACTGGTAGTCGCTTGAAGATCGACGCAAAATATTGCGTTAACGTGTATTAAAAACGTTTCAAGTACCAGCATTAGGTGTGGACTATTGAGAATATATTACAGACCTCTTCATATTGCTCCCGTAAGTATCGGAAAGACAGTATTAGTCTAATTACATTGTACAGAGTGGTACAATGAGAAATATCCTGTGTCATACACTCCTCAGTGGTTTGCAGAGTGTAGATGTAGTTGAAAGAAACGGTGGTTGCTGAGAATTTCAACGTGAGCACTAGGGAAATGTTGAGTGCGACAGGGGAAAGGAGCAGAATAAACGTCAAGTGTTACTCTTGAGAAATATAATAGTGAAGGAAGCAGAGGATCAAATAGACGAATAGGCAAATAGGCAAAGCCTAATACAAATCCTTAGATAATACACGACATAGTGAATCTAAATGATAAAAGGGTAATTTATAAAATGCAGCAAATGAAGAACGCAAAAGAGGATACAGACGTCTAAAAAGTGAGATTGACAGGAAGTGCAAAACTTCAAACCAGGAGTACGGCATTGGCCCCTGAATTAGCTTGCATTTATCGTGAATCTCTCGCCCCGCACAAAGTCCTAAGCGATTAGAAAAAAGCGCAGGTGACTCCAGTATATAAGAAAGGTAAAAGAACGGACCCACAAAATTACAGACGAATATCCCTAACTTCTGTTTGCTGCAGAATCCTTGAACACTTCTCAGTTCGAATATAATAAACTTTCTTGAGGCTAAGCAGCTTATGTCCACTTATCATATTGTTTTAGAAAGCATAGCTCGTGCGAAACTCAGCTTGCACTTTTCTCACATGTTATACTGAGAACTCTGGATGAAGGGCAACAGGCAGATTCCATATTTCTAGATTTCCGGAAAGCATTTGACACGGTGCCCCATTGCTGTTAACGAAGGCACGAGCATATGGAATTTCACAGATGTGTGAGTGGCTCGAAGACTTCTTAAATAATAGAACCCAGTATGTTGTCCTCGACGGCGAATGTTCATCAGAGACAAGGATATCGTCAGGAGTGCCCCAGGGAAGTGTGATAGGACTGCTGTTGTTCTCTGTATACATAAATTATAAGCGGATAGGGTGGGCAGCAGTCTGCGGTTGTTTGCTGATGATGCCAGGGTGTATGGTAAGGTGTCAAAGTTGAGTGACTGTAGGAAGATACAAGACGACTTAGACAAAATTTCCAGTTGGTGTGATGGATGGCAGCTAACCATAAATGTGGAAAAATGTAACTTAATGCGAATGGGTAGGAAGAACAAACACGTGATGTTCCGATACAGTATTACTAGAGTCCAACTTCAGAAAGTCAAATCGTTTAAATATCTGGGCGGAACGCTGCAAAGTGATATGAGGTGAAGGAGCACGTGAAAACTGTGGTAGGGATGGCAAATGGTCGACTTCGGTTTACTGGGAGAATTTTAGGAAAGAGTGTCTAACAATACCACCACTTGCAAAGTAGGTTAGAAATCAGATTAATAATGTTGCTCACGCAGCATATGTTCACTTTATCGGGCAACAACGAAGTTATTGACTGTGGATGGTATCGTTAGAATGGAAATAATGTAGTCACTGTAAAAAAGTAATTAATTTTGGCACTTATCTTGAATGGATTCCCACGTAGATTTCGTCGAAGTTGTTATGGCTCATCTTGTTGATTCTAGGGTGGTTCCACTTTGACTGCTAGAAGGTCCAGATCAGTATTTTAGCAATATTTGAAGACCTACCAAATGCGTTTTTCAGGAAATTCTTAATGATCAAACAATCCCAGATCAGAACAGTGGTCTGGTAGAAATAATTTTTGACTTGGTGTTCACGATCCACATTTTTATTAAACTTCTTGTAAATTCACATATACTTCTTCTTAATTGTCACATCATCAAGAAAACAGTTTTGTATCAATCTTCATATATTTAATTTCCACTTTAACCAAACACAAGACTTGACTGTTCTTTTCCAAAGCGAAATAACAACTTAACTTCTGCAAAATGAAACAAAGACTGCTTTGTGCGTATTCGCGCCAAAACGGTCAGACGTAAGTCAGAGATTATGACAGTCTCACAGAAATGAATACACACAAGAACCATACCACTGTAATATATCGATACATCGGAGTACCTATAAATTAATAAACCCAAATGTGAATAGTGTCACAAAAATATGTCTGTTACTTCGCAGAAAAGTAGTACGATATTACTGGTATCGAGAACTGGGGTTTGAGTGCTGTAATGGTCACGTAAATAAAGAACCATTACAAGTGGTTCCCTTGTAAAGGAGGCCGCATATAGGACGCTGGAGCGACCTACTCTTGAGTACTCTTCGAGCGTTAGGGATCCGTAACAGGTCGGATTGAAGGAAGACATCGAAGCAGTTCGGAGGAGGGCTGTCAGATTGGCTACCGGTAGGTTCGAACAAAACGTTAAGTATCACGGAGCTGCCTTGGGAACTCATATGGGATTCCCTAGAGGAAACGCCGCACCAAACCAGTCAGAAGACTGATGAATAACAAACAAGGACCGGAGGTGGTCCATCGCGTTGTTGACTTACTTAATTGCCTTGGGAACTCATATGGGATTCCCTAGAGGAAACGCCGCACCAAACCAGTCAGAAGACTGATGAATAACAAACAAGGACCGGAGGTGGTCCATCGCGTTGTTGACTTACTTAATTTGTGAAGCTCTTTCTCTTGGGTAAATCATCCAATCTTCCTGCAACTGTAATCAGTTGCTTTTTGGGAAACGTTATTAAGAAAATTGAGAGAAGCGGCATTTGAAGCTGACTACTGAACGATTCTGCTCCCGCAAGCATACATCACGCGTAAGAACCACGAAGATAAGATGCGAGAAATTAGGGTTCATACGGAGGCGTGCAGAGAGTCGGTTATTCCTTGTTCTGCTTTCGAGTGGAACAGGAGGGGAAATGACAATAATGGAACAGGTTAGCCTCCGCCACGCACCTTACGGTGGCTTTCGGAGTATCTATGAAGGTGTAGATGTAGATGTAGAGGATAAATGCAAGGGTGTACCTCGGGGGCGTGCCACAGGGGAGTGTTATGGGACCATTGCTTTCCAAATTATATATAAATGACCTAGTAGATAGCCGGCCAGAGTGACCGAGCGGTTCTAGGCGCTACAGTCTGGAACCGCGTGACCGCTTCGGTCGCCTGTTCGAATCCTGCCTCGGGCATGGATGTGTGTGATGTCCTTACGTTAGTTAGGTTTAAGTAGTTCTAAGTTCTAGGGTATTGATGACCTCAGATGTTAAGTCCCATAGTGCTCAGAGCCATTATTGAACCTAGTAGATAGTGTCGGAAGTTCCATGCGGCTTTTCGCGGATGATGCTGTAGCATACAGAGAAGTTGCAGCATTAGAAAACTGCAGCGGAATGCAGGAAGATCTGCAGCGGATAGGCACTTGTTGCAGGGAGTGGCAACTGACACTCAACGTAGACAAATGTAATGTATTGCGAATATATAGAAAGAAGGATCCTTTATTGTATGATTATATGATAGCGGAACAAACACTGATAGCAGTTACTTCTGTAAAATATCTGGGAGTATGCGTAAAGAACGATTTGAAGTGGAATGATCATATAAAATTAATTGTTGGTAAGGCGGGTGCCAGGTTGAGATTCGTTGGGAGAGTCCTTAGAAAATGTAGTCCATCAACAAAAGAGGTGGCTTACAAAACACTCGTTCGACCTATACTTGAGTATTGCTCATCAGTGTGGGATCCGTACCAGGTCGGGTTGACAGAGGAGATAGAGAAGATCCAAAGAAGAGCGGCGCGTTTCGTCATAGGGTTATTTGGTAAGCTTGGTAGCGTTACGGAGATGTTTAGCAAACTCAAGTGGAAGACTCTGCAAGAGAGGCGCTCTGCATCGCGGTGTAGCTTGCTGTCCAGGTTTCGAGAGGGTGCGTTTGTGGATGAGGTATCGAATATATTGCTTCCCCCTACTTATACCTCCCGAGGAGATCACGAATGTAAAATTAGAGAGATTCGAGCGCGCACGGAGGCTTTCCGGCAGTCGTTCTTCCCGCGAACCATAAGCGACTGGAACAGGAAAGGGAGGTAATGACAGTGGCACGTAAAGTGCCCTCCGCCACTCACCGTTGTGTGGCTTGCGGAGTATAAATGTAGATGTAGATGTGTAGAAGGAAGTACTACTAGAGGGCAGGTAGATGTTGCTTATAGCAGAATTAAAGAGACCTTTGTACGAAAGAGAAGCAGCTGTATGAATATCAAGAGCTTAGATGAGAAGGCAGTTTTAAGCAAAGAAAGGAAAGGTGGAAGGTGGAACGAATATATGGAAAGCCTTGAAGGCAATGTTATTGAAAGGGAACATGGGTTGGGAGATATGATGCTGCAACAGAAACCTGACAGAGCAGTGGAAGACTCAAGTCCAAGCAAGACCCTTGGAGTAGATGATGTTCCGTAACACTTGCTGGGAGTTTTGGTAGAGCTAGCAATGAGAAAACTATTCTACCTGGTGTGCAAGGTATATGAGATAGGTGAAATAGCTTCAGACTATGTGATAATACGCGAATTATTTACAGAAGCCTTAAAAAAACTGGTCGTAGCCGACCTTGTGGAAGATCAGTTTGGGTTCCTGAGAAGTGCAGGAACACGCGAGGAAACACTGACCCTACGACGTATCTTGGACCACATGTTGCCAAGGTTTCTTCGAGTACGCTGCAGATTTTTCGCTGGAAAGTCTTTACAGTCCTCCATATAGTCTACATCTCTCCCCATCCGATTTCCGTATTTTTCGAATACTGTAGAACGAAATTCTTGGCCATCGATTTCTTCGGACGAAGAACAGCATGCGTGGGTACAGTCATGGTTCCGTAGCCAAGCGCAAACATTGTTGCGTTAACAGTTATGGTGATTCCTTTTGAAATAATAAACACTTTAATTATTTTCCCCCATCTGCCTCGTTTTCATTTGACTGCCCCTTATATTTAAAAATCTGAATTTTACGTTTCGGTTTTTTTTCTGGTATGCAACTGACTACATATTACCGAGGGAGGTTTCCTAGTAGTTATGTCACTGAACTCGCCTTTGGGAGCCTAATGATTAAAATCCGGAAAAATGACATGGCCAAATTCTTTCTCCATTCTTCTCTAATCCGACTTTTCTGTTCTGTCAGTAATGACTTTGTCGTGGACGGGACATAGAATACTAAACTCCTTTTTCTCCTTCCTTGATTGCTTCTTTTTATCCAATGAGTACTCTGTCACTATCATAGAGGTCTGCATGTGGAGGGCTAGATATACACTATTTGCTCAAAGATATCCGCCCCCCACCCCAAAAGGTACGTTTTTCATATTAGGTGCATTGCGCTGCCAACTATTGCCAGGTACACCATATCAGCGACCTCAGTAGTCAATAGTCATCGTGAGAGAGCAGAATTGCGGCGCTCCGCGGAACTCAAAGAATTCGAATGTGGTCAGGCGATTGGGTGTCACTTGTGTCATAAGTATGTACGCGAGATTTCCACACGCCTGGACATGCCTTGGATTTCATAGTCGAGCGGCTGCTCATAAGCCACACATCACGCCGGTAAATGCCAAACGACGCCTCGTTTGGTGTAAGGAGCGTAAACATTGGACGATTTAACAGTGGAAAACGTTGTGTGGAGTGACGAATCTCGGTACACAATGTGGCGATCCGATGGCGGGGCGTGGGTACGAAAAAATGGCCCTGAGCACTATGGGACTTAACTGCTGAGGTCATCAGTCCCCTAGAACTTAGAACTGCTTAGACCTAACCAACCTAAGAACATCACACACATCCATGCCCGAGGCAGGATTCGAACCTGCGACCATAGCGACCGCGCAGTTCCAGACTGTAGCGCCTAGGACCGCTAAGCCACTCTGGCCGGCGGCGTGGGTACGGCGAATGCCCGATGACAGTCATCTGCCAGCGTGTGTAGTGGCAAAAGTAAAATTCGGAGGCGGTGGCGTTATGGTGTGGTTGTGTTTTTCATGGAGGGGTCTTCTACCACTTGTTTTGCGTCACACTATCACAGCACAGGCCTACAATGATGTTTCAAGCACCTTCTTGCTTCCCATTGTTGAAGAGCAATTCGGGGATGGCAATTGCATTTTGCTACTCAATCGAGGACCTGTTCATAATGCACTGCCTGTGGCGGAGTGGTTACACGACAATAACATCTCTGTAATGGACTGGCCTGCACAGAGTCATGACCTGAATACTACAGAACACCTTTGGGATGTTTTCAAATGACGTGCCAGGCCTCACCGACCGACATCGATAGCTCTGCTCAGCGCAGCTCTCCGTGGAGAATGGTCTGCTCCCGGCTACCCTGGCGGGTAAACTTTGAATACCCAGGAAGAAATACGACAATCGGAGTTTGAAATTTGTCAAATTAGCGTAGTCTGAACCAGCTAAGACGAAACCCTTCAGAGTGAGATGTCTGTATGTTCTATTTACCGAAAAGGGAAATCCAATGTGATTTACATGTATCGGTAGTCATTTTTTTTATTCTTTCATTGACGTTAACGAAACCATATAACAGATTCCTGGTTTCCCGGAGCGCACTCCAATAAATAAACATAATTACCCAGACGGAATAGCTTCGCGTTCTTTGCGCTGAGACTGGGCTGCCAGTAAGAATAGGCTTAAAGTAGGAGTGACAACGCCCTGCCGTAGCCTTCTCGGAAGCACTTCAAGTTGCAGGGAAGCTTCGCGCAAACGTCTAAAGTGCTTACCATCCAATCTGCGATGGCAAGTCTAGAACTGTGGAAGGATGGACACTGCAGTTGAAAGTACTCATTGAACACGCGGTTAGCTAAACGGGTTACGATCTGGTGTGGGAATATTCGAGAACAGTAGAAGACAATAGAGTTTCTACATTTACATCTACATTTATACTCCGCAAACCACCCAACGGTGTGTGGCGGAGGGCACTTTACGTGCCACTGTCATTACCTCCCTTTCCTGTTCCAGTCGCTTATGGTTCGCGGGAAGAACGACTGCCGGAGAGCCTCCGTACGCGCTCGAATCTCTCTAATTTTACATTCGTGATCTCCTCGGGAGATATAAGTAGGGGGAAGCTATATATTCCATATCTCATCCAGAAACGCACCCTCTCGAAACCTGGACAGCAAGCTACACCGCGATGCAGAGCGCCTCTTGCAGAGTCTGCCACTTGAGTTTGCTAAACATCTCCGTAACGCTATCACGATTACCAAATAACCCTGTGACGAAACGCGCCGCTCTTCTTTGGATCTTCTCAATATCCTCCGTCAACCCGACCTGGTACGGATCCCACACTGATGAGCAATACTCAAGTGTAGGTCGAACGAGTGTTTTGTAAGCCACCTCCTTTGTTGATGGACTACATTTTCTAAGGATTCTCCCAATGAATCTCAACCTGGCACCCGCCTTACCAACAATTAATTTTATATGTTCATTCCACTTCAAATCGTTCCGTACGCATACTCCCAGATATTTTACAGAAGTAACTGCTACCAGTGTTTGTTCCGCTATCATATGATCATACAATAAAGGATCCTTCTTTCTATGTATTCGCAATACATTACATTTGTCTATGTTAAGGGTCAGTTGCCACTCCCTGCACCAAGTGCCTATCCGCTGCAGATCTTCCTGTATTTCGCTGCAATTTTCTAATGCTGCGACTTCTCTGTATGCTGCAGCTTCATCCGCGAAAAGCCGCATGGAACTTCCGACACTATCTACTAGGTCATTTATATATACTGTGAAAAGTTTCAATGCAGGTGACGTGAATTACGACTGTCGATATACATAATCCGTAAGTCACATGCTTCAGTCACTTCTTTGCTCGACGTCTTACACAGTAGAAGATCTCTTGCCAGATATCCTGAGTGCGTAGATCATTTGAACGTACTGCACTCACATAATCTGAAGAGCCAAGATGCGTCTCGTGTGCTGCGTTTGCGCCTAAAAATTTGTATTCAGTGAGCTGTGAAAGATATTTAAGGGAAGTTATTGCCTAGTGATGATGTCAGCTCTGCATTGCATTGTGCATCATTGAGATAGTTATTCGTGAACTCTGGAAAAACCGACAATTAAGTCACAACTAAAACTGTTACTGTTCGTTCAAAAATGGTTCAAATGGCTCTGAGCACTATGGGACTTAACATCTTAGGTCATCAGTCCCCTAGAACGTAGAACTACTTAAACCTAACTAACCTAAGGACATCACACACATCCATGCCCGAGGCCGGATTTGAACTTGCGACCGTAGCAGTCCCACGGTTCCGGACTGCAGCGTCTAGAACCGCACGGCCACCGCGGCCGGCTACTTCTCGTAATACCCTCTTCTCCAAAGAAAAACTACAGGAGGGTAAGTAACAATGACGTTGAGGGTATATGAATCTCAAGTAGTACTGGTGTTTTTTAGTCACACACTTTTTTTGCTCAAGCTATATGGGGTGTTTCACAGATGGTCGCGTTCTCTTCTGTGCGACGAAGGACGTCCGTTCAAAGTCGCGAGTACGACGAGTCCATGGAGCAGCACAGTCAGCCCTGCAAATAGGGCCGGCCGGTGTGACCGAGCGGTTCTAGGCGCTTCAGTCTGGAACCGCGCGACCGCTACGCTCGCAGGTACGAATCCTGCCTCGGGCGTGGATGTGTGTGATGTCCTTAGGTTAGTTAGGTTTAAGTAGTTCAAAGTTCTAGGGGACTAACGACCTCAGATGTTAAGTCCCATAGTGCTCAGAGCCATTTGAACCATTTTTTTCCTAATAGGCTATTTTCCTGTGTTAAAATATGGTTCAGATTGTTGTTATTGTGATTGATTACAACATTTAAATTGCATGCACGGTCAATGTTCTCACAAAGTATCTGTTACTTTTATGTAATTAAAGTTTAAAAATAATTGAATCCAATATCTGGTCACGTGATCGAAGACTCTCTGTTACTGGCTGGTGCTCTGGGAGTAAGACGAAGTTATACATATGTTATAGGAGCGTTAGCCGAAGTTACGCGGCTTTTACATACTTTTTCTGCAAACAGTTTGGCTGTTTAGTGTTGGAAAACGCAATTACAACTTTTCAGTAACAATAGAAAGGAATTTTGTGATCACTGGTAGTGGAAGCGTTGCGAAAGTAGATTAGTTTATGCTCCACCCTTTTAAAGCGGCGATATGTGCAACGACGGACATGCTGCGATATCATTAAATCCCTCAGAACTAAGGAATTGTAGAGCTTTCGCAAATGAGTCCGTGTAGTATAACTAGATCTACAGCTACATCTACATTGATACTCGACAAATCACATTTAAGTGCCTGGCAGAGGGTTCATCGAACCACCTTCACAATTCTCTAATATTCCAATCTCGTATAGCGCGCGGGAAGAATGAACACCTATATCTTCCCGTACGAGCTCTGATTTCCCTTATTTTATCTTTGTGATCGTTCCTCCCAACGCCTTTCTTTTAATGATGTCCATCCCAAATCCTGTATCATTTCTGTGACACTCCCGTATTTCGCGATAATACAAAACGTGCTGCCTTTCTTTAAACTTTTTCGATGTACTCACTCAGTCCTATCTGGTAAGGATCCCACACCGCGCAGCAGTATTCTAAAAGAGGACGGACAAGCGTAGTGTAGGCAGTCTCCTTAGTAGGTCTGTTACATTTTCTATGTGTCCTGCCAATGAAACGCAGTCTTTGGTTAGCCTTCCACACAACATTTTCTATGTGTTCCTTCCAGTTTAAATTGTTCTTAATTGTAATTCCTAGGTATTTAGTTGAATTTACGGCTTTTAGATTAGAATGATTTATCGTGTAACCGAAGTTTAACGAGTTCCTTTTAGCACTCATGTGGATTACCTCACACTTTTCGTTATTTACGGTCAACTGCCACTTTTCGCGCCATTTCGATATTTCTTCTAAATCGTTTTGCAATTCTTTTTGATCTTCTGATGACTTTATTAGTCGATAAATGACAGCGTCATCTGCAACAACCGAAGACGGCTGCTCAGATTGTCTCCTAAATAGTTTATATAGATAAGGAACAGCAAAGGGCCTATAACACTAGCTTGGGGAACGCCAGAAATCACTTCTGTTTTACTCGATGACTTGCCGTCAATTACAACGAACTGTGACCTCTCTGACAGGCAATCACAAAACCAGTCACATAACTGAAACAATATTCCATAAGCACGCAATTTCACTACGAGCCGCTTGTCTGGTACAATGTCAAAAGCCTTCCGGAAATCCAGAAATACGGAATCGATCTGAAATCTCTTGTCAATAGCACTCAGCACTTCATGTGAATAAAGAGCAAGTTGTGTTTCACAAGAAAGATGTTTTCTAAACCCATGTTGACTGTGTGTCAATAGACTGTTTTCTTCGAGGTAATTCATTACGTTCGAACATAATACATGTTCTAAAATCCTACTGCATATCGACGTTAACGGTATGGGTCTGTATTTTAGTGGATTACTTCTACTAGCTTCCTTGAATATTGGTGTGACCTGTGCAACTTTCCAGTCTTTGGGTACGGATCTTTTGTCGAGCGAATAACTAGGTTATTCTTGGCAAAACTTAGTGCTGATGTCCGGTCTAGAAGACACACAGCAGAGAACCCAGTTCTAAATAGCGTTCCGTGGCACAACGCGTAACGCATCTGGCTGGATTGAAAGACGTCCCCTCAAGGATCACATACATTTGAAAGTTTTGCACGAAATACGAGACTAGCCTTAGCACGAACTGATTGTAGCAGTTGTCTCATTTGTGGGATGCGTTATGTACGGCTAGTCTGAGAACTGGACAACGGAGGATACACGCATTTATTTTGTGAACAAACAATTCACTCCCAGAATGAAATTTTCACTCTGCAGCGCAGTGTGCGCTGATATGAACTTCCTGTCAGACTGAAACTGTGTGCCCGATTGAGACTCGAACTCGAGACCTTTACCTTTCGCGGGCAAGTGCCCTATTGACTGAGCTACCTAATCACGACCCACGACCCGTCCTCACAGCTTCAATTCAGCCGGTACCTCGTCTCCTACGTTCCAAACTTCACAAAAGTTCTGCGAAGCTGTGAGGACGGGTCGTAAGTCGTGGGTAGTTCAGTCGGGAGAGCACTTGCCTGCGAAAGGCAAACGTCCAGGAAGTTTCGTAACAGCGCACACTCCGCTGCAGAGTGAAAATTTAATTCTGGAAACATCCCCCACGCTGTGGCTAAGCCATGTCTCCACAATATCAATTCTCACAGGAGCGCTAGTTCTGCAAGGTTCTCAAAAAAATGGCTCTGAGCACTGTGGGACTTAACTTCTGAGGTCCCCCCCCTAGAACTCAGAACTACTTAAACCTAACTAACCTAAGAACATCACACACATCCATGACCGAGGCAGGATTGGAACCTGCGACCGTACCGGTCGCGCGGTTCCAGACTGTAGCGCCTAGAACCGCTCGGCCACCTCGGCCGGCTGCAAGTTTCTCAGACGAACTTCTGTTAAGTTTGGAAGGTAGGAGACGAGGTGCTGGCAGAACTGAACTATGAGTCGTGCTGGGGTAGCTTAGTCGGAGTCGGCTTTCGCAGACGTGCAGTGCAGAGGTGCTATTGTTCCCGCCTGCGCCGGCCGGGGTGGCCGAGCGGTTCTAGGCGCTTCAGTCTGGAATTGCGTGACCGCTACGGTCGCAGGTTCGAATCCTGCCTCGGGCATGGATATGCGTGATGTCCTTAGGTTAGTTAGGTTTAAGTAGTTCTAAGTTCTAGGGGACTGATGACCTGAGATGTTAAGTCCCATAGTGCTCAGAGCCCTTTGTTCCCGCCTGCGAAGCACGCGCGCTCGCTGTTGTTTCCTTTCAGCGGCCGTTGCTCACGTGTACTAGAACCATGGCCAACCGTTTTCGAAAATCAATACTACGATTCACCTTCTGCAATGACTACACCCGAGCAAAGTACTTGGAAGTGGGAAGCTTACTACGCTGCGCAATTATGATCCCAGATTCCTTATTTTCCTTATTTTGGGCATTCATTTGTCCATCTTAAGCAGTACGGGGTCGACAAAGTCGTCAGTGACGTGGTGTGTGACAGAATACACTACTGGTCATTAAAGCTGCTACACCAAGAAGAAATGCAGATGATAAACAGGTATTCATTGCACAAATATATTATACTCGAACTGATATGTGATTACATTTTCACGCAATTTGGGTGCATAGATCCTGAGAAATCAGTACCCAGAATAACCACCTCTGGCCGTAATAACGGCCTTGATACGCCTGAGCATTGAGTCAAACAGAGCTTGGATGCCGTGTACAGGTACAGCTGCCCATGCAGCTTCACAAAGATACCACAGTTCATAAACAGTAGTGACTGGCGTATTGTGACGAGCCAGTTGCTCGGCTACCATTGACCAGACGTTTTCAATTGGTGAGAGATCTGGAGAATGTGCTGGCCAGGGCAGCATTCGAACATTTTCTATATCCAGAAAGGCCCGTACAGGACCTTCAACATGCGGTCGTGCATTATCCTGCTGAAATGTAGGGTTTCGTAGGGTCGACTGAATGAAGGGTAGAGCCACGGGGCGGAACACATCAGAAATGTAACGTCCACTGTTCAAAGCGCCGTCAATGCGAACAAAAGGTGACCGAGACGTGTAACCAATGGCACCCCATATCATCACGCCGGGTGATACGCCAGTATGGCGATGACGAATACACAATTCCAATGTGCGTTCACCGCGATGTCGCCAAACACGGATGCGACCATCACGATGCTGTAAACAGAACTTGGATTCATCAGAAAAAATGACGTTATGCCATTCGTGCAACGTTCGTCGTCGGGTACACCATCGCAGGCGCTCCTGTCTGTGAAGCAGCGACAAGAGTAACCGCAGCCATGGTCTCGAGCTGATAGTCCATGCTGCTGTGAACGTCGTCGAACTGTTCGTGCAGATGGTTGTTGTTTTGCAAACGTCTCCATCTGTTGACTCCGGGATCGAGACGTGGCTGCACGATCCATTACAGCCATGCGGATAAGACACCTGCCATGTCGACTGCTAGTGATACGTGGCCGTTGGGATCCAGCGCGACGTTCCTTATTACGCTCCTTAACCCACCGATTCCATATTCTGCTAACAGTCATTGGATGTCGACCAACACGAACAGCAATGTCGCGTTACGATAAACCGCAATCGCTATAGGCTACAATCCGACCTTTATCAAAGTCGGATACGTGATGGTACGCATTTCTCCTACTTACACGACTCATCACAACAACGTTTCACCAGGCAACGCCGGTCAAGTGCTGTTTGTGTACGAGAAATGGGTTGGAAACTTTCCTCATGTCAGCACGTTGTAGGTGTCGCCACCGGCGCCAACCTTGTGTGAATGTTCTGAAAAGCTAATCGTTTGCATATCACAGCATCTTCTTCCTGTCGGTTAAATTTCGCGTCCGTAACACGTAATCTTCGTGGTGTAGCAATTTTAATGGCCAGTAGTGTACTTCGAGACACCAAGCATGGACTACGCTTTTGCTACGCCGACGGAAATGTCGGGTTGGTCACTGTGGACCATGTAGGCTTGGGAATGCGCACCAGGTTTCAAACTACCATTCAGGCTCCCGGCGGAAGACGGTATCGCTGCTTTCCGTCTCTATGGCACTGAATATGGCCACACTGCCCAACGCAGGGCGCAATTCCAAGTGTAAACCGTTCTTGACGGTGTACGGCAGATCACCATCGATCTCCGCTGCCACGTGCCACCTTACCCGCAAATCAGCGGATGCTGCTCGGTCGTCATATACGACGGCCAGCCGTTCGGTGTGGCCGGGCGGTTCTAGGCGCTTCAGTCTGGCACCGCGTGACCGCTACGGTCGCAGGTTCGAATCCTGCCTTGGGCAGGGATGTGTGTGATGTCCTTAGGTTAGTCAGGTTTAAGTAGTTCTAAGTTCTAGGGGACTGATGACCACAGATGTTAAGTCGCCTAGTGCTCAGAGCCATTTGAACCATTACGACGGGCAACCCAAGACCTGTTTCGGATGCGGCAAAGATGGCCACCTGAGGTCTAAGTGTCTTCAGCGACGAATCATCCAACCGCCAGCCACCGCCGTGGCGCCTCCGATTCCGACGACGGTTTAACGACCACCCACGAATCGGCGCTCTCTTCTCCTTCCGCCGGCCGCCGTCCGTCGAACCATGTTCAAAATGGTTCAAATGGCTCTGAGCACTATTGGACATAACATCTGAGATCGTCAGTCCCCTAGAACTTAGAACTACTTAAACCTAACTAACCTAAGGACATCACACACACCCATGCCCGATGCAGGATTCGAACCTGAGACCCTAGCTGTCGCGCAGTTTTGGACTGAAGCACCTAGAACCGCTCGGCCACCGCGGCCGGCATGTACTGGTTTCCTTCGAGCTGCTACGGATAACGCCGGCGTCGACGCGTCACGTTCACAATCTGACGGACGCTACTCCTGCGCCATTGCCATCACCGACGACTTCCGATCCCCTCCCGGCCGGTGGTATGGGCGACTCTTCACTTATCGTCCCCGCGACGGCCTTCCTCACATACCGTTTCCTCCAGAGACAGAGGGAGGACGTGCAAACAACGTTCACCTAAAAGTAGCAAGAGGAGGCACCGTGCGGTCTCGGAACGAGACAGCTCACCTCTCGCTGAGGCTCCAGACGCTGTCCGGTCCGACGAGGCCTCGGAGAACCTGCACGACGAGAAGAATGACGACAACGCGACGCCGGCTCCGGCTGTGCCGGTGTCTACTATGCCGGCTCGCCCGGGTGCACCTGAACCAATGGACTTCACTGCTGCGACTGCCGCGGGGACGTTCTCCGCAACTATGAACGAGGTGGAACATAAGAACGCCACAGCGACAGCGCCCGCGATGGCGTGGAGTGGCGACGTCGACGATGGTCCGAACCAGTACGTTGTCCTCGATGGTGAGTGTTCAAAATGGTTCAAATGGCTCTGAGCACTATGGGACTTAACTGCTGAGGTCATCAGCCCCCTAGAACTTAGAACTACTTAAACCTAACTTACCTAAGGAAATCACACACATCCATGCCCGAGGCAGGATTCGAACCTGCGACCGTGGCGGTTGCACTGTTCCAGACTGTAGCGCCTAAAACCGCTCGGCAACCCCAGCCGGCGGTGAGTATTCATCGGAGGTGAGGGTATCATCTAGAGTGCCCCAGGGAAGTGTGGTATGTCCGCTGTTGTTTTCTATCTACAAAATGGCTCTGAGCACTATGGGACTTAACATCTATGGTCATCAGTCCCCTAGAACTTAGAACTACTAAAACCTAACTAACCTAAGGACGCCACACAACACCCAGTCATAACGAGGCAGAGAAAATCCCTGATCACGCCGGGAATTTCTATCTACATAAATGATCTTTTGGATGGGGTGGATAGCAATGTGCAGATGTTTGCTGATGATGTTGTGGTATACGGGAAGGTGTCGTCGTTGAGTGACTGTAGGAGGATACAAGATGACTTGGACAGGATTTGTGATTGGTGTAAAGAATGGCAGCTAACTCTAAATATAGATAAATGTAAATTAATGCAGGTGAATAGGAAAAAGAATCCCGTAATGTTTGAATACTCCATTAGTAGTGTAGCGCTTGACACAGTCACGTCATTAAATATTTGGGCGTAACATTGCAGAGCGATATGAAGTGGGACAAGCATGTAATGGCAGTTGTGGGGAAGGCGGATAGTGGTTTTCGGTTCATTGGTAGAATTTTGGGAAGATGTGGTTCATCTGTAAAGGAGACCGCTTATAAAACACTAATACGACCTTTTCTTGAATACTGCTCGAGCGTTTGGGATCCCTATCAGGTCGGATTGAGGGAGGACACAGAAGAAATTCAGAGGCGGGCTGCTGGATTTGTTACTGGTAGGTTTCATCATCACGCGGGTGTTACGGAAATGCTTCAGCAACTCGGGTGGGAGTCTCTGGAGGAAAGGAGGCGTTATTTCCGTGAATCGCTACTGAGGAAATTTAGAGAACCAGCATTTGAGGCTGACTGCAGTACAATTTTACTGCCGCCAATTTATATTTCGTGGAAAGACCACAAAGATAAGATAAGAGAGATTAGGGCTCGTACAGAGGCATATAGGCAGTCATTTTTCCCTCGTTCTGTTTGGCAGTGGAACAGGGAGAGAAGATGCTAGTTGTGGTACGAGGTACCCTCCGCCACGCACCGTATGGTGGAGTGCAGAGTATGTATGTAGATGTAGAACCACATGCTGGGAACGGAGTTGCCGCAGACGGAGACCTAATTACGCCGCGGATAACGCCGTCAGGTGGCGCACGGCACGGCTCGACACTGCCTCGCCCATCTTCACCCTCCGCTGATGGAGTTCCCCTACACGGCGGGGCACGACTATAAACGTACCGAACAGCAACGATCAACACTAACAACATTAGTTCCAGCGTGGAAAATCAACTGCAGCGAAAGATGGCATGGGTATCAGACGTCGACATCGCGCTACAATAGGAAGTACACTTGGCCACACTTCCGGACGTCGGGGGTTATAACACCTATTCACCACATTCGCCAGAAGTATAGCAGTCACCGTCATGGGGAAGCATATTGTCACTGTAAACGCGAAAGAACTTGCCCCCCTTCTAACAGCCGTGTACCGCAAGTTTCTGGAGCAACGGAAGGTTCCAAATGATTGGAAAAGAGCACAGGTAGTTCCAGTTTTCAAGAAGGGTCGTCGAGCAGATGCGCAAAACTATAGCCCTATATCTCTGACATCCATCTGTTGTAGAATTATAGAACATGTTTTTTGCTATCGTATAATGTCATTTCTGGAAACCCAGAACCTACTCTGTAGGAATCAACATGGATTCCGGAAACAGCGATCGTGTGAGTCCCAACTCGCTTTATTTGTTCATGAGACCCAGAAAATATTAGATACAGGCTCCCAGGTAGATGCCATTTTCCTTGACTTCCGAAAGGCGTTCTATGCAGTTCCGAACTGTCGCCTGATAAACAAAGTAAGAGCCTACGGAATATCAGACGAGCTGTGTGGCTAGATTGAAGAGTTTTTAGCAAACAGAACACAGCATGTTGTTCTCAATGGAGAGACGTCTACAGACGTTAAAGTAACCTCTGGCGTGCCACAGGGGAGTGTTATGGGTCCATTGCTTTTGACAATATATGTAAATGACCTAATAGATAGTGTCGGAAGTTCCATGCGGCTTTTCGCAGATGATGCTGTAGTATACAGAGAAATTGCAGCATTAGAAAATTGCAGTGAAATGCAGGAAGATCTGCAGCGGATAGGCACTTGGTGCAGGGAGTGGCAACTAACCCTTAACATAGACAAATGTAATGTATTGCGAATACATAGAAAGAAGGATCCTTTATTGTATGATTATATGATAGAGGAACAAACACTGGCAGTAGTTACTTCTGTAAAATATCTGGGAGTATGCGTACGGAACGATTTGAAGTGGAATGATCATATAAAATTAATTGTTGGTAAGGCGGGTACCAGGTTGAGATTCATTGGGAGAGTCCTTAGAAAATATAGTCCATCAACAAAGGAGGTGGCTTACAAAACACTCGTTCGACCTATACTTGAGTATTGCTCATCAGTGTGGGATCCGTACCAGATCGAGTTGACGGCAGAGATAGAGAAGATCCAAAGAAGAGCGGTGCGTTTCGTCACAGGATTATTTGGTAAGCGTGATAGCGTTACGGAGATGTTTAGCAAACTCAAGTGGCAGACTCTGCAAGAGGTGCGCTCTGCATCGCGGTGTAGCTTGCTGTCCAGATTTCGAGAGGGTGCGTCTCTGGATGACGTATCGAATATATTGTTTCCCCTACTTACACCTCCAGAGGAGATCACGAATGTAAAATTAGAGAGATTCGAGCGCGCACGGAGGCTTTCCGGCAGTCGTTCTTTCCGCGAACCATACGCAGCTGGAACAGGAAAGGGGGGTAATGACAGTGGCACGTAAAGTGCCCTCCGCCACACACCGTTGGGTGGTTGGTTGGTTGGTTGGTTTGGGGAAGGAGACCAGACAGCGTGGTCATCGGTCTCATCGGATTAGGGAAGGAAGTCGGCCGTGCCCTTTCAGAGGAACCATCCCGGCATTTGCCTGGAGTGATTTAGGGAAATCACGGAAAACCTAAATCAGGATGGCCGGACGCGGGATTGAACCGTCGTCCTCCCGAATGCGAGTCCAGTGTCTAACCACTGCGCCACCCCGCTCGGTCCCGTTGGGTGGCTTGCGGAGTATAAATGTAGATGTAGATGTACCTGTGAACACTGTCTCAGCATATCATCAGTAGGGATGCCGAACGAAACCTACTGTACTTCGACGTGAACCAGGCTGCAATTAAAGTCACTAATCTACGTTTCGGGAGAAAGTTTTCACATGAAATGAAAGGTTGGAAATTTTGTCCTCAATTAATATATTCTGAAACTTAGGAAAACAAGTATCACAGCCAAGCCCGTGCTAGTCTTAACACAGTCACTCACAATCCCTTTCACTCACGTTAGCAAGTTATTGTGTTGTATTTCCCGAAAACGTAATAGCTACAGAAATACGTATTGTTTTTGGTTGAGAATGCTCGCCAAATGTTAAGTCTGTCCGCACCTAATGCAGTCACAGATTTTAGCCACCGACATGCTAAATACGCCACTCGGAATTTATGTCTTTCCTCGTCACAAAATTCACTTAAATATTCCGAAATTTCTACAGACCCATCGGAATAATTATGCTGTCACTTTACAACACTTTTGATGTATGAAACACTGCTAGATCCGGCAACTTATCATTTCCATCGGAACTACAACTACATGGTCAGTTTACTCAACAGCCAATAGCAAAACAACATTCTACAACGTCAGTCCGCGCTTTTCATCAATAACCAATCGCAAAATTGTAAACCTAACGACTGCACTTTCTACCGACGTAATTATCTAATATGCTGAAGTTTTGTTTATGCATGAAGTTATTTACTATTGTTATTTATACCTGAATTAACTTTCCCTTTAGCATAAACTTACTTTACAAATTTATTCTACAAAAATTCCCTTTGTCCACATCCATAGTTGTTCGAAATGTTCCCACACTAAATCCCGCTACAAAACTCGTTAAACAATTATCTTCAATTAACCTTAAACCACACTCACGCATCATTCATACTGCTAAAACACATTTATAACATTTTACCTACACGAAAAGACATAATAACACTTTATGAAAATACTAAAGTGCGCGTCATTTATGACGGCGGCCGGGTTTAGGTTCGCTCTGCGCTTCTGACGTCACAAAACACAGTCAGCCAATGAACAGAGAACGACGTTGTCAGAGCTCGACTGCAGTGCAGAGCACGGACGAGTGCCTTCAGTTTTAGAAACGTTCAGTCATAAATAAAGTAATTGAACAAAAGCAGTGTCTTGATAGCAGACTTTCTTTGATAGAAAGTTTAGAAAAAGCGTTCTTTATACCAATTGCTTCATATTCTATTAATTAATTAAACCAAACAAGCAATAAGCCTCCTAATTCAGGCGATAACAAGGAATGGTGTTTGTATCATTCTCACTAACCGCTTTTTCGCAATAAAGAACAGCAGTAATTGTTTATTTCCTATTGTACTTCGACGAAACATGAGTAATTCATAGTCATACCAACAGTGTTTGTCGATATTTTGCGTGAGCTTTTAAAGTCCTCTGGGAGTTATAATGAACGATGAGCTGCGTTAGCGTAATGGGTAAGCTGTATGGCTGCTAAGCGAAAGATTCTGAGTTCAAGCCTTCTTTGGTCCTAAATATTTTCTTTATTTAAAAACAATATCGAAGTGACTTACTTCATGAATTTTATTCATTTGAATGTAATGTTTTGAAATTTCTAGTGGCAACTAAAATCGAGCATACGGAAAGTATACGCTATGGACTTTTACCTCTGCAAACTGTTCAAAATTTTGTGCAATGGTTTACTACATCTAATGCTGCACAATAACTGCGTTGAACGTCGAAACAAAATTAAGTCATATGGGGGGGGGAAGGTATCAGTCAAGAAGATGTGTAAAAATCAAATTTTTGGGCCAAATAGTTTTTGTGAAATCGAATGATAAAGTGTGTCAAAGCAGTCGAAACACCATGTCTCTGCACAGGCGAGCAGTGCAATGATGACAAAATCGCGCGCGGTGCTTCTCTTAGCGCGTACAACTGGCAACGCAGCAATCTCCCGCGTCTGGGCGGGCATGCGCGAACCGCCAAGATAAAAGAATTGAACTACAGAACAGTTTATGAAAAACCTTCTATTACTTTAGTGCACTCTAGTGGGCACAATCGAAACTAAATCAGTCCCCTATCCAATATTGTCCTCTATCGGCTGATACATAAACTACGTGCGCGTCCAGTCTCGCGTCCCATCTGTCACTATCCAGCTCCGAGACACATCTCCCACTTAACCGCCTCCAAGGCAGGATCGGTACACGGCGCTGCGCCCCACAGTCACCGTCATGGGTTCGCGTATTGTCACCGTTTACGCTCCGTCAGGCTCCACCCGCAGACGCAACAGAGCACCTTATATTCAGAGAAAATCGCCCCTTTGATTCTTGGGCGCTGTGACCATTACTTGCTTGGGGGTGGTTTTAACTGTGTCTTGTACCGTAAGGATCAAATGCCCCACTGCAACACCTGTCAAGAGCTGCACCTCGTCGTCAGTGATCTGTTCTCCGCAACACTTGGGAAGTTCGGCGCGGCGACGCACCTGGACATGCTTACCAGAGGAGTCACTCCGCAAGGTGCTTTGACAGGATTTACGTGTCTCGGCAACTCACACCTGCAGTCCAAGGTGGAGAACTTTGGCCCTTGGCCTTTCCGGCCCACTGTGCCCACATCTGTAACATCCTCCTCCCGAAACAAATGGTCTGGCGCATTCTTGCAGTGAGGAAGTCAAACACCTCCCATCTTCACGGTCCCGGATGTCTTCAACGCGTTACCGAACATGGGTCACCTGTGAACGTCTCTTACCTAGGTACTGCACAACCTTGACTTGGTGGCTGGAAAGTGCCAAACCTGCCATTCGGCGTACCTTGATTCAGTATGACGAGGAAGTAGCTGTTTGGCGCAGGCAAATAACCGACTATTTCTACGCCGTTCTCCGCGACCTGGACGCCCAGCCGCGCACTCCTGAAAACCAGAGGGAATGCAGCAGGATTACGGCACAAATAGTAACCCTGACACGCTGTAGACTGCAGGGGGCGATGGTGCGGACGCGACGTCAAGATTCGGAGGAACAGGACGATCGTGTGAAACCCAGCTCGCACTATTCGTCCACGAGACTCAGAGGGCCATAGACACGGGTTCCCAGGTAGATGCCGTGTTTCTCGACTTTCGCAACGAGTTCGATACAGTTCCCAACAGTCGTTTAATGAACAAAGTAAGAGCATTTGAACTACCAGGCCAATTGTGTGATTGGATTGAAGAGCTCCTAGATAACAGAACGCAGCACGTCATTCTCAACGGAGAGAAGACTTCTGAAGTAAGAGTGATTTCATGTGTGCCGCAGGGGAGTGTCGTAGGACCGTTGCTATTCACAATTTATATAAATGACCTTGTGGATAACATCGGAAGTTCACTGAGGGTTTTTGCGGATGATGCTGTGGTATATCGAGAGGTTGTAACAATGGAAAATTGTACTGAAATGCAGGAGGATCTGCAGCGAATTGACGCATGGTGCAGGGAATGGCAATTGAATCTCGAAGTAGACAAGTGTAATGTGCTGCGAATACATAGAAAGAAAGATCCTTTATCATTTACCTACAATATAGCAGGTCAGCAACTGGAAGCAGTTAATTCCATAAATTATCTGGGAGTACGCATTAGGAGTGATTTAAAATGGAATGATCATATAAAAGTGATTGTCGGTAAAGCAGATGCCAGACTGAGATTCATTGGAAGAATCCTAAGGAAATGCAATCCAAAAACAAAGGAAGTAGGTTACAGTACGCTTGTTCGCCCACTGCTTGAATACTGCTCAGCAGTGTGGGATCCGTACCAGATAGGGTTGATAGAAGAGACAGAGAAGATCCAACGGAGAGCAGCGCGCTTCGTTACAGGATCATTTAGTAATCGCGAAGGCGTTACGGAGATGATAGATAAACTCCAGTGGAAGACTCTGCAGGAGAGACGCTCAGTAGCTCGGTACGGGCTTTTGTTGGTGTTTCGAGAACATACCTTCACCGAGGAGTCAAGCAGTGTATTGCTCCCTCCTACGTACATCTCGCGAAGAGACCATGAGGATAAAATCAGAGAGATTAGAGCCCACACAGAGGCATACCGACAATCTTTCTTTCCACGAAGAATACGAGACTGGAATAGAAGGGAGAACCGATAGAGGTACTCAAGGTACCCTGCGTCACACACCGTCAGGTGGCTTGCGGAGTATGGCTGTAGATGTAGATGCGGATCTCACCAAGCATCATATTACCTCCGATAGGAAACACCGACGACAACGACTCATTACCGAGATCTACACCTGCTACGCCCAGAACGTCACTTTCCTGGCCGAAGCCGTCGGTGCCTTTGTAGACCACTACCGCATAACGTGCCACGAAGAGACTGCCAATAACAGCGCTGAGAAGATTGTGTTACTACACGTAACTTGCACTTTCCCCAGCAACGAGGCGGATGAGCTGAGGAAGCCGGTTACGTGCGACGAAGTCCACGATGCAGTCAACGAAGCTGCTCTGAATAAGGTGCTCTGAATAAGTCACCTGGCGTCGCCGGATTGCCGAGAGAATTTCATCGCGCTCTCCTTGAGCTAATGTCCGCAGCTCCTGGTCTCGCGTTCGCGTTCTCGCTTACCGAGCACGGGGTCCCGGGTTCGATTCCCTGTGGGGTCAGGGATCTTCACCTGTCGCGAGATGATTGGGTGTTTGTGTTGTCCTCATCATTCACGCAAGTGGCAAGATTGGACTGAGAAAAGGTTGGAAATTTGTATTGGCGCTGATAACCGCGCAGTTGAGCGCCCACATTCCAAACATCATCATCATCATCGTCCTTGAGGTAATGGCGTCGCGGCGGACAAAAATGTTTCATGAACGCCGTACCGCCTTCTCTGTCACGGGGGTTACTATACCTATCCCCAAAGCGACACCGGGAGTGACTACAGCACATTAACGTCCCCTAACTCTGCTTAACGTAGAGTGTAAGATTTTTGCACGACTCATGGCGACACGTTGGCGCAAGATACCGCCGAGCATTCTACCCCCAGAACAGACAACTCCAGGTGGCTCAGTTTATGTACAAACGGCCACAGGAGAATGTCGTGATTTAATTGCACAGGCAACGGCGTGCAGACTACCTCACTGATTTTGACAGCGAATTCGACAAGGTGCGGCGCCGTTCTCTGTTCTCAGTAACGAGCCAAATGGGTTTTCCACCCGCCTTTATCGACATCATCCGGCGCCTGTACGGCAACGCCGAATCTCTGGTTCAGCTCAATGACCGTGTGCCGGGATCAGTGACCGTCCGGCGCTCCATAAGGCCGGCTTGCCCACTTTCGACAATACTCTAGCGCATCACCCTGGAGTCACTCATTTAGAGTCTGGCGGCCCACCTCTCTGGAATCACTTTGCGGCAGCACACATTTTGATGCCGTGCGTACGGCTTCTCACACGACGACTTAGCACCTCTCTCGTGCGTACAGAAACTACGATACCTTGGTATCATTTTCACCTCCACCGTGCGTCGCTCCGCTGCCATCAATTTTCGGCGTACTCTTCAAATTACACTACAGCCCATTAAAATTGCTACACCAAGAAGAAATGCAGATGATAAACGGGTATTCATTGGACAAATATATTATACTAGAACTGAAGTGTGATTACATTTTCACGCAATTTGGGTGCATAGATCGTGAGAAATCAGTACCCAGAACAACCACCTCTGGCCGTAATAACGGCCTTGATACGCCTGGGCATTGAGTCAAACATAGCTTGGATGGCGTGTACAGGTACAGCTGCCCATGCAGCTTCAACACGATACTACAGTTCATCAAGCGTAGTGACTTGCGCATTGTGACGAGCCAGTTTCTCGGCCACCATTGACCAGACGTTTTCAGTTGGTGAGAGATCTGGAGAATGTGCTGGCCAGGGCAGCAGTCGAACATTTTCTGTATCCAGAAAGGCCCGTACAGGACCTGCAACATGCGTTATCCTGCTGAAATGTGGGGTTTCGCAGGGATCGAATGAAGGGTAGAGCCACGGGTCGTAACACATCTGAAATGTAACGTCCACTGTTCAAAATGCCGTCAGTGCGAACAAGAGGTGACCGAGACGTGTAACCAATGGCACCCCATACCATCAAGCCTGGTGATACGCCAGTATGGCGATGACGAATACTCGCTTCCAATGTGCGTTCACCGCGATGTCGCCAAACACGGATGCGACCATCATGATGCTGTAAACAGAACCCGGATTCATCCGAAAAAATAACGTTTTGCCATTCGTGCAACGTTCGTCGTTGAGTACACCATCGCAGGCGCTCCTGTCTGTGATGCAACGTCAAAGGTAGCCGCAACAATGGTCTCCGAACTGATAGTCCAAGCTGCTGCAAACGTCGTAGAACTGTTCGTGCAGATGGTTGTTGTCTTGCAAACGTCCCCATCTGTTGACTCCGGGATCGAGACGTGGCTGCACGATCCGTTACAGCCACGCGGATAAGATGCCTGTCAACTCGACTGCTAGTGATACGAGGCCGTTGGGGTCCAGCACGGCGTTCCGTATTACACTCCTTAACCCACCGATTCCATATTCTGCTAACAGTCATCGGATCTAGACCAACGCGAGCAGCAATTTCGCGGTACGATAAATCGCAATCGCGATAGGCTACAATCCGACCTTTATCAAAGTCGGAAACGTGATGGCACGCTTTTCTCCTCCTTACACTAGGCATCGTAACAACGTTTCACCGGCCAACTGCCGTTTGTGTATGAGAAATCGGTTGGAAACTTTCCCCATGTCAGCACGTCGTAGGTGTCGCCACCGGCGCCAGCCTTGTGTGAATGCTCTGAAAAGCTAATGACTTGCATATCACAGCATCTTCTTCCTGTCGGTTAAATTTCGCGTCTGTTGCACGTCATCTTCGTGGGGTAGCAGTTTTAATGGCCAGTAGCGTACGATACCTTGGTATCATTTTCACCTCCACCGTGCGCCGCTCCGCCGCCATCAATTTTCGGCGTACTCTCCAAATTATCTGCACGGCTGTGCGTCAAAATCTTTTCTATTCTTTACAACGTTTCGAATACCTCAATCAGTATGTGGCTTCAGAATGGTTCACATCGCACAGGTATTCCCGCTGCCATCGAGTACTGGACGCAACCTCCAGGTCGCGTTCGGATTCTTTCTTATGGCCGGTACGCTCTTTAAGGTCCGTTACGAAACGCTCACTCTTCCTCCGCGAGCGGGGGTCCTGGGCCTTGTCAGTGTACGACTTCGAGCGGCGTCCTCCTACATGTCCACCATGCACAAGCAGAACCCGCCCGGTTGGCTGTGCCGTCTAAACGCACGTCTTTCCGGGCGGGAAGGAGCGCCGGTCCCCGGCACGAATCTGCCCGACGGATTTGTGTCGAGGTCTGGTGAGCCGGCCAGTCTGTGAATGGTGTTCAGGCGGTTCTCCATCTGCCTCGTCGAATGCGGGCTGGTTCCCCTTATTCCGCCTCAGCTACACCATGTCGGCGATTGCTGCGCGAACAAGTTCTCCACGTACCCGTACACCACCATTACTCGACCACGCAAACATAGGGGTTACACTCGTCTTGTGTGAAACGTTCCCTGGGGGGTCCGCCGGTGGCCCAACCGCACAATAACCCTGGGTTCGTTGTGGGGCGGAGGAGGAGTGAAGAGGACTGCGGTAGTCGTCGTGGGGTTGTGGACCACTGCGGCTGCGGCGGGGACGGAGCCTCTCCGTCGTTTCTAGGTCCCCGGTTAACATAACATAACATGCACAAGCTGTGGAACTGGGGCGGCTTTCCTTACTCGCAGCTTGCTGGAAATTCTTCTGCCTGCGACCATATCGCCGCCAGTAACAGTCTCCACATCACGCACCATCTGACGCACGTTTCTGATTTCATCGTCGACTTCAGTTATGCTCACACTCACATAGCGAGCACGCGTCTTCCTACACCCCACAGCTTCGTTACAATCCAGCAACAATGTCGAAGTCAAACATCCATCGACGCGGTGGCTCACGATTTGGCGTCATATCCACCAGTGTTTCCTTTCCTCCAACGTCCGGGCAACATGGTTCCACGTCGCATGTGGAATATTCGCCTAAAATCAACGGCCTCACGCCATCGCACTATCGGACGCACCGCTTTCTTCAGTTTGCCACCTCGTGGAGGCCATACGTGACGTCTGGAAACTGGGTCGACAGTTCGTTGCCTGCTACCTCCGCGTTCTGCCGGATTCGATTAATCGATGGACTTTTATCCATCCTCAGGATACTTATTTCCCCGTACCAAAAATTATGCGATTGTATTTGTGAAAGGGTGGACGATCACTTACCTGAATAATGATGGCGATAAATCACGCCTTGCCGGCCGGTGTGGCCGTGCGGTTCTAGGCGCTTCAGTTTGGAACCGCGTGACCGCTACGGTCGCAGGTTCGAATCCTGCCTCGGGCATGTATGTGTGTGATGTCCTTAGGTTGGTTAGGTTTAAGTAGTTTTATGTTCAAGGGGGCTGATGACCTCAGAAGTTAAGTCCCATGGTGCTCAGACCCATTTGAACCATTTTTTGAAATCACGCCTTGACGTCTGGCAGTAGTTACAAACCACCCACAATGAAGTCGAGCACCGACCGCGCTACCGCGCATTCTTTACCACTCTAACAACTGAGCTACCGAATAATTGAGATGTACTTCGGTAAAATGACAATTTTCACTTAAAGTTTAACTCAGTTGAATGACTCTCTTCATTTAAGAATAAACATCAATTTTATACCATCAAAACACTGTTTTTAATCATCTCCGATTTTCCAATCCAGTCTTAATGCGGAAACTATTAATCCTAGACAAAAAAGGAATAGAACGTTTTCTGTAGGAAATTTAATGTTGTTTAGTTTTTTACTAGGAAACATTTTTGCTAGAAGTCGCAATTTTCTACACAGTGAAGCAAAACCTAAGAAAGTGACTTTAAACGTCCGTTCTCATCGCCAACTCCCACTCACCACCCAGCAGGTCAGGATTTTCAGTATGTTATTCTTTACACTTCCCTCTCTCACAATACAAAAATTTGCGACTACATGAATTTTTCCCCCTAATTTTCCTTCGTTGACTGTACTCGATGGTCAATAACTTCATTTATATATATTTCATGCGAAAATAAACGTGGAATTGCGTCATCAACTTTAGCTTTATGCCAAACAATACGTTAATTATGACTCGTAAGAACATGAGGATCATAATTGTTGCACGGTATTGTCTTTTCAGCGAGTTGTATTTCTCTGGTCTTCTCATTCGTTGATCTTTACACTGGTGAAAATGACAAATCTCCGTATTTTATAATAATTTTTACTCCATTTTAGCTGTTCGAGCTTTAATACTTCCGTTATAAGCTACTATTTTGCTCAGAAACGGCGTTTCATCATGAACAAGACTTAATAGTATAACAATTTTGTAAGTCTGGTGAAAAGTTACAGAGTAATAGTGCATATAAAATATAAATGTTCTCGTGGTCTTACGGTGAACTGAATGACGCACTGCGCGGAAGTTTATCCCACACTCGATGGTGAAATGCTTTTCCGAGGTAGGAGACATTCGATAATTTTTGTATTCCACTTTCGATAATTTGAATGAAGTGTAATGTAACCATTTTCAACATAAAACATATTTGCTGGACATCATTCCGAAATTTATTTACGGTATATTGTTCGTAAAACACTTACTTTTGAATCTGGCGAGGGCTGGCATGCAGATTTACTGGAGCAGTTGCAACAGCCGATACTTCTCCTGCTTCACTGGTAACGCTATTGTTTCTAATACTTTTTTTTTTTAGACAAAACTGTAACACCATAGCTCTAATACTCTACTGATTTATTTTGCTTTTGTTTTATTTAATATTACATCGTTGAGCTTCTGTAAATGTGTTTGTTTGAATCGATAACATAAAATTGTATACTCCTTTCTTTGTAAGAACTTTGATGTCTTGATTTGATTCTATGCAATGTAGTGTATCTGTCATTTAAATTCTTTGTCCCATTTGGAGGGAATAAAACTTACTGTATATAATTGTAATTTCTGTGTGAATAATTTTTGGTTGAAATGTCAATATGTGCAAATGTTCTGTTTTATTTAATGTATTTGATTACTGTTATTTAAACTGCTGATCCTCACTTAGGGTTCTTAGTTAGTTTGTATGTAAAAGGTGTAGTGGTTCCCCTCGGGAACGGAACTGTGTAGCGCGCGAAAATTGTGGTTGGCCTGGGTAGAAAAGGTGGAACAAGAGTCAGTCTGGGACGAGCTACCAAACTGTGCACTGCCATGTAAATGTTGCATATTGTGCTGGTTAATGGATAAATGGCTGGAACGATTCTGGAATTGGTATCCATCATCGCCACCAAGAAGGGACAGAGTCCAGCAATTCTGCCTGCAAATCCATCTACCAACATGCAATTGCCACCACATAGCGCAATCACTGTAACGGAATACTATAATAATGTACAGTGAAGGATCAGCTTATTGGATGTATTAGAGTGCTCAAATATAAGGTAACTCATAACTGAATTTATGTACCTACCTTGATTTTTTCCCTATCACAACACCTCTCAGGCTCCTCTCCATTTGAACTATGATTACCGAGTGTCCTAGTTTGTGAAAAAAAAATGAAAGCCTCAGAACATTAAATAATGTTGTTTGATCTTTGGTAAGAAGGAAGTGTTCAGATTTACTGTAGATTTAGTGGAATTGTGGGAGGTAGTAAATGTAGTCTTGTGAAAGCCTCCCAGTGATGGAAATAGTCTAATTTATAGTTTTGTGGAGTTTCAAAGTCACCTATTTAATCATTTACTTGCAAGTAGAAGACAGTGGCTGTTTCTTTTAAAGATTACAAGTTCATAAAACTGAGGCTTATAAAGTTTTGCTTAGTTAATGATCATAGTGCTGTCTGTAGTAAATGTTAAAAGGTGATTCAGTTTCTTGTAAATTTGTCAACATAGTGTCTCACTGCAGTAAAAGTCGTGAATTGCATTTGTGGAAAGTTATATTGGCTTGCTAAGCACTTGTTTCTTTCGGGTATTGAAAGTGCATATTATTAGTGTAATAAGATCCACAGGTTATCCTTTACCACTATTTATGTAAACAATAATATCTTTATTCAAATGACAGTGAGAAGTAGCTTGTTAGTGAATTCCAATTAACTTTCATTTTAAATAGTAAAGTATTTAACTGAGAGAGACTCAACCTATTACCAGCTCATAATTTTGCCGTGAACAGCATTTATAATTCTATGTCATCTAGGAAAGTGTTTGAAAATTAGTACTTAACCTGTGTCCAATTAATGATTCTGCAGTGAATATTAATAGTAATGTTATAAAGACCATTCAGTTTGAATAAGCCTTGAAAGTAATAGTGTGTTTCGGTATCTGTTATATTTTTGCAAATAGTTTGTGCTGCTCTAGTTGTTAGTTCCAACCTTAACGTTAACATAGGCAGGTGTCAGAGTTCATTGCACTCGCATGTCTTAAATTATAGGTTGTGTTATCCGTTAAAGTTACTCATACCTAATTTCTTAAACAACAATGTTAATCATTCTCTTGCCTAATTAGGCTGGCGACCGTTTTCTTTACTCTCTAAACAGTATAGCTAAGTAAAATATTATTTGTTACTGTTTAAATGCTTACGTAATTCTGATTTTCGCTTCCGATAAGCCACTTCCATTAGGTACAATACGGTCAACATAACAAAATTCCTCTCAGAGGGTAACACTGCTCTGTTGCTTTATACCATAATTACTCCAACAAAAGAATTCTGTTTTTCAAACTGCCTCCAGCTTCGAGGTTATGGTATATCAGTAGCGGACAGGAGTGTTACAAAACTTCTAGTTTATGATTTCTTTTGAGAGTATTCATGAAGATAGGACAAGTCTGATATCGTGTAATCTCAAACCATTTTAAATTAAGTTGCACTGTTCTCGATGCACTATCATGTAAAGCAATTCTATATCGGTAAAAATCACTGAAAATATGAAATTATTTACAAATTAATAGGTCTCAGCAACGAAAATCTGTTACGAAGAATATAGGGTAACTCCCGGAGGGCTGGACCACTGGATGAGACGGACCAGTATCGTATTTCACAAATGCTCCGCTAGAGAGCAGCTCCAGTTACATGCGAAGAAACTCTTTTCTGAACAAGTGTTGTGCAGAAGTGTTGCTGTAAGTTTCGTGTTAGTTCTGGACAAAAATTACACCATTTTTGTTCTGCTAAGCCGAAAAGTTTAACTGTGTAGTTACATGTTTTTAGTATTAGGGCTTAGCTTGCACAGTATTGATACAGTGTTTTTACTGCGAGCTTAACAAATGTGTAGGCATGAAGCTAACCTAAAATGGCCACCGAGATCGTTGTCTACAAATAGAAGTCGGGGTGATCCATTTCTACAGGGAGAGGTGGACCACTTGTTTTAAAGTGAGAGAAAGTGAGCACAATTAAATTTAGCCTCAAGGAATGTGCAATAATCCCACTGAAGATAGCCGAAATGTCAGACTATACGTATTTGTTGGAAGATATGTCTGTGCCAACAAATGGAACAGCAGAATCTCACACAGAGGTCAAGTAACCATTACAAAGCTTATCAAAAGAGCTATTGGTTCCAAGAACATCAAATGCAGAGTTTTCTGCACAAGTCAGATTTATTCACTGACACAACTTCAGACTCCACTCCAACTAAACCTAAGACTTTCGAGATTATCACCTCAAAACGGACTACTAAGACAAGAAGGACAAAACTTTGGAAAGGAAAATCACCTGTTCCTTCTATTGATAAAAACATGAATTTTAAGAGGAAGACAACAACTTTAGGAAGGGACTAGACTCCGCTAAATATACTGAAACTGTAAAGAAAAATAGGAATAAGGAAAGAAAGAAAACAGAAAAAACCACAGAAAGGTGACCAAAGGAAAATACTTCTAAAGATGGAACTCAATTAAAAAAAAAATACTGCAATATCTCACAGTGTTCATTAGGTACAGACATTGTAGAAGATTACGAAAATAACTTTTATGAATGAGATGAAAATGAATGTTTTGGCTGCGGTGAAATCTATTACGAAACTAATACAAATCACAATTAGATTAAGTGTGTTGCCTGTTCACGATGATCAACATTTGGTAATAAGTGTAATTGGTTCAGTGATTGAAAGACTGGCTATGCTTGGACAAAACTAATAACTAATTGTAAAAGCCAATGTTCAATAAAGGTTTATAATGAATTGATGAAATTGTTTTTGACTAAAAATTTATACACACGTCAAAAAAAAGTTTTGCATCACCTTGGTTCCGAGAGTTCCGGAACCTGTACAGAAAACTGGAGTAGAGGTTAACATTAACATCATTTCTGCCCTTTTTATTGCTCATGAAAACCACACATTGCATGTTGTACCACCATACACCGAGACCTTCAGAGGTGGTGGTCCAAATTGCTGTACACGCCGGTACCTCTGATACCCAGTAGCACATCCTCTTGCACTGATGCATGCCTGTATTCGTCGTGGAATACTATCCACAAGTTCATCAAGGCACTGTTGATCCAGAATTTTCCACTCCTCAACGGCGATTCGGTGTAGATCCCTCAGAGTGGTTGGTGGGTCACGTCGTCCATAAACAGCTCTGTTCAATCGATCCCCGGCATGCTCGATAGGGTTCATGTCTGGACTCTAGTCGAGCGATGTCGTTTCGTTATCCTGGAGAAAGTCATTCACAAGGTGTGCACGGTGGGAGCGCGAATTGTCGTCCATGAAGACGAATGCCTCGCCTATATGCTGCCGATATGGCTGCACTATCAGTCGGAGGATGGCATTCACGTATTGTACAGCCGTTACGGCGTCTTCCATTACCACCAGCGGCGTACGTCGGCCCCACATAATGTCAACTCAAAACAGCAGGGAACCTCCATCTTGCTGCACTCGCTGGACAGTGAGTCTAAAGCGTTCAGCCTGACTGGGTTGCCTCCAAACACGTCTCCGACTATTGTCTGGTTGAAGGCATATGCGACACTCACCGGTGTAGAGAACGTCATACCAATCCTGAGCGGTCCATTCGGCATGTGGTTGTACCGCGCTGCATGGTGTCGTAGTTGCAAAGATGGACCTCGCCATGGACGTCGGGAGCGAAGTTGTACATCATGCAGCCTATTGCGCACAGTTTGAGTCATAACATGACGTCCTGTGGCTGCACGAAAAGCATTATTCAACATGGTGCAGTTGCTGTCAGGGTTCCTCCGAGCCATAATCCATAGGTAGCGGTCATTCACTGCAGTAGTAGCCTTTGGGCGGCCTGAGCGAGGCATGTCACCGACAGTTCGTGTCTCTCTGTATCTCCTCCATGTCCGGACAACATCACTCATCCGAGACACCTGGACACTTCCCTTGTTGTGAGCCCTTCCTGGCACGAAGTAACATTGCAGACGCCATCGAACCGCGGTATTGACAGTGTAGGCATGGTTGAACTACAGACAACACGAGTCGTGTACCTAGTTCCTGGTGGAATGACTGGATCTGATCGGCTGTGGGACCCCCTCCGTGTAAAAGGCACTGCTCATGCATGGTTGTTTACATCTCTGGGTGGTTTTAGTGACATCTGTGAACAGTTAAAGTGATTGTGTGTGATACAGTATCTACAGTCAATGTCTATCTTCAGGAGTTCTGGGAAATGGGGTGATGCAAAACTTTTTTTGATGTGTGTAGTATAGTTCTATATTCATTACAATACATACCACACAAAAATAAGAAATTTTAATTCGTGGTGGTGGTAAGTTCCTATGGGACCAACGTGCTGAGGACATCGGTCCCTAGGCTTACACACTACTTAATCTAACTTGCGCTAAGGAGAACACACACACCCAGTCCCGAGGGAGGACTCGAACCTTTTCTTCAAGTGCATCATTTTCACGTCGCGCATCTCTCCCATTACACGGGACTGGTTCATGTCACCCATACACCATACAGCTGCGGTGAGATGGAGCACTCATGTATAATTCCATTTTACTCGTATCATATTTCACGTAGCTCACTGCTTGAACACTGCTCACCGGTGTGGGATCCGTACCAGATAGGGTTGACAGAAGAGATAGAGAAGATCCAACGGAGAGCAGCGGGCTTCGTTACAGGATCATTTAGTAATCGCGAAAGCGTTACGGAGATGACAGATAAACTCCAGTGGAAGACTCTGCAGGAGGGCCCTCCGATATTGGCAAGCATCCCAGCATTGGACGTAATGGGATCTATAAAATCACCAATGGTACAAGGACGTCCCATTACGTCCAATGCTGGGGTGCTTGCCAATATCGGAGGGCCCTGGCAGTAGTGACAATATGCAAGTGAAAAACGAATTGAAGTTTGTGTTGGGAGGGCACTCACCTTAGATGGTTCGTGCAGCAGTGTTAACCATGGTACTGTAGTAGTGTAATGGTTAGCATTTCTAGGTAGCAAGCTGGAAGACCCGATTTCAAGTCCTGGCCGCAGCACGAACTTTAATTCATTTCGTATGCTTCGATCATTATCGTGGGTAATAAAAAGACACCTAAATTTCTTACGGAAACATTTAATTATAATAACTCAGGCGGTTGATGCGGCGCCTTCACTTCCTGATTTGACTATACGAGGTTGAGTGTACCTCGTAAATTTTTCCAACAGAGATAAATCCTGATAAGTGCTCTACGAGACTGGGACACAGACCACGCAGTCAGTAGCCGGGAACGGTTACCAGTATGCTGTGGAGACTGCGACTTTCAGGATGACAATAGCTGTATTCACAAGGATGCACGCACACATTCCTGGTTTGACCTACACTCGGGTACACTATCGCACCACGACTGATCCACTAAATCAGTCGATATTAATCCCTCATAAAATTTCTTAAGCTATTTAGAAAAGTGGATGAAACGCAGCTGTCAACATCACCATAATTAAGGTCAACGGGATTTAATTATCAATGAATGGTTTCATCTCTTTATGAAACATCTGGTTAAACTTGTGGTCTCTCTTCCTCGCCAAACTGAGGTCATTGTCGAGGCCGGAAGCGGTGTTACACCGTATTTGCATGGTGTCTCGTTGGGGTCACTAATTTCTCGTCCGGCGCAATTATAACTGCTGTGAAATATCTCTGGCGGAATGCCTAAACGCTTGAGCCTCTACTACCATGCAGTATTCGTCTTCATTTGGTTCTCTCTGTTGAAAATATAGTGCTTGACAAAAGCATGAAACGCTCAGAAGTCATAACTCAGCATAAGATACAACACCGGTGGGTAAGTAAATCATTGCAGTTGCTGCGCTGTGTGAAAGGTAAGCGGCCACCAGAGTGAATTAGTGTCGTGAGTGTGTAGCGTTGTTACCAGGCCTCATAGGGTATACACTACACAGGGTGGTCCATTGATCGTGACCGGGCCAAATATCTAGCGAAATAAGCGTCAAACGAAAAAACTACAAAGAGCGTAACTTGTCTAGCTTGAAGGGGGAAACCAGATGGCGCTATGGTTGGCCGGCTAGATGGCGCTGCCATAAGTGAAACGGATATCAACTGCGTTTTTTTTCTTTTAAATAGGAACCCCATTTTCTATTACATATTTGTGTAGTACGTAAAGAAATATGAATGGGTTAGTGGGACCACTTTTTTCGCTTTTTGATAGATGGCGCTGTAATAGTCACAAACATATGGCTCACAATTTTAGACGAACTGTTGGTAACAGGTAGGTTTTTTAAATTAAAATACAGAACGTAGGTATGTTTGAAATTTTTATTTCGGTTGTTCCAATGTGATACATGTACCTTTGTGAACTTATCATTTCTGACAACGCATGCTGTTACAGCGTGATTACCTGTAAATACCACATTAGTGCAATTAATGCTCAAAATGATGTCCATCAACCTCAGTGCATTTGGCAATACGTGTAACGACATTCCTCTCAACAGCGAGTAGTTCGCCTTCCGTAATGTTCGCACATGCATTGACAATGCGCTGACGCCTGTTGTCAGGCGTTGTCGGTGGATCACGATAGCAAATATCCTTCAACTATCCCCACAGAAAGAAATCGCTGACGTCAGATCCGGTGAACGTGCGGGCCATGGTATAGTACTTCGACGACCAATCCATTTGTCATGAAATATGCTATTCAATGCCGCTTCAACAACACGCGAGCTATGTGCCGGACATCCATCATGTTGGAAGTACATCGCCATTTTGTCGTGCAGTGAAACATCTTGTAGTAACATCGGTAGAACATTACGAAGGAAATCAGCATACATTGCACCATTTCGATTGCCATCGATAAATTGAGGGCCAATTATTCTTCCTCTCATAACGCCGCACCATACATTAACCCGCCAAGGTCGCTGATGTTCCACTTGTCGCAGCCATCGTGGATTTTCTGTTGCCCAATAGTGCATATTATGCCGGTTTACGTTACCGCTGTTGGTGAATGACCCTTCGTCGCTAAATAGAACGGGTGCCAAAAATCTGTCATCGTCTGGTAATTTCTCTTGTTCCCAGTGACAGAACTGTACACGACGTTCAAAGTCGTCCCCATGCAGTTCCTGGTGCACAGAAATATGGTACGGGTGCAATCGATGTTGATGTAACATTCTCAACATCGACGTTTTTGAGATTCGCGATTCTCGCGCAATTTGTGTGATACTGATGTGCGGATTAGCCGCGGCAGCAGCTAAAACACCTACTTGGGCTTCATCATTTGTTGCAGGTCGTCGTTGACGTTTCACTTATGGCTGAACACGTCCTGTTTCCTTAAACAACGTAACTATCCGGCGAACGATCTGGACACTTGAATGATGTCCAGCATACCGAGCAGCATACATAGCACACGCCCGTTGGACATTTTGATCACAATAGCCATACATTAACACGATATTGACCTTTTCCGCAATTGGTAAATGGTCCATTTTAACACGGGTAATGTATCACGAAGCAAATACCGTCCGCACTGGCGGAATGTTACGTGATACCACGTACTTATACGTTTGTGACTATTACAGCGCCATCTATCACAAAGCGAAAAAAGTAGTCCAACTAAAACATTCATATTTCTTTACGTGCTATACGAATAAGTAATAAAAATGGGGGTTTCTATTTAAAAAACGCAGTTGATGTCCGTTTGACCTATGGCAGCGCCATCTAGCGGACCAACCATAGCGCCATCTGGTTTCCCCCTTCAAGCTAGACGAGTTTCGTTCTTTGTAGTTTTTTCGTTTGATGCTTATTTCGTGAGATATTTGGCCGGGTGACTCTCAATGAACCACCCTGTATATGGGCCGTGAACAGCGTCAGATACTGTGAGCGACAGAATTTTTCCAAATGGTCAGTTATTGCAAATACTCAAATTAGTGAGCCAAAGGGTGTGACAGTGGCCCTATGCTGGACCGCGTGGGAATTTGATGTGAGACATATTCCTCGCCAAGGTTCCCTTCGACCATGTCTGACCACCACATTAGGAGGATCACCATGCTGTGCGCCGAAGCACATCTTAACCTCTTCACATCTGCCTGCGATCCGAGAAAAGGTGAAACTTCCCCTTTGAACAATTATACATGACTGTGCTTAAACTGACACACAATATTTTGTTAGCGCAACGCAATCTGACTTTCAAAATTCCCTACAAAAGAATGGCCCTGACTAACATTAAACTATACCTTTCACAAATCACTTACCTCACAAAAATCTTCGCTGCTCAAGCTACTGCAATACAGCGAGCGCCACTACTGCCAGCTAAATAAAAGATTCAACCTATGGAAGGCACTAACTACTGATAGGGATAGTTAGCAAATGAAAGATATTAATAGAGAACAAACAATGTATTTACCTTGTCTGTGTGCATTCTCTTTTACTGTTCAGACTTTGAAAAAAAAAAAGAAAAACACTGTAATTTTACTGTGATGAATCAGGACTGTCTTTATAGACTGTGAGAAAATTTTAGCTTTTGACCAACATTGTATCAATAAGTGTGTGCATTTGATTTCTTTGTTATTGTAATTATGAAAAATTTTTTTCAAATCTGTATTGGCCACTGCCCAATCCAATTTGTAAAATTTTTTGTGGGGAGCATGGGGGCTATGTAAGTAGGCTGTTTAAGTTTTTTATTGGTAATGCCACCTCTGTATGAAAAATCACTGGCTGTGCTGTGTGCAGTCTGTGGGTAGTTTGCATTGTTGTCTGCCATTGTAGTGTTGGGCAGCGGCAGCTGGATGTGAACAGCGCGTAGCGTTGCGCAGTTGGAGGTGAGCCGCCAGCAGTGGTGGATGTGGAGAGAGAGATGGCGGAGTTTTGAAATTTGTCATGAACTGCTATATTTATATATGATGATATAAAGGTAAATACATTGTTTGTTCTCTATTAATATCTTTCATTTGCTAACTATCCCTATCAGTAGTTAGTGCCTTCCGTAGTTTGAATCTTTTATTTAGCTGGCAGTAGTGGCACTCGCTGTATTGCAGTAGCTTGAGCAGCGAAGATTTTTGTGAGGTACGTGATTTGTGAAAGGTATAGGTTATATGAAACTTCCCCTTTGAACAATTATACATGACTGTGCTTAAACTGACATACAATACTTTGTTAGCGCAACGCAATCTGACTTTCAAAATTCCCTACAAAAGAATGGCCCTGACTAACATTAAACTATACCTTTCACAAATCACTTACCTCACAAAAATCTTCGCTGCTCAAGCTACTGCAATACAGCGAGCGCCACTACTGCCAGCTAAATAAAAGATTCAAACTATGGAAGACACTAACTACTGATAGGGATAGTTAGCAAATGAAAGATATTAATAGAGAACAAACAATGTATTTACCTTGATATCATCATATATAAATATAGCAGTTCATGACAAATTTCAAAACTCCGCCATCTCTCTCTCCACATCCACCACTGCTGGCGGCTCACCTCCAACTGCCCAACGCTACGCGCTGTTAACATCCAGCTGCCCCTCTACAATGGCAGACAACAATGCAAACTAGCCACAGACTGCACACAGCACAGCCAGTGATTTCATTTTCATACAGAGAGCGCTACGTGGCGGCGGCGTTACCAATATAAGAACCTAAACAGCCTACTTACATAAAGAAAACATAAACAGCCTACTTACAAAGGATATGCATTCCCATCTTCATTCTGTCTCATCTGACACCAGTGGCCGGATACTATCAGCAGTCGGTGTAGGGAATTACCGTACCGTGCGTAGGTTGCCGTTAACACCACGACACGAACGACTAAGTTCGCAATGGTGCCGTGACCAAGAAGCATAGACTGCTAACGAATTGTGCTCAGAATTGAATCGTGGTTCTGCACTACCACGGATATCCTTTGTCGGCGAATATGGTGGCGACTTGGGAAGAGATCCACTTCTTCCCGTGTTTCGGAGAAGCAAAGCGATCTTGTTCCTTGAGTGAGGGTGTGGGGAGCTTTAGTGTAGGACTTCAGGTCACGGCTGGTGGTGACTGATGGAACTCTGATGGCACAACGGTGTATCAAGAGCTTCAGCGTTCTCATGTGCAACCTTTCACGTCACAGGATGGTGGTGATATTTTTCAACGGGAAATGTTCGTCCACACAAGTCACGTGTCTCTATAAACTGTCTACCTGATGCTGAAGTACTAGCATGGGCAGCGAGATCCCGAGATCTGTCCCCGACAGAACACGTGTCGAACCAGCTCTGGCGTTATTTCCGTTTCAGAGCAATTATTCACGATATCAAGGGCCAGTTATTACAGTTGTGGGCCAGTGCGGCTCAGGAGAGGATACAAAGGCTTCACGACGCCCACATCCTCCAAATCAGTGCATGCATCCAGGTCAGAGGGAGTGGAGTGTCGTACTGAAAAACAGACACACACTGCAAATTTCTATGTACAATTAACTAGATTTTCTGATCACCGAAATAACTCCACGTACGCTGTCAGCCAGTGGAGTTTCAGTTCTTTCCCTTCTCTTCTTATGGGTCTATACGTATTTAATCAACCAGCGTTTTTACGAGTTCTGGATATACACTGAAGAGCCAAAGAACACGGTACACCTGCCTAATATCGTGTAGGGCCCCCGCGAGCATGCAGAAGAGAGCCGCAACACGATATGGCATTGACTCGATTAATGTCTGAAGTAGTGCTGGAAGGAACTGACACCACGAATCCTTCAGAGCTGTCCATAAATCCAGGCTGCGGTGATCTCTTCCTAACAGCACGTTGCAAAGCGTCCCATACATGCTCAATAATGTTCATGTATAGGGAGTTTGGTGGCCAGCGGACGTGTTAAAACTCAGAAGAGCCACTCTGTAGCAATTCTGTACGTGTGGCGTGCCGCATTGTCGTGCTGGAATTGCCCTAGTCCTTCGGAATGCATAACGGTCACGAATGGATGCAGGTGATCAGACAGGGTGCTTACGTACGTGTCACCTGTCAGAGTCGTATCCAGACGTATCAGGGGTCCCATATCAGTTCAACTGCACACGCCCCATGCCATTACAGAGCCTCCACCAGCTGCTGACATGCAGGTTCCATCGATTCATGGGGTTGCCTCCATACCCGTACAAGTCCTTCCACTCGATACAATTTGAAACGAGACTCGTCTGACCGGGCAACATGTTTCCAGTCATCAACAGTCCATTGTCGGTGTTGACGTGTCCAGGCGAGGCGTAAAGCTTTGCGTCGTGCAATCTTCAAGGGTACACGAGAGGGTCTTCAGCTCCGAAATCTCATATCGATGTTGTTTCGTTGAATAGTTCGCATGCTGACACTCGTTGACGGCCGAGAACTGAAATCTGTAGCAATTTGCGGAAGGGTTGCACGTCTGTCACGTTGAACGATTGTCTTCAGTAGTCGTTGGTCCCGTTCTTGCAGGATTTTTTCCGGCCGCAGCGATGTCGGAGATTTGATGTTTTGCCGGATTCCTGACAGTCACTGTTCAGTCGTGATATGGTCGTACGGGAGAATCCCCACTTCATCGTTACCTTGGATGGTTCAAATGGGTCTGAGCACTATGCGACTTAACTTCTGAGGTCATCAGTCGCCTAGAACTTAGAACTAATTAAACCTAACTAACCTAAGGACATCACACACATCCATGCCCGAGGCAGGATTCGAACCTGCGACCGTAACGGTCGCTCGGCTCCAGACTGTAGCGCCTAGAACCGCATGGCCACTCCGGCCGACCGTTACCTTGGAGATGCTGTGTGACATCGCTCGTGTGCCGACTATAAAACCATGTTCAAACTCACTCACATCTTGATTACCTGCCATTGTAGCAGCAGTAACTGATCTAACAATTGCGTCAGACATTTGTTGTCTTATATAGGCGTTGCCGACCGCAGCGCCGTATTCTGCCTGAATACGCAAGCCTATACCAGTTTCTTTGGTGCTTCAGTGTATTTCGGTTGCACTGCGTTAGCTACCCCAGCCTATATACTATCTTTCTAAATATGTGATGTCACGCAGAGCGTGTTTTCTGGGTTTCGTGAGCCATTTACCTTTGCGTCAGACTGCGTGGAATTTTGCTGCTGGCGAATCTGTTCCTTTAGGAGATAAAAAAAGAGCGGATACCAAATTATAAGCTGCACTGTTGACTGTCCCCTTTAACTGTTGACTGATTAGAGGCGTTGCTAACTCTGCTGGCTATTTGTGCAGTGGTTTTATATATGGTAAGTCTGTCGTGTGTGCCTTGGATCACCAATACTCTGCAAATTACTTATCTCTTTCCCACCACCCACTTGGCGAATTCTACGGGAAGTGGAACGTGGGAGACATACAAACGAGGAGAAGCTAAAGAAAAGGTTCCTCATTATGATAAAAATTAATTAGGTCGCTGGCGTGGGATCGTTAGCGGCGAATACTTCTTTAGTTGTTTTTCGTGCCATTTGAGCTGACAACATATAGGACAGCAGCAGACATTCCAGAAGATGGATATTTAGGTCAGCAACTCTGGTTATGGTATGCTTCTGATGCAACACACATAAAGCTCTGCTTCAAAAACAGGTGATCATTAGAAATACACACTGCTGAGATAAAAATGGGAGACTTGTACATGTTCATGTGTAACCTGCCAACAGCAAATAGTAACCTACTAGGAAAACCAATAAGAAGTGTTTTAATAATAACAATAATATCGATAATAATAATAATAATAATAATAATAATAATAACCGTTTATCTTGCTTTTTACTCTTCATTTCTTTTTAAGTACACTACTGGCATTAAAATTGCCACCCCAAGAAGAAATGCAGATGATAAACGGGTATTCATTGGACAAATATATTATACTAGAACTGACATGTGATTACATTTTCACGCAAGTTGGGTGCATAGATCCTGAGAAATCAGTACCCAGAACAACCAACTCTGGCCGTAATAACGGCCTTCATACGCCTGGGCATTGAGTCAAACAGAGCTTGGATGACGTGTACAGGCACAGCTGCCCATGCAGCTTCGACACGATACCACAGTTCATCAACAGTAGTGATTGGCGTATTGTGACGAGCCAGTTGCTCGGCCACCATTGACCAGACGTTTTCAATTGGTGAGAGATCTGGAGAATGTGCTGGCCAGGGCATCAGTCGAACATGTTCTGTATCCAGAAAGGCCTGTACAGGACCTGCAACATGCGGTCGTGCGATCCTGCTGAAATGTAGGGTTTCGCAGGGATCAAATGAAGTGTAGAGCCACGGCTCGTAACATATCTGAAATGTAACGTCCACTGTTCAAAGTGCCGTCAATGCGATCAAGAGGTGACCGAGACGTATAACCAATGGCACCCCATACCATCATGCCAGGTGATACGTCAGTATGGCGATGACGAATACACGCTTCCAATGTGCGTTCACCGCGATGTGGCCAAACACGGATGCGACCATCATGATGCTGTAAACAGAACCTGGATTCATCGAAAAAAACGACGTTTTGCCATTCGTGCACACAGGTTCGTCGTTGAGTACACCATCACAGGCGCTCCTGTCTGTGATGCAGCGTCAAGGGTAACCGCAGCCTTGGTCTCCGAGCTGATAGTCCATGCTGCTCCAAACGTCGTCGAACTGTTCGTGCAGATGGTTGTTGTCTTGCAAACGTCCCCATCTATTGACTCAGGGATCGAGACGTGGCTGCGCGATCCGTTACAGCCATGCGGATAAGATGCCTTTCATCTCGACTGCTAGTGATACGAGGCCGTTGGGGTCCAGCACGGTGTTCCGTATTACCCTCCTTAACCCACCGATTCCATATTCGGCTAACAGTCATTGGATCTCGACCAACGCGAACAGCCATGTCGTGGTACGATAAATCGCAACCGCGATAGGCTACAATCCGACCTTTATCAAAGTCGGAAACGTGGTGGTTCGTATGTCTCCTCCTTACACGATGCATCACAACAGCGTTTCACCAGGCAACGCCGGTCAATTGCTGTTTGTGTATGAGAAATCGGTTGGAAACTTTCCTCATGTCAGCACGTTGTACGTGTTTCCATCAGCTCCAGTCCTGTGTGAATGCTCTGAAAAGCTAATCATTTGCATATGACAGCATCGTCTTCCTGTCGGTTAAATTTCGCGTCTGTAGCTCGTCATCTTCGTGGTGCAGCAAATTTTAATGGCGAGTAGTGTATAATTAAGTGATACAAAATTTTGCAGACACCTTTCTATATGGTCAGAACTGCCATAAACAACAAAGAGAAAACGGTCCAGTCCGTAATTCATCTGAAGTGAAGTGGGTAAGCCACGAAGAAAGCATGCCAGAATGAACACTACAGATAATAAACCACTAAAGGTACGGAGAACTGTACTGAACAAATAACGCAGTTTTTCATTCGGATGTGGTTTCATAAGTCAATAAAATATTGTTTGGAAAGTATGTAGTGAGATTTGTAACTGTAAAAATATTTGTGTCAAACTTCTACTGTCAAAAATAGAATACAGATACAAAAGTCGGGAATTAATTGTAGAATTTATTCGAAAATAACTTTTCACCCGTCTGTTCCACGTATTCACCACTTTAGTTATGTACTGCATGACAGTGAGGATACAAAGGAAGAATATAAGCAGTAGGAAGATGTGACAATCGATGTCAAACAAGGATAACACGCAATTGAAAATCGCGACAGGCTTACATTATCCTAGCAGAGTACAAAAGTGTGTGCGGAAAGAGTAAAAGCTTGGTGTTGAAAACATAACATTTATTCACACTTGTAAGAACACCTAGACATGAATGTTGCAAGGTATCGCACACTATGCTGTGTTTATATTACTTATTGAGAATGATACAAAGGTTTCTTAGAGAGGCTGAAGCTGATTCCTTCCCCTACGCTTTATCTGAGCTGATACTTGTCTCTTATGGCTTCAAGAGGTTAAAACCAACATTTCTTCCCTCAGTGGGAGTCCTTTTATTACTTATTATTGACTTTGACCCTTTGTTACTTATTATGGAAGTTTCTGAGGTATCTGCCCTGAAGTCGGCGGCGTTGAAACCTACATATACACACATATCAAAAAAAGTGTTACATCACCCCCATTCCCAAAATTTCTGAAGATAGTTGACTGTGGATATTGTATAACAGACACATTCCATTCGATTGTTCAGAGATGTCAGTATACACGCCCAAAGATGTAAACAACCATGCATAAGCAGCGCCTATTAAACGGAGGGGGGTCTCACAGCCGATCAGTTCCAGTCATTCCACCAGGAAGGACGTACACTGCTCCTGTTGTTTGTAGTTCAAACATGCCGAGATAGTCAATACCGCGTTTCGATCTCGTCCGCATTGTTACTTTGTGCCAGGAAGGGCCCTCAATAAGGGAAGTGTCCAGGCGTCTCGGATGAGACATGTTGTTTGGACATGGAGGAGATACAGAGATACAGGAACTGTCGATGATATGCCATCCTCAGGCTGCCCAAGGGTAGTGCAGTGGCTGACCACTACCTACGGATTATGGCTCGGAGGAACCCTGTCAGCAACGCAACCATGTTGAATAACGCTTTTCGTGCAGCCATGGCATCCATGGCGAGGTCCATCTTTGCAACCACGACACCATGCAGCGCAATACAGATAGGCCCAACAACATACCGAATGAACAGCTCAAGATTGGCTTCACATTCTCTTCAACGATGAGTGTCGCATATGCCTTCAACCAGACAAGCGTCGGAGACGTGTTTGGAGGCAACCCAGTCAGGCTGAACGCCTTGGACAGACTGTCCAGCGAGTGCAGCAAGGTGGAGGTTCCCTGCTGTTTTGGCGTGGCATTATGTGGGGCCGACGTACGCCTCTGGTGGTCATGGAAGGCACCGTAACAGCTGTACGATACGTGAATGCCATCTTCCGATCGATAGTGCAACCATATCGGCAGCATATTGGCGAGGCATTCGTCTTCATGGAGGACAATTCGCGCCCCCATCGTGCACATCTTGTAAATGACTTCCTTCAGGTTAACGACATCGCTCGGCTAGAGTCTCCAGACATGAACCTCATCGAACGTGCGTGGGATACATTGAAAAGGGCTGACGCACTAACCACTCTGAGTGATCTACGCTGAATCGCCGTTGAGGAGTGGGACAATCTGGACCAACAGTGCCTTGATGTACTAGTGGATAGTATGCCACGACGAATACAGGCATGCATCAATGCAAGGGGACGTGCTACTGAGTATTAGAGGTACCGGTGTGTACAGCAGTCTGGATGGACCACTATCTCTGAAGGTCTCGGTGTATAGTGGTACAACATGCAATGTGTGGTTTTCATGAGCAATAAAAAGGGCGGAAATGATATTTATGTTGATCTCTATTCCAATTTTCTGTACAGGTTCCGGAGCTCTCGGAACCGAGGTAATGCAAAACTTCTTTTAATGTGGGTATTTTTAGATATGTAGTAGATACTTCAGTTGTTTCGCCTCATGCCAGTGAGAAATCTCCCAGCGTTTTAGAACTCCTGAATTAAGTCCATTCGAATATTGCCTTCGCTATGAATGTGGAAAAGGTGGCAGCTTCTTCTCCCTCGATGTGTTGGTCAGTGTGGTGTCACCGCCAGACACCACACTTGATAGGTGGTAGCCTTTAAATCGGCCGCAGTCCATTAGTATACCTCGGACCCGCGTGTCGCCACTGTCAGTGATTGCAGACCGAGCGCCACCACACGGCAGGTCTAGAGAGACGTCCTAGCACTCGCCCCACTTGTACAGCCGACTTTGCTAGCGATACTATACTAACAAAATACGTTCTCATTTGCCGAGACGATAGTTAGCATAGCCTTCAGCTACGTCATTTGCTACGACCTAGCAAGGCGCCATTACCAGTTTATATTGAGATTGTTATTAATGTATCAACAAGAGCGGTGTTCTCCAATTATGGATTAAAGTTAAGTATTCCAAGATCTTCGTACTTTATTTGCAATTCTCAAGACATTGTCCTGTTCCAGACCTCACGCCAGTCTGCGTGAGCTTAAACGCGTGCCTTTCGGCTACCTCCGGGTGGCTTGGCTGTCTTGCCAAGTCACTACAGTCAGGAGCAAGGTTTTACGATTCTTGGGAAGATGATTTCTACAGGAAGACGACTCACACTGATTTGTATCTTCAGATTGATAGTTGTCACCATCTGGTTCAATGTGAAGGAGTACTTTGTACCCCGGTTCGTAGGACCCTCGTCATGGCAGAAACATCAATTGAGTCAACACACTTCGAAGTCACATTTCGCCAGAACGGTTGTAGTGAAAGACAGATAAGACGCACGTTCTGCTATCGACCAACCGTGAGTCTGGGAGAAATGAAAGTAATGAGGTGACACCTATATCTATGGCCTTTTTGCCTCACTCAGGTAGTATTTCTAACACGATTTTCGTACTCTGCGGAAATACGGTGTGAAGTATGTTTTTCGACCACCATCTGAGATTACAGCCCTTTTAGGGTCTTTAAAGGATGATATCGGTTTACATAAGGCTGGTGTCTACCGCATCCCATGCAGTTATGGTGTGTCGTACAGTAGTCAGACAGCCGTGCGAGGTAAGGCGCCTTACCACGGTGCGAGTGACTCCCCCCAGTCGGAGGTTCGAGTCCTCCTTTGGGCAGGTGTGTGTGTGTGTTGTCCTTAGCGTAAGTTAGCTCAAGTTAGATTAATTAGTGTGTAAGTCTAGGGACCGATGACCTCAGCAGTTTGGTCCCATAGAACTAACCGCAAATTTCCAGTAGTCAGACAACCCGGATCGTGGAGGGATTTGCGTAGGGCGTGGGCATCAACTACACTCACAAAAGCTGAGTAAACCTGCTATTGCAGAACGTTGCCTTCGTACTGGTCATCCTATGAAATGAACAACACAGAGATTCTGGTGTGCATTTCCAGCTATTGGGATAGTGTTATTAGCAAGCAATTGAGATTAAACTAGCAGATGACCTTGTAAATAGAGGCGGAGATTTTTGCTCACATTCTGCTTGTAGTCCTGATCTCTCCCTGCTCAAACTAAAAAGGACAGGATTAATGCTACTTGCTCACCCGTTGGTAAATAATACTCGCTCTCCATAACGTAAGACGCTGGTGCTGGTCATTTTGTCTGCGTGGCTGGCACTAGTTGTTTACATTGTGCGTGCTTTCACTCGTCATACGCCGTATTACGGTTTGTGGCTGGGCTAGAGCCGCCTACAGAGGGTTTAAACTTCCGTGTACAGCACTATCTCCTTGCGTTTGTGCTTTGAAAATGGCGGGATGTTAACCTGTCGAAATATCGGCGGTTGTCGAAGACATTACGCGGCTGCATTCCCACAAAGTGTTTGAACGAGCGACATTTTTAAAAATTTGCAAGGAAATGATGAGGTACACACAATTTTGACCAAAAATTTGTGAAGGGATAATTGAAAGAATTTTTCACGATCTACTACATTGTTGCTGTTTTGGTCTTCAGTCCAGAGACTGGTTTGATGCAGATATCCATGCTACTCTATCCTGCGGAGGTTGCTTCATCTCCCAGTACCTACTGCAACCCACATCCTTCTGAATCTTCTTAGTGTATTCATCTGTTGGTCTCCCTCTACGATTTTTACTCGCCACGCTGCCCTCCAATATTAAATTGGTGGTGCCTTGATGCCTCAGAACATGTCCTACCAATCGAGTAGTCAAGTTGTGCCACAAATTCCTCTTCTCCCCAATTCTATTCAGTACTTCCTCATTAGTTACACGATCTACCCAGCTAATCTTCAGCATTTTTCTGTAGCATCACATTCCGAAAGCTTCTTTTCTCTTCTTGTCTAAACTAGTTATCGTCCACGTTCCACTTCCATACATGGCTACACTCCGTGCAAATACTTTCAGAAACGACTTCCTGAATCTGTACTCGATGTTAAGAAATTTCTCTTCTTCAAAAAGGCTTTCCTTGCCATTGCCAGCATTGCCAGTCTACCTGGTTCCTAAATCTCTGTCTTACCATTATATAATGTATCTGAAGGCTTCCAGTGTCTCCAGGCCTCTTCCTCCTATACGAACTTCTTTCGTGATTTTTAAACCAAGGGTTAACTATGATTAAGTTATACTCTGTACAAAATTCTACAAGGAGGCTACCTCTTTCATTCCTTATCCCCATTCCATAGTCGCCTAGTTTTCCTTCTCTTCCTTTTCCTACTGTCGAATTCCAGTCCCCCATGACTATTAAATTTTCCTCTCCCTTCACTATCTGAATAATTTCTTTTACCTCATCATACATTTCTTCAATCTCTTCGTCGTCTGCGGTACTAGTTGGCATATGAACTTGTATTACTGTGGTAGACGTGGGCTTCGTGTCTGTCTTGGCTACAATAATGCGTTCACTATGCTGTTTGTAGTGGCCTACCCGCGCTCCTATTTTTTTATTCGTTACTAAACCTACTCCTGCATTACCCCTATTTGATTTTATGTTTGTGAGTTGTCGACCTGTAGTCACGTGATCTTAAGTCTTGTTCCTCCTGCCACAGAACTTCACTAATTCCCACTGTATCTAACTTTAACCTATCCATTTCCCTTTTTACATTTTCTAACCTACCTACCTACTACATTACTGGAGTAAAATGACTAACGCTAACTCTGGGAATTATAATTATATTAATACCTTCAGCTGCTAACGAGCGTTGATATACATCAACGGGGGCAGGTGAAAATGTGTGCCCCGACCGGGCCTCGAACCCGGGATCTTCTGCTTGCATGGCAGACGCTCTATCCATCTTTTTTTTTAAATTCTCATTTTTCTCTATATTGTTCGATGAATTTGTTCGTGGCGGACGTCCGATGACAGCCGTTCAGGTTCTTTGTTGATCTGTTCACTCAGTTTTTTATTACAGAGGGTAGCTAACCCTCTGACCGGACACGCTGAGCTACCGGTGGCACAGTGGATAGCGCGACTGCAGGGACTATCTCGTGCACGCCTCCCGCGAGACCCACATTCTCACCTTGTAAGTCCACACACTACGTTCGATGTGTCCCTACCCAACACACTCATTACTCGTGGAAGACATTCTTACCAATTCCCGTAAGAGTTCGGGGAATATGTGTGCATTCGCACAGAAGAAGAAGGTCATGGCCGGTGTTGCCAGAACTATATACTTATATGGATATGGTGTCTGTTCTTTCGGACATGTCCTAAATAACAGGCACCATATCCATATAAGTATATAACTCTGGGAATGATCCATGTGAAATAAGACTAGAGGGAAAGAAAGATCTTCGTAAGAGAAATTACGAGTCGCTTGCAGAAAATGTGATAAAAAGCTTTACAGAGCACCAACTCGAGCTCCGCTTAGCATTGACTGCAGAAATATGTGGCTTATGAGAAGCTGTTCCACCGTTATACCTCACGCTTTTACCGAGCGAGGTGGCGCAGTGGTTAGACACTGGACTCGCATTCGGAAGGACGACGGTTCAATCCCGCGTCCGGCCATCCTGATGTAGGTTTTCCGTGATTTCCCTAAATCACTCCAGGCAAATGCCGGGATGGTTCCTCTGAAAGGGCACGGCCGACTTCCTTGCCCATCCTTCCCTAATCCGATGAGACCGATGACCACGCTGTCTGGTCTCCTTCCCCAAACCAACCAACCAACCTCACGCTTTTTAACTCCCTAAGCAGTCGTTGTGTAACAGAACAGCTGGTAGCACTTTAGAACTCAAGAGTGATTCCTTCGACTGATTTCACGCGATTTTTACAGACATCCTTCACAATGTTCAACGCCCCCCGTCCGTCAGCACAGGAGGCTTGCCTGGTCTGGGCTTAGCTGCGGCTCTTCCTTCACGTTTCCGCTCCACAAACACATCAGCAACAGTCCGGGTGGCATCTAATAGGTAGTCCACGTGGGAAATGAGTGAGCTCTCCTGACAGACCTGTTCTGCTGTTACTGCTCCCCTACTGACAACACAGCTTTTTTTCTTTATTGTTATTTTAACACCTTATACAAAAGGTGGGCCGACAGCGGCAATATTACGCCGCTTTTCGGCCACAGACAGTACAAAGAAAAACAAGGAAGATACAGAAAAACAAAACAGAATGATGGACAAAAAAAAAAAACAGTAGACACATGAGTAAAAAACACGGAGCCATTCACAGGTGTAGTAAAGGAAAAATCGTTCAGCACTTGTACACGAACACTGATGACTGAAATGATACACATGAACGATGGAGCGTCGGCGGTGAAACACTGAAGCACTAACAAGACGGCACACACAAAGAAACGATGGCGATGATCTCAGGCGCGCGAATGTTCACTTGACGTGTACAAGTCCGCGCGGGGACCTGCCAAAAGGGGAAAAGGTGGGGGAGGAGGGAGAGGGGAGGCTGTAGATGCCAGTGGCAGAGGAAATGAGAGGGGGACGAAAGAAGGTAACGGGGGTAGGGGAAGCCCGGGGGGAGGAGGGGGGGAGGAAGGGAGGAGGGAGAGAAGGTACAGAGGGTGCTCTAAGGAAAAAGCACAGGGTGCAGAAGGGGAGGATCAAAGTTGGTAGGAGGGGTAGATGGAAGGGATGAGGGCACCGTCAGGAAGGGAGAGTTGGTGGAAGCCACCTTGGGCGAGGATATGGAGAGTGGAAAGATGGACAGATGGAGAGCAGGTGGGATGTGGGAATACAGGAGTGGCAGTGGATGGGGGTGGGAAAGCATGGGAGAGACAAGTGGGTGAGGGGGATCAAGTTTACGGTATGTGTAGAGGATCCGTATCTGTTCGACAAAAAGGAGGGGTGAGGGAACGGAATAAGGTCATATAGGATCCGTGTGGGGGAGGGGGGATGGATGCGATAGGCGAGGTGGAGCGCACAGCGTTCTAGGATTTGAAGGGATTTGTAAAGGTTGGAGGGGCAGAGATCCATGCAGGGTGGGCATAGCAGAGGATAGGGCGGATGAAGGATTTATAGGTGTGGTGGAGGGGTCCAGACCCCATGTGCAGCCAGAAAGGAGCTTGAGGAGACGAAGGTGGGAGTGTGCCTTTGCTTGTATTGTCCGGAGATGGGAGGTCCAGGAGAGGCGACGGTCAAGGGTGAGACAACACAGTACTATCCGCATCCTTTTATAGTGGCGGCTCCGTCTCTCGCGACATCTAGTAGTCACTTCCACATCACACAGGGGTGAAAGGATACTTTTGATCAGATAGTGTACCTGATTTCTGCTCAATGTTCTGTTTTCGTGAATCGTATACTTCAAACTTTTCAAAATATCGTTTTTGTGAAACACAACTAGCTCTTTATTCGCATGAAGTGTTGAGTGCTACTAACAAGGGATTTCAGATCAGTTCCGTATTTACGGATTTCCGGAAGGATTTTGACACTGTACCACCCCCCACCGACGCGACGCGATTCCCGACACAGATGTCGTGCTATTCAGCGTCTGGAGAGAACTGAGGCCTTGCTTCCTCGCACAGCGTTCTTATATATAAAGCCGCGGTGCGGACGGCGAAGGGAACGCCTGATCAAATCGGCTCTCCGGACTAGCCGCTGGGCTAGTAATGCACCACTTTTAGTTATTGAATAAATCATAGCTTCTTTTGCTGATGGCCGATGAAGCTCTAAATTTAAATGTGCATTCAGCACACAGGTAAGTAATCATAATAAATGTCTGACGTGGCTAAGTAAAATATTTTGAGCGAGAGAATTAATTTAATTACACTGCACGCAGTAGACGAGCTCTGAACTTGCCCTTTGGAGATACGCTATCGCTATAGTTTTACAGTTATTCAAATGAAACTTCTCACGTTTTTATGGTTATAGCGGATCTCCATTCTACTTGAATATAAACATCCTAGCCTTATTTACTAGCCTACTTAATCTATCTTGCTTCCTTAATTTTTAAGACAATTTTTAAGACAAAAACCAGAAAATTATGAATTTCCACTAAAATTTTAATTTATGAAATCCAAAGTACTGTTTTTATTAAATTATTATGAAAGAGGAATCTAAATATAAATTTTTGAGTCTCTAGCTCTTTTCTGTTGCGCCAATGATTTTTACAGAAAAACATCCAAATTTCGAAAATGGTTAAAGTTATAGAACTGATATTCAATACATACACTCCTGGAAATTGAAATAAGAACACCGTGAATTCATTGTCCCAGGAAGGGGAAACTTTATTGACACATTCCTGGGGTCAGATACATCACATGATCACACTGACAGAACCACAGGCACATAGACACAGGCAACAGAGATGCACAATGTCGGCACTAGTACAGTGTATATCCACCTTTCGCAGCAATGCAGGCTGCTATTCTCCCATGGAGCCATGGAGACGATCGTAGAGATGCTGGATGTAGTCCTGTGGAACGGCTTGCCATGCCATTTCCACCTGGCGCCTCAGTTGGACCAGCGTTCGTGCTGGACGTGCAGACCGCGTCAGACGACGCTTCATCCAGTCCCAAACATGCTCAATGGGGGACAGATCCGGAGATCTTGCTGGCCAGGGTAGTTGACTTACACCTTCTAGAGCACGTTGGGTGGCACGGGATACATGCGGACGTGCATTGTCCTGTTGGAACAGCAAGTTCCCTTGACGGTCTAGGAATGGTAGAACGATGGGTTCGATGACGGTTTGGATGTACCGTGCACTATTCAGTGTCCCCTCGACGATCACCAGTGGTGTACGGCCAGTGTAGGAGATCGCTCCCCACACCATGATGCTGGGTGTTGGCCCTGTGTGCCTCGGTCGTATGCAGTCCTGATTGTGGCGCTCACCTGCACGGCGCCAAACACGCATACGACCATCATTGGCACCAAGGCAGAAGCGACTCTCATCGCTGAAGACGACACGTCTCCATTCGTCCCTCCATTCACGCCTGTCGCGACACCACTGGAGGCGGGCTGCACGATGTTGGGGCGTGAGCGGAAGACGGCCTAACGGCGTGCGGGACCGTAGCCCAGCTTCATGGAGACGGTTGCGAATGGTCCTCGCCGATACCCCAGGAACAACAGTGTCCCTAATTTGCTGGGAAGTGGCGGTGCGGTCCCCTACGGCACTGCGTAGGATCCTACGGTCTTGGCGTGCATCCGTGCGTCGCTGCGGTCCGGTCCCAGGTCGACGGGCACGTGCACCTTCCGCCGACCACTGGCGACAACATCGATGTACTGTGGAGACCTCACGCCCCACGTGTTGAGCAATTCGGCGGTACCTCCACCCGGCCTCCCGCATGCCCACTATACGCCCTCGCTCAAAGTCCGTCAACTGCACATACGGTTCACGTCCACGCTGTCGCGGCATGCTACCAGTGTTAAAGACTGCGATGGAGCTCCGTATGCCACGGCAAACTGGCTGACACTGACGGCGGCGGTTCACAAATGCTGCGCAGCTAGCGCCATTCCACGGCCAACACCGCGGTTCTTGGTGTGTCCGCTGTGCCGTGCGTGTGATCATTGCTTGTACAGCCCTCTCGCAGTGTCCGGAGCAAGTATGGTGGGTCTGACACACCGGTGTCAATGTGTTCTTTTTTCCATTTCCAGGAGTGTATTAATTTAGTATTACTCCTGACATGCTAGAAACATTTTAGGTTATTTACTTGATTTTTAAAGTATTGCGCAACATTTATGACGTCAGAGCTAGTTACAGCGGACTGGCTGGCACACAATGGAAAGACTGATGTGAATTTACTATGGCGTGAGTAGGCTGCTTCCCTACAACGCCATTGGAATGAAATGAGCGTACGGCATTGTGGGCCGGGAGTCTCCCACTCGGGGAAGTTAGGCCGCCGAGGGCAAGCACTTATTGCATTCGACGCCACATTGAGCGACTTGCGCGTCGGAGATGGGATGAAATGATGATGAGGACAACACAACACCCAGTCCCTGAGTGGAGAAAATCTCCTTCCCCTGCCGGGAATCGAACCCGGGCCGTGCTGACCACTCAGCTAACAGGGGTGGACAAATACGCCTTTATCAGTACATCACTGAGTTTGAACGAGGTCTTGTAATAGAGTTACGAGAATTCTGATCCACGATATCGCTGAAAGAAGTGTAGCCACTGTCTATGACTGCTGGCGGCGGTACAGCATAAGAAGACCGAGCTCTTGACAGCCATGTGGCACTGTAGACAGCGAAGACGGTCGGGGACGGCATATCGCTCTGGCGCAACGTACTGCGTCTGCAGCAGTAATTCCAGTGGCAGTTGGCACCACAGTAACACAACGAACTGTTACAAACCGGTTACTTCGAGGACAGCTCCGAGCCAGACACACTATGGCGTGCCATCCACTGACCCCAAACTAGCCATTTCCGATTCCTGTGGTGTCGAGCGAGAGCTTATTGGAGTGAGGAGATGAGCTCTGTTGTGTTTTGTAATGAAATCCGGTTCTGCCTCAGTGCGAATGACGGCCGTGTATTGGTTAGGCGTGCAACCAAGCCGCCTGTGGCCTAGACACATTGGAACTATACCTGATGTTATGGTCTGGGGTGCGATTTCGACTGACTGCTGGAGAATTCTCGTTGTTATCCCACGCACCCTGACTGCAAATCCGTATGTCAGTTTGGTGATTCGACCTGTTCTACTGCTATTCGTGAACAGCATTTCAGAGAGTGTTTTCCAACAGGATAACGCTCGCCTACATTCCGCTATTGTAACCAAACACGCTCCACAGTGTGTCGATACGTTGCCTCGGCCTGTTCAATCACCAGATCTGTTTCCAATCGACCACGTTTGGGACATCATCGGACGACAACTTCTACATCATCCACAAACAGTAGTAACTGTCCTGGTGATGTACTGACCGACCAAGTGCAGCAGGCATGGAACTCCATCCCACAGACAGACATCGGGCACCTGGACGACATGCTACATGCGTGTTTGCGTGCTTGCGTTTATCATTCTTGCGGTTACACCGGTCATCACTGTACCAGAATTTCACATTTGCAATAGTTTTTCTCCCGCTTACATTGGCCTGAGGTCTTGCAACGTTGATCACTTAAATACACTACTGGCCATTAAAATTGGTACACCAAGAAGAAATGCAGATGATAAACGGGTATTCATTGGACAAATATATTATACTAGAACTGATATGTGATTACATTTTCACGCAACTTGGGTGCATAGATTCTGAGAAATCAGTACCCAGAACAACCACCTCTGGGCGTAATAACGGCCTTCATACGCCTGGGCATTGAGTCAAACAGAGCTTGGATGGCGTGTACAGGTACAGCGGCCGATGCAGCTTCGACACGATACCACAGTTCATCAAGAGTAGTGACTGGCGTATTGCGACGAGCCAGTTACGCGGCCACCGTTGACCAGTCGTTTTCAGTTGGTGAGAGATCTGGAGAATGTGCTGGCCAGGGCAGCAGTCGAACATTTTCTGTATCCAGAAAGGCCCATACAGGGCCTGCAACATGCGGTCGTGCATTATCCTACTGAAATGTAGGGTTTCGCAGGGATCGAATGAAGGGTAGAGCCACGGGTCGTAACACATCTGAAATGTAACGTCCAGTGTTCAAAGTGCCGTCAGTGCGAACAACAGGTGACCGAGACGTGTAACTAATGGCACCTCATATCATCACACTGGGTGATACGCCACTATGGCGATGACGAATACACTCTTTCAATCTGCATTCACCGTGATGTCGCCAAACACGGATGCGACCATCATGATGTTGTAAACAGAACCTGGCTTCATCCGAAAAAATGACATTTTGCCATTCGTGCACCCAGGTTCGTCGTTGAGTACACCATCGCAGGCACTCCTGTCTGTGATGCGGCGTCAAGGGTAACCGCAGCCGTGGTTTCCTAGGTGATAGTCCATGCTGCTGAAAACGCCGTCGAACTGTTCGTGCAGATGGTTGTTGTCTTGCAAACGTCCCCATCTATTGACTCAGGGATCGAGACGTGGCTGCACGATCGGTTACCGCCATGCGCGTATGATGCCTGTCATCTCGACTGCTAGTGATACGAGGGCATTGGGATCCAGCACGGCGTTCCGTATTACCCTCCTGAACCCACAGATTCCATATTCTGCTAACAGTCATTGGATCTCGACCAACGCGAGCTGCAATTTCGCCATACGATAAACCGGAATCGCGATAGGCTACAATCCGACCTTTATCAAACTCGGAAACGTGATGGTACGCGTTCCTCCTCCTTACACGAGGCATCCCAACAACGTTTCACCAGGCAACGCCGGTCAATTGCTGTTTGTGTATGAGAAATCGATTGGAAACTTTCCTCATGTCAGCACGTTGTAGGTGTCGCCACCGGCGCCAACCTTGTGTGAATGCTCTGAAAAGCTAATCATTTGCGTATCACAGCATCTTCTTCCTGTCGGTTAAATTTCGCATCTGTAGCACGTCATCTTCGTGGTGTAGCAATTTTAATGGCCAGAAGTGTATGTTACCTAGACAAATATAGTCCCGAAATTACATTACTCTACATTAATTATTTCTTGTTGTGGGATTTTTCTTTCCGGCAGCGTATTTTAATGAGAAAATATCAATAAAGTTCTTGCGCACATGTGTTAAACATACTGGAGAGTAAAGCGGCCTTGTTTCCAACGTGCATCGAATGTCCATTTTGAAATTCCAGCCTTTCATTTAACAGCAGCGTGTTGTTGTCATGTTGAAGGCTCTGGTTCAAATGGCTCTGAGCACTGTAGGACTTAACATCTACGGTCATCAGTCCCCTATAACTTAGATCTTCTTATACCGAACTAACCTAAGGACATCACACAACACCCAGTCATCACGAGGCAGATAAAATCCCTAACCCCGCCGGGAATCGAACTCATGGACCCGGGCGCTGGAAGCGAGAACGCTACCGCGCGACCACGAGCTGCGGACGAAGGCTGTGGCTCGTGTGGAGTAGGCTATGTGGTTTTACCGTCAGTCAGCCACTTTCCGTAGATGCAGGAGAGCCAACCCGTATGAATAGAGGAAGCCGAAAGGCACGCGCTTAAGCTCACGCAGGCTGGCGTGAGGTCTGGAACAGGACAAGGAAATAACTTAGAAAAACGGACGCAGATGGTGGAATACTTAACTTTAATCCATAATGTTGAACGCAGCTCTTGTCTGTACATTATTTACAATATCAATAGTAACTGAACATGGCGCCTTCCTAGGTCGTAGCAAATGACGTAGCTGAAGGCTATGCTAACTATCGTTTCGTGGCGACACGCGGGTCCGACGTATACTAACAGACCGCGGCCAATTTAAAGGCTACCACCTAGCAAGTGTGGTGTCTGGCGGTCACACCACAATTGTCTCGAGAATGATCCCCACATTTGTGTTTTCTTCGCTTATGTACTGTCCTTCTCGCGCCAGTCGCTCGTTACGTCACCACGTAGCAGTCGATCTGTCGGTGGGCCGTGCTGATGAGGTATTGGCTTATTAGTATTTGCCGGTGGAGAATGAAATCTTTTTTATCCTTCTTCTGATTCACAAAGCTCGTCGATCTTGTTCGTTTGATAGGGACCTTGGCAACTTCCGTGCGAACATTCCTCGCCATTGTGTGTAGCCTGATACGGGACACGACAATTCAAAGCCAAAACTCGAACTGTGTGTGTCTGACGTACTTCTAATGAGATGCCGACACGTGCAGCAAATGGTGACTCGAACATGGCCGTGAGACAAAAGTTCTGGTAGTGGTGGTGGTGGTAGTGGTACTAGTAGTAATAGTAGTAGTAGTAGTTGTTGTTGTTGTACGTACTGTAGTTGTAGTTTGTTCATCCGTAAATCACTTTTAGAATGACATTGGACATGCCATGGTATTAAAATCTAAGAACAACAAAAATAATGTAGTTCAAATATACAGGCATTTACATACTGATAGGTCTACATTGACAAGTATGGGACAAATAATCGGTTGTGGAACAGTATTAGGGACCATTCCGGCATTTGCTTTAAGTAATTTAAGGAAATTACAGAAAATCTAAATCAGGATGTCCCGATAACGATTGGAACCTCTATCCTTCTGAATACAAGGGCAGTGTGTTTAAAACAACGTTACTTCATTGAGTTAATCCCTAGTGTGCAATACTGTGTTTCAAAGAAGCTATTTAATGATCTGAGGCTAGTACCGTACTACACTGTTTATTCAGTTTTCCACTCCGAGCCACTGCACGCAGACACACTGCACACACTATACACAGTGTAACACTAAATGCACTATCAGCTGACATCAGGACCACATGACGATGTTTACTAGTCTGAAGACTGAGTCAGCATCCCTCTATAACGAGTAAGATGATGAGCTCAGAATGGACTGATGACTTCAGCAGTTCAGTCCCATAGTGCTCACAAGGGAACCTCCCCATCGCACCCCTCTTAGAATTAGTTATAAGTGGGCACAGTGGATAGGCCTTGAAAAACTGAACACAGATCAATCGAGAAAACAGGAAGAAGTTATGTGGAACTATGAAAAAATAAGCAAAATATACAAACTGAGCAGTACATGCGCCAGATAGACATCATGGCTAGTGTGAACACAGGAGCGCCGTGGTCTCGTGGTTAACGTGAGCCGCTGCGGAACGAGAGGTCCTTGGTTCACGTCTTCCCTCGAGTGAAAAGTTTAATTTTTTATTTTCAGAGAATTATCAAAGTTCAGGCACTCACACATAATCATATTCGCTCTCCAATATTCCAGGACATGTTCAGATTTCCTTGGACATATGCAGGACTTGACGGTCTACACAAGGAAAAATTTGAAAACGCTAAAAACATATGTTCTGACAGAGCACAGGGAAAACTGTGCGACTGTGAAACTGTTGCATTCATTTGTTGCAGTTTATGTGACAAACTCTTATGTTTTCATCACTTCAAAAACCTAAATCGGGCAAGGTAGAATAATCTTTTTACCCATTCGCCAAGTGTACAAGTTAGGTGGGTCGACAACATATTGCTGTCATGTGACGCACATGCCGTCACCATTGTCGTATAGAATATATCAGACGTGTTTTCCTGTAGAGGAATCGGTTGACCTATGACCTTGCGATCAAAGTTTTTCGGTTCCCATTGGAGAGGCACATCCTTTCGTCTACTAATCGCACGGTTTTGCGGTGCGGTCGCAAAACACAGACGCTAAACTTATTACAGTGGACAGAGACGACAATGAACAAACGGACAGATCATAATTTTAAAAAAAAGTAAACTTTTCACTCGAGGGAAGACTTGAACCAAGGACCTCTCGTTCCGCTGCTGCTCACGCTAACCACGGGACCTGTGTCCTGTGTCCAAAATGGCCATGATGTTGCCTGTCTTACGCATGGACTACTCAGTTTGTATATTTTGCTTGTTTTTTCATAGTTCCACACAACTTCTTCCTGTTTTCTCGACTGATCTGTGTTCAGTTTTTCAAGGCCTATCCACTGTGCCAACTTATAACTAAATCTGAGGGGGGGTACGATGGGGAGGTTCCCTTGTCAGAGCCATTTGATGAGCTCAGAAAAAGGAAAAACCTATAGTATTATACATTACTAACCAACCTGGTAATGCTTCGTAATTGCCAGACATCTATGGGGATTGTACATACGTCCTAATCACCTTCCCTCCCTCTCTGTGTCCATCTTCCTTGTTTCTAACGTGCAACGAATGTCCATTTTGAAATTCCAGCCTTTCATTTAACAGTAGCGTGTTGTTGTCATGTTGAAGGCTCTGGTTCAAAAATGGTTCAAATGGCTCAGAGCACTATGGGACTTATCATTTATGGACATCAGTCCCCTATAACTTAGATCTTCTTAAACCGAACTAACCTAAGGCCATCACACAACACCCAGTCATCACGAGGCAGATAAAATCCCTGACCCCGCCGGGAATCGAACCCTGGAACCCGGGCGCTGGAAGCGAGAACGCTACGGCACGACCACTAGCTGCGGACGAAGGCTCTGGTTCGTGTGGAGTAGGCTATGTGGTTTTACCGTCAGTCAGCCACTTTCCGTAGATGCTCGCGACAGAAGCATGTGAGCATACCGAGCAGTTTCGGAGTTTCCGAGATGCTGCTTCTTTGTCAAAGTCGCTTATGTCTGTGGATTTCCCGATTTGCGGCGCGTATCGTTGTTGTGGGCTGGCAGGAGAGCCAACCCGTATGAATAGAGGAAGCCGAAAGGCACGCGCTTAAGCTCACGCAGGCTGGCGTAGCTGAAGGCTATGGCTAACTATCGTCTCGGCAAATGAGAGCGTAATTGTCAGTGAACCATCGCTAGCAAAGTCGGCTGTACAACTGGGGCGAGTGCTAGGAAGTGTCTCTAGACCTGCCGTGTGGCGGCGCTCGGTCTGCAATCACTGACAGTGGCGACACGCGGGTCCGACGTATACTAACGGACCGCGGCCGATTTAAAGGCTACCACCTAGCAAGTGTGGTGTCTGGCGGTGACACCACAATTGTCTCGAGAATGATCCCCACATTTGTGTCTTCTTCGCTTATATACTGTCCTTCTCGCGCCAGTCGCTCGTTACGTCACCACGTAGCAGTCGATCTGTCGGTGGGCAGTGCTGATGAGGTATTGGCTTATTAGTATTTGCCGGTGGAGAATGTAATCTTTTTTATCCTTCTTCAAAAAAACAATGTCAGAATGTAAGTGGTAGTCAGTATCATTCTTCACTCACCTGTAAGAGAAGAAATTGGATAAATAATTTCGTAAAATTAAAAAAAAAATATTTACATAATTATGCTGTGCTGAGAAAACACCTTTATTTGTTTTTCGATGTAATTTCTAAGGATGAACACCCATATGCTGAGTACTGACAAATTTATTGTGGCCACGTTATACGAGGGATGTTCAGAAGGTGTTATGTGACCATAACGGACTGTGCTTTTCTATGTTACTATGGTAACGCTGAACTGTACAGGGAGATCACCTGAACAGAGCGAGCATCGCAGGAACACAGTAATCCATAAACTCACGTTTTAGTGTCCAGTTCAGTGAAAGATGTCAGTAAGAAATCCCACCAAGTGCGAACCACGTGCTGTTATCCGTTCCCTACTCGCGGAAGGAATATCACTTACCGACTTTTTTCTTGCAAATCAAAAAGGTTTTATGGCCTGAGCCAAAAAAAGAGTCGTCAAATGATGTCACACCAATTTCCCATCTGCCAAAAAATTCAAAACCACAATTTGGGACCTAGCGAGGTGGCGCAGTGGTAGCACACTGGACTCGCATTCGGGAGGACGACGGTTCAATCCCGCGTCCGGCCATCCTGATTTAGGTTTTCCGTGATTTCCCTAAATCAGTCCAGGCAAATGCTGGGATGGTTCCTTTGAAAGGGCACGGCCGACTTCCTTCCCCATCCTTCCCTTATCCGATGAGACCGATGACCTCGCTGTTTGGTCTCTTCCCCCAAACAACCCAACCCCCCCCTCCCCCCCACACAATTTGGGCCCAAAAAAGAAAAAAAAAAAACAACTGACCTCAGTGTTTCTAGACCCGGAAGGCATAAGTTTGGTCAAATTTCTGCCTCAGAAGGAGACCACCAATGCACAACGATATTCTGAGGCACTAAAAGGTCAAAAGGAGCATTTAGAACAAAAGGAGTGGAATGCTGACGGGAGGAGAGTACTTTCTACACGATAACGACTGTCCTCACACAGCCATAGCCACCAAGGTGTTCTTGGCCTCAGTTGGTTGGATGTTTTGAACCACCCCCCCCCCCCCTATGCCCGGACTTGAAGACTTCAGGTTACTATCTTTTCTTCTCCCTGGAGGCAAACATGAGTGGAATTAAATTTTCAACTGACGGGCAGTTGCAGATGAAGGTTCTGAAATGGGGAAAGAAGCCGGCGGGGGAGTTCTTTGAGTAGGGTATAAAGAAGATTGTGTCGCGGCTCACAACATCCACTGGACGGCATGGACATTAGTCAACAAGTGTATCAATAGTGTCCTGTAATTAAAAAAAAAAAAAAAACAGTTTCTCTATGGCTCTGAGCACTATGGGACTTAACATCTGAGGTTATCAGTCCCCTAGAACTTAGAACTACTTAAACCTAACTAAGCTAAGGACATCACACACATCCATGCCCGTGGCAGGATTCGAACCTGCGACCGCAGTGGTCTCGCGGTTCCAGACTGTAGCGCCTAGAACCGCACGACCACTCCGGCCGGCAACAGTTTCTCTAAAAAAATATTAAAGTCTAGCGCACTTATCTACTGAACATACCTCGTAAAACCTATTTCGTACTACTATCCTACATATTAAATCTTCTGCTTAGTCGTTCATCCGGACGCGTCTGATACATCTTCAGAGTATAGCCTAGTAAAATGCCATGTCAGCATTTAAAACACGCAAAGTACAAGGCTGGATACCTACCTTTCTATTTTCCATAGTCTTAGAGCACACAGCTCTCCGCAGCTTATATATTCTATAGCCGTTTGCTGAAACTAATATTTGCACTTGTGATTCACAAAGCTCGTCGATCTTGTTCGTTTGATAGGGACCTTGGCAACTTCCGTGCGAACATTCCTCGCCATTGTGTGTAGGCTGATACGGGACACGACAATTCAAAGCCAAAACTCGAACTGTGTGTGTCTGACGTACTTCTAATGAGATGCCAACACGTGCAGCAAATGGTGACTCGAACATGGCCGCGAGACAAAAGTTCTGGTAGTGGTGGTGGTGGTAGTGGTAGTAGTAGTAGTAATAGTAGTAGTAGTTGTTGTTGTTGTAAGTACTGTAGTTGTAGTTTGTTCATCCGTAAATCACTTTTAGAATGACTTTGGACATGCCATCATCATCATCATCATCATCATCATTTAAGACTGATTATACCTTTCAGCGTTCAGTCTGGAGCATAGCCCCCCTTATACAGTTCCTCCATGATCCCCTATTCAGTGCTAACATTGGTGCCTCTTCTGGTGTTAAACCTATTACTTCAAAATCATTCTTAACCGAATCCAGGTACCTTCTCCTCGGTCTGCCCCGACTCCTCCTACCCTCTACTGCTGAATCCATGAGTCTCTTGGGTAACCTTGCTTCTCCCATGCGTGTAACATGACCCCACCATCTAAGCCTGTTCGCCCTGACTGCTACATCTATAGAGTTCATTCCCAGTTTTTCTTTGATTTCCTCATTGTGGACACCCTCCTGCCATTGTTCCCATCTACTAGTACCTGCAATCATCCTAGCTACTTTCATATCCGTAACCTCAACCTTGTTGATAAGGTAACCTGAATCCACCCAGCTTTCGCTCCCATACAACAAAGTTGGTCGAAAGATTGAACGGTGCACAGATAACTTAGTCTTGGTACTGACTTCCTTCTTGCAGAAGAGAGTAGATCGTAGCTGAGCGCTCACTGCATTAGCTTTGCTACACCTCGCTTCCAGTTCTTTCACTATGTTGCCATCCTGTGAGAATATGCATCCTAAGTACTTGAAACCGTCCACCTGTTCTAACTTTGTTCCTCCTATTTGGCACTCAGTCCGTTTATATTTCTTTCCCACTGACATTACTTTCGTTTTGGAGATGCTAATCTTCATACCATAGTCCTTACATTTCTGATCTAGCTCTGAAATATTACTTTGCAAACTTTCAATCGAATCTGCCATCACAACTAAGTCATCCGCATATGCAAGACTGCTTATTTTGTGTTCACATATCTGAATCTCACCCAGCCAGTCTATTGTTTTCAACATATGATCCATAAATAATATGAACAACAGTGGAGACAGGTTGCAGCCTTGTCTTACCCCTGAAACTACTCTGAACCATGAACTCAATTTACCGTCAACTCTAACTGCTGCCTGACTATCCATGTAAAGACCTTTAATTGTTTGCAAAAGTTTGCCTCCTATTCCATAATCTTGTAGAACAGACAATAACTTCCTCCTAGGAACCCGGTCATATGCTTTTTCTAGATCTATAAAGCATAGATACAATTCCCTGTTCCACTCATAACACTTCTCCATTATTTGCCGTAAGCTAAAGATCTGGTCCTGACAACCTCTAAGAGGCCTAAACCCACACTGATTTTCATCCAATTGGTCCTCAACTAATACTCGCACTTTCCTTTCAACAATACCTGCGAAGATTTTACCCACAACGCTGATTAAAGAGATACCTCTGTAGTTGTTACAATCTTTTCTGTTTCCATGTTTAAAGATTGGTGTGATTACTGCATTTGTCCAGTCTGATGAAACCTGTCCCGACTCCCAGGCCATTTCAATTATCCTGTGTAGCCATTTAAGACCTGACATTCCACTGTATTTGATGAGTTCCGACTTAATTTCATCCACCCCAGCCGCTTTATTGCACTGCAATCTATTGACCATTTTTTCCACTTCCTCAAATGTGATCCTATTTCCATCATCATTCCTATCCCATTCTACCTCGAAATCTGAAACATTACTGATCGCATTTTCACCTACATTGAGCAACTCTTCAAAATATTTCCTCCATCTGCCCAAGGCATCCACAGGATTCACCAGCAGTTTTCCTGACCTGTCCAAAATACTTGTCATTTCCTTCTTACCTCCCTTTCGAAGACTGCTAATTACACTCCAGAATGGTTTTCCAGCAGCTTGACCCATAGTCTCCAACCTGTTTCCAAAGTCTTCCCACGATTTCTTCTTCGATGCTGCAATTATCTGTTTGGCTTTGTTTCTTTCTTCAACATAACTTTCTCTATCTACCTGGGTTCTGGTATATAGCCATTTTTGATACGCCTTCTTTTTCCTATTACAGGCTGCCTTGACTGTATCATTCCACCAAGCTGTTTGCTTCATCCTACTTTTACACACTACTGTTCCAAGACATTCTTTAGCCACTTCTAGTACTGTGTCCCTGTACCTTGCCCATTCCTTTTCCAATGACTGTAATTGGACATGCCATGGTATTAAAATCTAAGAACAACAAAAATAATGTAATTCAAATATACAGGCATTTACATACTGATAGGTCTACATTGACAAGTATGGGACAAATAATCGGTTGTGGAACAGTATTAGGGACCATTCCGGCATTTGCTTTAAGTAATTTAAGGAAACTACAGAAAATCTAAATCAGGATGTCCCGATAACGATTGGAACCTCTATCCCTCTGAATACAAGGGCAGTGTGTTTAAAACAACGTTGCTTCATTGAGTTAATCCCTAGTGTGCAATACTGTGTTTCAAAGAAGCTATTTCATGATCTGAGGCTAGTACCGTACTACACTGTTTATTCATTTTTCCACTCCGAGCCACTGTACACACACACGCTGCACACACTATACACAGTGTAACACTAAATGCACTATCAGCTGACATCAGGACCACATGACGATGTTTACTAGTCTGAAGACTGAGTCAGCATCCCTCTATAACGAGTAAGATGATGAGCTCAGAATGGACTGATGACTTCAGCAGTTCAGTCCCATAGTGCTCACAAGGGAACCTCCCCATCGCACCCCCCTCAGATTTAGTTATAAGTTGACACAGTGGATAGGCCTTGAAAAACTGAACACAGATCAATCGAGAAAACGGGAAGAAGTTATGTGGAACTATGAAAAAATAAGCAAAATATACAAACTGAGTAGTCCATGCGCAAGATGGACATCATGACTAGTGTGAACACAGGAGCGCCGTGGTCTCGTGGTTAGCGTGAGCCGCTGCGGAACGAGAGGTCCTTGGTTCACGCCTTCCCTCGAGTGAAAAGTTTAATTTTTTATTTTCAGAGAATTATCAAAGTTCAGGCACTCACACTTAATCACATTCGCTATCCAATATTCCAGGACATGTTCAGATTTCCTTGGACATATGCAGGATTTGACGGTCTACACACGGAAAAATCTGAAAACGCTAAAAACATATGTTCTGACAGAGCACAGGGAAAACTGTGCGACTGTGAAACTGTTGCATTCATTTGTTGCAGTTTATGTGACAAACTCTTATGTTTTCATCACTTCAAAAACCTAAATCGGGCAAGGTAGAAGAATCTTTTTACCCATTCGCCAAGTGTACAAGTTAGGTGGGTCGACAACATATTGCTGTCATGTGACGCACATGCCGTCACCATTGTCGTATAGAATATATCAGACGTGTTTTCCTGTAGAGGAATCGGTTGACCTATGACCTTGCGATCAAATGTTTTCGGTTCCCATTGGAGAGGCACGTCCTTTCGTCTACTAATCGCACGGTTTTGCGGTGCGGTCGCAAAACACAGACGCTAAACTTATTACAGTGAACAGAGACGTCAATGAACGAACGGACTGATCATAACTTAAAAAAAAAAGTAAACTTTTCACTCGAGGGAAGACTTGAACCAAGGACCTCTCGTTCCGCAGCTGCTCACCCTAACGACGGGACCACGGCGCTCCTGCGTCCATAATGGCCATGATGTTGCCTATCTTACGCATGGACTACTCAGTTTGTATATTTTGCTTATTTTTTCATAGCTCCACACAACTTCTTCCTGTTTTCTCGATTGATCTGTGTTCAGTTTTTCAAGGCCTATCCACTGTGCCGACTTATAACTAAATCTGAGGGGGCTGCGGTGGGGAGGTTCCCTTGTCAGTGCCATTTGATGAGCTCATAAGAGGAAAAACCTATAGTATTATACATTACCAACCAACCTGGTAATGCTTCGTAATTGCCAGACATCTATGGGGATTGTACATACGTCCTAATCACCTTCCCTCCCTCTCTGTGTCCATCTTCTCCTCCCCTACAGGAAGAAGTTGTGTGGAACTATGAAAAAATAAGCAAAATATACAAACTGAGTAGTCCATGTGTAAGATAAGCAACATCTCGGATACACCGAACTCCGGAGCGCCACGGTCCCGTGGCTAGCGTGAGCAGCTGCGGAACGAAAGGTCCTTGGTTCAAGTCTTCCTCAGAGTGAAAAGTTTAATTTTTTTATTTTCAGTTTATGTGACAAACTCTAATTTTTTCATCACTTTTTGGAGAGTGATTATCACATCCACAAGAAAACCTAAATCGGGCAAGGTAAAAGAATCTTTTTACCCATTCGCCAAGTGTACCAGTTAGGTGGGTCGACAACATACTCCTGTCTGTGACGCACATGCCGTCACCAGTGTTGTATAGAATATATCAGACGTGTTTTCCTGTGGAGGAATCGGTTGACATATGAGCCTGCAATCAAATGCAATGCAGTGCAATGGAGAGGCACGTCCTTTCGTCTACTAATCGCACGGTTTTGTGGTGCGGTCGCAAAACACAGACACTAAACTTATTACAGTGAACAGAGATGTCAATGAACGAATGGACAGATCATAACTTTGCGAAAATAAAAATTTAAAATTTTTACTCGAGGATAGACTTCAACCATGGACCTCCCGTTCCACAGCTGCTCACGCTAACCACGGGACCACGGCGCTCCGTAGATTACCTTATCCTTGATGTTGCTTATCTGGCACATGGACTACTCAGTTTGTATATTTTGGTTATTTTTTTCATAGTACCACACAACTTCTTCCTGTTTTCTCGACTGATTTGTGTTCAGTTTTTTCAAAGCCTATCCACTGTGTCAACTTATAACTAAATCTGAGGGGGGTGCGATGGGGAGGTTCCCTTGTCAGTATAATGTCACTCGATGCTCTGTCCATATCACCCGTCCTAAACATCTGAGTGTCCCAGTCTATGTTTTAATCAATTTGTGTCATAACTTCCTTTCTCTAATATTTGATTGAATGGCTCCTCATTGTTTACTTAATCTACCCATCAAATCTTCAGCATTCTTCATTAACATCAAATTTCAATACCTTCTGTTGTCTTGTTATCTGTCCATTTACCGTCCATGTTTCACTTCCTTATGAGACTGCACTCCATACGGATAAGTTCACAAATGACTTCCTAGCAGTTATGTTTGCGATACATGTTGACAAATTTATTTTTTTCAGCAACACTTTTCTTCTTACTGTCTATCTGACTTTCATACCCCCACTACTTCGACCATCGTCAGTTACTTTTCTCCTCACACACCAAAAATCACCTATTACTTTTAGTATCTTATTTCCTAATCGAATTCCCTCAGCATCGCCTGATTCCACTCGATTACATTCCATTATCCTTATTTTACTTTTTTACATTCACCTTACAACTACCTTTCAAGATTCTATCCATACCACTGAGCTGCGTTTCCAAGTCGTTTGCTGCCTCTAACAGAATTGCAATTTCATTGGCATACCTCAATGTATTTATTTTTTCTCTGAAGTTTGATTAATATTCCAAATTTCTCCGTGGTTTCCTTTACTGCTTACGCGAAGTAAAGATTGAAAAACATCAGGGATAGGCTACAATCCTGTCTCATTCCCTTCTCAAGTGCTGCTTTTCTCTTTCATGCCCTTCGACACTCTCAAATGCAGTCTGGTTTCTGTACAAGTTGTAGGTAGCCCTTCACTCCCTGTATTTTAGCTCCGCTGCCATCATAATAACAGAGCGTGTATTGCACTCAGTACAGCAAAATGTTTCTTTAAATCTGCAAATGCAACAAACGCAGGTTAGCCTTTCTTCAGTCTATGTTGTAAGATACATCTTAGGAACATTATTGCGTCGTGTGTTTCTACACTACTTGCTATTACAATTGCTACACCACGAAGTTGACGTGCTACAGACGCGAAATTTAGCCGACAGGAAGAAGATGCTGTGAAATGCAAATGATTAGCTTTTCAGAGCCGGCCGGAGTTGGTTAAAATGGCTCTGAGCACTATGGGCTCAACTGCTGAGGTCATTAGTCCCCTAAAACTTAGAACTAGTTAAACCTAACTAACCTAAGGACATCACACACATCCATGCCCGAGGCAAGATTCGAACCTGCGACCGTAGCGGTCTCGCGGTTCCAGACTGCAGCGCCAGAACCGCGCGGCCACTTCGGCCGGCCCGGCCGGAGTGGCCGAGCGGTTCTGGGCGCTTCAGTCTGGAACCGAGCGACCGCTACGGTCGCAGGTTCGAATCCTGCCTCGGGCATGGATGTGTGTGATGTCCTTAGGTTAGTTAGGTTTAATTAGTTCTAAGTTCTAGCCGACTAATGACCTCAGAAGTTAAGTCGCATAGTGCTCAGAGCCATTTGAACCATTTTGAGCTTTTCAGAGCATTTACACAACATGCTGACATGAGGAAAGTTTCCAACCGATTACTCATACACAAACAGTAGTGGACCGGCGTCGCTGGTGAAACGTTGTTGTGATGCCTCGTGTAAGGAGGACAAATGCATACCATCACGTTTCCGACTTTGATAAAGGTCAGATTGTAGGCTATCGCGTTTGCGGTTTATCGTATCGCGGCATTGCTGCTCGCGTTGATCGAGATCCAATGACTGGTAGCAGAATATGGAATCGGTGGGTTCAGCAGGGTAATACGGAACGCCGTGCTGGATCCCAACGGACATGTATCACTAGCAGTCGAGATGACAGGCATCTTATCTATGGCTGTAAAGGATCGTGCAGCCACGTCTCATTCCATGAGTCAACAGATGGGGACGTTTGCAAGACAACAACCATCTGCACGAACAGTTCGACGACGTTTGCAGCAGCATGGACTATCAGCTCGGAGACCATGGCTGCGGTTACCCTTGACGCTGCATCTCAGACAGGAGCGCCTGCGATGGTGTACTCAACGACCAACCTGGGTGCACGAACGGCAGAACGTTATTTTTTCGGATGAATCCAGGTTCTCTATACAGCATCATAATGGTCGCATAAGTGTTTGCCGGCATCGCGGTGAAAGCGTGTATTCGTCATCGCCGCACTGGCGTATCACCCGGCGTGATGGTATGGGGTGCCACTGGTTAGACGTCTCGGTCACCTCTTGTTCGTATTGACGGAACTCTGAACAGTGGACGTTACATTTCAGATGTGTTACAAACCGTGGCTCTATCCTTCATTCGATCCCTGCGAAACCCTACATTTCAGCAGGATAATGCACGCCCGCATGTTGCAGGTCCTGTACGGGCCTTTCTGGATACAGAAAATGTTCGACTGATGCCCTGGCCAGCACATTCTCCAGATCTCTCACCAATTTAAAACGTCTGGTCAATGATGGCCGAGCCACTGGCTCGTCACAATACGCCAGTCACTACTCTTGATGAACTGTGGTATCGTGTTGAAGGTGCATGGGCAGCTGTACCTGTACGCGCCATCCAAGCTCTGTTTGACTCAATGTCCAGGCGTATCAAGGCCGTTATTATGGCCAGAGGTGGTTGTTCTGGGTACCATTTTCTCAGGATCTATGCACCTAAACTGTGTGAAAATGTAATCACATGTCAGTTCTAGTATAATATATTTGTGCAATGAATACGTGTTTATCATCTGCATTTCTTGTTGATGTAACAATTCTATTGGCCAGTAGTGTAAGAAAGGTGAGGACTGACTCGCAGAATTATAGAACAATATCCTTCATTTCCTTAAAATCTGTTGGCTGCAGAGTTTTTCAACATATTTACAGTTCGAATATAATACAGTTTCTGTCCACAAATCGGCACGGCTTTAGAAAGCATCGCTCATGCCAACGTCAGTTTGCCCCTTTTTCACATGATATCCCGCGAACTATGGAAGAAGGGCAATAAGCAGAATCGATGTTCCTAGGTTTCCGAAAAGCGTTTGACACGATGCCCCACTACAGACTGTTAAATGTACGAGCATACGAAATAGGTTGCCAGAAACGTGAGTGACTTCTAAGACATCTTAAGTAATGGGAGCCATTACCTTGTCCTCGACGACAAGTGTTCATCAGAGACAATGGTATTGTCAGGAGCGCCCCGGGTAAGTGTGACATGCGTTATTATTTCCTACATACGTAATGACCTTACGGGTGGAGTGAAGAGCAATCTGAGGTTGTATGCTGATGATGCTATGATGTATGTACAGAGAGGCGTCGTCGTTGAGTGACTGCAGCGTACAAGATGTCTTAGACTGAATTTCTAGTTTTGTGTGTTTCGTAGGTATTTCTAAATGTGAAAAATATAAGATAATGCAGATGGGTACGAAAAACAATTCCTTAATTTTCGAATATAGCATTAGTAGTGTGCTACCTGACAAAGTCAGGTCGAGTAAATATCTTGGAGTAACGTTGCAAAGCGCTATGAAATGGAATGAGAATGTAAGAATTATAGTGGCGAATGCGAACGGCCGGTCCGAGTGGCCGAGCGGCTCTAGGCGCTTCAGTCTGGAACCGCGCGACCGCTACGGTCGCAGGTTCGAATCCTGCGTCGGGCACGGATGTGTGTGATATTTTTAGGTTAGTTAGTTTTTTCTAAGTTCTAGGGGACTGATGACCTCATCTGTTAAGTCCCATAATGCTCAGAGCCATTTGAACCATTTCGAAGGCGAACGGTGATCTTTGGTTAATTGGGAGAGTTTTTCGAAAGTGTGGTTCATCTCTAAAGGAGATCAGATATACACTTCTGGCCATTAAAATTGGTACACCAAGAAGAAATACAGATGATAAACGGGTATTCATTGGACAAATACACTCCTGGAAATTGAAATAAGAACACCGTGAATTCATTGTCCCAGGAAGGGGAAACTTTATTGACACATTCCTGGGGTCAGATACATCACATGATCACACTGACAGAACCACAGGCACATAGACACAGGCAACAGAGCATGCACAATGTCGGCACTAGTACAGTGTATATCCACCTTTCGCAGCAATGCAGGCTGCTATTCTCCCATGGAGACGATCGTAGAGATGCTGGATGTAGTCCTGTGGAACGGCTTGCCATGCCATTTCCACCTGGCGCCTCAGTTGGACCAGCGTTCGTGCTGGACGTGCAGACCGCGTGAGACGACGCTTCATCCAGTCCCAAACATGCTCAATGGGGGACAGATCCGGAGATCTTGCTGGCCAGGGTAGTTGACTTACACCTTCTAGAGCACGTTGGGTGGCACGGGATACATGCGGACGTGCATTGTCCTGTTGGAACAGCAAGTTCCCTTGCCGGTCTAGGAATGGTAGAACGATGGGTTCGATGACGGTTTGGATGTACCGTGCACTATTCAGTGTCCCCTCGACGATCACCAGTGGTGTACGGCCAGTGTAGGAGATCGCTCCCCACACCATGATGCCGGGTGTTGGCCCTGTGTGCCTCGGTCGTATGCAGTCCTGATTGTGGCGCTCACCTGCACGGCGCCAAACACGCATACGACCATCATTGGCACCAAGGCAGAAGCGACTCTCATCGCTGAAGACGACACGTCTCCATTCGTCCCTCCATTCACGCCTGTCGCGACACCACTGGAGGCGGGCTGCACGATGTTGGGGTGTGAGCGGAAGACGGCCTAACGGTGTGCGGGACCGTAGCCCAGCTTCATGGAGACGGTTGCGAATGGTCCTCGCCGATACCCCAGGAGCAACAATGTCCCTAATTTGCTGGGAAGTGGCGGTGCGGTCCCCTACGGCACTGCGTAGGATCCTACGGTCTTGGCGTGCATCCGTGCGTCGCTGCGGTCCGGTCCCAGGTCGACGGGCACGTGCACCTTCCGCCGACCACTGGCGACAACATCGATGTCCTGTGGAGACCTCACGCCCCACGTGTTGAGCAATTCGGCGGTACGTCCACCCGGCCTCCCACATGCCCACTATACGCCCTTGCTCAAAGTCCGTCAACTGCACATACGGTTCACGTCCACGCTGTCGCGGCATGCTACCAGTGTTAAAGACTGCGATGGAGCTCCGTATGCCACGGCAAACTGGCTGACACTGACGGCGGCGGTGCACAAATGTTGCGCAGCTAGCGCCATTCGACGGCCAACACCGCGGTTCCTGGTGTGTCCGCTGTGCCGTGCGTGTGATCATTGCTTGTACAGCCCTCTCGCAGTGTCCGGAGCAAGTATGGTGGGTCTGACACACCGGTGTCAATGTGTTCTTTTTTCCATTTCCAGGAGTGTATATTATACTAGAACTAACGTGTGGTTACATTTTCACGCAATTTGGGTGCATAGATCCTGAGAAATCACTACCCAGAACAACCACCTCTGGTTGTAATAACGGCCTTGATACGCCTGGGCATTGAGTCAAACAGAGCTGTCCATGCAGCTTCAACACGATACCACAGTTCATCAAGAGTAGTGACTAGCGTATTGTGACGAGCCACCATTGACCAGACGTTTTTAATAGATGAGAGTAGAATGTGCTGGCCAGGGCAGTAGTCGAACATTTTCTGTATGCAGGAAGACCCGTACAGGTCCTGCAACATGCGGTCGTGCATTATCCTGCTGAAATGTAGTGTTTCGCAGGGATCAAATGAAGGGTAGTGCCACAGGTCGTCACACATCTGAAATGTAACGTCCACTGCTCAAAGTGCCGTCAATGCGAACAAGAGGTGACCGAGACGTGTAACCAATGGCACCCCATACCATCACCTCGGGTGATACGCCAGTATGGCGATGACGAATACACGCTTCCAACGTGCGTTCACCACGATGTCGCCAAACACGGATGCGACCATCAAAAAAATGTTCAAATGTGTGTGAAATCTTATGGGACTTAACTGGTAAGGTCATCAGTCCCTAACCTTACACACTATTTAACCTAAATTATCCTAAGGACAAACACACACACCCATGCCCGAGGGAGGACTCGAACTTCCGCCGGGATCAGCCGCACAGTCCATGACAGCAGTGCCTCAGACCGCTCGGCTAATCCCACGCGGCGATGCGACCACCATGATGCTGTAAACAGAACCTGGATTCATCTGAAAAAATGACGTTTTGACATTCGTGCACCCAGGTTCGTCGTTGAGTACACCATCGAAGGCGCTCCTGTCTGTGGTGCAGCATCAAGTGTAACCGCAGCCATGGTCTCCGAGCTGATAGTCCATGATGCTGCAAACGTCGCCGAACTGTTCTTGCACGTGGTTGTTGTCTTGCAAACGTCTCCGTCTGTTGACTCAGGGATCGAGACGTGGCTGCACGCTCCGTTACAGCCATGCGGATAAGATGCCCGTCATCTCGACTGCTAGTGATACGAGGCCGTTGTGATCCAGCACGGCGTTCCGTATCACCTCCTGAAGCCACCGATTCCATATTCTGCTAACAGTCATTGGATCTCGACTAACGCGAGCAACAATGTCGCGATACGATACCGCAATCGCGATAGGCTGCAATCCGACCTTTATCAAAGACGGAAACGTGATGGTACGCATTTGTCCTTACACGAAGCATCACAATAACGTTTCACCAGGTATCGCCTGTGAACTGCTGTTTGTGTATGAGTAATCAGTTGGAAACTTTCCTCATGTCAGCACGTTGTAGGTGTCGCCACCGGTGCCAAGCTTGTGTGAATGCTCTGAACAGCTAATCATTTGCATATCACAGCATCTTCTTCTGTCGGTTAAATTTCGAGTCTGTAGCACATCATCTTCGTTGTGTAGCAGTTTTAATGGCCAGTAGTGTAGAACACTAGTGCGACAGATTCTAGAGCACTGCTCCAGTGGTTGAAATTCCCACCAGGTCGGGTTAAAGGAAGACATTGAAGTAACTCAGAGGCGGGCTGCTAGGTTTGTCACTGGCAGGTTCAATCGACACGCAGGTATTACGGATATGTTTCGGAGACAGAAATGGAAATCCCTGGATATAAGGTAACTTTCATTCCGACGAACACTATTGAGAAAGTGTAGAGAAACAGCATTTGAAGCTGACTGCAGAATGATCCTAATGCCGCCAACGTACATTTCACGTAATGGCCACGAGCATAAGATAAGACAAATGAGAACTCGTATGGGGGCATACAGCACACGTTTTTCCCTCGCTGTATTTGCGAGTTGAACAGGAAGTGAAATGATTAGTAATGCCACAAAGTATCCTCCGCCACACATCATACGGCGGCTATGTATGTGGATGCAAATGTAGATCCCTGAAACCCAAATTCTTGTGTAATGATCGATGTGCTATGACCCATACTACATGCACCGGCTATCGCCCCACGTCCATAGTCGGTCAATAGTAAGACGCTGCCGCGTTTACTACATGTCTATTTATGAGGCTGCTCATACCTCGTGACTATACGTGTGCCATATGCCACATCCAGCGATACAAGATTCTGGTACATACGTTATCTGGTCAAAAGTAGCCGGACGCGTATTAGTGGACATCAGTATGGAGTGCATTCAACCGTTGGCTTTACACCAGCTTGAACTCTGATGGGGCAATTTCAATGAAGTGACTGAATGTTTGTGGAGGAGCCGGACCAGTGAGGATGGTGATGATGGACGCTGGGATCTGGAACAAAGTCATCCGTTCTAGCTCATCCCAAAGGTTCCCCATGGGGTCTTGCCGGGACTCTCGCCAGGGCAGTCCATTTCACGAGCGTTATTGTCCAAATGCCACTGCCTCGCAGATGCTACCATATAACATATGACACAGTCATCGTCTCCGAACTCTCCCTCGACTGTACGGAGTACACAATGCCATAAACTGTTCATATCCTTCCGAATTTAGCATTTTCTTAAGCGTAATAAGGCGACCACACCCTAACCACGAAAAAGACCCTCATACCGTAACAGCATCTTACCTGTACTTCAATGTTGGCACTATACGTGTTGGCTGTGCGGTGGCCAGGTGTAGTGTTAAGTGTTTTCGTGGACTTACTTGTTGAAGAATGCTGGTTCTGCTTTCTTGCAGCGCCGATGTCTTCTTCTAGCACCGGACGCTTCTCCGAAGATTTCACTGCTAGGAAGGGGACATTTTCACTCTCTCGCTCTCTCTCTTCTTATTCAAAAAATACGCTACTCTTGGAATATCATTCAATGCACCAGAACATATTTATTTCCACTTCGTACAAAAAACAACTAAACTTTATGACGTAAGCCCACACATTACCGGGCACCCAGAATCAGTTAGTTACACATTTTTGAACACAATTAATACATAAGCTTTTATCGCGGCTGACTATCCACGTCCAGTCCACGTACTCTCAACAGCAGTTCAACGTCTACTAAACAGTCACTATCTCGAGTCACTCCATTTGTTTTTTAACAATACAATGCTACATTACTCTTTGCAGCCGGCCACAGGGCTTCCGGGCCGTATTTGTTTATTCTTGGCAGGTCGCGGTGAACACTTGCCAGCGCCGACGAATTATCTCCCTTCCAGTTTCGCCTGCACCAACAATAAATGGGTGCAGTATCCCATGCTCATCCTTAGGCCCTGCTTTAAAATAACGCGTGTTCGAAACCGCTGGAACACAAGTGTCTCCAGACTTTCGTAAAATTCTGGGGGCACTACAGCTGGTAACGTTTTCCAGGCGTTCGCCAAACCCAAACCCTCCATCGGATTTTCACAAGGTATAGCCTGATTCATCTCTCCAAATCACTCGTTTCTAGTTATCAACCGTCCGGCAGTGTCAATCTTTACACCATCTGGAGCGCCGCATAGCACTGACTACAAACATGTGTGGTATATGTGGAGCTGGTCGCCATTGTTTCCCATTCTTTTTAACTCACTAGACATAGTCATTGCGCCAGCTGGACTGATCCTAGGCCTTGGGAACTCACGAGTGTTACACCCACCCTTCTCAGTGCTAGACGGTCCCTATACGTCAGTACATGAAGTTTAGCTTGGTCTTGGTATAGCTATGGTTATTCCTCCGCATTTACACTTGACAGTCACATCACCACCAACCGACTTGGTTAGCTTTAGAAGTGTTGATGGAAGTTAGAAACGTTGATGGATTTGTTACTCAGGTGACAACCAGTGACTAGTCCACTTTTCGAAGTCAATGAGCTCTTCTCGCCAACCCATTATGCTGTCACTGCTCTTCTACTTACAACACGGTACTGCTTGCCTCCTTTTATACTGGCGGATCCGCATCTCATTACAGGTAGTAGTCAACTAGGCATTACATAGGGATGTCCGGATACTTTTGATCAGACAGTGTATCTACACTACTGGCCATAAAAATTGCTGTACCACGAAGACGACGTGCTACAGACGCGAAATTTAACCGACAGGAAGAAGATGCTGTGATATGCAAATGATTAGCTTTTCAGACCATTCACACAAGGTTGGCGCCGGTGGCGACACCTACAACGTGCTGACATGAGGAAAGTTTCCGACCGATTTCTCATACACAAACAGCAGTTGACCGACGTTGCCTGGTTAAACGTTGTTGTGATGCCTCAGGTAAGGAGGAGAAATTCGTACCATCACGTTTCCGACTTTGATAAACATCGGATTGTAGCCTATCTCAAAAAAATGGTTCAAATGGCTCTGAACACTATGGGACTTCTGAGGTCATCAGTCCCCTAGAACTTAGAACTACTTAAACCTAACTGACCTAAGGACATCACACACATCCATGCCAGAGGCAGGATTCGAACCTGCGACCGTAGTGGTCGCGCGGTTCCATACTGAAGCGCCTAGAAACGCTGGGCCACACCGGCCGGCTAGCCTATCTCAATTGCCTTTTAGCGTATCGCGACCCTGCTGCTCGCGTTGGTCGAGGTCCAATGACTGTTAGCAGAACATAGAATCGGTGGGTTCAGGAGGGTAATACGGAACGCCGTGGCGGATCCCTACGGCCTCGTATCACTAGCAGCCGAGATGACAGGTATCTTATCCGCATGGCTGTAACGGATCGTGCAGCCATGTCTCGATCCCTGAGTCAAGAGATGGGGACGTTTCCAAGACAACAAACATCTGCACGAACAGTTCGGCGACGTTTGCAGTAGCATGGACTATCAGCTCGGAGACCGTGGCTGGAGTTACCCTTGACGCTGCATCACAGACAGGAGCGTCTGTGATGGTGTACTCAACCACGAATCTGGGTGCACGAATGGCTAAACGTAATTTTTTCGGATGAATCCAGGTTCTGTTTACAGCATCATGATGGTCGCATCCGTGTTTGGCGACATCGCGGTGAACGCACATTGGATGCGTGTATTTGTCATCGCCATACTGGCGTATCACCCGGCGTGATGGTATGGGGTGCCATTGGTTACACGTCTCTGTCACCTCTTGTTCGAATTGACGGCACATTAAACAGTGGACGTTACATTTCAGATGTGTTACGACCCTTGGCTCTACCCTTGATTCGATCCTTGCTAAACTCTACATTTCAGCAGGATAATGCACGACCGGATTTTGCAGGTTCTGTATGGGCCTTTCGGGACACAGAAAATGTTCGACTGCTGCCTTGGCCAGCACATTCTACAGATCTCTCACGAACTGAAAACGTCTGGTCAATGGTGGCCGAGCAACTGGCTCGTCACAATACGCCAGTCACTACTCTTGATGAACTGTGGTATCGTGTTGAAGCTGCATGGGCAGCTGTACCTGTACACGCCATCCAAGTTCTGTTTGACTCAAAGCCCAGGCGTATCAAGGCCGTTGTTACGGCCAGAGGTGGTTGTTCTGGGTACTGATTTCTCAGGATCTATGCACCCAAAAGTAATCACATGTCAGTTCTAGTATAATATATTTGTCCAATGAATACCCGTTTATCATCTGCATTTCTTCTTGGTGTAGCAATTTTAATGGCCAGTAGTGCATAAAAGACTAGCCTCTTGGTATGTAGTGAGAGAATTCAGATCTATTGTCCAATAACGATGTGATAGCGATTATCCTCAAGCTTGAGCCACGGGTTTACTGGTAAGACGGCGCAGTACACGTCTGGCGGGCGAATCGCTTCGCATTCCCGAAGCCTGCGTGCTCCTGTAGACGGCGAGGCGACTGCAGAGGAATTTCGTATGCAATACAAGCCAAGCTGCCGACCTTGGGTCGCCACAGGCCACGTATTTACTTTTGTTGCATACCTGGCGCAGTTAAGAGCGTTTTCGAACGCAGCTTCAAGTCGTTAAAAGTCATCTGACGCGTTCGCGCCGTCCTGGCTGCCTCGTTCGGATGCTTCCCTCCTTGTTTCCATACCTTTTCGCCGTTCTTCGTTTTACTCGACGACGACGGCTACCAGGAACAAAGGAAGTTTCTCTCGGTTAGCTATTGAGTTGTTACCCCAGAGCCGGAATGTTGGTCGCACAAAAAGACCAGTGTAAGACCAAAGATACTTGATCTTGCTCAAGGAGAATGATACCTCGCTCTTTCAAATAAGCTGCTCATTAACGTAAGCTTTGATCTTGTAGTCGTGTCCAGAACGTACCCGACTAAAAAAACCTACTAATTTTGCAGATAAGCACGTTCAGCATTAATCTTATAATTCCAAATTACGGGAATAATATTTCTTGCACTCGTACTTTTTACTTTTTTGTATTTCGTGATCAGATCTATCTGCGGAGCCTGTCTTGATCTCAGTTTCCTTTTAGGTTCTGTAATAACGTGTTCTTTTATGCGAATGTCAGAGGTATGGCTGCTAAATTATACGATTCTTCGTAACACAGAAACAATCATAACTCGTAAGGCGTTCTTTACTAATGCAGGATTATTATCAAATAAGTACGAGGGTTGTTTATTAAGTAAGGGCCGTTTTCATTTTTAAAAAAAGATACAAATACTTATGTAAAAAAACTTTTATTTTCTGATTCTACACACTTTTACCTATTTTTCTACATAGTTGCCTTGTTTATTTAAGCACTTGTCATACCGTACAACTAAGTTTTTAATTCCCTCTTCAATGAATACGGCCGCCTGCTCCGACAGCCAAGAGTTCACGGCCGCTTTCACTTCATCGTCGTCATTGAAGCGCTGCCCGCCAAGATGGTGTTTCAGGTACCGGAAAAGGTGAAAATCGCTAGGAGCAAGGTCGGGGCTGTATGGTGCATGGTCCAAAACTTCCCAGCCAAAAGAATCAATCAAATCCCGAGTCTTTTGCGAGGTGTGAGGCCTAGTGTTATCGTGCAGGAGCAAAACTCCTTTTGTCAGCATGCCACGCCTTTTGTTTTGAATTGCTCTGCGGAGCTTCTTTAGAGTTGCACAGTAGGCATCTGAGTTGATTGTCGTTCCTCGTGGCACAAAGTCCACTAGCAAAACACCGCGCCGGTCCCAGAACACAGTTGCCATAATCTTGCGCTTTGACAGCGTCTGTTTGGCTTTGACCTTGACGGGTGAGGTTGTGTGTCGCCATTCCATCGATTGTCGCTTGCTTTCGGGAGTGATATGGGATACCCATGTTTCATCTCCAGTGACAATTTGACTCAACATGTCATCCCCTTCTTCATCGTAACGAATCAAAAAGTCCAATGAAGTGGCAAATCTCTTCCCTTTGTGGTCCTCTGTGAGGAGTCTGGGTACCCAACGAGAACACAGTTTCTTAAAGTTTGGGTTTACAGACTTGTGGAAATTCCAAAGAAAGAGTGGAAATTGTGAATCTTCTGTCCTCACGAATCTTTGTTTCGACTGCAGCCACCAAATCATCAGTGATCACAGAGGGCTGGCCTGAGCGTTCTTCGTCATGGACGTTTTGACGGCCATTTTTAAACTCTCTAACCCATTGACGCACTTTACCTTCACTCATTGCATTCAAGCCATAAAATTCTGTTAACTGACGATGAATTTCTGCAGCTGATAGGCTTCTCGCGACCAAAAAACGTATCACTGACCGTATCTTACACGCGGCGGGCAATTCAATAATCGTAAACATTGTAAAGTAGCACAGCGATGCGTACACGTCAGCTACAGAGCTGCAACTTGCAGCAGTGTGAACGGGAAGGATGCCGGCAAGTGGCGTGGTGGCTTGTTGCGGCGTCGGCGCAAACTACGGGACTATACGCGCGAACGGCCCTTACTTAAAAAACAACCCTCGTATACTAAAAATTCACAGTATTTTACTCTTTTCTGAGTCTGTCAGCAGCTCTTTATGTAGATCGTTCTATCAAACTTTACTGTCCTGTCGAGTTCAAATATTTCACTATAGAAAACGAAATTTTAATTCAGTGCCGCGCGGGGTAGCCGCGCGGTCTCGGGCGCCTTGTCACGGTCCGCGCGGCTCCCCCCGTCGGAGGTTCGAGTTCTCCCTCGGGCATGGATGTGTGTGTCGTCCTTAGCGTAAGTGTTAGTTTGTGTTAGATTCAGTAGTGTGTAAGCTTAGGGACCGATGTCCATAAGACCTTACCACGAATTTCCAAATTTCTAATTCAGTCTTTGTATAAGTAAGGTTGTGGAACAAATTGAAAAAACGTTTGTGAGAATTTGTGCTAATGTTGTGTAAGACAGTACTAGTGCGAGTTCTATCCTGTCTGACGTACGTATATCCCGAGCAAATGGCGCGTAGTATACTATATTTACTTCTGTCTCATTATAGTACAGGCACTTACCAGGGTATGGAAATTCGCACATGAACGCGGGAGAATTAAATATTTTTCGGGAAAACCGAGCATGTAACTTATGATCATGTATAAATTCCATGTTTAATACAGCTTAGTATGTTCTTTGGCCCTGCTCAGTTCTGCCCTTCAATATCGACCTCAAATGGTTCAAATGGCTCTGAGCGCTTTGGGACTTAACATCATAGATCATCAGTCCCCTACAACTTAGAACTACTTAAACCTAACTAACCTAAGAACACCACACACATCCATGCCCGAGGCAGGATTCGAACCTGCGACCGTAGGAGTCCCGCGGTTCCGGACTGAAGCGCCTAGAACCGCACGGCCACCGAAGGCGGCAATATCGACCTCAATTATATCTTTTGTTATCTACAGCACTATTCACTGTGCAATTTTCAAATATCTGCTGTTTGTGCTGTATATTTCTATAAATGTAGTTTTCAGAAAATCTTGGGTTAATTCAGAGTCCACGATATGCAAAAATGTTCAAATGTGTGTGAAAGCTTATGGGACTTAACTGCTAAGCTCATCAGTCCCTAAGCTTACACACTACTTAAACTAAATTATCCTAAGGACAAACACACATACCATGCCCGATGGAAGACTCGAACCTCCGCCGGGACCAGCTTCCCAGTCCCCACGATATGACCTTACTGAACTATGCTCTGTGAAAAATTCTACCAGGTGTGTCCCTCTTTTCTTCCTCTCGCGTAGCCCGTATTCTCCTATTATTTTTCATTCTCTTCGTTTTCCTGCTATCGGATTCCAGCCCTCCACCACAACTACATTGTTCTCTTCCTTAACCACCTGAGTAATTTCTTTTACCTCATCATCCATTCTTTCAATCTCCTTGTCATCTGCGGAGCTAGATGGCATATGAATTTGTAGTACTGTTGTGGGTTTCCTGTCTGGCTTTTCTACAATGTGTTCATTGTGGTTGTTGTTGTGGTCTTCAGTCCAGAGAATGGCTTGATGCAGCTCTCCATGATACTCTATCCTGCGCAAGCTTCTTCATCTCACAGTACCTATTGAACCTACATCCTTCTGAATCTGCTTAGTGTATTCATGTCTTGGTCTACCTCTACGATTTTTACTCTCCAATACTAAATTGGTGATCCCTTGATGCCTCAAAACATGTCCTACCAACCGATCCCTTCTTCTAGACAAGGTGTGCTACAAATTTCTCTTCTCTCTAATTCTATTCAATACCTCCTCATTAGTTATGTGATCTACCCATCTAATCTTCAGCATTCTTCTGTAGCACCACATTTCGAAAGTTTCTATTCTCTTCTTGTCCAAACTATTTATCGTCCACGTTTCACTTTCATACATGGCTTCGCTCCATACAAATACTTTCAGAAACGACTTCCTGACACTTAAATATATACTCGATGTTATCAAATTTCTCTTCTTCAGCTACGCTTTCCTTGCCATTGCCAGTCTACATTTTATATCCTCTCTACTTCGACCATCATCAGTTATTTTGCTCCACAAATAGCAAAACTCATTTACTACTTTAAGCGTCTCATTTTCTAATCTAATACCCTCAGCATCACCCGATTTAATTCGACTACATTCCATTATCCTCGTTTTGTTTTTGTTGATGTTCATCTTATATCCTCCTTTGAAGACACTGTCCATTCGGTTCAGCTGCATTTCCAGGTCCTTTGTTGTCTCTGACAGAATTACAATGTGTTCATTATGCTGTTCATAGTAGCTTACCAGATTCCCTATTTTCTTATTCGTCATTAGATATTCTGTACGGGGGCTTAATTATTCATGTGGCGCCACGGTGAATATTTTACTCATACTTTTATGCTTTAATACTACTCCCCGTGTCTATTAACGTAATGGATGTGTAACTGAGATCTTCTATTCATACTTTGTATTCCTACCCTCAGAACGCATATGTAGTTGCACATGTTGCCAATGAACAAACAAGGGATTGAATTAGCAGTTCACTTCGGTTTGTGAGAGGCTGTATTTTTCTGTTTGTTCGCCATAGCAGCCTATCAGGGAGAGACAGCGGAGGGACGCAGGCATTCGGCCTTTGCCAGTGCCATAAACGTGTAGCACTAAGTGGTTTGCTGGGTCGATGAGGCCTGCACCCTCTCCTTCCCCCGAGTCAGCGCTGGCCATGTTAACACAGTGGGAGGTAATGCACTGGGTGGCTTGAAAGCTCTCGTTGCAAAGACGAAAGGCCTATGTTTAGGAATGTCTCCTTTACTTAAAGAAAGCAGCGGTTGGAAGTTTTCTGTGGGAACCACAAGACACGGTTGCTCTGGAACGTGGCTAGAAAGACGGTTAACTTCTGCCCGTGCCCTCAAACCACAAAATAAACGAAAAGTCCAACTCCTGCTGCCTTTCTGTCTTGTGAATACAGCTGTAGATGTCTTAGAGGGGCTCGTTGTACGATATTGCTAGGGATACGCGCTTCGGGCAGAGGAATAGACAGCAGGCATACAGAAGGAAGATTAGTGCTTCAACTATATCGTAGATAGAGTTCAGACTCACACTGGACAAGGATAGGTTCATCCCCGTTTTCAAGAAGGGACTTCGAACAGATATGCAGAACTATAGACCTATATCTCTAACGTCGATCAGTTGTAGCATTTTGGAACACGTATTATGTTCGAGTATAATGACTTTTCTGGAGACTAGAAATCTACTCTGTAGGAATCAGCATGGGTTTCAAAACAGACGATCGTGTGAAACACAGCTCGCGCTATTCGTCCACGAGACTCAGAGAGCCGTAGACACGGGTTCCCAGGTAGATGCCGTGTTTCTTGACTTCCGCAAGGCGTTTGATACAGTTCCCCACAGGCGTTTAATGAACAAAGTAAGAGCATATGGACTATCAGACCAATTGCGTGATTGGATTGAAGAGTTCCTAGATAACAGAACGCAGCATGTCATTCTCAATGGAGAGAAGTCTTCCGAAGTAAGAATGATTTCAGGTGTGCCAAGGGGAGTGTCGTAGGACCGTTGATATTCAAAATATACAGAAATGACCTTGTGGATAACATCGGAAGTTCACTGAGGCTTTTTGCGGATGACGCTGTAGTATATCGAGAGGTTGTAACAATGGCAAATTGTACTGAAATGCAGGAGGATCTGCAACGAATTGACGCATGGTGCAGGGAATGGCAATTGAATCTCAATGTAGACAAGTGTAATGTGCTGCGAATACATAGAAAATAAGATCCTTTATCATTTAGCTACAATATAGCAGGTCAGCAGTTGGAAACAGTTACTTCCATAAATTATCTGGGAGTAGGCATTAGGAGTGATTTAAAATGGAATGACCATACAAAGTTAATCGTAGGTAAAGCAGATGCCAGACTGAGATTCATTGGAAGAATCCTAAGGAGATGCAGTCGGAAAACAAAGGAAGTAGGTTACAGAACACTTGTTCGCCCATTGCTTGAATACTGCTCACCGGTGTGGGATCCGTACCAGATAGAGAAGATCCAACGGAGAGCAGCACGCTTCGTTACAGGATCATTTAGTAATTGCGAAAGCGTTACGGGGATGATAGATAAACTCCAGTGGAAGACTCTGCAAGAGAGGCGCTCAGTAGCTCGGTACGGCCATTTGTTGAAGTTTCGAGAACATACCTTCACCGAGGAGTCAAGCAGTATGTTGCTCCCTCCTACGTATGTCTCGCGAAGAGACCATGAGGATAAAATCAGAGAGATTAGAGCTCACACAGAGGCATACCGACAATCTTTCTTCCCACGAACGAGACTGGAATTGAAAGAAGAACCGATAGAGTTACTGAAAGTACCCTCCGCCACACCGTCAGGTGGCTTGCGGAGTACGGATGTAGATGTAGATGAAGATATCTGCCGCCATCTTTCCAACGAGACAATCCCGGCATTCGTCACGAGTTGTTGAAAGAAGCCTCAGAAAACCTAAATAAGCACATCAAGATGGAGCTTTCAACTCCACTGTTCTGGGTAGCGAATCAATGTGTCAGAAACGCATTTGAACTGTGCCTGTACTCGTGCATGACTAATAGAATCTAATTATGCCCTTCATCTGTTTTGACCTATAGCGGCATCAAAATGGTGAATGTAAAGCACTCACCTATAACCGATAAGCGTATAATACAAGCGATATTCGCTTATTATGGTCTAAGCGGTCGCGCAATGGATACCACTGTGAAAATCCAATGAGCCAATGAGGCTTTGCATAGGTGTGTTGGGCAGTGTCTCTAGTATGCCTGTCGATCGCATCGCGTCGCTCTTTACAGTTTTGAGCGCTATGTGAGCACACAAAAATGCCTAGAAAATTGTCTCCCACCAAGTATGAATGCCTGGTGAGAGGTTTGACCTAATTTCGTGCAGCCTACATGACCTAACTGTTATCCGTTTCCTTCACGACAATTTTCGACAGCTCACTGCAGGGGCAATGACGACGCACTTGGAGTGTTTTCTGTTGTGACTTGGCAAGACAGCCAAGCCACTACGAGGTGAAGCCGAAAGGCACGCGTTTAAGCTCACGCACGATGGCGTGAGGTCTGGAACAGGTCAGGGATATGAGACTAGCAAAAATAGTACGTATCTGTTGGAATACTTAACTTTAATCCATAATTGGTGAACATCAGTCTGACGGTACATGCATCACAAGATAAATAGCAATTGATAATGGCATCTTGCTAGGTCGCAGCAAATGACGTAGCTGAAGGCTATGCTAACTATCGTCTCGGCAAATGAGAGCGTAATTTGTCAGTGAACCATTGCTAGCAAAGTCGGCTGTACAACTGGGGCGAGTGCTAGGAAGTCTCTCTAGACCTGCCGTGTGGCGGCGCTCGGTCTGCAATCACTGACCGTGGCGACACGCGGGTCCGACGTATACTACCGGACCGCGGCCGATTTAAAGGTTACCACCTAGCAAGTGTGGTGTCTGGCGGTGACACCACATTTTCGATGGGAAGTGCCACCATAGAGCCCAAACTTGGCTCCTCTGATTTTTATCTCCGCTCTAACGAACCGCTGGTTATTGTAATATTTCTGGCTTAGTCAGCCATCATATTAGGCTCCAAGAAGCTGTTCCCATAGCAGTGGAGATGCGAGACGTATATAGACAACGAAATGTGGTGTGAGGTACCTGTGACAGATGTTAGATTCGGTACTATTCCCCTGAGAGAGACCGCCTGCATAATGATACTGCTCTGTGATTGGCTGCTGTGTTCGGAGCAAGGGCGCCAAAACGTTAAAGTATAGTTATTATTATTAGTTAAACTGCTCATTGGAATGACTTCACTTTTTAATATAAATATCTCTCAACAGCCGACTATCAATCAGTCATTTTAGAATTATTAAAAACAATTTAAATCAAAAACAGAAGACTGACGAAATTGCAGACGAAGCACTACGGAAGCGTTCGGGTGACGCCTTTTCTAGTATGGCGCGCGAAGTGTTTCGGACTGTTCGTCACTCTGGATTAGGCAGTCGAGAAGAACAGACATGTTGTCTGTGGCAAGATGTGTCTGCCAGTATTCACTATTAAAAGATTCTCTCCGGTAGTCATGAGGCACAGACACATGCCACAAATAGTGTAAAGATACATATTCGTAAACATTGTGTTTGATCATGTGCTTTGCTGTATCAGAAGGTGTTGTATTACGATCATGTAGTCTTCTTGTGTGGCTATATTAAAATACGCGAGTGGCGTCCCAAAGAAGCTGCGTGGCTGGATTGAAGAGTTTTTAGCAAACAGAACACAGCATGTTGTTATCAATGGAGAGACGTCTACAGACGTTAAAGTAACCTCTGGCGTGGCACAGGGGAGTGTTATGGGACCATTGCTTTTCACAATATATATAAATTACCTAGTAGATAGTGTCGGAAGTCCCGTGCGGCTTTTCGCGGATGATGCTGTAGTATACAGAGAAGTTGCAGCATTAGAAAATTGTAGCGAAATGCAGGAAGATGTACAGCGGCTAGGCACTTGGTGCAGGGAGTGGCAACTGACCCTTAACATAGACGAATGTAATGTATTGCGAATACATAGAAAGAAGGATCCTTTATTGTACGATTATATGATAGCGGAACAATCACTGGTAGCAGTTACTTCTGTAAAATATCTGGGAGTATGCGTACGGAACGATTTGAAGTGGAATGATCATATAAAATTAATTGTTGGTAAGGTGGGTGCCAGCTTGAGATTCATTGGGAGAGTCCTTAGAAAATGTAGTCCATCAACAAAGGAGGTGGCTTGCAAAACACTCGTTCGACCTATAGTTGAGTATTGCTCATCAGTGTGGGATCCGTACCAGATCGGGTTGACGGAGGAGATAGAGAAGATCCAAAGAAGAGCGGCGCGTTTCGTCACAGGGTTATTTGGTAACCGTGATAGCGTTACGGAGATGTTTAAAAAAACTCAAGTGGCAGACTCTGCAAGAGAGGCGCTCTGCATCGCGGTGTAGCTTGCTCGCCGGGTTTCGAGAGGGTGCGTTTCTTGATGAGGTATCGAATATATTGCTTCCCCCTACTTATACCTCCCGAGGAGATCACGAATGTAAAATTAGAGAGATTCGAGCACGCACGGAGGCTTTCCGGCAGTCGTTCTTCCCGCGAACCATACGCGACTGGAACAGGAAAGGGAGGTAATGACAGTGGCACGTAAAGTGCCCTCCGCCACACACCGTTGGGTGGCTTGCGGAGTATAAATGTAGATGTAGATGAAGTGATTAATTATTTCAGAACAGAACCTCGCTAAAAGTCAGTTTCAGCCTCAAGATACAGAACCTACGACCTGCGTGCTATTTTCTGCGCTGGGGACATCAACTTGAAGACAGCAGGTTTGTGAACTATAACAGAACCTTCGTATTCCACACAGTGCAGTGGAAACAACTAGGCCCCTCACATGTTCTGCAAGCACAGAACAAATGTGCTCAGTGACGTCATCTGCAGTAATGCAGAGGAGGTAGAGGAGGATGATCGTTATTAACACCAACAATCAATTCATTCTTCCTTTCTTGCCGTATTATGAAGACAACATTTTGGCACATGCAACAAGGCTGAAGACCAACGTAGAAAAGTGTTGGAAAGCACAAGCGTCGGCCTTCTATAACAAGGCTATTGGAAAGCTGATACAACGCTACGGCATATTTAAGTCGGAGCGGCGACTGCGTGGAGAAGTAGTTGGTGAGCGTAGCTAACTGTTCGAAATGAAAAATTTTTGATTTTCACTGTGGTTTTCATTTCGCAACCGATCGGATCTTAATAAACGAATAATCCTCGTAATGTCCATGATCTTCTCCATTATTATCGAAGAAAACTTTCTTTTGTCAGTGCGTAGCTGTGACAAGCGATGATGCGAGGTCTCAGCTTGACCGTTTGGATGATTACAAGACTGAACATTTGACAATGAGGTCGCGACGCCGAAACTACTCGCAAAGAATGAAATATAAAAAAATAAAACGGCAGCAAGAGAAAATGTGTAAAATATGTACTGTAACCTGAGCTAACATTATTCTCATGACATCATTTTCGTTGATGCCTTCAACTCACAACCGAACTATCGTCTTCCAGCCTAGTGTAGACATTGGGCATTGCTAAAGCTGTCTTCCACCACAACCTATATTCTGAACAATACACAACCCACCGATGACCCGCCAGGTTAGCCGAGAGCGCAAATGTGCTGCTTCCTGGACTCGGGTAGGCGCGCCGGCCCCTGACCTAGTCCGCCCGCCGGATTAACGACGAGGGCCAGTGTGCTGGCCAGCCTGGATGTGGTTTTTAGGCGGTTTTCCACATCTGACTAGGTGAATACCGGGTTGGTCCCCACGTCCCACCTCAGTTACATGACTCACAGACATTTGAAACACATTCACACTATTTCATGATTTACACTAGACACAGACAGCTGGGGTACACTAATTCCGTCCCGGGTGGCGGCAGGAAGGACATCTGGCCACCCCTTAAAATTAACCATGCCAAATCCGTACTTAGCCCTGCTGTCCCTGCGTATGCAGCAGGTCAAAGGCAGTAACAAAAGAAGAAGACACAGCCCACTGATCCGTTTTACACAGCATTTGTGTAATTTATGAGAAACTCGATTTAGGCCATAGAATTATGTGATAAAAATTCTCCTTCCATCAGGACTTATTTTCACAGCTTTGTTTTACGTATTGTTTGCGCTCTAAGTCATGCACAGTGAACTAATTTCTTAAGAGAATTTGAGGGCGTGGCAGAGTAAACTGGCTGCATGCTGTAGACAACTGAAATTGCTGGGTGAATACTATATCAGGATGAAGACATTTAGGTGTAACGTGCCATGTAATATACTGTGCATGCTTCCTGCACGAATGCATAGCCCATCAAACGAGCAGGTGCACTCCTTAAGACATTGGGTTTGGTTGTTGGGGGGTGGAGACCAGACAGCGAGGTCATCGGTCTCATCGGATTAGAGTAGGACGGGGAAGGAAGTCGGCCGTGCCCTTTCAAAGGGACCATCCTGGCATTTACCTGGAGCGATTTAGGGAAATCACGGAAAACCTAAATCAGGATGGCCGGACGCGGGATTGAGCCATCGTCCTCCTCCCTTAAGACATTGGATTCGCAGTCGAGAGACGGCGTTCATTTCTTCGTCTGGTCGTTCATATTTATAATCTTGTTGTAGTAGTGTTGAAGACTGCATTGATGCAGCTAGCCAAGCTGTCTGTCCAGAGCAGTTCTCTTCATCTGTGCGTTCCTACTGTTTACTGTAATTAGCCTTGGACCCTCTCTGCAGTTCACCCTCCAAATTTCTCTTCATTATCAAATTAACTATTCCTTGATGTCTCAGGATGATTATTGTTAACCTTTCTCTTCTTCTCATTATTAACTCTATCTGCCCCGCAAAGCTGCCGTGTTCTTTTGAGGCGTCACATTTTAGAAGCTTCTACTCTTTACCTTATCTGTGCTGTTCATCATCCATGTTTCGCTTCCGTACAAGGCTACATTCCAGACCAGTACATGGACAGAGCAGGCAATACCTTACGTACCAAAAGTATTTTATCAGTGACTTTTGTGAGTGATTACTACAATTATGTTTTTATTACTAGACGTATGATGCTGTCCTGGTGCGTCTCATCCAGCGAAGTATGTGTATCTCTGGCATGTTTTGTTGTAATATTGACGCTGGGTTTTCTAGAATTGCTTTTATCTACGTTACAGCTGAGCTCCAATATGTTCATCACTAGATGACAGTGCACTACATAGAGTGGCACAATGTCTGATGTATGCAGATGGTATGTGACACACATACTCTGAAAAAATGTTATTCGTGATGAACTTCGAATATTAAACTGTAAAATAAAATTTAAAAAAATCTTTTGTAAAATCTTTGTTGTAAAAAATTTCTTTCAGATCTGAAGATGGCAATTAAAATTTGAGGAAAACAGAAATCTATATATGTAATTACTGCGATCTGGAAAAAATTCTCTAACAGGAAGATATTTTCAAATTAATAAATAGTGTTGAGTACTAATTTTTAACCTAGGGTCAGTGAAACCCTGGAGGTGCCCGAGAATAGTGTAAAGGGCCCAAACTGGATCTAGGAATAATAATATATCGCTCTTAATCTGTGCAGAAGCTGGGAACATTCTAAGTAGATATATTTCAATTTTTGATCTCTACTTTCTCGAGGTCATTGTGCTCGTAATATCTGAGAGAGGAAATGTTAGTTATATAAATTTGTGTCCCTAGTTCTAAAAACAATACCCACTAGAAAAATATTTTGTATTCAAGGTGTCTTGGAGCTTTCTTTTAGTTGATGAAACACATTTTTATTTGTATGTATAATAACAAACACGATAGACTCATTTATAGTCCTGTGGGAGTATGCTAGAAAGTATATAAAATTAATCCAACATCTGACAATATTCTTTAAAGACTTGAAAGCAAAGACATGTACGCTGATGATGAGAATGTCCTCGATACCGGACGGTAAAATTAAAAAAAAGAATAAACACTAAGCAGCTTTATCATTGTTGTTGTTGTGGTCTTCAGTCCTGAGACTGGTTTGATGCAGCTCTCCATGCTACTCTATCCTGTGCAAGCTTTTTCATCTCCCAGTACCTACTGCAACCTACATCCTTCTGAATCTGCTTAGTGTATTCATCTCTTGGTCTCCCTCTACGATTTTTACCCTCCACGCTGCACTCCAATACTAAATTGGTGATCCCTTGATGCCTCAGAACATGTCCTACCAACCGATCCCTTCTTCTGGTCAAATTGTGCCACAAACTTCTCTTCTCCCCAATCCTATTCAATACTTCCTCATTAGTTATGTGATCTACCCATCTAATCTTCAGCATTCTTATGTAGCACCACATTTCAAAAGCTTCTATTCTCTTCTTGTCCAAACTATTTATCGTCCATGTTTCACTTCCATACATGGCTACACTCCATACAAATACTTTCAGAAACGACTTCCTGACACTTAAATCAATACTGGATGTTAACAAATTTCTCTTCTTCAGAAACGCTTTCCTTGCCATTGCCAGCCTACATTTTATATCCTCTCTACTTCGACCATCATCAGTTATTTTGCTCCCCAAATAGCAAAACTCCTTTACTACTTTAAGTGCCTCATTTCCTAATCTAATTCCCTCAGCATCACCCGACTTAATTAGACTACATTCCATTATCCTTGTTTTGCTTTTGTTGATGTTCATCTTATATCCTCCTTTCAAGACACTGTCCATTCCATTCAACTGCTCTTCCAAGTCCTTTGCTGTCTCTGACAGAATTACAATGTCATCGGCGAACCTCAAAGTTTTTATTTCTTCTCCATGAATTTTAATACCTACTCCGAATTTTTCTTTTGTTTCCTTTACTGCTTGCTCAATATACAGATTGAACAACATCGGGGAGAGGCTACAACCCTGTCTTACTCCCTTCCCAACCACTGCTTCCCTTTCATGTCCCTCGACTCTTATAACTGCCATCTGGTTTCTGTACAAATTGTAAATAGCCTTTCGCTCCCTGTATTTTACCCCTGCCACCTTTAGAATTTGAAAGAGAGTATTCCAGTCAACATTGTCAAAAGCTTTCTCTAAGTCTACAAATGCTAGAAACGTAGGTTTGCCTTTCCTTAATCTTTCTTCTAAGATAAGTCGTAAGGTCAGTATTGCCTCACGTGTTCCAGTGTTTCTACGGAATCCAAACTGATCTTCCCCGAGGTTGGCTTCTACTAGTTTTTCCATTCGTCTGTAAAGAATTCGTGTTAGTATTTTGCAGCTGTGACTTATTAAACTGATAGTTCGGTAATTTTCACATCTGTCAACACCTGCTTTCTTTGGGATTGGAATTATTATATTCTTCTTGAAGTCTGAGGGTATTTCGCCTGTTTCATACATCTTGCTCACCAGATGGTATAGTTTTGTCAGGACTGGATCTCCCACGGCCGTCAGTAGTTCCAATGGAATATTGTCTACTCCGGGGGCCTTGTTTCGACTCAGGTCTTTCAGTGCTCTGTCAAACTCTTCACGCAGTATCATATCTCCCATTTCATCTTCATCTACATCCTCTTCCATTTCCATAATATTGTCCTCAAGTACGTCGCCCTTGTATAGACCCTCTATATACTCCTTCCACCTTTCTGCTTTCCCTTCTTTGCTTAGAACTGGGTTTCCATCTGAGCTGTTGATATTCATACAAGTCGTTCTCTTATCTCCAAAGGTCTCTTTAATTTTCCTATAGGCGGTATCTATCTTACCCCTAGTGAGATAGGCCTCTACATCCTTACATTTGTCCTCTAGCCATCCCTGCTTAGCCATTTTGCACTTCCTGTCGATCTCATTTTTGAGACGTTTGTATTCCTTTTTGCCTGTTTCACTTACTGCATTTTTATATTTTCTCCTTTCATCAATTAAATTCAATATTTCTTCTGTTACCCAAGGATTTCTACTAGCCCTCGTCTTTTTACCTACTTGATCCTCTGCTGCCTTCACTACTTCATCCCTCAAAGCTACCCATTCTTCTTCTACTGTATTTATTTCCCCCATTCCTGTCAATTGCTCCCTTATGCTCTCCCTGAATCTCTGTACAACATCTGGTTCTTTTAGTTTATCCAGGTCCCATCTCCTTAAATTCCCACCTTTTTGCAGTTTCTTCAGTTTTAATCTACAGGTCATAACCAATAGATTGTGGTCAGAGTCCACATCTGCCCCTGGAAATGTCTTACAATTTAAAACCTGGTTCCTAAATCTCTGTCTTACCATTATATAATCTATCTGATACCTTTTAGTATCTCCAGGGTTCTTCCATGTATACATGTATATATATTCTTTCATGATTCTTAAACCAGGTGTTAGTTATGATTATGTTGTGCTCTGTGCAAAATTCTACCAGGCGGCTTCCTCTTTCATTTCTGTCCCCCAATCCATATTCACCTACTATGTTTCCTTCTCTCCCTTTTCCTACACTCGAATTCCAGTCACCCATGACTATTAAATTTTCGTCTCCCTTCACAATCTGAATAATGTCTTTTATTTCATCATACATTTCTTCAATTTCTTCGTCATCTGCAGAGCTAGTTGGCATATAAACTTGTACTACTGTAGTAGGTGTGGGCTTCGTATCTATCTTGGCCACAATAATGCGTTCACTATGCTGTTTGTAGTAGCTTACCCGCATTCCTATTTTCCTATTCATTATTAAACCTACTCCTGCATTACCCCTATTTGATTTTGTGTTTATAACCCTGTAGTCACCTGACCAGAAGTCTTGTTCCTCCTGCCACCGAACTTCACTAATTCCCACTATATCTAACTTCAACCTATCCATTTCCCTTTTTAAATTTTCTAACCTACCTGCCCGATTAAGGGATCTGACATTCCACGCTCCGATCCGTAGAACGCCAGTTTTCTTTCTCCTGATAACGACATCCTCTTGAGTAGTCCCCGCCCGGAGATCCGAATGGGGGACTATTTTACCTCCGGAATATTTTACCAAGAGGACGCCATCATCATGTAATCATACAGTAAAGCTGCATGCCCTCGGGAAAAATTACGGCTGTAGTTTCCCCTTGCTTTCAGCCGTTCTGTACCAGCACAGCAAGGCCGTTTTGGTTATTGTTACAAGGCCAGATCACTCAATCATCCAGACTGTTGCCCTTGCAACTACTGAAAAGGCTGCTGCCCCTCTTCAGGAACCACACGTTTGTCTGGCCTCTCAACAGATACCCCTCCGTTGTGGTTGCACCTACGGTACGGCTATCTGTATCGCTGAGGCACGCAAGCCTCCCCACCAACGGCAAGGTCCATGGTTCATGGGGGGCTTTATCATTAAATACACAAATAAAATGTCTGTCATCCAATAGATATAAATTCAAGAAGTACTTTCATAGACATCAATAGTTACTCTCGTAGAGCAATGAGTATCACGAAAATTAAGAGAAATACTGAATGAAGTAATTCAAAGAACATACTACACAATAAAGATGAGATGCAAGATATGATACTGAGAGAAAAAATCTGGGAGAAGCAGTGAAAGACCTTAGTCGAAACGAAGTCCGTGGAGTAGAAGACATTCACTTACAATTACTCCACCTGGTATGCAAATTATATGAATCAGGTAAAATATCTTCAGATATAAAGATAGATGCGATTATTACCAAACCATCAGTCTGAGAAGTCATGGTTGCAAAATACTGACCTGGATTATTTACAATAGGTTGGAAAAACTGGAGGAAGACGACTTCGGAGAAGATCAGAGTTGTATATTTACTGAAAACTTTTCACGTTGTCTGGTATACACTTTTTGGAATTCTGAAGATCCATATATATTACAGGAAGCAAAGGAATATCTACAACTTGTACAGCAACCAGACTTCCGTAACAAGAGTCGACGGAGTGGAAAGAGTTGTAGTAGTTCAGAACGGAGATAAACAGAGTTGTAGGGTATTGCCATTGTTATTCAGTCTGTACGTTGCGCAAACTATAAACGAAACCAAGGAGAAATTCGAAAAATGAATTAAAGTTAAGGTAAAGGGAATTAAAACTTTGGCGTTTATCTATAATATTGCAGTTTTGTCAGAAACGGTAAAGAACTTGCAAGAGCAGTTGCACGGAATGTATAGTGTCGTTAAAAGTGGTTGTAAGATGAACATCAATAAGAATAAAACGAGGGTAATGGAATGTAGTCTAACTGAGGCAAGCGATGCTGGGGGAATTAGATTAGGAAGTGATACACAGAAGTAGCAGATGGGTTTCACTATTTTCGGGGCAAAATAAGTGACGATATCGGAAGTATGGATATGTCGCTTGGCAATAACAAAAAAGGTATTTCAGAAAAAAGTTATTTGCTAACATCGAATATAAATTAAATAAATGTTGAGCTGTCTATTCCGAAGGTATCTGCAGAAATGAAGCGTGTATGACAAACAGACAAGAAGAGAACAGAGGCTTTTGGAATGTGATTGTACAGAAGAGTACTGGAGCTTAGGTAGGTAGATCGGATGATGAGGTACAGAATGGAAATGAGGGTTGGGTTGGGTTGTTTGGGGGAAGAGACCAATCTACGAGGTCATCGGTATCATCGGATTAGGGAAGGACTGGGAAGGAAGTCGGCCGCGCCCTTTCAAAGGAACCATCCCGGCATTTGCCTGGAGCGATTTAGGGAAATCACGAAAAACCAAAATGAGGATGGCCGGACGCGGGATTGAACCGTCGGGAAATGAGAATAAATTTATGACACAACGTCACTACAAGAAGGGTGTGGCGAAACAAGCGCTGTATCAACGGCCTTGTCAAAGAGGGCGGAGGAGCGGATAGAGGTTCAGGGCACTCTCTTGTCCTAGGGGTGGGAAATTGCCCCTAAAGGCGGAAGAATCAGCAATGATCAACGACATGAGGATGCAGAAGGCAATGGAAACCACTGCATTAAAGACACGTAACGTGTATCCACAGGACATGTGGCCTGTAATTGAAGAAGTGTCATGATGATCTCTCCATTGGCAAAAGATTCCGGAATAGTCCCCCATTCGGATCTCCGGGAGGGGACTGCCAAGGGGGAGGTTACCATGAGAAAAAGATTGAATAATCTACGAAAGGATAACGTTCTACGAGTCGGGGCGTGGAATGTCAGAAGCTTGAACGTGGTAGGGAAACTAGAAAATCTGAAAAGTGAAATGCAAAGGCTCAATCTAGATGTAGAAGGGGTCAGTGAAGTGAAGTGGAAGGAAGACAAGGATTTCTGGTCAGATGAGTATCGGGTAATATCAACACCAGCAGAAAATGGTATAACAGGTGTAGGATTCGTTATGAATAAGAAGGTAGGGCAGAGGGTGTGTTCAATTCAGTGACCGGGTTGTTCTAATCAGAATCGACAGCAGACCAACACCGACAACGATAGTTCAGGTATACATGCCGACGTCGCAAGCTGAAGATGAACAGATAGAGAAAGTGTATGGGGATATTGAAAGGGTAATGCAGTATGTAAAGGGGGACGAAAATCTAAAGTCATGGGCGACTGGAATGCAGTTGTAGGGAAAGGAGTAGAAGAAAAGGTTACAGGAGAATATGGGCTTGGGACAAGGAATGAAAGAGGAGAAAGACTAATTGAGTTCTGTAACAAGTTTCAGCTAGTAATAGCGAATACCCTGTTCAAGAATCACAAAAGGAGGAGGTATACTTGGAAAAGGCCGGGAGATACGGGAAGATTTCAATTAGATTACATCATGGTCAGACAGAGATTCCGAAATCAGATACTCGATTGTAAGGCGTACCCAGGAGCAGATATAGACTCAGATCATAATATAGTAGTGATGAAGAGTAGGCTGAAGTTCAAGACATTAGTCAGGAAGAATCAATACGGAAAGAAGTGGTATACGGAAGTACTAAGGAATGACGAGATACGTTTGAAGTTCTCCAACGCTGTAGATACAGCAATAAGGGATAGCGCAGTAAGCAGTACAATTGAAGAGGAATGGACATCTCTAAAAAGGGCCATCACAGAAGTTGGGAAGGAAAACATAGGTACAAAGAAGGTAGCTGCGAAGAAACCATGGGTAACAGAGGAAATACTTCAGTTGATTGATGAAAGGAGGAAGTACAAACATGTTCCGGGAAAATCAGGAATGCAGAAATACAAGTCGCTGAGGAATGAAATAAATAGGAAGTGCAGGGAAGCTAAGACGAAATGGCTGCAGGATAAATGTGAAGACATCGAAAAAGATATGATTGTCGGAGGAAGAGACTCAGCATACAGGAAAGTCAAAACAACCTTTGGTGACATTAAAAGCAACGGTGGTAACATTAAGAGTGCAACGGGAATTCCACTGTTAAATGCAGAGGAGAGAGCAGATAGGTGGAAAGAATACATTGAAAGCCTCTATGAGGGTGAAGATTTGTCCGATGTGATAGAAGAAGAAACAGGAGTCGATTTAGAAGAGATAGGGGATCCAGTATTAGAACCGGAATTTAAAAGAGCTTTGGAGGACTTACGGTCAAATAAGGCAGAAGGGATAGATAACATTCCATCAGAATTTCTAAAATCATTGGGGGAAGTGGCAACAAAACGACTATTCACGTTGGTGTGTAGAATATATGAGTCTGGCGATATACCATCTGACTTTCGGAAAAGCATCATCCACACAATTCCGAAGACGGCAAAAGCTGACAAGTGCGAGAATTATCGCACTATCAGCTTTACAGCTCATGCATCGAAGCTGCTTACAAGAATAATATACAGAAGAATGGAAAAGAAAATTGAGAATGCGCTAGGTGACAATCAGTTTGGCTTTAGGAAAAGTAAAGGGACGAGAGAGGCAATTCTGACGTTACGGCTAATAATGGAAGCAAGGCTAAAGAAAAATCAAGACACTTTCATAGGATTTGTAGACCTGGAAAAAGCGTTCGACAATATAAAATGGTGCAAGCTGTTCGAGATTCTGAAAAAAGTAGGGGTAAGCTATAGGAAGAGACGGGTCATATACAATATGTACAACAACCAAGAGGGAATAATAAGAGTGGACGATCAAGAACGAAGTGCTCGTATTAAGAAGGGTGTAAGACAAGGCTGTAGCCTTTCGCCCCTACTCTTCAATCTGTACATCGAGGAAGCAATGATGGAAATAAAAGAAAGGTTCAGGAGTGGAATTAAAATACAAGGTGAAAGGATATCAATGATACGATTCGCTGATGACATTGCTATCCTGAGTGGAAGTGAAGAAGAATTAAACGATCTGCTGAACGGAATGAACAGCCTAATGAGTACACAGTATGATTTGAGAGTAAATCGGAGAAAGACGAAGGTAATGAGAAGTAGTAGAAATGAGAACAGCGAGAAACTTAACATCAGGATTGATGGTCACGAAGTCAATGAAGTTAAGGAATTCTGCTACCTAGGCAGTAAAATGACCGATGACGGACGGAGCAAGGAGGACATCAAAAGCAGACTCGCTATGGCAAAAAAGGCATTTCTGGCCAAGAGAAGTCTACTAATATCAAATACCGGCCTTAATTTGAGGAAGAAATTTCTGAGGATGTACTTCTGGAGTACAGTATTGTATGGTAGTGAAACCTGGACTGTGGGAAAACCGGAACAGAAGAGAATCGAAGCATTTGAGATGTGGTGCTATAGACGAATGTTGAAAATTAGGTGGACTGATAAGGTAAGGAATGAGGAGGTTCTACGCAGAATCGGAGAGGAAAGGAATATGTGGAAAACACTGATAAGGAGAAGGGACAGGATGATAGGACATCTGCTAAGACATGAGGGAATGACTTCCATGGTACTAGAGGGAGCTGTAGAGGGCAAAAACTGTAGAGGAAGACAGAGATTGGAATACGTCAAGCAAACAATTGAGGACGTAGGTTGCAAGTGCTACTCTGAGATGAGGTTAGCACAGGAAAGGAATTCGTGGCGGGCCGCATCAAACCAGTCAGTAGACTGATGACAAAAAAAAAAAAAAAAAAAAATCATTGGAGAAATACAGTGTGTGTCGGGACTTACGCCAGTTCACTGCTAGTAGCGCCACGTCACCACAACGCGTCTTTTCGTAGCCCACGAGTATTGCACCACAATTTAAGAATGGAATTATAAGTTAAAGTTGCTTTCCCAAACATTGTTAGCAAGTGCTTTAGTACATTAATTTGTAAACTTCAAATGGTTCAAATGGCTCTGAGCACTATGGGACTTAATTTCTGAAGTCATCAGTCCCCTAGAATTTAGAACTACTTAAACCTAATTAACCTAAGGACATCACAAGATTCGAACCTGCGACCGTAGCGGTCACGCGGTTCCAGACTGTAGCGCCAAGAGCCGCTCGGGATTTGTAAACTGTCAAATCTCAGAATGATCAGGTCAATAATTTTCCCTAAAAACATCGCTTTAAGAAAAAAATAAGTGGCGCTAAATAATGAAGCTAGAAACCGAGAAATTGGTCATAGCGTGCAGATGTATGTGAAGATTAAATGGTACAAGGATCAACGTGATTAAGCAAATATTTTGGTCAGTTCCGCATTTTTAAGAAAAACTGAAGGCGTTAAATATTGGACCAGGAAATATGAAAATTTATATAAAGCTTCGGTTCAACATAAAAACATTAATTATGGAACCTCTTTGTGCTACCTCTAATAGTTTTCGAGTAATTTGCATAAAACTAAATTTGGAACTAAAACGTCCATATTTGTAGTCGATTAAGTATCTGTTATATTAATGCTAGAAAGTTTTGGTTACAGCATATGTTTAAACCTATCAAATAATAGAGCTACAACAGGTTTCAAGGCCTGGATGTAAATAATAACAAGTACAAGGTATCTTAAAGTTGTAGTTCTACTGTTAGTTCCGTTCTGAAAATTCTAGACGGCAAAGTTTGTATGTAGTCGAGCTAAAACTTTTTCTGTGATTTTAACCAACTTAACTACACGCATACAAAAATTACGAAGATTCTAAATTAATACACAACAGTGTTATAAAATATTATGAGTTCGAGAAGGCGGCCGTTTAGAGGCTGCTACCGTGGGCATAGGGCGGATAAAAGCAGATGTTCCCTTGGCCGTCCGCTGTGCAACATATATAAATACGAGGTGCATTCAAGTTCTAAGGCCTCCGATTCTTTTCTCCGGACTGGAAAGAGATAGAAACATGCGCATTGTTTTAAAATGAGGCCGCGTTCATTGACAATACGTCCCAGAGATGGCAGCACCGTACGGCAGATCGAATTTTACCGCCAGCGGTGAGAATGACAACTATTTTAAATACTTAAAATGGCGACGTTTTCCTTACGTGAACAGCGTGCAATCATTCGTTTCCTGAATTTGCGTGGTGTGAAACCAATTGAAGTTCATCGACAGTTGAAGGAGACATGTGGTGATGGAGTTATGGATGTGTCGAAAGTGCGTTCGTGGGTGCGACAGTTTAATGAAGGCAGAACATCGTGTGACAACAAACCGAAACAACCTCGGGCTCGCACAAGCCGGTCAGACGACATGATCGAGAAAGTGGAGAGAATTGTTTTGTGGGATCACCGAATGACTGTTGAACAGATCGCCTCCAGAGTTGGCATTTCTGTGGGTTCTGTACACACAATCCTGCATGACGACCTGAAAATGCGAAAAGTGTCATCCAGGTGGGTGCCACGAATGCTGACGGACGACCACATGGCTGCCCGTGTGGCACGTTGCCAAGCAACGACAGCATGAATGGGACTTTCTTTTCGTCGGTTGTGACAATGGATAAGACGTGGATGCCATTTTTCAATCCAGAAACAAAGCGCCAGTCAGCTCAATGGAAGCACACAGATTCACCGCCACCAAAAAAATTTCGGGTAACTGCCAGTGCTGAAAAAATGATGGTGTCCATGATCTGGGACAACGAGGGCGTAATCCTTACCCATTGCGTTCCAAAGGGCACTACGGTAACAGGTGCATCCTACGAAAATGTTTTGAAGGACAAATTCCTTCCTGCACGGCAACAAAAACGTCCGGGAAGGGCTGCGCGTGTGCTGTTTCACCAAGACAACGCACCCGCACATCGAGCTAACGTCACGCAACAGTTTCTTCGTGATAACAACCTTGAAGTGATTCCTCATGCTTCCTACTCACCTGACCTGGCTCCTAGTGACTGTTGGCTTTTTCCAACAATGAAAGACACTCTCCGTGGCCGCACATTCGCCAGCCGTGCCTCAGCGATTTTCCAGTGGTCGAAACAGACTGCTAAAGAAGCCTTCGCCGCTGCCATGGAATCATGGCGTCAGCGTTGTGAAAAATGTGTACGTCTGCAGGGCGATTACGTCGAGAAGTAACGCCAGTTTCATCGATTTCGGGTGAGTAGTTAATTAGAAAAAAAATCGGAGGCCTTAGAACTTGAATGCACCTCGTACAGCCCAAGAGGCAAGACTGGGCTTCACTTCGCACCCGGCCACTGAACGATTCGCGTCAGTTAAACACCGGAAGGCGCGCTGCCTCGGATGACGTCAGAGACAGGCTGTTACTAAACGCATATTTTCAGTAATAATAGAAAGCGAAATCGTGAGGACTGTACACCGTCCTGGATCGCTTAGATTTTGCAAAAGTAATTATTAGTGTGCCGCTCGTAAATGTTAACAAATCCGCGTGGCAAGTGGTGATACTTATTTTCCAGTTTTGTGGAGAGCAATTATTTCGATTATCAGAGGTCAGGGCGAAAGACAATTTAGTAGGAACTTACCGTAGAGGTCGCCTCTGAACTGCTCATAGTGCTGTTTAGGATAGAGAGATTTATTGTCAGTATTAACATAGTGAAAATTACAATGTTGAGCATGTGAAACTTTACCAAATTTGTCTATCAATTAGAACTCAAAATCTTCATTTATAATCATAGATACTGACAGATTTCAGATAGATTGTATAATGGTAAGACAGAGATTTAGGAACCAGGTTTTAAATTGTAAGACATTTCTAGGGGCAGATGTGGAATCTGACCACAATCTATTGGTTATGAACTGTAGGTTAAAACTGAAGAAACTGCAAAAAGGTGGGAATTTAAGGAGATGGGGCCCGGATAAACTGACTAAACCAGAGGTTGTACAGAGTTTCAGGGAGAGCATAAGGGAACAATTGACAAGAATGTGGGAAAGAAATACAGTAGAAGAAGAATGGGTAGCTTTGAGCGATGAAGTAGTGAAGGCAGCAGAGGATCAAGTAGGTAAAAAGACGAGGGCTAGTAGAAATCCTTGGGTAACAGACGAAATATTGAATTTAATTGATGAAAGGAGAAAATATAAAAATGCAGTAAATGAAGCAGGCAAAAAGGAATACAAACGTCTCAAAAATAAGATCGACAGGAAGTGCAAAATGGCTAAGCAGGGATGGCTAGAGGACAAATGTAAGGATCTAGAGGCATATCTCACTAGGGGTAAGACAGATACTGCCAACAGGAAAATTAAAGAGACCTTTGGAAAAAAGAGAACCACTTGTATGAATATCAAGAGCTCAGATGGGAACCCAGTTCTAAGCAAAGAAGCGAAAGCAGAAAGGTGGAAGAAGAGTATAGAGGGTCTAAACAAGGGCGAGGTACTTGAGGGCAATATTATGGAAATGGAAGAGGATGTAGATGAAGATGAAATGGGATATATGATACTGCGTGAAGAGTTTGTCAGACCTAAGTCGAAACAAGTCCCCGGGAGTAGACAACATTCCATTAGAACTACTGACAGCCTTGGGAGAGCCAGTCCTGACGAAACTCTACCATCTGGTGAGCAAAATGTATGAGACAGGCGAGGTACCCTCAGACTTCAAGAAGAATATAATAATTCCAATCCCAAAGAAAGCAGGTGTTGACAGATGTGAAAATTACCGAACTATCAGTATAATAAGTCACGGGTGCAAAATACTAACGCGAATTCTTTACAGAAGAATGGAAAAACTGGTAGAAGCCGACCTCGGGGAAGATCAGTTTGGATTCCGTAGAAATATTGGAACACGTGAGGGAATACTGACCGTGATTAAGAAAAGGCAAATCTACGTTTCTAGCATTTGTAGACTTAGAGAAAGCTTTTGACAATGTTGACAGGAATACTCTCTTTCAAATTCCAAAGGTGGCAGTGGTAAAATACAGGGAGCGAAAGGCTATTTACAATTTGTACAGAAACCAGATGGCAGTTATAAGAGCCTAGGGGCATGGAAGGGAAGCAGTGATTTGGAAGGGAGTGAGACAGGGTTGTAGCCTATCCCCCATGTTACTGAATCTGTATATTGAGCAAGCAGTAAAGGAAACAAAAGAAAAATTCGGAGTAGGTATTAAAATCCATTGAGAAGAAATAAAAACTGTAAGGTTCGCTGATGACATTGTAATTCTGTCAGAGACAGCAAAGGACTTGGAAGAGCAGTTGAGCGGAATGGACAGTGTCTTGAAAGGAGGATATAACATGAACATCAACAATAGCAAAACGAGGATAATGGAATGTAGTCGAATTAACTCGGGTGATGCTGAGGGAATTAGATTAGGGTTCAATAAAATGGTTCAAATGGCTCTGAGCATTATGGGACTTAACATCTGAGGTCATCAGTCTCCTAGAACTTAGAACTACTTAAACCTAACTAATCTAAGGACATCACAGACATCCGTGCCTGAGGCAAGATACGAACCTGCGACTGTAGCGGTCGTGTGGTTCCAGACTGAAGCGCCTAGAACCGCTCGGTCACACCGGTCGGCTTGGATTAGGGAATGAGACACTTAAAGTAGTAAAGGAGTTTTGCTATTTGGGGACCAAAATAACTGATGATGCTCGAAGTAGAGAGGATATAAAATGTAGACTGGCTATGGCAAGGAAAGCGTTTCTGAAGAAGAGAAATTTGTTTACATCGAGTATAGATTTAAGTGTCAGGAAGTCATTTCTGAATGTGTTTGTATGGAGTGCAGCCATGTGTGGAAGTGAAACATGGACGATAAGTAGTTCGGACAAGAAAGGAATAGAAGCTTTCGAAATGTAGTGCTACAGAAGAATGCTGAAGATTAGATGGGTAGATCACATAACTAATGAGGAAGTATTGAATAGAATTGGGGAGAAGAGAAGTTTTTTTGGCACAACTTGACTAGAAGAAGGGATGGGTTGGTAGGACATGTTTTGAGGCATCAAGGGATCACCAATTTAGTATTGGAGGGCAGCGTGGAGGGTAAAAATCGTAGAGGGAGACCAAGAGATGTATATACTAAGCAGATTCAGAAAGATGTAGGCTGAAGTACGTACTGGGAGATGAAGCAGCTTGCATAGGATACAGTAGCATGGAGAGCTGCATCAAACCAGTCTCAGGACTGAAGAGCACAACAACAACAATCATAGTCCTGATCCCGCTCAGCAGATAGAGAATAAAGACATTTCTTTCAGTGGACCGGACAAGAATGTGGACTTGTAGACTGGGAACTATGGTCCATATGTTCTACATCGCTTTCTGGCTGACCTCAGAAATAGTTTCTAGGCTCTCGTAAAAGACGGCATATAATACACTCCTGGAAATGGAAAAAAGAACACATTGACACCGGTGTGTCAGACCCACCATACTTGCTCCGGACACTGCGAGAGGGCTGTACAAGCAATGATCACACGCACGGCACAGCGGACACACCAGGAACCGCGGTGTTGGCCGTCGAATGGCGCTAGCTGCGCAGCATTTGTGCACCGCCGCCGTCAGTGTCAGCCAGTTTGCCGTGGCATACGGAGCTCCATCGCAGTCTTTAACACTGGTAGCATGCCGCGACAGCGTGGACGTGAACCGTATGTGCAGTTGACGGACTTTGAGCGAGGGCGTATAGTGGGCATGCGGGAGGCCGGGTGGACGTACCGCCGAATTGCTCAACACGTGGGGCGTGAGGTCTCCACAGTACATCGATGTTGTCGCCAGTGGTCGGCGGAAGGTGCACGTGCCCGTCGACCTGGGACCGGACCGCAGCGACGCACGGATGCACGCCAAGACCGTAGGATCCTACGCAGTGCCGTAGGGGACCGCACCGCCACTTGCCAGCAAATTTGGGACACTGTTGCACCTGGGGTATCGGCGAGGACCATTCGCAACCGTCTCCATGAAGCTGGGCTACGTTCCCGCACACCGTTAGGCCGTCTTCCGCTCACGCCCCAACATCGTGCAGCCCTCCTCCAGTGCTGTCGCGACAGGCGTGAATGGAGGGACGAATGGAGACGTGTCGTCTTCAGCGATGAGAGTTGCTTCTGCCTTGGTGCCAATGATGGTCGTATGCGTGTTTGCCGCCGTGCAGGTGAGCGCCACAATCAGGACTGCATACGACCGAGGCACACAGGGCCAACACCCGGCATCATGGTGTGGGGAGCGATCTCCTACACTGGCCGTACACCACTGGTGATCGTCGAGGGGACACTGAATAGTGCACGGTACATCCAAACCGTCATCGAACCCATCGTTGTACCATTCCTAGACCGGCAAGGGAACTTGCTGTTCCAACAGGACAATGCACGTCCGCATGTAACCCGTGCCACCCAACGTGCTCTAGAAGGTGTAAGTCAACTACCCTGGCCAGCAAGATCTCCGGATCTGTCCCCCATTGAGCATGTTTGGGACTGGATGAAGCGTCGTCTCACGCGGTCTGCACGTCCAGCACGAACGCTGGTCCAACTGAGGCGCTAGGTGGAAATGGCATGGCAAGCCGTTCCACAGGACTACATCCAGCATCTCTACGATCGTCTCCATGGGAGAATAGCAGCCTGCATTGCCGCGAAAGGTGGATATACACTGTACTAGTGCCGACATTGTGCATGCTCTGTTGCCTGTGTCCATGTGCCTGTGGTTCTGTCAGTGTGATCATGTGATGTATCTGACCCCAGGAATGTGTCAATAAAGTTTCCCCTTCCTGGGACAATGAATTCACGGTGTTCTTATTTCAATTTCCAGGAGTGTATTTCAATATCTACAGCAATTTAACATATATGGTGTATCGGCCGGCAAATTGAACAGTGTGAAAGAACAACTTCATAGACACAAACAGGATACTGAAGTGAACTATACAGAAACCAGTAGGACAACAGTGCTAAGATTTGCTCGTGAGTGGCGAAACTAAGCTGTGAATGCTAGCCACTCTAACTTTGACCATGACGGAAGGAGGGAAGGAGACGACATTAGACCGATGCTGCCACCGTAGCTGTCAGAAGACGGCGCGGCATCACGGAGCTGCGTGGACCTGCGAGATGCCTGCAAGCGGCTGCGCGCGCTCAATGGTGCCCAGCCCCCGGAGCTACTGCAGTACGCAATGCCCGCCGCCATCCTTACCGCCGCAGTTGCTGCTGCTGCCCTCATTACATCGCATCACGTTTGCTGATACAGCGCTCCGGCACCATTCGTCGCAATCATGCAATTAAGCTAAGTCAAGAATATTTAAAGTATTTGTTAGTTGCTGCTAATAGCCTACTAAAAATGGAGAACTATGTGACAGTTTTTCCCTTCTTTGCTTAGAACTGGGTTTTCATCTGAAAGAAGGAAAAGCACAAAGGTGGAAGGAGTATATAGAGGGTCTATACAAGGGCGACGTACTTGAAGACAATATTCTGGAAATGGAGGAGAATGTAGATGAAGACGAAATGGGAGATACAATACTGCGCGAAGATTTTTACAGAGCACTGAAAGACCTTAGTCGAAACAAGGCCCCGGGAGTAGACAACATTCCATTAGAACTACTGACAGTCTTGGGAGAGCCAGTCCTGACAATACTCTAGAATCTGGTGAGCAAGATGTATGAGACAGGCGAAATACCCTCAGACTTCAAGAAGAATTTAATGATTCCAGTCCCAAAGAAAGCAGATGTTCACAGATGTGAAAATTACCGAACAATCAGTTTAATAAGCCACAGCTGCAAAATACTAACACCAATTCTTTACAGACGAATGGAAAAAGTAGTAGAAGCCGGCCTTGGGGAAGATCAGTTTGGATTCCGTAATATATTGGAACACGTGAGGCAATACTGACCTTACGACTTGTCTTAGAAGAAAGATTAAGGAAAGGCAAACCTACATTTCTAGCATTTGTAGACTTAGAGAAAACTTTTGACAATGTTGACTGGAATACTCTCTTTGAAATTCTAAAGGTGGCAGGGGTAAAATACAGGGAGCGAAAGGCTATTTACAATTTGTACAGAAACCAGATGGCAGTTATAAGAGTCGAGGGGCATGAAAGGAAAGCAGCGGTTGGGAAGGGAGTGAGACAGGGTTGTAGCCTCTCCCCGATGTTATTCAATCTGTATATTGAGCAAGCAGTAAAGGAAACAAAAGAAAAATTCGGAGTAGGTATTAAAATCCATGGAGAAGAAATAAAAACTTTGAGGTTCGCCGATGACATTGTAATTCTGTCAGAGACAGCAAACGACTTGGAAGAACAGTTGAACGGAATGGACAGTGTCTTGAAAGGAAGGTATAAGATGAACATCAACAAAGGCAAAACGAGGATAATGGAATGTAGTCGAATTAAGTCGGGTAACGCTGAGGGAATTAGATTAGGAAATGAGACGCTTAAAGTAGTAAAGGAGTTTTGCTATTTGGGGAGCAAAATAACTGATGATGGTCGAAGTAGAGAGGATATAAAATGTAGACTGGCAATGAGAAGGAAAGCGTTTCTGAAGAAGAGAAATTTGTTAACATCGAGTATGGATTTAAATGTCAGGAAGTCGTTTCTGAAAGTATTTGCATGGAGTGTAGCCTTGTATGGAAGTGAAACATGGACGATAAATAGTTTGGACAAGAAGAGAATAGAAGATTTTGAAATGTGGTGCTACAGAAGAATGCTGAAGATTAGATGGGTACATCACATAAATAATGAGGAGGTATTGAATAGAATTGGGAAGAAGAGGAGTTTGTGGCACAACTTGACAAGAAGAAGGGACCGGTTGGTAGGACATGTTCTGAGGCATCAAGGGATCACAAATTTAGCATTGGAGGGCAGCGTGGAGGGTAAAAATCGTAGAGGGAGACCAAGAGATGAATACACTAAACAGATTCAGAAGGATGTAGGTTGCAGTTAGTACTGGGAGATGAAGAAGCTTGCACAGGATAGAGTAGCATGGAGAGCTGCATCAAACCAGTCTCAGGACTGAAGACCACAACAACAACATGTGACAGTTAAGACGGAACCAGTCTCTGACAATGAATCCTCGGAATCAGAAACTGAATTTAATGTGGATGGTTCCGTCGAGCCAACAAATCGAAAATCGGAGTGTGATTTGTCAAAAGTAGAACCTATTTTGAATTTCAGTGATATTTATAAGTTAGAACCATTTTATGATGACGAAGTAATTGAAGTTGAGTTAAAAAATGAGAAGATAGAATTAATAACATTATCATATCATGAAACTGAGCTCAATATGTCTCAAATTCAAACAAGTCAGGGAATGCTGGAAACTCCTTTAAAATCAGTGGAAATGCCAAGCGGCTATGTAGGAGCATGGAATTGGATGCAGTTACTGTTTGCTAAACTTAAAACGCAGCATAAAGAGCTAAACAATAAAATGGAATCCAATAGCAAACAGTTAAGTAAGATTGAATCTAGTAATAAAGAATTGAAAAGTAAGATTGAGTTTAGTAACAAAGAACTGAAGGATGGTAACAGTGCATTAAAGGATGAAATGGCCACAAAACTGAGTGGTTTAAATTATGAAATCGATGCTAATCACCATGATCTGCAAATCAAAGTAGGGCAACAGCTAAATAAACTGCATAGTTCTTTCAAAAGTGTAATTGACATAGTTCGCAAAAATTTCAGAGACGCAAATGAACTTCTGGAAGGGAGGTTTTCAGAGAGAATAGGCAACGAATCCAAACTTTGCTCTAACCGATTTGAGGAAGTAAATATTAAAATAAATGCTTGTCAAAAAGATATTAAGAAAGTTAAAGCAGATTGTGTGAAGTTATGTGAGGAGGTGGACAAAAGATGTTCTGACAGAGTGGAAGCAGTAGAACCACAAGCAGAAGAACTAAGTACTAGTATTGCTAATGTAGAAAATAGAGTAACCTCCAGTAGTTCTAGTAATGCTATTGTACAGCACGTGGCTTCAGTTGACGCCGCTATAATCGGATGTCGACAGTTTTTACGTTTTGATCCAAACAAACAAATTCACCCACTGGAATTCTGGAATGATTTTGAGCATCTTTTGCCCAATGCATGGTCAGAACGAGAGAAAATTTCTTTCATAAGAAGTCATTTCTCAGGAGATGCTTTGCGGTGGTCAGCTGACGTAATGATGAAATGCAACTCTTTCAGAATTTAAATCAGCTTTTCTTAATGAGTTCTGGTCGCACAACAAACAAAACGATGTTTTAAGAGAGTTTTGGAGCGGTGAAAAGTTTGTTCCAGGATGTGAGTCAGTAAAAAGAGTTCTCTAGGAAGTGGCAGTCACATCTGACGGAAAAGATGTAACCGAAAATGATTATCATGGGACAGAAGGTAAGCTTGCTTGGTACTGGCAGAAAAGAATCATTTCCCTTCCTAGGGATAATGTGGATAGGTTCATTGAATATTTAGAGCGAATAGAAAGGACAGCTGCTGCTGAGGAGCAGATGCAAAATAATAACAGGTCTTTTAACAATCACATAAACAACAGAAATAATGACAGTGGGAACGAGAAAGTAAGAACTATGGAAATTCGGAATACAGAGTGTAATTATCGTAATCATGGCAGTAGCAGAGGAAAAGGGGGTAGACAGTCACCACCCTTTCGCAACACTTGTTATGACGAAAGCAGAAGATTAAATAATGTGTCACTGAGACAAGACGGAGGGCAAAATACTACCCTATCTGATTCTGTATCAAATGAACAACAGAGAGCGTTTGGGAAAATATATCCCCTCTATGAGGAAACTGGCGCTCACAAGGCGGAAAAAGTAAAACAGCTAGTACAAAAACACAGACAACAGTCAGCCAACACACTCAAAAAGAAAACAGGGATGATTAAATAGGAACAGACAGCACCAGTGATGTGTTAAACCACTCTCATAATATAGTCGACAGCATTTTGAACATTTTAGAAAAATGGGTCAAGGAGGAAAAAGAAAACGCTATAGTTAACAGGGAGGAAGAAATTAACGGGTTTGAATCTGATATGGACAAAGATGAGGTAAAGGCTTACATCTTCGACAATCATGGCAATCTGAAGGCTAAAGTTGCGGTGGACGAAGTGGGGTCAGTTTTGCAACTAACATTTTAGAAAAATGGGTCAAGGAGGAAAAAGAAAACGCTATAGTTAACAGGGAGGAAGAAATTAACGGGTTTGAATCTGATATGGACAAAGATGAGGTAAAGGCTTACATCTTCGACAATCATGGCAATCTGAAGGCTAAAGTTGCGGTAGACGAAGTGGGGTCAGTTTTGCAAAGTTTTAAAACGGAGGAATTGAAGGATGAAGGGGGTAGCAATAAGAATGAGCTCAAGGAACCTGCCACAAACGGCAAAAGTCGACAACAGTATTATAGGCAGCAATGATGTGCAGGGACGCAGTTGCTTACAGGAAGAGAATAATTTAGCTGATGTGCAACAAACGGAAGTAGAGGATGTCGTAAAGTGCTTTGATTTAAAATTGGTGGACAGGTTGAAAAAGGCAGCTAAAAATGTAGAGATCGATGAACCCCGGAATCTAAGTGTTAATGTACTTGCTACTGACCAAAACTAATTTAGGTGGAAACAAATTGAGGAGGATTTATTGGAAGATGTTTATGATAAACCTCTTCAGAGTAAAAATGAAAACTAACATCTCAGGAGTAACAGCGCGTTGTCATTTTGACAGTGGCAGTGAAGCAAGTACTTTGTCCCAAGCATGTTTTGATTCTGTTCGTAATAAGAGTGAATTAACTGTCGTGAAAGTAAGTGGTCTGAAAAAATAGGTGCTACTGGAAAAGTTTCTAGACCAATAAGCACGAAGCTTTGATACCCATTGGTATAGGTAACGTGATAATAGATCAGCCTTGTTTAATCGTTCTCGGTTTAAGTGTTGAGATATTATGAGGTACAGATTTCTTAACAAAGTATCAGGAGAGGATTGATTTTTGACCAGAACAACTTAGTTTTAACCTTACCTGACCCTCAGGTAATAAAAGAACCTTTTATAGGAAGTTATATAGGCAGTAATAATGAAACCTGGGAAGTGCCTATTAGCGTGATGAGGAATAAAGGATACTTACAGGAACATACTGATTTCAGTAATAATGTGCAAAATGCTAATACAGAAATGAGCTGTATCCTAGAAGAATTAGAAGCAAAGGTACAGTCAACAAATTAAATTTCTGATAAACAAAGAGCAGAATTAAGGGAAGTATTAACCATGCATCACAATGGTTCAAATGGCTCTGAGCACTATGGGACTTAACTTCTGAGGTCATCAGTCCCTTTGAATTTAGATCTACTTAAACCTAACTAACCTAAGGACATCACACACATCCATGCCCGAGGCAGGATTCGAACCTACGACGGTAGCGGTCGCTCGGTTCCAGAATGTAGCGCCTAGAACCGCTCGGCCACCCTGGCCGGCTGCATCACAATGTATTCTCTAATACACCTGGTGAAGTTTTTATTTATTTATTTATTTATTGTTCAACTAATTCAATCTATACAAGATGAAGCCTCTTTAAGCTATTAAATACATTTTTAAGAGGTATTTCCATGCATCTCTGTCGGCTACTGTCTTCTGCCAGTTGAAGCCCGCAACTTTCCTGAGTTCCTTATCCCAGCGATCAGGTGGTCTCCCTGGTGGTCTTCGTTTTTCTCTGGGACTCCACTCTAACACTGATTTTGTCCATATTCCATCCTTCGTTCGTGCAATATGTCCTGCCCACTGCCATTTTCGCGTCTTTACCCGTTCTATAATATCTTTTACCCTTGTTATTGCTCGTATGTCTTTACTTTTCTGTCGATCTTTCTTAGTGAGACCTAACATTGATCTTTCTATAGCTCTCTGAGCAGTTCTAAGTTTCCTTTTGAAAAATTTATTTTAAGTCCAAGTTTCACACCCGTACGTTAAAACGGTTGGCTACTCTGATCAAAAACTGTCTTCTTTAAGTAGAGTGGCACGTTAGATTTGAAAACTGTTGCCTTCCTTCCGTAAGCCCTCCAACCCTGTTTAATTCGACGAAAAATTTCAGGTTTCACATCCCCTTTTGTGTCACTTAATTGCCCCAGATAAACGTATTCTGTAACATTGTTTAGGATGTTGCCATTCAGTGTTACTTGTCCTGCAGCTGCCCACTTATTACGCATAACATTAGTTTTAGAGTAATTTATTTGAAGTCCAACTTCCTGACATCGATCTGTTAAGTCTTTTATAGAGCGCTGCACTTCCATCTTACTGTCAGCTAGGACCACTATATCTTCAGCAAATCTCAGGTTGGTGAGCGTTTTACCATTTATCCTTATTCCTCTGTTGTTCCAAATAATTTTGGTCATAGCCATCTCGAGAACTGCTATGAATAACTTCGGGAATATAGGATCGCCCTGCTTTACTTGTTTTCCAATGGGAAATTCGCACTTGTTTTTTCCTGTGTTGATAGATGTTACAGACGTGTCATAAATGTTACACAGTATGTTAATATATTTTGTTTCCACTCCTTGCTCGGCCAGTGCTTGTATGACTGCAGTGTGGCTGACAGAATCAAAGGCTTTTTCGAAGTCAATGAAGGCTATCCACAGTGGCATTTCATACTCATTGGCTCAACTGATTATCTCACGCAGTGTGTTTATATGGTCAATTGTACTGAAACCACTGCGGAATCCACCTTGTTCTGTGGGCTGTGCAGACTCCACTACCATTTTAATGCGATTTATCAGGACTTTAGTGAACACTTTATTAATAACAGAAAGTAAGCTAATGGGGCTGTAGTTCTGCAGATCGTGAATACTTCCCTTATTACGTAGTAAGATTATGTTCGCTTTGTTCCAGCAGGTTGGTTCAAAAAATGGCTCTGAGCACTATGGGACTTAACTTTTGAGGTCATCAGTCCCCTAGAACTTAGAACTACTTAAACCTAACTAACCTAAGAACGTCACACACGTCCATGCCCGAGGCAGGATTCGAACCTGCGCCGTAGCGGTCGCGCGGTTCCAGACTGTAGCGCCTAGAACCGCTCGACCAGTCCGGCCGGCCCAGCAGGTTGGGATGCTGCCATTGTGTATACTCGACGTAAAGACTTTAGCCAGATGTTTCTCTGTTTCCTGCCCTATAAGCTTGAGTATCTCAGTTATCAGACCATTATAACCCCCCGCTTTGCCACTCTGCATCTAGTTTATACACTACTGGCCATTAAAATTGCTACACCACGAAGATGACGTGCTACAGACGCGAAAGTTAACCGACAGGAAGAAGATGCTGTGATAAGCAAATGATTAGCTTTTCAGAGCATTCACACAAGGTTGGCGACGGTGGAGACACCTACAACGTGCTGGCATGAGGAAAGTTTCCAACCGATTTCTCATACACAAACAGCAGTTGACCGGCGTTGCCTGCTGAAACGTTGTTGGGATGCCTCGTGGAAGGAGGAGAAATGCGTACCATCACGTTTCCGACTTTGATAAAGGTCGGATTGTAGCCTATCGCGATTGCGGTTTATCGTATAGTGACATTGCTGCTCGTGTTGGCCGAAATCCAATGACTGTTAGCAGAATATGGAATCGGTGGGTTCAGGAGGGTAATACGGAACGCCGTGCTGGATCCCAACGGCCTCGTATGACTAGCAGTCGAGATGCCAGGCATCTTATCCGCATGGCTGTAACGGATCGTGCAGCCACGTCTCAATCCCTGAGTCAACAGATGGGGACGTTTGCAAGACAACAACCATCTGCACGAACACTTCGACGACGTTTGCAGCAGCATGGACTATCAGCTCGGAGACCATGGCTGCTGTTACCATTGACGCTGCATCACAGACAGGAGCGCCTGCGATGGTGTACTCAACGACAAACCTGGGTGCACGAATGCAAAACATCATTTTTAGGATGAATCCAGATTCTGTTTACAGCATCATGATCGTCGCATCCGTGTTTGGCGACATCGCGGTGAACGCACGTTGGAAGCGTGTATTCGTTATCGCCATACTGGCGTATCGCCGGACGTGATGGTATGGGGTACCATTGGTTACACGCCTCGGTCACCTCTTGTTCGCACTGACGGCACTTTGAACAGTGGACGTTACATTTCAGATGTATTACGACCCGTGGCTCTACCCCTCATTCGATCCCTGCGAAACCCTACATTTCAGCAGGATAATGCACGACCGCATGTTGCAGGTCCTGTACGGGCCTTTCTGGATACAGAAACTGTTCGACTGCTGCCCTGTCCAGCACATTCTCCAGATCTCTCACCAATTGAAAACGTCTGGTTAATGGTGGCCGAGCAACTGGCTCGTCACAATACGACAGTCACTACTCTTGATGAACTGTGGTATCGTGTTGAAGCTGCATGGGTAGCTGTACCTGTACACGCCATCCAATCTCTGTTTGACTCAATTCTCAGGCGTATCAAGGCCGTTATTGTAGTTCTGGGTACTGGTTTCTCAGGATCTACGCACCCAAGTTGCGTGAAAATGTAATATTATGACAGTTCTAGTATAATATATTTGTCCAATGAATACCCGTTTATCATCTGCATTTCTTCGAATCCTGCCTCGGGCATGGATGTGTGGTCCAACTAAAACATTCATATTTCTTTAGGTACTACGCGAATGTGTAATATAAGCTGGGGGTTCCTATTTAAAAAAAGGCAGTTGGTATCAGTTGAACCTATGGCAGGGCCATCTAGCGGCCCAACTGTAGCGCCATCTGGTTTCCCCCTTCAAGCTAGGCAAGTTTCGTTCTTTGTTGTTTTATAGTTTGATGCTTATTTCGTGAGGTATTTGGCCCAGTCACTATCAATGGACCACCCTGTATATCTTGCCGTGCATAAAATTGAATGAACTGTGATTTTATTTTCTAAGTGATAGATCATTAATTGCGAGCCAGTCAATACTGCTTTTGCTGCAGCTCCCAGGAGAGGCGCTACAGGCGATGTCGTGATGTTAGGAAAGGCACTAGCGTCGGTGGTCAGCTGCGATCGCCTATTAACGTCATATTTCGCCGCACTGTTATAACGCGTATGTTCGTAGTACTCCGACTTTGATTTCTGCGGTTATTTCACGCAGTGTAGCTTGTCTGTTAGCACTAACAATCCTACCCAATCGCTGCTGCTCTCGGTTGTTAAGTGAAGGCCGTCGGCCAGGCCGGCCGATGTGGCCTAGCGGTTCTAGGCGCTTCAGTCTGGAGCCACGCGACCGCTACGGTCGCATGTTCGAATCCTGCCTCAGGCATGGATGTGTGTGATGTCCTAAGGTTAGTTAGGTTTAAGTAGTTCTAAGTTCTAGGGGACTGATGACCTCATATGTTAAGTCCCATAGTGCTCAGAGCCATTTTGCATTTCTTCTTGGTGTAGCAATTTTAATGGCCAGTAGTGTAGCTTTTCTTATTTCCTTGGGGAGGATTTTGGGGACTTCATCATCATCTGCGTAAGGTTTTCCTAGTGGTTCATGTGTTCTTTCATACAATTAACTATATAAATGCTTTATTTGCTTTAGACTTTCTTCCTTTCCCGTTATGCGTCTGTTATCACCTTCAATTGCTGTGATTCGGTTTTTACCAATCATAAGCTTTTGTTTAGCTTTCTTGTAGCTCCCTTTGAAGGTGAAGTTAAAGGGTATGAATGCCGTTTGAATATAAAACCTGGAGAGGTATTTTTCAAGAAACCTTATCAGATACCTGTTTCAAGAAAACAACCGGTAAAGAAAGAAATTCAACGTATGTTGGCATGGGGAGTCATTGAGCAAGGAGTTAGTGAATCCTCTTGTTGTTGCGCCTAAGCGTGATGGAAGTGTTAGATTAGTACTGGATGCGCGCTGGTTAAATTAAATTGTAATAAGAGGAAGTGGCTGCCCCAGAATATGGACGAGATAATTCAAAAATTCCGAGGAATTAGGTACCTTACATCTATGGGCATAGCTTGTGGGCACTGGAATTTGCCCTTATCGACGGAATTACGTAACTATACAGACCTTTATATGAAGGAGTGGCTACCAGTATAAAGTAGTCGCATTTGGATTAAATATTTCTGTGTATGTCTTTCTAAGAGTAATGGCTCATGTATTAGGGCAGGAACTGTTAGATCAAGTAACTATTTATGTAGATGATATACTGTTGGCAACTCCCACATGGGAAGAATATATCAGCGAACTGGACAGGGAGCTAGAAGCTATAGAGAAGGCAGGTATGAAACTGAAATTAGCAAAGGCTGCCTGTGTAAGGGACAAAATAAAATTCCTGGGCCATGAAATTAGCAGGGATGGTATATTACCTGATCCCTCCAAATTATCAGTTATTGAAAAATTTGAAGCGCCCAGAAATAAAAAGCAGCTCAGGTCAATGTTCGGTTTGTTCGGATTCTACTGCCGTTTTGTTGAAGGTCAGTTGCTTAATGCACCTTGTTTACTCAACTTGTTGGAGAAGAATACCCCATGGGTTTGGAATAAAAAATGCCAGTCGGCTTTTGAAGAATTAAAAAACCGTTTGATAAATAGGCCGCTTTTACACCATCCAGATTTTTCAAAATCTTTTGGCATGTCAGTTGACGCAAGAGGTTATGGGATTGCAGTAGAGGTGTTTCAGATGGAAACAGAATGCGACCAAGAGGTTCATAAAACCATTGCTTTTTTGAGTCGTTCACTGCTACCTGCTGAGCGAAATTACGGAATTTTGGAAATCGAGGCACTGGCCATCGTGTTTCGTATGCAGAAGTTCGAGCATTATTTGTTAGGTCACAAGGTGATAACTTATAGTGATCACAAGAAACTTACATTTCTAAAAACACGCAAACTGAGACATCCAAGACAAATCAGATGGGCTATGTACCTTCAGCAGTTTGACCTGAAATTAAATACATCCAAGGAAAGAACAATCTGGTAGCAGATGGAATATCAAGAAGTGCTGAGTTATGCAGGGAATCAGAGATTCCCTTAACTGATAGGAATGATGTAACCATGTTGGCCATACGTGACCTCAAGGAGGAGAGTGCCTTAAAGAAAATGTTTAAAAACTTAAGACGGGAGCAGAATGATGATGATCAGTTGAGGTTAGTCAAAGCCATTTAAGAGTACCTATTATCCAAAAGTAGGAGAATACTATTGCTTACATAAAGGTATTCCATTCCGAAGAAGAACGTTAGATTCAGAGGAATGGAAAATAAGTTTTCCTTCACAACATGTGGATCTGCTGATAGACTACGTGCATCTACGATGTGGCCATTATGGGGCCAAGAAATGCATTGCTGAATTAAGTGAGAAAGTCATATTCGATAACATGTATCGTAGAGTAGCAAGAAGACTAGCATCCTGTGTTATTTGTCAGAAGGTTTGTGCGATAAATAGTACAGTGCAGGGAGATATGCACCATAGAGAACCAAGTGAACCCCTGGAATTATGTGCAGCCGATCTTTATGGCCCTCTCCCGACACCTAAAGTAAGATGTACCCATGTTTTTGTGGTGATTGACGGTTTAGCAAATATGTCAAACTATATCCAATAAAGAGGGCTAATACCAAAACGTTTGTAGACAAGCTAGAAAAGGTGTATTTTGTAAAGGTTGGCAAGCCAAAGAATTTCTTATCAGATAATGGTCCTCGATTTGTATCTGAAAAATTTAAGGGGTGTCTTGAAAAGGCCGTAATTCGCCGTATAAGGATCTCAGCGTATTTTCCGCATGTAAATATGAGCGAGAGAGTTATGTGTGAATTAAACAGACTGTGTAGAACGTATTGTGCCAGGAAGCATTCGACTTGGGCCTATCATATTAAAAATTTTGAAGAAATCACCAATAACCTTAAACACGATGCCACAGGCTTTGCTCCTTGTGAACTAATGTTTAATAAGGATCCACATAACATCATTTCAACCATGGTTCATTTTCCAGACATAACACAGAGCTCTTTAGATAATAAGAAGGCACAAGCTAGGGCAAACATACGTAAAAGAGCCTTGGACAGAAAAAGAAGGTGTGACGCAAAAGCTTCCCCCACTAGTTTTAGCATTGGTGAACTAGTATTGTTCAAGACTAAAGAGAAATCTAAGAAAATTTCAGGAGAAACAACGAAATTTATCCATGTTTATCAAGGACCATGCAGGGTAATAAGTAAGCCTCATGTGAACGCATACCACTTGGAATACCCGAAGAGTAAGAAAGAACTATGTCTACCAAATACTGTATATCTGAAGAAATTAAAAAATAACAGTAACTAGTTATTTTAGGGAGTCTGCCACTCTTTAGCGGATACACGGTTTGGCGTATAGTGCGGTCCCAGCTGGATGAAACTTTATTCCCCTTTCAAGCTTCATACCCTTCTTCTGTTTTATCATAGTAAGTAAGGAATGTATGTCTTCATGTCGTATATATACTATTAGATTGTAATGTCTTCCTAGTGGATAAGAGTGATTCCCGAACATGGCTATACCCAAATGATGACTTACAAAAGAATGTGACAGGTAGTTTGCAGAAATAAATTATAAAGGTTTAAATAACAATTTAACATTGACCACTAATAACAGAAAAGGCATGGTTAACGCAAATAAATAAATAATAAATAAGATCCATAAGAAGGGTTAGTAACTACGAAAATAGAGGAACACCTTGCATTAAGAGAAATTATCGAAGCTCTAATTTCTTAAAATCTGAACCAACAGTCTCTGCATAAATTAATAATTTTCAGTTGGGAGTAAGTTTGTCTGAAGATATAAGAGAGCAATAATGTGGTGCCATTGGAGGCAAGCACAAGTGCTTTAATAATAATCAAAGGGTGTGTGTGGAAGTGGTGTGATGATCACACCAAATGTGTAAGGTCAGTAGGCCGATGGAGGTAAAATAGAGAGAGAATCGTAGAAATATATGTTTAAATGAAAATGGAGAGAAACAGGAGAAAAATGGTTCAAATGGCTCTGAGCACTATGCGACTTAACTTCTGCGGTCATCCGTCGCCTAGAACTTAGAACTAATTAAACCTAACTAACCTAAGGACATCACACACATCCATGCCCGAGGCAGGATTCGAACCTGCGACCGTAGCGGTCGCCCGGTTCCAGACTGTAGCGAACAGGAGAAATTAAGTCGGTAGCCTAACATATATGGTAAAAAGGTGAAAAGTTGATGAGGAATTCCCACATGTCTCTTGAAAAGGTTTGAGAAACGCGTAGTCTTCCTTAAGGCAGATGGTCATTTAACCGATAAATACAGACAAAAAATACAAATAAACAAAAGTGTTAAGACATGCAGATGATAAAGTTGATATGTGATAATAAAAACAGCTTTCTAATGCTGCAGCAAAGTAACTGCTGTAAAACAAATTATTTCTTTAGCGTACTAATCTGTACGACAATTGAACCAAAGGAAGGAAAAACTTCCAAAGGTTACTTTGTTTTATAAGTAAGGCGACATCTAAAGTAATAAAATAAATGGCAAACTGGCCCAAAAAATCACTATTTAAGAACATAAACCGAACTGCAGTGCATAAAAGCTATGGTTTATGCATAAAGGAAAAGATACATTCAAAGTTCGTGATTCAGGCTAAATAATGAAGTAGAATGTCACGTTTTCTGATGTAACTTATTGCCAATAATTCTTTCTGGTATCTTCTCAGTTACTGAAACGATTGAAGGAAAATAGATTATAACATGTGTTTTACCCTCCCTTAGACGTAAGCTGAGAACAGAGGCTTAGGCTATGTTATCCGTTTCTCAGGGACATGAAGGCATTAGAAAGACAGCCTACCAGCTGTAGTGGAGAAGAAAGCAAGGACCACACGATCTACAGTGAATCCAACCTTTTCCCTTCTTGTAATAAAATATAATGGAGAAGTGAATGATTTAGTGAAAGTGTCGTATGGATGCTCACATTGGTGCCTACGATTGTGAGAAAATATGTGAGCACTGAAAGGTGAAAAATTTTGTGTGTTTTTCTTTCAGGACTGAAAAGTTTAATTAAAAAAACTAATTTTGTAATCATCTAAAATTTTATTTTATGTTTCTATGTATTTAATGTACATGATTTGTAAAAGTCCATCATGTCATTTTTCCTGTGTATATACGTATGGGTATTTTGTAAGTATAGTGTTATGGAATTTTGCTAAAAATCAAGAAGTCAGCTATAATAACACCCCTTGTTTCTAATATTTAATTTTATTTAAAAATAAAATTTTTCACAAAAATAAATAGGGGGTGATGTGGCGAAACAAGTGCTGTATCATCGGAGAAATACAGAGCGACCGAGTGTCCTGGGACTTCCCCAGTTCACTGCTAGTAGCACCACGTCATCACAATGCGTCTGTGCATAGCACCCAAGTATTGCACCATAATTTAAGAATGAAATTAAAAGTTAAAGTTGCTTTTCCAAAGTTTGTTAGCATGTACTTTAGTATATTAATTTGTAAACTTTCAAATCTCAGAATGATCAGATCAATATATTTCCCTAAATACATCGTTTTAAGAAAAGTGGCACTAAATAATGAAGCTGGAAACCGAAAAATTGGTCATAATGTGCAGATATATGTCAAAATTAACTGGTACAAGTCTCAACGTGATTTAACAAATATTTTGGTCAGAATATGCATTTTAAGAAAAATTGAAGGTGCTACATATTAGACCAGGAAATATGAAAATTTGTATGAAGCTTCGGTTCAACATAGAAACATTAATTGTGGAACCCCACTGCGCTACCTCTAATAGTTTTCGAGTAATTTCCAGAAAACTAAATTTGGAACTAAAATGTTCTTATTTGTAGTAGATTAAGTATGTGTCATATTAATGCTAGAAAGTTTTGGTTACAGCACATGATGAAACCCATTAAAAATAGAGCTATAACAAGTTTCAAGGCCTGGATGTAAGACAGGCTGTTACTAAACGCTTATTTTCAGTAATAATAGAAAGCGGACTCACGAGGACTGTACACCGTCATGGATCACTTAGATTTTGCAAAAGTAACTGTTAGTGTGCCGCCCGTAATGTTACCAAATCTGCGTGGCAAGTGGTGATACTTATTTTCCACTTTTGTGGAGAGCAATTATTTCGATTATCAGCAGTCAGGGCGAAAGACAATTTAGCAGGAACTTACCATTGAGATCACTTCTGAACTGCTCATAGTGCTGTTTAGGATAGAGAGATTTATTGCCAGTATTGACATAGTGAATATTACAATGTTGAGCATGTGAAACTTTATCAAATATGCCTGTCAATTAGAACTCAGTATCTTCATTTATAATCATAGTCTGGATCCAGCTGAGAAAATAGAGAATAGAAACATTTCTTTCAGTGGACTGGACAAGAATGTGGACTTGCGGAGTGGCAACTATGGTCAGTATGTTCTACATCGCTTGGTGGCTGACTTCAGGAATAGTTTCCAGACTCTCGTAAAAGACTGCGAACAATATTTCAATACTTACAGCAATTCAACAATAAAATTTGGAACTTATGATTACCCGTGCACCACAAGGGGTCTGTTAGGACACCTTTTGAGGCATTAAAGAATCGACAGTTTGGTAGTGGAGAAAAGTGTGTGTGTGTGTGTGTGTGTGGATTCATCGCCTCTCTCCACTATCATCACCTCGAACTAAGAAGGGAGTGTTCTCCTTCGATTCTACTGCACTAAATTCAACGAATTTTCCGACTCCATTTACGGTAATACATCTCCACACATCCCAACATATCATTTTGCTGCATCAGTAATGGCATTTGGAGGGTAACGAATGCTATCGGCGCTTCATAAAAGGCATCCTCGTCCGAATAAAAAACCTTTTCATCGAGTTATGCCAGTACTGTCTGTGTCGTCGTAACTGCCGTCTGCTTCACATCTCCTGTGCAGCAAGCTACGTAAATTTAAGTATTAACTGTGTTTTTCTTACTTGTCACTGCTTTTTCGGTGTGTTTTTGCTTTTAGGAAGCTTTAATTTTCGATAACTAGTATTAGTGTTCCATAGATTTCGTGTTTGTTATCAATATAGTCCAGAGACAGTTAGTGCTTATTTTCATTGTTTCCAACAAGAAGTGTCTAGTAATCACAGTTTAGTTAGCTACTAGCCGCCTTTAGTAAATTGCAGTCTAGTTAAAAGTTGATTAACTTTCTACAGTAAATTGTTGGTTTCTTAGGATGGATAGGATGTGTGACTGCTGTGTACGGACGCAGGAGGAGCTGGCCACTGTTCGCGAACAGCTGAACGTGCTGATGGCCGCAGTCAGCCGTCTTCAGGCTGCTGCCTCGGAGTGTAGCGGCAGTGAGGAGTGCGTCGAATGTTACACCTCGCGAGTTACTTGCTTCACCTACGGTGCCTGCTGTCGAGACATCTTCGCGGGTACCGGCAGTGGTTGGGACACCCTCTCCCCAAGGGGAGTGGCGGGTTCAGCGGCGTTCGCGTCGCACGAGGCGGAGGGTCAATGTGGAGGCTGGCCGTGTGGCATCGCCCGCTCTGCCTGTGAGTGGACATGTGGCTGCTCCTTCAGCAAGGTCCGAGCAGGCACACGGGGGGAGGGGTTTATTAGTGACTGGGAGCTCCAGTGCTAGGCGATGGAGCCCCTTAGGGAAATAGCGGAAAGGTCGGGGAAGAAGGCCAGTGTTCACTCTGCTTGGCGGGGGGTCTCCTTCGAGGTGTGGAGGAGGCCCTGCCGGCGGCGATAGAGAGCACTGGGTGCGCCCGACTGCAAATTGTTGCTCATGTCGGCACCAATGACTCCTGCCGTCTGGGTTCAGAGGTCATCCTTAGTTCACACAGGCGGTTCGCGGGGTTGGTGAAGGCGGAAAGCCTCGCTCGCGGGGTGGAATCTGAGCTAACTATTTGTATTATGGTTCCCAGAACAGATGGCGGTCCTCTGGTTTGGAGCCGAGTGGAAGGCTTCAACCAGAGGCTCAGATGATTCTGCGGAGATCTGGGGTGCAAATTTCTCGACCTCCGCTATCGGGTGGAGAAATGTAGGGTGCCCCTGAATAGGTCAGGCGTACACTACACGCAGAAAGCGGATACAAGGGTAGCGGAGTACGTGTTGGCTGCACAATTTTGGTTAGAGAATTCCTTCCTCAGGTCCGACAAGCCGCCTCTTGAGACGCGAAAAGGTAGCAGTAGGCAAAACGCAACAGGGAATGACAATATTAATGTGGTAATAGTTAACTGCAGGAGCGTCTATAGAAAGGTCCCAGAACTACTCTCATTGATAAACGGTCACAATGCCCACACAGTACTCGGGACGGAAAATTGTCTGTAACCATATGTAAACAGTAATGAAATTCTAAACTGTGATTGGAATGTATAGCGCAGAGACAGGCTGGACAGTGAAGTGGAAGCCGTGTTTATAGCGTTAAAAATTGCAATAGTATCGAAGGAAATTGACGGAGATCCGAAATGTGAAATAATTTGGGTAAAGGTCACGGTTAAAGCAGGCTCAAACATGGTAATTGGATGTCTCTATAGCCCCCCTGGCTCAGCAGCTGTTGTGGCAGAACACCTAGAGGAAAATTTAGAAAATATTTCGAGTAGATTTCCCGACCATGTTACACACTACTGGCCATTAAAATTGGTACACCACGAAGATGACGTGCTACAGACGCGAAATTTAACCGACAGGAAGAAGATGCTGTGATATGCAAATCATTAGCTTTTCAGAGCATTCACACAAGGTTGGTGCCAGTGGCGACACCTACAACATGCTGACAAGAGGAAAGTTTCCAACCGATTTCTCATACACAAACAGCAGTTGACCGGCGTTGCCTGATGAAACGTTGTTCTGATGCCTCGTGTAAGGAGGAGAAATGCGTACCATCACGTTTCCGACTTCGATAAAGGTCGTATTGTAGCCTATCACGATTGCGGTTTATCGTATCGCGACATTGCTGCTCGCGTTGGTCGAGATCCAATGACTGTTAGCAGAATATGGAATCGGTGGGTTCAAGGGGTACTACGGAACGCCGTGCTGGATGCCAACGGCGTCGTATCACTAGCGGTCGAGATGACAGGCATCTCATCCGCATGGCTGTAACGGATCGTGCAGCAACGTCTCGATCCCTGAGTCAACAGATGGGGACGTTTGCAAGACAACAACCACCTGCTCGAACAGTTGGACGAAGTTTGAAGAACCATGGACTATCAGCTCGGAGACCATGGCTGCGGTTACCCTTGACGCTGCATCAGAGATAGGAGCGCCTGCGATGGTGTACTCAACGACGAACTTGGGTGCACGAATGGCAAAACGTCATTTTTTTCGGATGAATCCAGGTTTTGTTTACAGCATCATGATCCGTGTTTGGTGACATCACGGTGAACGCACATTGGAAGCGTGTATTCGCCATCGCCATACTGCCTATTACCTGGCATGATGGTATGGGGTGCCATTGGTTTCACGTACAGAAAATGTTCGACTGCTGCCCTGGCCAGCACATTCTCCAGATCTCTCAACAATTTAAAACGTCTGGTCAATGGTGGCCGAGCAACTGGTTAGTCACAATACGCTAGTCACTACTCTTGATGAACTGTGGTATCGTGTTGAAACTGCATGGGGAGCTGTACCTGTACACGCCATCCAAGCTCTGTTTGACTCAGTGCCCAGGCGTATCAAGGCCGTTATTACGGCCAGAGGTGGTTGTTCTGGGTACCGATTTCTCAGGATCTATACCCAAATTGCGTGAAAATGTAATCACATGTCAGTTCTAGGTATAATATATTTGCCCAATGAATATTCGTTTATCATCTGCATTTCTTCTTGGTGTAGCAATTTTAATGAGCAGTAGTGTAGTTTTGGGTGGAGATTTTAATTTACCAGATATAGACTGGGAGGCTCAAACGTTTATAACGGGTGGTAGGGACAAAGAATCGAGTAAAATTTTTTTAAGTGCATTATCTGACAACTACTTTGAGCAGTTAAACAGAGAACCGACTTATGGCGATAACATATTAAACCTTCCGGTGACAAACAGACCCGAAGTATTTGAAACAGTTAACGCAGATCAGGGAATCAGCGATCATAAAGCGGTTACAGCATCGGTGATTTCAGCCGTAAATATAAATATTAAAAAAGATAGGAAGTTTTTTCTGTTTAGCAAAAGGGCAATATACAGATTTCAGAGTACTTGACCGCTCAACACAAAAGCCTTATCTCAAGAACAGATAGTGTTGAGGATCAATGAGTATGTGCCAAGAAAGATCGTAAGAGATGGAAGAGAGCCACCGTGGTACAACAACCGAGTTAGAAAACTGCTACGGAAGCAAAGGGAACTTCACAGCAAACATAAACATAGCTAAAGCCTTGCAGACAAACAAAAATTACACGAAGCGAAATGTAGTGTGAGGAGGGCTATGCGAGAGGCGTTCAACGAACTCGAAAGTTAAGTTCTATGTACTGATTTGGCAGAAAATCCTAAGAAATTTTGGTCTTATGTCAAAGCGGTTAGAGAGTCCCGGGAAATTTCAGAAATGGCCTCTGTCTGAAACGGTGCGGGGCAAACATAGGAGGAGGATAGACCTAGCAACAATCGGTTTTGTAGTTGTAAACTGTCGTAGCTGTGTTGGGGAAGAGCTAGAGCTCCAGGCGCTAATAGAAAGCACTGGAGCACACATCGTTGTAAATACATAAAGTTGGCTACAGCCAGAGATAAGTTCATAGAAAGCTTGCTGAAGTCGGAGATAAGATCAGCTGAAATTTTTACGAAGGAACTAACGGTGTTCGGAAAAGAGATTAAACACGGTTGGTGGTGGAGCGTTTATTGCTGTTAGAAGTAGTTTCGCTTGTAGTGAAATCGAAATACAGAGTTACCGTGAGTTAGTACGCGAAGAGGTTATAATTGACAACCGGAATAAAGTAATAATTGGTTCCTTTTACCGTCCGTCAACCCACCCGCCTACTCAGACTCATGGTTGGTTGGTTGGTTGGTTGGTTGGTTGGTTGATTGGAGGGAGGGGACCAAACAGCGAGGTCATCCGACCCATCGGATTAAGGAAGGATGGAGAAGGAAGTCGACCATGCCCTTCTACAGGAATCATAGAGGCATTTATCTCAAGCGATTTGGGGAAACCTAAAGTAGGATGGCTGCACGCGGGTTTGAATCATCGTGCTCCCAGTGTGCCAAACACTGTGCCACCTCTCTCGGTTGGACTCACATGATACAGCTGCTTAACAGTTCAAAGAAAACTTCAGTCTCATTTCAAATAGTTCCGCCACATACAATTATAGTTGGTGGATACTCAGTCTGCCATCGATATGTCGGAGAAATTACATGTTTGAAGTCAGCATAAAAAAGGAGACATACTGAATGCTTTCCCTGCAAATTATTTTTAACAATGACTCAAAGAGCCCACTTTAAGTGTGAATGGTTGCGAAAACATACGTGACCTCTTGTAAGAAATAATCCAGAGTATATAACACGCATCGTGACAGATGCAGAGATTAGTGACGACAAGGTCGTTGCAGCAAGAGTGAATATCGTAACATACAAATCAACCAAAAATAAAAGCAAAATATATTTATCTAAAAAAAAGCCGATAAAGATTTGCTTGATACTATCCTAAGAGACAATCTCCATATCTTCCAAAAGAACTATGTGAGGGTAGACTGTTTGTGGCTTCAATTCAAAGAAATAGTACCAACGGCAATTGAGAGATATACAGGGTGGTCCATTCACAGAGACCGGGCCAAATATCTCACGAAATAAGCATCAAACGAAAAAACTACAAACAACGAAATTCGTCTAGATTGAAGGGGGAAACCAGATGGCGCTATGGTTGGCCCGCTAGATGGCGCTGCCATAGGTCAAATGAATATCAACTGCGTTTTTTAAAATAGGAACCCCCATTTTTATTACATATTCGCGAAGTACATAAAGAAATACGAATGTTTTAGCTGGACCACTTGTTTGCTTTGTGATAGATTGCACTGTAATAGTCACAAACGTATAAGTACGTGGTATCACGTAACATTCCGACAGTGCGGACGGTATTTGCTTCGTGATACATTACCCGTATTAAAATGGACCGTTTACCAACTGCGGAAAAGGTCGATATCGTGTTGATGTATGGCTATTGTGATCAAAATGCCCAACGGGCGTGTGCTATGTATGCTGCTCGGTATCCTGGACGACATCATCCAAGTATCCGGACCGTTCGCCGGATAGTTACGTTATTTAAGGAAACAGGAACTATTCAGCCACATGCGAAACGTCAACCACGACCTGCAACAAATGATGATGTCCAAGTAGGTATTTTAGCTACAGTAGCAGACAAATTGCGCGAGAATCGGGAATCTCAAAAACGTCGGTGTTGAGAAAAATACATCGAGTGCACCCGTACCATATTTCTACGCAGGAATTGCATGGCGACGACTTTGAACGTCGGGTACAGTTCTGGCACTGGGCACAAGAGAAATTACGGGACGATAACAGATTTTTTGCACGCGTTCTATTTAGCGACGAAGCGTCATTCACCAACGGCGGTAACGTAAACCGGCATAATATTGGGCAACAGAAAATTCACGATGGCTGCGAACTTGGCGGGTTAATGTATGGTGCAGCATCATGGGAGGAAGGGTAATTGGCCCCCATTTTATCTATGGCGATCTAAATGGTGCAATGTATGCTGATTTCCTACGTAATGTTCTACCGATGTTACTTCAAGATGTTTCACTGCACGACAGAATGACGATGTACTTCCAAGATGATGGATGTCCGGCACATAGCTCGCGTGCGGTTGAAGCGGTATTGAATAGCATATTTCATGACAGGTGGATTGGCCGTCGAAGCACCATACCATGGCACGCACGTTCACCGGATCTGACGTCCCCGGATTTCTTTGTGTGGGGAAAGTTGAAGGATATTTGCTATCGTGATCCACCGACAACGCCTGACAACATGCGTCAGCGCATTGGCAATGCATGTGCGAACATTACGGAAGGCGAACTACTCGCTGTTGAGAGGAATGTCATTACACGTATTGCCAAATGCATTGAGGTTGATGGACATCATTTTGAGCATTTATTGCATTAATGTGGTATTTACAGGTAATCACGCTGTACCAGCATGCGTTCTCAGAAATGATAAGTTCACATAGGTATATGTGTCTCATTTGAACAACCGAAATAAAATGTTCAAACGTACCTACGTTCTGTATTTTAATTTAAAAACCTACCTGTTACCAACTGTTCGTCTAAAATTGTGAGCCATATGTTTGTGACTATTACAGCACCATCGATCACAAAACCAAAAAAGTTGTCCAACTAAAACATTCATATTTCTTTACGTACTATACGAATATATAATAAAAATGGGGGTTCCTATTTAACAAACGACAATTGATATCCGGTTGACCTCTGGCAGCGCCATCTAGCGGGCCAACCATAGCGCCATCTGGTTTCCCCCTTCAAGTTAGCCAAGTTTCGTTGTTTGTAGTTTTTTCGTTTGACGTTCGTTTCGTGAGATATTTGGCCCGGTCACGATCTATTGACCACCATATATATACTTACGAAACAAATTAATAAGAGATGCTACTGATCCCCCATATTTCGCAAAACAGGTGCAGAAGCAACAAAGCGCAAATCTTTAAGATTGGGGATGTTTTACTGAAGCTCAATATTTAGCACTGACTTCAGTGCGAGATGCTTTTAATAGTTTCCACAACAAAACTCTGTTTCGATATCTGGCAGAAAACCCGAATAGATTTTGGTTATAAGTAAGGTAAACCAGCTTGACGGCGCAATAGCAATGGTAATGTTACCTATGACAGTGTCACTAAAGAGGAGTTACTGAATATGGTTTTCCGACGTGTTTCTACCAAAGAAGACGAAGTAAATGTTTCACAATTTGAATGAAAAACTGCTGCTAACATGAATAACTTAGAAGTAAACATCCTCGATGCAGCAAAGCAGCTTAAATCATATAATAAAGGCTAATCCTCTGGTCCAGGTTGTATACTAGTCGCGTTCCTTTCAAGGTATGCTGATACAATATCTCCATACTTAGCAATCACATACAACTGTTCGGACGGCGAATGATTTGTACCTGAGGACTGGAAAGTTTCACAGGTGTCAGAAATACCCAACATAGACTTGCACTGGAATTTTCGAATATTGTGAATCACCTCGAACAAAACGATCTATCGACAAATAGTCAAAGCGTGTTCTTGTGAAGCAGTACTCGCTCTCTATGTAAGATTGCTATCGACAGGTGATCTCAAATTATTTCTACATTTCTCGATTTCCAGAAGGTGTTCGACACCATTCCTCACATATTACTAGGTACAGAAAGCTGGTTGAAACCTGAAATTGATAGCAGTGAGATTTCATGAGGGAAATCTGAGTGTATGTCGAAAGGATAGGCAAATGGGAAATGGAGGTGGTGTGTTTGTCGCAGTAGACAAGAAACTCAAATACACCGAGATAGAAATCGATGCTGCATGTGAAATTGTTTGGGCAAGACTCAGTATCAGGGGTGGGCATAAAATGACAACTGGATCCTCCTATGGTTCAAATGGCTCTGAACACTATGAGACTTAACATCTATGGTCATCAGTCCCCTAGAACTTAGAACTACGTAAACCTAACTAACCTAAGGACAGCACACAACACCCAGTCATCATGAGGCAGAGAAGATCCCTCTATCGCCCATCAGACTCATCTCCTGATGTAACCGAAAATTTTAGAGAAAACCTAATTTCACTTGTACGTAAGTTCACCAATCACACTGTAATCACCGGCAGAGACTTTAATCATCCAACAATTAATTGGGAAAATTACAGTTTTGTTAGTGGTGGGCGTGATAAGACATCCTCTTAAATATTACTAAATGACTTTTCCTGAAAACTACCTACAACAGATAGTTAGGAATCCCACTCATGATGGAAATATTTTGGATCTAATGGCAACAAATAGACCTGACCTCTTTGAGGATGTCCTCATCGAAACTGGTATCTGACAATGACGATGTTGTAGCAACAATGCTGTGAATGCGAGAAAGACGTATAGATATGTTTCCATTTACAATGGATTAAGAGCGGGACGTGGGCAGGGAAGCTCAACCAAGTGAGAAATGCATAATATTTATTTTATTACGAATTGCTGCTTACACAGTTCGTTCAGTACGAGCACCAGAGACGTCGACAAGAAACTGTATCCGTAAAACGACATGTTCAACAGTTGCTCGCAGAAGTTCCAGAGGAATCTGAGTAACGTGTTCATGTACGTACATGGGCCATCAGGTAAGGTGGAGACCAAACGTGTCCCAAGTAAACGGGTAAACGCGTTCTTTTAGATATCCCCAAAGGCAGGAGCGATACGGATACAAATCTGGTGTCAGGTGATGCATCTGGAAAGAAGTAACACGGTTGTGGAAGGCTGCATTGAGCACATCTTTCACCAGGCGAGCGACATGAGGTGCTGCCCTATCAAGTGTAGTTTCCACACATGCGCTCAGCCAACGCAGAAATCACGTGCTATACAAGGGGGACTCGATAACCCTCCGACGTCACAGTTCACCTGACAGGCCCTTTGAGTGTATTATCTTCAAAGAAGAACGGACGGAGAATAATTGTGCTTGTGAATCCACACCATGCAGTCACATATGGAGAGTGCAATGGCTGTTCGTGCGCAACACGCGGCTTAACAGTACCCCAAATTCTGCAGTTCTGTGTATATTTTGCACCCTGTGGTGTAAAACGTGCCTCGTCACTCCACAGAATATTTCCCGGCTGCTTGTCGTCAACTCTGATCAGTGCCAGAAACGGAAGAGCAAATTCAGAACGTCGCTGCGGACCATTAGGTTTCAGTTACTGCACCGTCTGGATCTTGTACGGGCACCATCGTAAAACAGTCTACAAAACTTTCCCTACTTTTGACCGTGGGATAGACAATTCACGTGACACTGCAACAACACTAGCACTACCCGGGGCACGTGCTGCGTGATCAGTTACAGCAAGAGCAACCTCGTCAATAACTTACAAAGCAGAACGCATAGAGGGTGCAACAGATCTACTATAGAAACTGGCTGCACTACGCTTGTCCGTCGTCTTCTGGAGTTCTGTTGCCTGGTGTGGGATTCGTATCAGATAGGACTGAAGGAAGTGCAAAATGGCTAAGCAGGCATGGCTAGAGGGCAATGTAAGGATGTAGAGGCTTATCTCACTAGGGTAAGATAGATACTGCCTACAGGAAAATTAAAGAGACCTTTGGAGAAAAGAGAACCACTTGCATGAATATCAAGAGCTCAGATGGAAACCCAGTTCTAAGCAAAGAAGGGAAAGCAGAAAGGCTGAAGGAGTATATAGAGTGTCTATGCAAGGGCGATGTACTTCAGGGCAATATTATGAAATTGGAAGAGGATGTAGATGAAGATGAAATGGGAGATATGATACTGCGTGAAGAGTTTGACAGACCACTGAAAGACCTAAGTCGAAACAAGGCCCCAGGAGTAGACAACATTTCATTAGAACTACTGACAGCCTTGGGAGAGCCAGTCTTGACAAAACTCTACCATCTGGTGAGCAAAATGTATGAGACAGGAAATACCCTCAGACTTCAAGAAGAATATAATATTTCCAATCCCAAAGAAAGCACGTATTGACAGATGTGAAAATTACCGAGCTATCAGTTTAATAAGTCACGGATGCAAAATACTAACGCGAATTCTTTACAGATGAATGGAGAAACTGGTAGAAGCTGACCTCGGGGAAGATCAGTTTGGATTCAGTAGAAATGTTGGAGCACGTGAGGCCATACTAACCCTACGACTTATCTTAGAAGCTAGATTAAGAAAACGCAAACCTACGTTTCTAGCATTTGTAGACTTAGAGAAAGCTTTTGACAATGTTGACTGGAATACTCTCTTTCAAATTCTGAAGGTGGCAGGGGTAAAATACAGGGAGCAAAAGGCTATTTACAATTTGTACAGAAACCAGATGGCAGTTATAAGAGTCGAGGGGCACGAAAGGGAAGCAGTGGTTGGGTAGGGAGTGAGGCAGGGTTGTAGCCTCTCCCCAATGTTATTCAATCTGTGTATTGAGCAAGCAGTAAAGGAAACAAAAGAAAAATTCGCAGTATGTATTAAAATCCATGGAGAAGAAATGAAAACTTTGAGGTTCGCCGATGACATTGTAATTCTGTCAGAGACGGCAAAGGACTTGGAAGAGCAGTTGAACGGAGTGGACAGTGTCTTGAAAGGAGGGTATAAGATGAACGTCAACAAAAGCAAAACGAGGATAATGGAATGTAGTCGAATTAAATCGGGTGATGCTGAGGGAATTAGATTAGGAAATGAGACACTTAAAGTATTAAAGGAGTTTTGCTATTTGGGGACCAAAATAACTGATGATAGTCGAAGTAGAGAGGATATAAAAAGTAGACTGGCAATAGCAAGAAAAGCGTTTCTGAAGAAGAGAAAATTGTTATCGTTCAGTATAAATTTAAGTGTCAGGAAGTCGTTCCTGAAAGTATTTGTGTGGAGTGTAGGCATGTATGGAAGTGAAATATGGACGATAAATAGTTTGGACATGAATAGAATAGAAGCTTTCGAAATGTGGTGCTACAGAAGAATGCTGAAGATTAGATGGTTAGATCACATAACTAATGAGGAGGTATTGAATAGAACTGGGGAGAAGAGGAGTTTGTGGCACAACTTGACTAGAAGAAGGGATCGGTTGGTAGGACATATTGTGTGGCATTAAGGCAGGGCTTAACAACTGGCCGGTTTTGAGCGCGAGTACTCGCGTCTGCTCAGGCACGTGCTCGCGAGCAGGTGCAAGGTCACGGAGTAGGGAGGGAGGGGGGGGGGGGTGGGGGAGGGAGGGGAAATGCGCGCGCACGTTTGGATAGGGTCGCAGCGTGCCTATTGAATTCGCGCCGACTGTGTAACGTTTAAAGTACCACGATCAGCTCTAACAGTCACTTCGCTGATTAAGAATCATGTCAAGCCGCCGTTGTGTAACCCCAACCATGCTTTCGCAGTTCAATCCCCATTGGGAGGAATTGTATCTGTTTACAGAAGAAGATGGTGTTGCAAAATGTTTAGTATATCACAAAACGCTGAATTCTTTTAGGAAATTTAATTTGCAGCGACATTATATGTCGTACCACGCGAAAGACTAAGGAAGTGGAAAATGTGATAGACCAGATCATGCACAGGAAGTTATTAAACTTAAAAGGAAGCTATCCGAAGAAGATCTGGACGACGAAGAAAAATCAACTGAGGCAGCTCTCAGAGTGAGTTACAAAATAGCTTTGCTTTTAGCAAAATCCTTGCTCCCCATCACCGATGGCGATTTAATGGCTCGGAGCACTATGGGACTTAACTAACATCTGTGGTCATCAGTCCCCTAGAACTTAGAACTACTTAAACCTAACTAACCTAAGGACATCACACACATCCATGCCCGAAGCAGGATTCGAACCTGCGACCGTAGCAGTCGCGCGGTTCCGGACTGAGCGCCTAGAACCGCTAGACCACCGCGGCCGGCGGCGATTTAATAAAAGAATGTTTGGTAGTTGCCGCGGAACATTTGTGTCCATCTCAAGTTGAACAGTTTCGGATTGTGCCATTATCTAACATGACCATTATGCGTCGCATACAGGACATGGCAGACGACGTCCAGAGCCAGCTTGCAAATATACTTAAAGATTTTATGGCGTATTCTCTATCTCTGGACGAAAGTGTTGATATCACAGGAACAGCGCAGCTTACCATATTTATTAGAGGTGTTAGTAGAGATCTTCAGGTGAGGGAGGGGCTCCTCGATGTAGTAGCCATGAAGAACACTACAACCGGAGGTGATATTTTAAGTAGTGTTGAAGAAAGTGTTGAAAATGTAGGATTGTCGTGGAATTCTTTAGTTTCAGTGTCTACAGACGGTGCACCAGCGATGACAGGGAAAAAATCGGGTTTCGTCGCGCTGTTGAAGGAGAATATGCAAAAACTGACCGTGCCGAATGAAACAAGGGACGTTCAGTGGCTGATCCACCAGGAAAACTTATGTGCAAAGAGTATCACTCTAAAAAATGTGATGAGTGCTGTTTTTCGTACAAACAATTATATAAGGAAGCATGGGCTACAACACAGGCAATTTAAAAGCTTTCTTGAGTATGTAGAAAGCCAGTATGGTAGCCTGCCTTATTACAGCGAGGTCCGCTGGCTTAGTCGTGGCGAATTATTAAATCGATTTTTTTTGCCTATTAGATGAGATAAATGTGTTCATGGAAATAAATAATATGCATATTCCTGAATTGAAAGAGCCTTCATGGAAATGTGATCTCGCGTTCTTAGCAGATTTAATTAGCCATCTGAATGCTATGAACATTTCATTACAAGGTAAAGATGTGCTAATTACTCATTTCATAGATCGAATACGAGCTTTTAAAATGAAATTGACACTTTGGGTGAGTCAGCTGGAAACAGGAAATCTAGCTCATTTTCTTACATTATCATCCATGCAAGATGTTCACAAAGGCTGTGAACGTTATTCACATGCCCTTAACGAAGAACTTGATCAACACTTTCAAGATCTGACAGCATTAGACAGTGATTTTGATCTGTTCTCCTCTCCATTTCCAGCGAATATTGAATGATTCGTCCTGCGCTGCAAAAAAATGGTTCAAATGGCTCTGAGCACTATGGGACTCAACTGCTGAGGTCATTAGTCCCCTAGAACTTAGAACTAGTTAAACCTAACTAACCTAAGGACATCACAAACATCCATGCCCGAGGCAGAGAGCTGCATCAAACCAGTCTCAGGACTGAAGACCACAACAACAGGATTGACGGAGCACATAGAAAAAGTTCATAGAAGGGCAGATCGTTTTGTATTATGGCTAAATAGGGCAGATAATGTCACGGGGATGATTATAGAATTGGAATGACAATCTTAAAACCGAAGACGTTTTTCGGCCGGCGGAATCTTCTCACGAAATTTCAATCTCTAACATTCTTCTCGGAATGCGAAAATATTTTGTAGGCGCCCAGCTACATAGGGGGAAATAACCACCGCATTAAACTAAGAGAAATCAAAGCTCGCACGGAAAGATTTAACTGTTCGTTTTCACCGCGCGCTGGTCAGAGGTGGAACAATAGAGAAATAGCTTGAAGGTGGTTCGATGAATCCTGTAATAGTAAGCGACGAACCATGCAATAGTAGTCCTGATACACGACCCACTGACCAATTTTCTATTCTATTTTGCGCCGGCTGGTGTGGCCGAGCGCTTCTAGGCGTTTCAGTCTGGAACCGCGCGACCGCTACGGTCGCAGGTTTGAATCCTGCGTCGGGCATGGATGTGTGTGATGTCCTTAGGTTAGTTAGGTTTAAGTAGTTTTAAGTTCTAGGGGACTGATGACCTCAGATGTTGTCCCATAGTGCTCAGAGCCATTTGGACCATCTATTCTATTTTAGGTCATGGGGTGGTGTTTTAATCCATGATCTAATTATTTTCTTGGAAAATCCTATTTTTAGCCAGTGACCTACTTATTTCCAGAGACTTATCCGGGTTTCAGTTCTATTTTTAGCCTATGACCTATATGGGATGCGCCTTATCAGCCCATTAAGTCACGAGTTAGCGGGAAAGTGTGTTATATTTTCGAATATGCGTCGCTGCTGACAGAGAGGCCGTAGCTACGAAAAACTCCTATGTTACCATCACCCCAATGAGGACAGCTGTTAAGACAGACATTAGGGAGTAGCCTAAAAGGTTTCTGCTGATTCAGCCACCCTTCATTTGGGTCACGTACTTTTCGCATCGATTACAGGAGAGCTCTTTGCCTTGATTTTCCGGTCGCATGTTGATCGATTTCGCTATCTATCTCAGCTATACGGGAAGCACTTATGTTTTATTCGAGGTGTTTGGATTAGGCAGCTTATCCAGTGAACGACTAGGGCGTTGTTATGCCACGTGAGAAGTAGAATTAGGAAAGAAGAAGGTGAGGTGGTTTCACTGGAGTTAGTCAGTCTGTTGTGGTCATACTTGGGCAGCCCTAAGTGGTCTCGCCACGTAATGCAGTGCATATTATTGTCGACACTGAGCAGTTTTGCATATGAAGTGTCTGTTGTTTTGAGTTTGTGGAGGGAGGCAGCGCAAATCCAGAAGAGCCCGTTTCTAAGTTTTTTGTACCAGACGTGCTTTGGTCTGAGAATTCTGCTGCCCCTCAGCTGTAGAAGAGGAGTGCGTATTATTAGAAATGGCACCTAGAGTGGCTACACTATTATATCATGAGAGAAAGCTTTCTGATTACGTCAAGCACATGTCGCTTCTCTCTTTGCATTCTGTTCAGCGATATGAGGTGGTTACTGTTATCCTCAGTTTGGTGTATCATGTAGAGGCAGTGTTCCTAAGTTTTCCAATGAACCGTGTAGCAGACTCACGATTAGACTGAGATGACTTTGCAGCATTTTGATTACGTTCACGCCCAATGTTTAATCAATGATCGGGAGTTAGTAAGTCATTGCTCCATTCACCAAACGTATTGCTAATATTTCTGTGCTTTTATTTTTGTATTGCTGATTCAGGAATCGAGCAGAATGTGACTGTATTACGTGTAGCATTTGCTTCGTGTTATAGTAAAACATCTGAGGGTGTCTCAGTCGTTATTACAGTAAACCGGAGGTATATTTGAAATTTCGGTTTTCATTACCTTTGTCAGACTAACATTCCCGTCTCATGCCTTTCTAAAGTAATAACAAATAAACGTAATATGATTAACGGTATTGCGGATTTCTAACTTATTTCTGCGTAAGTAAGATGTCTATGGCGAGTCACTGTTGTATAATAGGATCAGTTTCGTAAATGTATGGTAAGTAACGCTCCAGAACGACGAAAATGCGCTCGCCGAGCTCTTATATTATTCTTTTCAGGTTGGTTGGCATTGTCAGTCTGAGTAAACGTATCAATTATTTATTTTCGTTGTCACACATACAACGATAGGGACTGGCCATTAGTGGCATACAGGCATTGTGTATTTGTTGAGCCAGACAAGAATATCCTCAAAGTAATGATAGATTCTACCAGGCGCAATATATGTACCGCTGTGTGTTTAAACTTGCTTGTGTATAATCAGATGCGTATCGATTCGATTGCTGTATGAGTAAACTTGATTATTAACAGACGCCGTACGACCATAACCAGTTTAACTTTCAAAAAATTGTGTCAGCCCTGATAATGCCTTACCGACCTAAAACTGTGCAGAAAGAAAATGGTGTCAGTGCTGCAATTAATACTGGAGAGTTTCTGCGGCCAGTCTAAATGCATAGCTGACTCATACTGTATCACCACTAGCCGCCACTGGGCCAGTGGTTTTTAAAAGTAGCATTAGGGAGTATCCTAACCAGTATACGTATCAGAAAGTGGTGGTAGTTATGCAGTTAGTACCAGAAAGTTGCTCCGGCCAGTGTAAATCTACAGCCGGCCGAAGTGGCCGTGCGGTTAAAGGCGCTGCAGTCTGGAACCGCAAGACCGCTACGGTCGCAGGTTCGAATCCTGCCTCGGGCATGGATGTTTGTTATGTCCTTAGGTTAGTTAGGTTTAACTAGTTCTGAGTTCTAGGGGACTAATGACCTCAGCAGTTGAGTCCCATAGTGCTCAGAGCCATTTTTTTAATGTAACTGATGATGATAAACAGAAGGCCGAAATTCTAAACCTAGCCTTCAACAACTCGTTTACGGTACAGGACTGCAGCACCATTCACCCTTTCAACAACGCAAGGATGGCTGACATAGTGTTTAGTGTATCTGGGATTGTAAAACAGTTAAGATCCTTAGACGCCAGAAATGCATCTGGGCCAGACGGTATCCCCGTAAGGTTTTATGTTGACTATGCTACAAATACAGCATCATTCTTATCCATCATCTGTCAGAGATTATTGGAACAACGGAAAGTTCCAAGGGACTGGAAGAAGGCCCAGGTCATAGCAATCTATAAAAAGGGTATAAAATCGGATGCACATAATTACCGGCCAAATTCACTGACAACGATTTGTTGCAGAATCATGGAACATATTTTGTGTTCAGACATAATGACCTTTCTAGACTCTGAGAAGCTCATCTGCATAAGCCATCACGGTTTTAGGAAACAGCGGTCATGCGAGACACAGCTGGCCCTCTTTGTGCATGATATACAACAGGCTCTAGATACCAGCTCCCAGGCTGATGCCATATCTCTCCACTTTCGAAAGGCGGTCGACTCAGTTCCGCACTGTCGCTTGCTACAAAAAGTGCGCGCTTACGGTCTATCCGATGACATATGCGGTTGGATAGAAAGTTTTCTAACAGACGGGAAGCAGTATGTAGTCCTGAACGGGGTGACTTCAACAGAAACAAGCGTAACTTCAGGTGTGCCCCAGGGCAGCTCAATAGGTCCTCTGCTTTTTACGATTTACATAAACGATCTGGTTGGTGGTATTGACAGCGGCCTTAGACTGTTTGCCGATGATGCTGTAGTCTACAGGAAAGTAGTATCATACGAAAGTTGTGAACAAATCAATGAGGATTTGCAGAAAATAAATGCGTGGTGTAATGACTGGCAGTTATCTCTCAATATCATTAGGTGTACCCCACTGCATATAACAAGGCGAAAATCGCCATTAATGTACGAGTACAAAATAAATGCCCAGTCTTTGGAAGCAGCAACGTCCGTCAGGTATCTGGGTGTGACTATTCGAAATGACCTCAAATGGAATGATCAGATCACACAAGAAACGGGTAAGGCGAACTCTAGATTGCGGTTTATTGGTAGAACCCTGAAGCGATGCAGTCCTTTAAGAAAGGAAATAGCTTACAATACGTTAGTTCGTCCAGTCTTGGAGTATTGTTGGTCTGTATGTGACCCTTACCAGTTGGGTCTGATTCAGCAGATTGAGAAGGTCCAAAGAAGAGCGGCAAGATTCGTTATTGGTACATTTAGCCATCGTGAGAGCGTTACAAATCTCATAGAAAATTTGAAGTGGGACACTCTTGCAGATAGACGGCGCGCTAGACGGAAGGGGCTGCTCACTAAATTCCGAAATCCGTTCTTCATGGAGGATGTAGAGCATATATTACTACCACCAACTTTCAAATCGCGCAATGATCACCATTCAAAGATAAGGGGAATTAGAGCTCGTACCGAGGCGTTCAGACAGTCGTTTTTCCCTTACGCGATCCGCGAGTGGAACAGAGGGGGGAATAAGGCTTGGGCGCGAATTGTGCCCTCCGCCACACACCGCTTGGTGGCTAGCAGAGTATATATGTAGATGTAGATGTATTACACTGTGGTGCAAAAGTCACTGGATAAGGATATCCACATATACAAATGGCGGTGTTATCGCGTACGCAAGGCATAAAACGGCAGGGATTTGGCGGAGCTGTCATTTGTACATTTGTGATTCATGTGGAAAGGTTACAACGTGATTATGGCCGCACGACGGAATTATTAGACTCTGAACACGGGATAGTAGTTGGAGTTAGACGCATGGGACATTCCACTTCGGAAATCGTTAAGAAATTCAATGTTCCGAAATACACAGTGTCAAGAGTGTGCCGGAATAGTAAATTTTAGGCATTATGTCTGACCACGCAAAACGCATTTGCCGACGGCCTTCACTTAACAACCTAGAACAGCGGCGTTTGCTCAGAATTGTCAGTGCTAAAAGACAAGCAACATTGCGTGTAGAGTGCTGCAACGCTGAGTGTTTGACCGGTAACGGCTCGCCTGTTGACGGGGGGACCGAGCAGCTCGTGTCCGGCCCCACACGACTCGTCTCGGTCACGTACTCGCCCCATGTCTGTTGTCCGGATTCCGGACACGCGGATAACCGAGCATGGTCGGTCACCGCTGACGTCTCACCTCGCCTCGCCACGGCTCGCTGCACTGTACTTTACTGTACAAATCCAACGCCTCTCTCTCTCTCTTTTAATACAAAAGTAAGATTTCCAAGAACGGGTACGTGACACAGCTAAATTCATAAAGCACCTGGAAAGTAAAATGATATTTCAATACAATCGCAGATAGAAGACGAGTGTCATTTCCAAACAAAAGAGATATTTTTCCTTTCATTTATAGGAAACATTAAATAAGTGCTTTCCCTGTAATCTAGAAGACAACCATCTGCATAAAGAAAGCATACAAAGAACATTAAACATTTACAGACGTAACTTGTCATAGTTTCAATTGTTTGCAACATAAACAAAATTATAGTTATTGTTGATCAGCAGGAAATCACTAACGCGTTCCGGATTTAATTGGCTGCGGCAATTTGTTAGTAACATGCCGGCTTTACTAAAGCACCTTTCACTAGGTGCGCTTGTTGCTGGGTTACATAAAATACGTCTTGCAACTGCAGCCAAACCTGGCAGATCTGTTTCATGTCTGCTCCACCACTTTAAGATGTCATCATCTCCGGGGTGCATTAAAATGTACAGATCTACTTCATCTGCTGCGGATGATCTGTTGTTCCTCCATTCCTTGAAACGAGCTCTCTTTCTGGGTGGTGATGACACAGTACTTGAAGGATCTATGATAATAAACAAAAGAGACAAGTAATACAGAACTGATATGTTAATCATCGAAACATTCCCGTAAGAGACCGATGACCTCGCTGTTTGGTCTCTCCCCCCAAACAACCCGACCCCCGTTCCCATAAAAACGAGATGTTTTACGTTAATGAAATATTATACGAGTCACAACATTCCAGTTTCTCTATAATACACTTTCCACTAACTATGAAAAACCGATTATGTTAATGATTGAATGTTGTACCTGCGTACGTAGCACACATTTGTCGCACATTGTTAAGAACTACCTGCTTTTCACTTATTTCAAGCATATTAAGACAACGGAAGGACGGCCAAAAAAACGATCTTTGAGAGGTTTCTTGCAACTGTGTTTCTTTAAATGAGTGGTTTCCGACTGGAAAAACAATAAAGTGGAGCAGTTTATGCACGATACGTACCCAGTAGACGCAATGTTTTCATCTACAGTGTTTTCATCTACAACCAATAGAAATGTACTCCATACTTGGCTTTTTAGACCTTCCCGTTTCTTTAATGTGTAAACATTGGTTTCAATCTTACGTCTTACTACACTGGCTTCCTCGCGCTGCATGATTACAGAGCGAGACACACCACAAATAAGAATCCCGTACTGGCTGCAGTGTCACACGGATAGTAACACGTGTATTGTGTTTGAAGTTACGTGCTACGTATTCGGTCACGGCTTCTATGCTCGTCACTTGATCTATTGCGGGCAGCCTATCCAGTTAGGGTGTGCTCGCCCCATCTCGTATTTTGTGCTCGCTTACTCGGTCATGCAGGACTCTAATTGCGTGAAATAACCGTAGAAATCAATGTGGGACGTAAGACGAACATATCCGTTAGGATAGGGCAACGAAATATGACGTTAATGGGCTATGGTAGCAGACAATCGACACGAGACCTTTTGCTAACAGCACGGCATCGCCTGCAGCGCCGCTCCTGGGCTCCTGCCATAACGATTGGGCCCTAGACGACTGGAAGACCGTGGCCTGCTCAGATGAGCCGAGATTTTATTTGGTAATAGCTGATGGTAGGGTTCGAGTGTGACGCAGACCGCACATAGCCATGGACCCAAGTTGTTAAAAAGGCGGTGTGCAAGCTGGTGGTGCGTCGATAAAGGTGTGCGCTGTGTTTACATGGAATGGACTGGGTCCTGCCGGCCGGAGTGGCCGAGCGGTTCTAGGCGCATCAGCCTGCAACCGCGCGACCGCTACGGTCGCAGGTTCGAATCCTGCCTCGGGCATGGATGTGTGTGTGTGTCCTTAGATTAGTTAGGTTTAAGTAGTTCTAAGTTCTAGGGGACTGATGACCTCAGATGTTAAGTCCCATGGTGCTCAGAGCCATTTGATCCATTTTTTGACTGGGTCCTCTGGTCCAACGGAACTGATCAGTGACTGGTAATTTCGCCCGACATGAGTCCCTTCGAACGTTTATGGGACATAATCGAGAGGTCAGTTCGTTCACAAAACCATGCACCGGCAACACTTTCGCAATTATGGACTGCTATAGAGCGAGAATGGCTCAGTATTTCCACAAGGGACTTCTAACGACTTGTTGCATCCATGCCACGTCGTGTTGCTGCACTACTCCCGGCAATAGGAAGTCTGATACGACATTAGGAGGTGTCCCATGATTTTGTCACGTCGGTGTTTGTCCTCCGTGTTCTGGAGCGAACACAGTTATACGATTAACATTAGGTGCATCAAAAATGCTGTAAGACACAGAGGATATTAAAGAAATGATATGTTATCAGGATAATGGTCCTTATCATATTGTGCGATAAAGTGGCACAGGAAGTGTGCCAAGTGGTTGCCTGCCCCAGGGTCTACGGCTACTTCTCAGGTTGTTTCCACAATTCTCAGTAAATGTTGACGGGTGCCATTGATGGTTTTGCCGCTCCACTCTGGGTGGGGGCGGGGGGCTTAGAGGAACCCTTAACCTTTTATTCACACATGCGTCGATTCTACATCTACATACATACTCCGCAATCCACCATACGGTGCGTGGCGGAGGGTACCTCGTACCACAACTAGCATCTTCTCTCCCTGTTCCACTCCCAAACAGAACGAGGGAAAAATGACTGCCTATATGCCTCTGTACGAGTCCTAATCTCTCATATCTTGTCTTTGTGGTCTTTCGGCGAAATATAAGTTGGCGGCATTAAAATTGTACTGCAGTCAGCCTCAAATGCTGGTTCTCTAAATTTCCTCAGTAGCGATTCACGAAAAGAACGCCTCCTTTCCTCCAGAGACTCCCACCCGAGTTCCTGAAGCATTTCCGTAACACTCGCGTGATGATCAAACCTACCAGTAACAAATCTAGCAGCCCGCCTCTGAATTGCTTCTATGACCTCCCTCAATCCGACCTGTTAGGGATCCCAAACGCTCGAGCAGTACTCAAGAATAGGTCGTATTAGTGTTTTATAAGCGGTCTCCTTTACAGATGAACAACATCTTCCCAAAATTCTGCCAATGAACCGAAGACGACTATCCGCCTTCCCCACAACTGCCATTACATGCTTGTCCCACTTCATATCGCTCTGCAATGTTACGCCCAAATATTTAATCGACGTGACTGTGTCAAGCGCTACACTACTAATGGAGTATCCAAACATTACGGGATTCTTTTCCCTATTCATCTGCATTAATTTACATTTATCTATATTTATAGCTAACTGCCATTCTGTACACCAATCACAAATTCTGTCCAAGTCATCTTGTATCCTCCTACAGTCACTCAACGACGACACCTTGCCGTACACCACAGCATCAGCAGCAAACAGCCGCACATTGCTATCCACCCTATCCAAAAGATCATTTATGTAGACAGAAAACAACAGCGGACGTACCACACTTCCCTGGGGCACTCCAGATGATACCCTCACCTCCAGTGAACACTCACCATCGAGGACAATGTACTGGGTTCTATTACTGAAGAAGTCTTCGAGCCACTCACATATTTGGGAACCAATCCCATATGTTCGTACTTTCGTTAGGAGTCTGCAGTGGGGCACCGAGTCAAACGCTTTCCGGAAGTCAAGGAATATGGCATCCATGGTTCGCAAGATATCATGTAATTCTGCACTCCTCTGTGATTACGCAACAGGATGGCATAAAACAAGAGCACTGAAAAGGCTTTAACACCCTTTGCTGCTTCAGATCATGGAATTTCGTCGATTGATTTTGAACGGTCTCTAGTGGTTCTACCCCGTGTACCACCGCAAACTGTCACTGCGACCACCACACCAGTATTGGCTCTCCCAACTGAATGCCACTCAGTGCACTACAGTCCGGCCCCGGTAGCTCAGCCAGAGCGGTAGTTCGTCGCGTTCGGCTCGAGGGTTACCCGCCCTCTGTCATAAAACAACTGAGTGACTGGATCAACGACGAACTTGGACGGTTGCCAGCGCGACAGACTGTCAATCCTAAGGGCCAAGGTTCGATTCCCGGCTGGGTCGGAGATTTTCTCAGGTCAGGGAGTGGGTGTTGTGTTGTCCTAATCATCTTCATTTCATCCTCATCGACGCGCAAGACGCCGAAGTGGCGTCAAACCGAAAGACTTGCACCAGGTGAATAGTCTACCCGACGGGAGGCCCTAGTCACACGACATCGCCACTTCTAAAACTAGAGCAGGGCAGGGCACCACCAGTGGGCATCCCAACATTTTAAATATAGAGTAAGTGGATTTTTTAATTTATCGTAATTTTAAGCTTAGGACTCCCCCCTCCCCTATGAACGATGGACCTTGCCGTTGGTGGGGGGCTTGCGTGCCTCATCGATACAGATAGTCGTACCGTAGTTGCAACCACAACGGAGGGGTATCTGTTGAGAAGCCAGACAAACGGGCAGAAGCATTTTCAGTAGTAGCAGGGGCAACAGTCGGGATGATTGACTAATCTGGCCTTGTAACTCTAACCAAAACGGACTTGCTGTGCTGGTACTGCGAACAGCTGAAAGCAAGAGGAAACTACAGCCGTAATCTTTCCCGAGGGCATGCAGCTTTACTGTAGGATTAAATGATGATGGCGTCCTCTTGGGTAAAGTGTTCCGGAGGTAAAATAGTCCCCCATTCGGATCTCCGGGCGGGGACTACTCAGGAGGACGTCGTTATCAGGAGAAAGGAAACTGGCGTTCTACGGATCTGAGCGTGGAATGTCAGATCCCTTAATCGGGCAGGTAGGTTAGAAAATTTACATAGGGAAATGGATAGGTTAAAGTTAGACATAGTGGGACTTAGTGAAGTTCGATGGCAGGAGGAACAAGACTTCTGGTCAGGTGAATACAGGGTTTTAAATACAAAATCAAATAGGGGTAGTGCAGGAGTAGGTTTAATAATGAATAAAAAATAGGAATTCGGGTAAGTCATGGGTGACTGGAATTCGATAGTAGGAAAAGGAAGGGAAGGAAACGTAGTAGGTGAATATGGATTGGGGCTAAGAAATGAAAGAGGAAGCCGCCTGGTAGAATTTTGCACGGAGCCTGACTTAATCATAGCTAACACTTGGTTCAAGAATCATGAAAGAAGGTTGTATACATGGAAGAAACCTGGAGATACTGGAAGGTTTTAGATAGATGGTAAGACAGAGATTTAGGACCCAGGATTCAAATTATAAGAAATTTTCCAGGGGCAGGTGTGGACTCTGACCACAATCTTTTGGTTATGAACTGTAGATTAAAACTGAAGAAACTGCAAAAAAGTGGGAATTTAAGTAGACGGGACCTGGATAAACTGACAGAACCAGAGGTTGTAGAGAGTTTCAGGGAGAGCATTAGGGAACGATAGACAAGAATGGGAGAAAGAAATACAGTAGAAGGAGAATGGGTAGCTTTGAGGGATGAAATAGTAAAGGCAGCAGAGAATCAAGTAGGTAAAAAGACAAGGGCTAACAGAAAGCCTTGGGTAACAGAAGAGATATTGAATTTAATTGATGAAAGGAGAAAATACAAAAATGCAGTAAATGAAGCAGGCAAAAAGGAATTCAAACGTCTCAAAAATGAGATCGACAGGAAGTGCAAAATGGCTAATAACGGATGCCTAGAGGACAAATGTAAGGATGTAGAAGCGTATATCACTAGAGGTAGGATAGATACTGCCTACAGGAAAATGAAAGAGACCTTTGGAGAAAAGAGAACCATTCGCATGAATATCAAGAGCTCAGATGGAACCCCAGTTCTAAGCAAAGAAGGGAAAGCAGAAAGGTGGAAGGAGAATCTAGAGGGTCTATACAAGGACGATGTTCTTGAGGACAATATTATGGAAATAGAAGAGGATGTAGATGAAGATGAAATGGGAGATATGATACTGCGTGAAGAGTTTGACAGAGCACTGAAGGACCTGAGTCGAAACAAGGCCCCCGGAGTAGACAACATTCCATTAGAACTACTGATAGCCTTGGGAGAACCAGCCCTGACAAAACTCTACCATCTGGTGAGCAAGATGTATGAGACAGGCGAAATACCCTCAGACTTCAAGAAGAATATAATAATTCCAATCCCAAAGAAAGGAGGTGTTGACAGATGTGAAAACTTACCGAACTATCAGTTTAATAAGCCACGGCTGCAAAATACTAACACGAATTCTTTACAGACGAATGAAAAAACTGGTAGATGCCGACCTCTGGGAAGATCAGTTTGGGTTCCGTACGAATGTTGGAACACGTGAGGCAATACTGACCCTACGACTTATCTTAGAAAATAGATTAAGGAAAGGCAAACCTACATTTCTAGCATTTGTAGACTTAGAGAATGCTTTTGGCAATGTTGACTGGAATACTCTCTTTCAAATTCTGAAGGTGGCAGGGGTAAAATACAGGGAGCGAAAGGCTATTTACAATTTGTACAGAAATGAGATGGCACTTATAAGAGTCGAGGGACATGGAAGGGAAGCAGTGGTTGGGAAGGGAGTGAGACAGGGTTGTAGCCTCTCCCCGATGTTACTCAATCTGTATATTGAGCAAGCAGTAAAGGAAATAAAAGAAAAATTCAGAGTAGGTATCAAAATCCATGGAGAAGAAATAAAAACTTTAAGGTTGGCCGATGACATTGCAATTCCGTCAGAGACAGCAAAGGACCTGGAATAGCAGCTGAACGGAATGGACAGTGTCTTGAAAGGAGGGTATAAGATGAGCATCAACAAAAGCAAAACGAGGATAATGAAATGTAGTCGAATTAAATCGGGTGATGCTGAGGGAATTAGATTAGGAAATGAGACGCTTAACGCAGTAAATGAGTTTTGTTATTTGGGGAGCAAAGTAACTGATGATGGTCGAAGTAGAGAGGATATAAAATGTAGAGATGTAACGGCAAGGAAAGCGTTTCTGAAGAAGAGAAACTTGTTAACATCGAGTATAGATTTAAGTGCCAGGAAGTCGTTTCTGAAAGTATTTGTATGGAGTGTAGCAATGTATGGTAGTGGAACGTGGACGATAAATAGTTTAGACAAGAAGAGAAGAGAATCTTTCAAAATGTGGTGCTACAGAAGAATGCTGAAGATTAGATGGGTAGACCACATAACTAATGAAGAGGTATTGAATAGAATTGAGGAGAAGTGAAATTTGTGGCACAACTTGACTAGAAGAAGGGATCGCTTGGTAGGACATATTGTGAGGGATCAAAGGATTACCAATTTAGTATTGGAGGGCAGTGTGGAGGGTAAAAATCGTAGAGGGAGACCAAGATATGAATACACTAAGCTGATTCTGAAGGATGTAGGTTGCAGTAGGTACTGGGAGATGAAGAAGCTTGCACAGGATAGAGTACGATGGAGAGCTGCATCAAACCATTCTCTGGACTGAAAACCACAATAACAACAAGCTTAGGACTAGAGAATTTTTCAAATTAAACACCATTTTAGACTTAGGACATTTGAATTTTTGAATACCCACCATTTCAAATTTAGGGTAACTAGGATGGGGGAATTTGCTTATGTTTAACACAAGTGGACTTAAGCTTAGGGAGAGTCTGCTCCAAACGTAAGTAGGAATTGTTTAAACAGTGGAAGTAGTATTTGTTTAAACTGTGCGACCTTTTGGGTGGGGGAATTTGTTTAGACATTAAATAAAGATGCTTTTTGTCATATCCACAGTAAATGTTTAAACATTAAATACAGGTATAGTAGAAGTGGACTTCAACTTAGGACAAGTCACCTCCAGACTTGGCATGGCAATCTGCGACATTAGAGGGTTGGGGGAATTGGTTTAAACTTTGGACAGCAGGACTAGCAATATTTTTGACTTCAGTGAAGTGAGCTCTAACAATATAGGAGTCAGAAAAACCGATGTTTTTTTGTAATTTCCCACCATTTTAAACTTAGGACTAGATTTTATTTTTAGCACAATTGACCTGGTAATCATCCAGACTTCACCAGTATCCCTCAGGCGCACCATGTTGGTTTCTTACATCATAAGGCTGGAGAAATCTGACGAGAATTCAGGTTGCACTGTTATCCCAGAGTCCACCATCCTGTATTCTGTCGGCAAGGAAATCCGAAAATCTGCCAACCATGCAGGCTGCACCAGTATCCCAGTGTCCACAATCTTGGGTTTTAAACCAATAGGACGTATGCACATCTTGAATTTTTGAATTTCGTTCCAATTTAGACCTGTCCTGCTTCCATACTGAAGTCAGAGAGGCTGAGGAACCCGGGATTCTTTTTTTATTTGCTGCCTTTTTTTGAATTTCTTGCAATTTTATGCATAGGACGATTGGCCTATGTCAGAGAGGGGAGGATTGGATTAGGCTACAGCGGAGGAATATAGCAACAGTATTATCATGACTTTATCAGTGATGTAATTAGAATTCTGGCAGCAATGCAGACTGCACCAGAACATATCCAGCTACATTACTATTAGGTTGTAATTTTGCAATTTTGAGACGCTAAGGAGTATATAACAAGAGTCTAAACCCGCAGAAAATTCGCATTCTGTATCTTGAAAAGGGTTAGAAAACAGATGTGAATAAGAAATCATTCTATTTTGTGAGTTCTATTTCTCAAGTACCTGCATTAAAGGAGAAATCATATGTTAACATTAAAACAAATGTGAAGAATGCATACTATAGTAGGGTTTTATAAAAAATGAAGCAGCACATTGGATGTGGTTAGAGGTTTGATTAGATGAAACCTGGATTCACACAACAAACACAAATGTTGTAAAGGTATTACACAACATGCAGAACTGCTTTCTTGCAACAGTTGATTATGTGCCCAAGGACACTCTGTACATAATCAAAAGTGGTATTCACATAGATACTGTGTTATTACTTCCTTTGACATCAGAAATTAGCACTGTACATAGACAGATAAACAGATGAAATTGTAATTGTAAATATTAGGCTATGTCTCCTAACACAGAAGGAAATTTCATTTGAGTATTTAGATGTGTGGAAATAAGTTACTGCGGCAAAACTCATTTAATCAGTTGACACGTCCCCTTTGAAAAATTTATGAATGACTGTGCTGATAAACCTCTTACATTATTTGATTTATAAACAGCTGAGCAGAACTGAACGTACTCAGACATTTCGCTCTTTACCTATTCTGATCAATACTAAACTGACACACAATATTTTTTAGCGCAACGCAATCTGACTTTCAAAAATCCCTACAAAAGAATGGCCCTGACTAACAATAACCTATACCTCCCATGAATCACTTACCTCACAAAAATCTTCGTTACTCGAACTACTGCAAAACAGCGAGCGCCACTACTGCCAGCTAAATAAAAGATTCTAACTACTGAAGGCACTAACTACTGAAAGGCATCGTCAGCAAATGAAAGATTTTGATAGAGAACAAACAATGTATTTACCTTAATAGTGTTGAAAAGTCATCATATATATATCAGTTCATGACATTCAGTCTTACAAATTTACTGTCTCTGATGGACACACGTCCAGATCATCCGCTCTCAAAAGTCTGCCATTTCTCTCCCCACATCCACCACTGCTGGCGTCTCACTTCCAACTGTGCAGCGCTACGCGCTGTTCACATCCAACTGCCCAACACTAGAATATTCCAACAATGTAAACCAGCCACAGACTTCACGCAGCACAGCCAGTGATTTTCATACAGAGCGCTACGTGGCGCTACCAACATAAAAACCTAAACAGCATACTTACACAGTTCAACTAAATCATTTCCATAGATGGTAGGTGTCTATACACGTGTAATTTGTACATAGGTGTCAAACGCTCATGTGTGAGTGAATCTGTTCCTTTTAGCAACTGCAATCTTATCTATCCTCCAGAGATTAGATGTGCTTCTTAATTATCAGCCTAACCCCCCGATAATGTGAGCTTATTTTTTTTACTTGTGCATTGCATTACTCAACTATTACCTACACTTCATTTAAGAATCTTGTAAGAAGTTAGTATACCAGGAGACACCGTGAAACACGGCGAAACTGATGTTTTTTTCAACTTTCACATGATCGGTATTTGAGATGCATTTATTTAGAGTGATATGCAGATCGAATTACTTTGATTTTGAAATAGCGTTTTCCTTTCTTTTTATTAAAGATTACCCGATAGTGATTGCCAATAGATGAAGAACTTGTAGGTGTTTTATTTCTTGAGAATTACATTTCGCTGGGCTGGCAATTTCACACACAGGCAGCAGCTTAAAGAGGGGTGAAGGGCACCATTCACGTAACGCAGGTTATAAAAGTTGACGCCGACGACCGGTAGAAAAGCGTTCGCCGAAGTCTGTCGTGTGGGACGCAATGCGGACAGCAGGTAATGCCGCAGCAATCCGGACGGCCGCAGAGGAGTCACTGGAATTCTGCATGAGATGACCTCCGATTCCACGTCCCCAATGCGTTTTCATGTAGTGAGGGCATTGTAAAGTACAGCAAAGGTCCCGGAAGGTGAGCAACAATGAGCCTTGGGTGGAGGATGCAGAGAAGACGGCGCCAGTTGGCCAATGGGAAAGATATGTACGGGTCGACAGTATGCAGGCTCTGTGAAGGCTACAGGCATTTATGGCTCTATGCTCTAGGCACAACACGGCAGCCGACGTGTGAGGATCCTGTAGGTGTGAGACTGCAACGTTCTCGTTCCAGAAATACCTGAAGCTGGTTCCTAATGTACAGGATGGTCCATTGATAGTGACCGGGCCAAATATCTCACGAAATACGCATCAAACGAAAAAACTACACAGAACGAAACTCGTCCACCTTGAAGGGGGAAACCAGATGGGGGCTATGGTTGGCCTGCTAGATGGCGCTGCCATAGGTCAAACGGATACACTGCGTTTTTTTTTAAAATAGGAACCCAAATTTTTATTACATATTCGTGTAGCACGTAAAGAAATATGAATGTTTTAGTTGGACAACTATTTTCGCTTTGTGATAGATGGCGCTGTAATAGTCACAAACGTATAAGTACGTCGTATCACGTAACATTCCGCCAGTGCGGAAGGTATTTGCTTCGTGATACATTACCCGTGTTAAAATAGACCGTTTACCAATTGCGGAAAAGGTCGATATCGTGTTGATGTATGGCTGTTGTGATCAAAATGCCCAACGGGCGTGTGCTATGTATGCTGCTCGGTACCCTGGACGACATCATCCAAGTGTCCGGACCGTTCGCAGGATAGTTACGTTATTTAAGGAAACAGGAAGTGTTCAGCCACATGTGAAACGTCAACCACGACCTGCAACAAATGAAGCCGGCCGCGGTGGTCTAGCGGTTCCAGGCGCGCAGTCCGGAACCGCGCGACTGCTACGGTCGCAGGTTCGAATCCTGCGTCGGGCATGGATGTGTGTGACGTCCTTAGGTTGGTTAGGTTTAAGTAGTTCTAAGTTCTAGGGGACTGATGACCACAGATGTTAAGTCCCATAGTGCTCAGAACCATTTTTTTGCAACAAATGATGATGCCCAAGCAGGTGTTTTAGCTGCTGTCGCGGCTAATCCGCACATCAGTAGCAGACAAATTGCCCGAGTTTCGGAAATCTCAAAAACGTACCATATTTCTATGCACCAGGAATTGCATGCCGACGACTTGGAACGTCGTGTACAGTTCTGCCACTGGGCACAAGAGAAATTACGGGACGATGAGAGATTTTTTGCACGCGTTCTACTTAGCGATGAAGCGTCATTCACCAACAGCGGTAACGTAAACCAGCATAATATGCACTATTGGGCAACGGAAAATCCACGATGGCTGCGACAAGTGGAACATCAGCGACCTTGGCGGTATTTACAGGAAATCACGCTGTAACAGCATGCGTTCACAGAAATGATAAGTTCACAAAGGTACATGTATCACATTGGAACAACCGAAATAAAATGTTCAAACGTACCTACGTTCTGTATTTTAATTTAAAAAACCTACCTGTTACCAGCTGTTCGTCTAAAATTGTGAGCCATATGTTTGTGACTATTACAGCGCCATCTATCACAAAGCGAAAAAAGTGGTCCATCTAAAAAATTCGTATTTCTTTACGTACTACACGAATATGTAATAAAAATGGGGTTCCTATATTAAAAAACGCAGTTGACATCCGTTTGACCTATGGTAGCGCCATCTAGCGGGCCCACCATAGCGCCATCTGGTTTCCCCCATCAAGCTAGACGAGTTTCGTTCTTTGTAGTTTTTTCGTTTGACGCTTATTCCGTGAGATATTTGGCCCAGTGACGATCGGTCGTCCATCCTGTGTATGTAGCTGGTAGGAATCTTAGGAGGATTGTAAGAAACAACGCGCTGTAATACAATAACGCCCTCCTTTGAGACACCAGCAGGACAAAGCCAAAACAAATTACTTTCTCTAGCTATAGGCCTCTGGGCGCGAAAATGCAGGAATTTCATTGGTCAGCCGGATTTGACAGAATAGTTTTGGAAAGTTATTGAGAAGTGGGGGGGGGGGGCTGCAGAACTGACACTTGTCGCTGGATGACTGCTCATGAGAGGCTAGGTTTGGCTCTCAAAGAAGGGGCCAATATTATGAGGGAAAATAGGAAAAACTAAGGAGACTTGGTCCACTGTTAGTGAGAAAATCAGTTCGAATTCTGCTTACAGTCACAGTGGCAGCCGACAGCGGCACTGACGGACAACACAACAATGCTGTAAAAAAAAATGATGAGATCTGCAGTCGGCTTCGGCGTGTATAGGTCGCAATTTACTCTGTAAACGTTAGAGTATTAAGGTGTAGGAGGGAGATAGCCTACTCGCATGCATAATTTTACGAACTCAAATTTCGGCAGTCATTGTCGTCAGATCGCCAAAACTGATCTGAGTGCTAATAATGTAGTAACCTACCTGTCGGATCATTGTCTTGAACCTCTGCCAGCCTTAGTTACTTGTAACTGTTTCATGTTCTTGTGATAATCTGTCAGTGAACATGATTTTATTAAACATGTTGGTGTGCAACTACTGCACTAGTTTTGTGTGAAGATTTATAACAAACAATAAAATAATACTTCATACATATCTCACCAGGTAGCAAAATTGATGTAAAGTGTCAGTATTCCACCACCCTTTTGACGTCTGTACGTCCGGAATTTGCGTTACAAATGATAGTTTACGTCTTCAAAAAAAATGGTTCAAATGGCTCTGAGCACTATGGGACTTAACTTCTGAGGTCATCAGTCCCCTAGAACTTAGAACTACTTAAACCTAACCAACCTAAGGACTTCACACACATCCATGCCGGAGGCAGGATTCGAACCTGTGACCGTAGCGGTCACGCGGTTTCAAACTGAAGTGCTTAGAACCGCACGGCCACACGGCCACACCGGCCGGCTTTACGTCGTCATTGGGCATCTACAGGGTCGGGCAAATAAAAGTGTCCCAGGTTTCGGCACGTGAGAGAACACATTCTGAGACATCAAGAAATCAGCAATTTGTTACTGACGGGAAGTGTGTGTGTGGGGGGGGGGGGGGGGGGAGGGGAGGTTCAAATGACTATAGGTTGCAGTAGTTATTACTCGCAGATGAAAAGGCTTGCACAGGGTAGACTAGTGTAGAATGGTGCACCAACGCAGTCTTCCGAATGGAGAGCACAAGAACAACGTATTGTAAACAAAAATAAAGCATGTGACTGGTCCACAGTCAATCCATATACTTAAAGAAAGTACCAGATGATAGGCCTAAAGTGAAAGTGTGGTGTTATTTGATAGTTGATCGAACTGTTGGACCATTCTCTTGTTTCAGAAAGATCTGTTCATACTGTCATATACACCGACAGAGTTCGACAGTGTTATACCATGAAGCAACAGTCCGATATTCATCAAACTCTGTGGAGATGTTCATCACATAACGGGTATTTTCATGCCATCTGCACCTGATGTCTCCCAAGTTACGAAGTTCTTGTGCTCTATATGGCGTGGAAGCAAACAGCCTCGGAAAGCCATCTTAAGGAATTTCACGCTCTGCCTGATTCCCGCGCTATTTCATTTCATGTAGATTGCTGATTGGAGCTGGTATGAAAGTATGCACCTTCCCATCGCGTCTCAGACATTCTCTGTTGGTCCAAATTGGTGGACCGAGCAAGTCTTGTTTGTAGTGTCAACTGCAATTTGAGGTCTTGCATTATCCCACTGGAATGTGCCATTTGGTACCATGATTATTAAGGGTATGATAACACGGTCTACCATCCATGAGTCCTGTTGTCATGTCCAATAGCTCCCCAAATCATGTTTTCAGGAGTTCTAGAAGAATGGAGCTCGAGAAATACTGCTTCCAGTGACTTTTACCAAGTCATCTATGGTCACGTTGGCGTCGATCTGACTGCCACATTTGGAACCGCGAGACCGCTACGGTCGCAGGTTCGAATCCTGCCTCGGGCATGGATGTGTGTGATGTCCTTGGTTAGTTAGGTTTAAGTAGTTCTAAGTTCTAGGGGACTGATGACCTCAGATGTTAAGTCCCATAGTGCTCAGAGCCATTTTTTTCGACTGCCACAAACAGAACTGAGACACCGCACAATACCACTGAATGGACCTTGCTGTACCCTTGCTGTACATAATAAACGCCTCTGTTGTCTTTATTATTGTATGTGTGGCAATATGTCGGCTGGGAACTCGAGATCTCGACCCGTTTGTAACACATCATTTCCTGCTGGATATCTGCGTTAAAATACATGGAGAAGAAATAAAAACTTTGAGATTCGCCGATGACATTGTAAATCTGTCAGAGACAGCAAAGGACTTGGAAGAGCAGTTGAACGGAATGGACAGTGTCTTGAAAGGAGGATAGAAGATGAACATCAACAAAAGCAAAACGACGATAATGGAATGTAGTCGAATTAACTCGGGTGATGCTGAGGGAATTAGATCAGGAAATGAGACACTTCAAGCAGTAAAGGAGGTTTGCTACTTGGGGAGCAAAATAACTGATGATGGTCGAAGTAGAGATGATATAAAATGTAGACTGGCAATGGCAAGGAAAGCGTTTCTGAAGAAGAGAAATTTGTTAACATCGAGTATAGATTTAACTGTCAGGAAGTCGTTTCTGAAAGTATTTGTATGGAGTGCAGCCATGTACGGAAGTGAAACATGGACGATAAATAGTTTGCACAAGAAGAGAATAGCCGGCCGTGGTGGACGTACGGTTCTAGGCACTTCAGTCCGGAACCGCGTGACTGCTACGGTCGCAGGTTCGAATCCAGCCTCGGGCATGGATGTGTGTGCTGTCCTTAGGTTAGTTAGGTTTAAGTAGTTCTAAGTACTAGGGGACTGATGACCTCAGATGTTGAGTCCCATAGTGCTCAGAGCCATTTGATTTGAACCAAGAAGAGAATAGAAGCTTTCGAAATGTGGTGCTACAGAAGAATGCTGAATATTAGATGGGTAGATCACATAACTAGTGAGGAGGTATTGAATAGAATTGGGGAGAAGAGGAGTTTGTGGCACAACTTGATAAGAAGGGACCGGTTGGTAGGACATGTTCTGAGGTATCAAGAGATCACAAATTTAGCATTGGAGGTCAGCGTGCAGGGTAAAAATCGTAGCGGGAGACCAAGGGATGAATACACTGAGCAGATTCAGAAGGATGTAGGTTGCAGTAAGTACTGGGAGATGAAGAAGCTTGCACAGGATAGAGCAGCATGGAGAGCTGCATCAAACTAGTCTCAGGACTGAAGACCACAACAACAACAACAACATCTGTTTGTTCTCCTAGTTCGCCACTGTGGACGCCAGAGATGGTTCCTGATATCCAGGAAATGGGTGTTTGGTCTATCCTGGACCTGCCGGGCCGATGGCCCTTTTAAAAAGGGTTATGCTCAGGCCTCCGATCGTGGTTTAAGGGCCTGTGACTTTTCCGCTATTCCCAGTATTTCCCAGCATTGGCTGGAAAGGAAGTTCTGTAAGTCCTGGCAGGATCGGCTCCTGGCGATATTAGAGGGAGCAGTAAATAGCAAAATGTAATGGCTGCACGCAGGAAACGAAGCTGTCCTGGCAGAGACATCTTGATGTAAATAATTTAATGGAGCAGTTTGGAGACCGCGAAACCGAAAGTTCGGCTGGCAGCGCAATTGGCGTGTACGAGAAGTGTACCGTCTGGGTTGGAAATGGTGTTGTCATAGAGTATTTACGAATCCGGTAGTAAGTGATTCTTTGGGATCAACCAAGTAGCTTCTCAAATAAGGAGTCACTACAACAATTTGAATTGCGTTTCCTTTCAGGTGCATGGCATTTTCTTTAGCCATTTACTGGTTTCTCTCGGCAAGTTTTGCGGTTTAGTGAAGGTGCACGTGTCCTGTAGGGAGAGGCAGCATAGCAGATAGTGGACATGTTAGCTAGTTGGAGGTGGTGTTTGTTAAATGTGACGGAGAGTTGTAATTGAAGCCAATAAATTTCACTTATTTCTCCGAAAATTTGAAGTGCAGTGCTTTTGTATCTATTTTGATCGGTTGACCTTGATCAACATTTCTGTTTTTTCTTCTTTTTTCTATGTAGTGATAATTGGTGCAAGTTATTGGGAGCAAGCTGGATGTGGTGTGTGGACTGTTAATGGTGAATATTTTTCAATCCAACAGCCGAATCTTGGAACCTGGTTCCATCAGTGTATTTATACATGCTGTGGCTGCATACTTTAGCACGATATGCTTACTGTCAGCTAACAGATTTCTCCAACAAGATGTTGCCTAGACTATGGGAGATCTCCTAGTCAAGGCGTAGGACTGGAAGGGATGACGGATTCCCTAGCCACCAAGGCCACACGATATTACACCTCTTTCCTAGCTTCTAAAAGATTAAATTTTCCAAATGCCCGTGAACAAAACAACAAAAATCCGGTGCCAAAGAGTAGATTTTTATGTCCTGTGTCCTGTAACGAGCACCTCAGAAACTGTGAAGCTGCTCGCCTGTTCTTGTGCTACTGCCGTGAGCATCTATGGAGAGTGGTAAAAGACGGTGAAACGACTGAGCGGCGACAAAGTATTGGACGTCCACGACTCATCACAGAACGTAGATATCGGAGTCTTTACCACTTTCTAAACCAGGACAGGCGGCAAGGTGTGGCAGGTCTGGCGACAGAGTACAATGCTGGTGCAGGTACGAATGTTTCGAATCACAGCGTTCAGTGGACGTTGTTGAACATGGGGTTCCTCTGTGGACGATCTCTATGTATCCCCACGTTGATCCAATCACATCGTCAACTACTACCACAGTGAGCACTGGATCGCCTGAACTGGACCATGGATGAATGAGAAGGTGTCACTTGGTCAGATGAATTCTGTTTGTGTTTACACCAGACAGATGGTCGTGTCCGGATACATCTCATCCAGACGAAAGGCTGCCCCAAAAATGGGCTGCGCCACGTACGTTGGCCGCTGGGGGCAGCATTATGCTATGTGGACATTCACGTGGTTATCTTTGGGACCTGTGATAGCAATAGACGTCATTATAACAGATTTGGACCACCTGCAATCCTTTTTATTTTAATTTCATTTTATATACTATTTTCCATCCCCCCCATGAACCATGGACCTTGCCGTTGGTGGGGAGGCTTGCGTGCCTCAGCGATACAGATAGCCGTACCGTAGGTGCAACCACAACGGAGGGGTATCTGTTGAGAGGCCAGACAAACGTGTGGTTCCTGAGGAGGGGCAGCAGCCTTTTCAGTAGTTGCAAGGGCAACAGTCTGCATGATTGACTGATCTGGCCTTGTAACAATAACCAAAACGGCCTTGCTGTGCTGGTACTGCGAACGGCTGAAAGCAAGGGGAAACTACAGCCGTAATTTTTCCCGAGGGCATGCAGCTTTACTGTATGATTACATGATGATGGCGTCCTCTTGGGTAAAATATTCCGGAGGTAAAATAGTCCCCCATTCGGATCTCCGGGCGGGGACTACTCAAGAGGATGTCGTTATCAGGAGAAAGAAAACTGGCGTTCTACGGATCGGAGCGTGGAATGTCAGATCCCTTAATCGGGCAGGTAGGGTAGAAAATTTAAAAAGGGAAATGGATAGGTCGAAGTTAGATATAGTGGGAATTAGTGAAGTTCGGTGGCAGGAGGAACAAGACTTCTGGTCAGGTGACTACAGGGTTAAGAAATAAAAACTTTGAGGTTCGCCGATGACATTGTAATTCTGTCAGACACAGCAAAGGACTTGGAAGAGCAGTTGAATGGAATGGACAGTGTCTTGAAAGGAGGATATAAGATGAACATCAACAAAAGCAAAACAAGGATAATGGAATGTAGTCTAATTAAGTCGGGTGATGCTGAGGGAATTAGATTAGGAAATGAGGCACTTAAAGTAGTAAAGGAGTTTTGCTATTTGGGGAGCAAAATAACTGATGATGGTCGAAGTAGAGAGGATATAAAATGTAGGCTGGCAATGGCAAGGAAAGCGTTTCTGAAGAAGAGAAATTTGTTAACATCCAGTATTGATTTAAGTGTCAGGAAGTCATTTCTGAAAGTATTCGTATGGAGTGTAGCCATGTATGGAAGTGAAACATGGACGATAAATAGTTTGGACAAGAAGAGAATAGAAGCTTTCGAAATGTGGTGCTACAGAAGAATGCTGAAGATTAGATGGGTAGGTCACATAACTAATGAGGAAGTATTGAATAGGATTGGGGAGAAGAGAAGTTTGTGGCACAACTTGACCAGAAGAAGGGATCGGTTGGTAGGACATGTTCTGAGGCATCAAGGGATCACCAATTTAGTATTGGAGGGCAGCGTGGAGGGTAAAAATCGTAGAGGGAGACCAAGAGATGAATACACTAAGCAGATTCAGAAGGATGTAGGTTGCAGTAGGTACTGGGAGATGAAAAAGCTTGCACAGGATAGAGTGGCATGGAGAGCTGCATCAAACCAGTCTCAGGACTGAAGACCACAACAACAACAACATACTATTTTCCACAGGACCAAACTGAGGGCCGGCCGGTGTGACCATGCGGTTCTAGGCGCTTCAGTCTAGAACCGCGTGACCGCTACGGTCGCAGGTTCGAATCCTGCCTCGGGCATGGGTGTTAGGTT